>NC_135741.1:39197500-39919166 GCF_041903045.1 Epinephelus lanceolatus
TGATTGTAAATATATGCAGGCTGGCTGCACTGTAAAGTGGGTTAGACACACTGAGGCTGTAATTAAAAGCCCATGGAGGGTGACTCCATTGACTTGTTTTGACAAGGGAAACACCTGAGCTTCCTTTGTGCCATTCTCCTTGACAGGCTTATTTTCTCTTTCTCTCTCCCTCTCTCTGTCTCCCTCTCTCTCTCTCTCTCTCTCTCTCTCTCTCTCTCTCTCTCTCTCTCTCTCTCTCTCTCTCTCTCTCTCTCTGTAATTAACATGCACATAAGATAGGCAGTTAGATCCACAGAGTCGTCTGTCAGACTACCCTACCGGAGAAGAGAAGGAAATCTCTCCCTTGGGACCTATCCAGCCCGCCTCCATCTCTCTCTCCCTCTCATACCCACCCCCCTCCCTTCATCTTCTATACATCTTTCCTTCTTTTTCTCTCCCATGTCCTTCCACCTCCTCTATACACACCCCTCCCACTGCCGCCAATCGATTTTTGTCCCTTATTTTTCTATCTGCACCTCCCTTCCTCCTGCCCCCTCCTCCTCTATTCATCATTTTTGAGCTCCTTTATTTCCACCCTTGTCTGCCCTTCCTCCCCTTTCCCTTCTCCTCCTCTACATCCATCTATCTCCCGTCTACCTTACAGACCACAGTGGCTAAACATGTTTTAGAGTGGACATGCTTCCACACGCCTCGTCAATCTCGCCGTTAACCCTGTCTGTCCATGTTCTGCTGCTTTTTCCCATGTTTGTCAGTTTGTTTACCAAAAACACACATTGCCCGTAACACCGGCATCACTGCTATTGATTCCCTCTGACTTGATCCCTGCTCACTACCCCGGCACCTCCACCCCCCACCTATGCAGCTGCCACCATCCCTTCATCTTTCCCTTCATCCCACTTTTACATCCTATCCTCCTCCTCCCTTTATCGCTAATGGCTCACGTGTGGCTAATTAGGAGAGATGGGTTTTTTTTCGTATCTCTCTGGGTTTCGTTTTGAAGACAGTGTCTTGCTCATTGAAGAAAGTTTCCACGAACTGATTTTATTTTTGTAATCACACACGTGCCGCGGGTTGTTGTTGTCTAACACATTTGAGCATTTTATTGTATGGTGGCTCGCTGTAGAGGGGAGGGGACGGCGCCAAGTCAGACTGGTCATGTGACTACCTCAAACAAAGGACCTGTGGCCACATACACACACACAGGAATTTGCCTCACTGGCTTTTTAGTTGTGCCCACAGGTGTGTCACTGCTTTGCAGATAAAGCTGTCGCTGAAAAGGACACCACTGATTCAAAAGCGACTTTGTCATTGTGTCATTTAACTTGGGATGCATATTGAATCCACACACACACACACACACACACACACACACACACACACACACACATGGGTGCGCGCGCACACACACACAGACAATGCTCCTGAAAAGCTTTTTGCATTGGATCAATGGCGGCCACTTTTGTTCAAGCGCCGTCAATAAACGCCTCCGTGCGGTGGGCGGTTCTATGCAGATTGATCTCTGAATGTTTTTATATGAATGTAGCTGCTTAGCCATGGATGTGTCTCTGTTGTTTCTGTATGCATGGGTTTAAGCTCAGGCATTAGTTTTTTATGATCTGTGAGATCTGGCATTGTGTGTGTGAATGTATGTATGTATGTATGCACGTGTGTGTGTGTGTGTGTGTGTGTGTGTGTGTGTGTACTCAGTGTTGTGTATCAGAGTCACAGCTTGAAAATGGCAGCAAACAGATTGCACGATTCAGTTGCCTGCAGCTCCATGAAGAGAACATCAGGGACATGTCACATGTTTTTAGGTGTGCTTTGGTTGTGTTTATGTGAGTATGTGAAGATATAGACACTTGCGTTTGCCTTTAAGGAGAGACTCAGCCAAGCCATTTGGTGTGGTTGCAGAAGGCGGCTATATGCTCACATTTGAGGAAAATTGGACTGTACCATTCCCGCAGGATCTTTCAGTCTGCCTTTCGCTCTACTTTAGATGTGACAAACTGGTGCAAAGGGTGTTAGAACAAATGTACACACGACAAAACTTCAGATGTGGATGGATTGTCGTGAGACTTTGTAATCACATCACTGTGATAGTTATTAAAGAAGCAGTGTGTAAGATTCAAGGGAATATAATGGCATTTAGTGGTAAGGATTGCAACCAGCTGAGACATCTCCCAGTTAGGTTCCCTTCAGTGTTCATTGTTTAGGAGCTTTTTACTGGAGCTGGATTATCTGTAGAGGTCTCTTCCTCTCCGAAACAAACCGTCCTGGTGATTAAAACCAGTAAAACACTGAATAGGGCAGTATCACGTCACAAATCTGTGTTTCTCTGACATTGTTGAGCTCGTCACAGATTGGCCGCTAGCCCGGCACCTGCTAGAGTGTGCTCATCTATTTTCTCTTATAACTTAAGATCCAGACGTTCAGGAGGTTTTGACTGGGAGCTGAATTATCCAAAATTTTCTCCTCCTTTTCAAAACAAACAGACCAGGTGATTTAAACTGCTGAAAAACATTGAATAAAGCAGTTTCACATCAGAAAGTCAGTATTTTTATGACCCAGTTTGTAAGGGAGGGCCTGCTTACTATGATGGCGGAAGCATTATTGTAAATGGTTTCATCAAGTTTAGTTTGTCTGTTCTGGGCTACTGTAGAAACATGGAGGTGCAACATAACCATCTTTATAGATGAAGACCCGCTCCCCATGTAGCTATAAATGGGCCATTATAAGCTAATGAAAACCTGATTCATATTTCCAAGTGGTTATACACTAAAGAAAACATTATTATATTCAATTTCTGCCAATATATCCCCCTAAATCCTACACACTGGACCTTCAGAAAAGAACTTTGTATTTTAAATGGTAGAGGTTTTTTTAGCTCATGGAAAAAAGCAATCAGAGACTCAGTAAACTGGTAATCAGTCATCTGATCAGTTCTATATAAGTAATTGGTGTTAGAGCAGGTCTGTAGACAACAGCTCCCCTCTGTGTGTGCGTGTTTACAGCTTCTGTCAGAACATCAGTTGGTCATGTGAAAGACGAGACCTGTAGCCCTTGAGCATCACACACACCCAGAGAAACAGTGAGACATCAATACAGCTGCTAATGACTACATTTGCTGCATTTAGACTGCACCAGAATCTCTCCTCTTCCTGTCATTTGAAAAACACACAGTGGTGTCACAGCAGCGAGGCGCATGTATGTTCCATATCCAGACGCTGTTTATGTATAAAGGACAGATATCCAGCTGTGTAATAGATGAGTGTGTGCGTGTCTATACTGCCAGCACACTGCAGCGCGTGCAGCTATTAGAGCGGCTTTGCCAGACTGGTAGACATCAGACTACCACTGACTGTAGTGCACCATTATGTGCCGCCCCCCCTGGAAGTGTCTGGCAACGTGTGGCAGCCAAACGAAAACGACGAGGGGTAGAGAGAGGCATATGCAGATGGCAAGGAAGGCAAACGGAGAGGAAGACGAGGCTAGTGACTCAGCTACGTGAGGATGCAGTATGTAGGTTAATAGGTTACACTGCATGTACGGTGCAGTTTGTGTGTGGTGTACGTTTCTATATGTGCAGCTCCTATGTTGAGCAGAACAGCTGGATGTGTGGAGACATTGGGTTGCCTGTGTGCTGCTCCACTTCTCGGAGGCTTAGTGGGGAAATCAGGTCACAAGCAAGTCTTTCCCCCCTCCTTCCATCTTCCTCTTCCTTCTCCCCTCTCCTCCTGTCTGCTTGCCCCCTCGTTTTTTTTTACCTCTCTGCTCCAGCCCACATCCTTACCCTCTCTCCTGTGACAGATTCTTCTTAATTTTTTCTGTCTTCATGCAGCCGAGTGCAAAGCAGATGCATCTGCATCCCTCTCCTCTCTGATTGCATTTCATCCCACTCCATCCTTCTCTCTCTATCTGTCTTTTCCCTGCTCTCCACTCTCTGTTTGTCTCTCTATGCTCATATCTGTGATCAGATTATGAAGCATATCATGGGATTAGTCAGTCTCATGGCATGTATTAAAGTGGGAGAGCTGAAGAATGGATGGTAAGGGTTGATGAGTATTTCATGGTAATGCGGCACCCGATCTCATATAGCACTAGGACTAAATGATGATAAAGAGCATCAATGCCATCGTCACTATATTCATCATGGGCTTGTTTGAATGGCCAAGGGGGTTAAGCAATAAAGACAAAAGCTATCTTCAGTGGCACTGCAATAAGAGAGAGGAGATAATAGAAAGAGAACAAGAAGGACTTGGGGAATCAGTTTCTTTCATGTCGTTGAACTTTGTGAAAATGTACAGGAAGTAATGGGAAATCTCAGTGAGCCTCTCTGCTGCCACTTGCTTCTCTCTCCACATACTTTTCTTCTCGTGGGTTTTCCCCTTTTTGCAGTTTCTAGTCGTTTTCATCAGCCTTTTTTTCCCCTGCAGCTCTCTTCACGCTTGTTCTTTTGTTCTAGTGTCGTCTCACTTTCCTGTCTTACTCCCTGCTTCTCTTTGTGTCTTTCGTTCGGTCTCAGTCTCACTGTTTCCTCTTTTAATTTCTGTTTCTCTGTCTTCAGGACAGATGGCAGGTCTCAGGGTCACGGTGAGGTGTTAGGGTGGGGTGACGGCCTACAGGGTGGAGGGTTTTACTGCGGAAGACATCCAGTCAGAGAGAATCCCCATCTTCTTTGCTCTAGCTTCCTCTCTCTCTCTCTCTCTCTGTTCTCCTTCTCTGTGTTTACGCTTTCCTAAACATGTGCTCTCTCTGCCAGAGGTACACACACAGTCCTGAGTCCTTGGCCTACCTGCTGTGCCTCAGCGGTGTATACGTGTGTGTGTGTGTGTGTGTGCTGACAGAATGGGGTTTTGTGGAGAGAGACAGCCCCCAGAGTGGGGCAGGGAACAGATTGGAGTCTGAGCCTCCATGTCCTGACTCATTAATCTCCTCTTTAATTCATGGTCTCACCGCCGGCTCACAACGTAATACACACACTTTGGTACATCGACACACACAGAGCCAGCTTCAAGGTCCAAAAGGAGACCAAAGAGTACATACAGACACAGTGACGCTGGCACAAACTCCAGCAAGTGTCACAACTGAGGGGAGGCTTAATGATTCAGTTTCCTCATTTTTCTTGCTTCCTTTCAACTGCTTGGAAATGATTCATTACACGTCAAATCAGTTCTGTTGTCCCACCTTCCACCACCCCCACCAATGCCACCATTGATCTCATGCTTAGGTGGCAGTAATCTAGCCAAAACGTGAAGTCAACAAGAGTGTAAAATAGCTCAGCAACTGATCGAAGATAACCTACCGTGCAGGTAACTGTTGTGCTGTGAAGCTGCTCATCCTCGTTCCTTTCCTGCTCTTTGGATGAACTCTAGTTTTCCATGAGGTCCATACAAAAGAATTGAGACGGGTTGACAATCACACCACTTTCTTTAAACTCGTTTCAAAGCTGTCAAAGTTGGGTCCTTTGTTTAAAATGTCATGTTTTGTTGTTCCTATCAGTGCATCAGAAAAGCAAGTAGAGGGGAACCACATCCAGTGTAAAAGGACCCTTTTTATACAGGCTTAAATATAGAATAGCTACATAAGCAATGGAAGAGGTCATTTGAAACATGCACATTTTAAGAAACACGATTCGAATGGATGCGCTCCTCTTCAGGCATCAGCAAGTGTTATATGTATTTTTCATATTTTCCTCATAGGGGGTGCATTTTCATCTTTTTGGCTGTTAGCTTGAGCAGGCTGTCTTTTGGATTGCCCTTAATTCCAATTTTTCCTGTATTATGCCTCGACTTTGCCCTTAGTATTATCCAGCGTCTGCTCTTGTCACTTGCCGAAGTAGAATCCTGAAACCACAAGTTACCCTACTTGCTCATAAAAGGGCATCAGCTTAATGCTTGCGTTGTAAGATCCGACTTTGCTGCGGGTTTCTCTGCCTAGTGCTCAGCTCCACAGTAATTCCTACCTTTTATCGGATCACACAGGGTCTTTGGCAGCTGGCCTAGCTGCCTTGAAAGGGTAAAAAAAAAAGGGCCGGAAAGCCTTGAGGAGGAGCAGGAAGAGATGGAACTCGTGGAGATGATGAGAACTTTGATAAGGAAGGAGGAACAGTCACTCACATTGTTGGCTTTTTTTTTTTTTTTTTTAGCTGAACACAGATTTGATGCTCTAAAGATTGAAACTGACATCATGCAATCACAAGGACACTAGAATGATAGAAGTACAAATGGGAATAATGAATACAATGATTATAATCATATGATGATGACACTCTTGATAAGCATGAGGGTTAAGAGGTTATGCTGCATCAAAACTGTGAGAACATAAATTTTTTAATTATGATACTGAATGACACTTAGGCTGTGTTGAGACTGACATAAGCACTTTGTGACAAAGGGTAGCCCCTTCATTAATTATCTGTCTCAAAGAATCACAAACTTTGAGCAGAAATTCCACTGTCAGGCCTTCTCAGGTAAGTACAGGCTTTGTGCACCTGGACTTGGACAGTTACTGTCATTCTTCTTGGGACATCTTCTTAAACTCAGTCAAATTGGTTCGGGAGAGTCTGAAATAGGGCTAGGTATCATTTCTCAATACCTTTAAGGTATCGCCTGAAAGAAAAACAGCACAGAGAGGTAATGAAACGTCGCCAGTCAAACGATAACTGCATTCAATCCTTTTTTTGTGCTGTGGGTCTGATCCCAGATCACCCTGACCCCCAGCTGGATCAGAAAACTTGCTTTTGCGGCTGTCTCTGGAGCTGCTCTCCTCGGCAAACGGTTAGTTCAATGCCTGCCCATTTAGCACAAGCTAACACAGTAGCAGCTCTAAAATCTGGCACTACAAACTAACAGCAACACCAAACGGCTCGACTCCGTCATTGAACCTGTCAGTAACTGTTAAATAACATTTGCGATGTGATGCTAATAGTTAGCCCTGTTCTGCATGGCAGACTCTCCCAACTGTGTATTTGACGGATTAGGCAGTCCAGTGTGCTGATTTGCTACCAAGCTGTTCAATGTGGCTACATTACACGCCATTCTAGTCACATAATGAGTATAGAATGAAGTACTCTGTTGGTATCTATATCACTTTAATGGTACTGGTATTGGCAGTGGTATCACAATTTTGTAAACAGTACCTAGCCCTAGTCTAAACTGACATCATCAGGTCACTCCATGGGTGTTCTCCAGGGTTCAAGTCCAGGCTTTGGCTAGGCCATTCAAGGTTTTCAGAAACATATCCCTAAGCCACTCAAGTGCCTGCTCGGCCATATACTTTTGGTAATTGTCGTGCTATGTGTCAACCGTCGGTCCAGTTTGAGGTCTTGTGTAGGCTGAGGCAGCTTTTACTTCTCAATGCCCTGTCCCTGCCACTAAGAAGCATCCCCACCATGCTTCACTGTACCAGTCAGAGAGCAGACCATGGATTTTGCCACATGTAGCTCTTAGGCCAGACTGTTCAGTTGTTTGCCTGATCGGCTCTCAGAGTCCTTTAACTGGCTTTTGGACTCTTAGTGTGCAGTCATGTGCCTTTTACTCAGGATTGAATTCTGAGCCACTCTAACAAAATGGCTTATTGACAGTGCTTCATCCCAGCAGGTTTTCCCACTCCTCTAAAGAGGAGTTCTGAAGCTCTGTCACAGTGGCCTTGGTTTAATGGTCACCACGCTGACAGAGGCTCCTGTTGCCTGGTCACTGAGTTTGGCTGGACGTTCAGCTCTTTGAAGAGCTCGGGTGGTTCCCAATGCAGTAATGGACTAACATTCTGGAGGCACTTAAAGCTTCAGAAATAGTTAGAAATAGATATATGCCCTGACACAGTTTGATAGCAGAGCTCTATGGAGATTTTCTTCAACTTCAAAGCTTGGTTTTCAGTCTGACAAGCACTTTGAATTGTGGGAACTTTAATATGCAAGTGTGTCTTTGTAAATCAGGTCCAATTAAATGAATATGCCACAGGTGGACTTCAGTCAGATTTTAGAGATATTTCAAAATAATAAAAGCAAACAGGATGCACCTGAACTGAATCTGAAGTATCAGCGTACAGTGTCTGAATACTTATGTAAATACGGTATATATTAGAACAATATACACTTTCCAGAAAGGCAATTAATGTCATTGTTAGTGTTTAAATGAGGATGATGTGATTGAATTAATCATCTGAAATACAGTATGTCAGTCAGACATTTTTACAGTGTGTATCTGTATTTCCTCAGGTGGTTTATCTGCTGTTTCTTTTGATCTTGCCAAGTCACTGTGATCTCATGATCTGCTCATGGACTGGTAATCACAGTGTGAGGCAGAGGTCAGCACACACAAAACATTCACTCACTGTACTTTGAACTCTATACACGTTTTCTTCTTATATGACATCACCTTGCTTCAGCAGCCAGAACATCATATCACCTCTGTGTTGTTCCCAGTGTTTCATCAGTCACATGAACGCAGCAGTAACTTTACTCAATAAACAAAAACACAACGTTTGTTACATTCCACACTGCACTTCAGGCCCAGGGCCACCGCCGTTTAGATCCGTGTGTGCACAAGGCCACGCGGTATTTGCGTGTACACATCCCAAGTGTTGCAACTCGCAGGAAGTGTTGCTCAGCTACAGCCAGGACAGCTGACTTTTAAAGTGTATTAAGAGGCAGCTTCTTAAACTTGTGACTCTCAGGGACCATCAGGCTTTGGGTCACTGGCTTCTTGTAAACTCCTGAACTCTCTTTTTCTATCATGTGTTTAGATCCTACTAAATTATACTGTGTGAGAGTTTGTAGTGTGTTTTAATGAATTTTTTGCTGTTGTTAAACACAGACCCCTATGGTTTCAATTCATCAAATATGTTCTCTGTTTTCTGAGTCTGCCGTCACCGTAGATGCATGCAAGAAAAACAGTTTTCTTCAAAAACTCAATGTAACACGGGGTGAGTACATGATAAACACATTTTCATTTGGTGGTGAAATATTCCTTTAAGGAATCCACATTTCTATAATACTGTCTTTAGTTGTAGACAGCCCACTAAAAGGCATGGAAATAGACTTGATGTTATGTCTGCGGTACACTATAAAATGTTGTTAGTTAGAACATCTGCCTTAGCATTAGTCTCGAAGAGAAACAGAGAACAAAAACTCTCCCGTTGCTTACATTCCTTTCTGGCCATTCAGTGATTGACTGCGGATATGCCCTTTTTTATGACTCATCACATTCTGCTCAATTATGCACTTGTGCACACGCACACAGATATACAGATATGCCCCTCCTAACAAAAGCATAGGGAATTCGAAGCATGCCTATGGTAGCTTGGAGTTGTGTGTGTGTATATCAGATCACTAAAATTGTCACAGGGTTGGTGTTTGGTATTGAGAACGGGTTCTGAACCAAATCCCAATTATATTAGACAACTGAAGATTCCATTGAAAAACTATTTGCTTCTGCTTATCAGATTAAGTCAAGCATCAAATGTTTTTTCAAAGCTAAAAATGTCAAACCCTACCCACATCCTTCTGTTTTATCATGCCGCCATTATTGATTTTTATTTATTTGTTTTTCTCTTTCCCATAATGCGCAGCTCCCAACAGAGCATGACCTCCTATAGTTCCAGTAACTTTCCACTTTACCTCATGTGCTCATTCGTCCCCTCTCTCTGGATGGGACTGGTTCAAAGCTGGTCAAGCTAGATTGTTTTTGTCGAGTCATAGCTATTCAGCGGGAGTGTTGGACACATTCAAAGCCGCTCTTATGTGTGAGAGTGCATATATGTGTCCATGGGAATGAGCCTTTGTCAGCTCTCTGTCACAGCAGAGAAGTTTTCAATTAGCAACACTGAACCCTCTGGATTCATCTCTGCAATGTGAATGAGACCTTCGGCTTTGTTTGTTGCGTCAGCACAGTTTTGTCACAGACTTAATGTCTGCGTCTTTTAACCAGTTTCCGGCTGCCGCTTGTAGCCAGCATGGCCTGAATGTCATGTGCTCTGAGGGTTGCTAGAAAGCGGGCCTTGTCTGTTGAAGGCGAGCTGTCTAGGTCAGATGTTGCACACAGAGACAGATAGACTGTCACAGTTTAAAAGAAACTAGTTTGTGTGCTTTACTGCTAACCCACTGACATAATTAGAACTGCAACTAATGCTTATTCTCCTTTGTAATAAAGTTGTTGTCTTTTTTTTATGAAACAGATAATGTCTAAGTCTTTAAAATGGCAAAGAAAATGGTAAATGCCAACACAATTTCTTAGAAACATCAAGCCTGATACTGTTTTTTTTGCATTAGAACAATCATCACAATAGCATCACAAAAATCTTTAGCTATTACCTGATACTTTAAACTGTATAGACCTTTGAAAGCACACATTATACACATAGTTAGTGTGTAAAAAGAAATCCTTGTATAATATTTTTTTACAGAGATGCATCAGAAACCCCTATACAGTGTTTCTCTATCCCTTTGTATTACTGGCCAGGAGATTTGTCAAAGGTCACCTTAGCTCCATAAATGTGTTGTCATTCCCTTTTATTTTATCACTTAGCCTTCCCATAGGAAAAACTTTCTCTGTACCATCGTGTTTCAAAAGGAGGTTTTTCATAGCTCCAGTTTAGTAGCACGCACTGTTTGCTGACCCTCTGTCAGCAAACAGTGCGTACTACTAAAGAGTTTAAACTAAAGAGTTTAAGCTCTAAGGTTCCGCTCAGCTCTCACATCAGTAATGTTGTTCCATACCTGAAAACACTTGCCTCATTATCTACATGGCATTTTTGTTGTGCGACAGTGCAGAAAAGGATAGAGGAGGAGCCACTGCTGTCCGACTGCAGGTCAAAGGCGAGAGCAAAGCCAGATCTGGGTCTCTTCGCAGCGGGCTGTGCTGCCGCCTGATCAGTATTAAATTGAGATTGTTTTATAACCGGCGAAAAATTGTTTGTAGTCGCGTTATATAGCAGTTCACGTCTGTGTAATGGTACAGTTGGTGTTCACACCTGATTTGTACCATACCGGAGTACACATGAACCACACTCAAGACCGCCTTTTCAAGTGGACTCAAGTGGCACAAATTCATGTATTGTTCCCAGCTATGGTACACACTGTTCACACCAATCAAATTAACTGGACTTTGGGGTAAAGTGTACTTGGATGCGGGCCAGGAACCCTGATGTGAAAGTCTCCTTAGACAGTTTTTTGTCAGGCAATATAGCTTCAAGAAGCAGACAGCAAGGAGATCAGTAGTCAATTGAAGATAATATATTGACAATGCTAGACGTTGTGTATGTATAAATATAAAACACCAAAGTAACTTTGAGGCGGTATGTAGCCTATAAACAAAGGAACGTTAGCCTTGATCTTTTCTAGCAAATGATTATTCATGTCATCATAAGAAATATACCAGCACCCAAACTGTCTGTCTTTTTACAAATTTCTCAAACATTAGCACAGAAGTAAGATGTTGCTTGGGTTTTGCTAACCTCAACTGACTTCAGATGTGACTATATGCGACAAAATGTTTTTTTGAAGATTGTGACACCTATGTTATGTGTTGTGTCACTTTCACATTCCCCTGAGTCACATCTTTCAACCATCTTCAAATTCTTTTCATTAAAGATAAGCCTAGCACATAGCTTATCCAGCCAACAGGAAAGGGGAAAGTTGACTGAGGCTTTACTGGGTTCCAAACTTGCTCAATTGTTACTGAAGCACAGAATCAAAAGGGGTGGGACTTAGGAAGGGTCAGTTATCAAAATAGTTGTTGGCTAATTTTGTCAGTTAGTCAGCCAACTGTTAAAGCATTTATAAATGCTACCAATCACTGAAAATAGTTTGTGGTGTGTTAACATTTGGTTTTTAATTTTCTCAAATACTTGAGTAAATACTTTACTCAAATACACATATGATTGCTTATATTAACGCAGTAGGATTTTTCAAAGTGTCCCCAAGTTATTGAATTCCAATTCATCTCTAGCCCCAATTTGCCTATAAGGAACAGGATGTGATGTGTTAATCAATGTATGTCTGTGCGCTTGTGTGTGTCATGGTCAGGGGGTTTCGCCATCAGGGAATTTGTGTGTTGCAGCTTGTTATGGTGCAACACAAGAGCAACCGACAAGTCAGAGCTGATGAATAGGAAGCTGCTGCTAATGATCGTTAAAATGCTCCTTTCTCCACATGTAGTATCGGGCCATTTATCAGCCACAGAGATGGACCTACAGGCCCAGACACACTCGCACACATCACACACACTAATCAGCTGCTTCTGGTAGCCGTGGCAACCAACTGCAGAATCTCCTTTCCTGTGCCCCTTCACTGTTTCTCTCCCTTTCTCTCTCTTATATCCAACCTTTTGCTTTCATGAGCTAATCCTTCCCTCATCCTTTTTCTTCTCCCCAGCTAACGAAGAAAGAGAAAGTTAGACATGGAAGAGCAGGGAAAAAAACAGAGACAAGGCCTGAAAGCACTCTGCAGGCCGCTGCCTAGCACCTGATTTCCTCTGGGAACGGAACCGAGATAAAGAAATAAAGGCGTGACCGTGTGAAAGGGAAAGGCAGAGAGCAGATAAAGACTGGGTTTACCTGCCAGGTGGGACTAGGAGAGCATATCAAACCAACAGCAGCATGTGCATAGCGAGCTGACTGGTAATGCTAGTAAAGAAAAAAACAGGGGCCCCTCAGGCAGGCTTACTGTTGATGGTATATTGAAACTACAAGGAAGACACTTTTTCTGATTCCCAAGTGAAGAAATTAAAGTGGAAACAGACAACTTTTCAACTCTCCTCCCTCCCGAAGAAAACTAGATCACTTTACATTTTTCTCAGAGCCAAGCAACTACCAGTCTCTAGCTACTTTGGTTGTTCCACAGTCCGCCATTTTCAGTACTAGGGATAGTAACTGCAGACAGTGTCCACTCAGACTCTTTGGTTACTGGAGATACCTACTCACAGCAACCGGGGAAAAACAATATTGCTATCCTCCTCCTGTTTGGGTTGAGCAATGGTTGACTCACTTCCATGTGCTGGAAATTGAACCTTCACTTTCCCAGAAGATCATACCAGGTGGCAGACAGAATTGCATAGTGAAAGTGGGACTTATAGGAATCCAATCTAAATGCTGATGGTGACATATTCTATAGCCATTACATTGTGCAATCAACATTTACTTCATAAGTCAAAGCAGAAAACTTTACTCTATTTCCACTTTGAGTTTATAGGCAGAGGTAATAAAATAGCTGACAGAAAAGCCATTCTATTTTGAATGATGTGTGTAAATACTCAATAGTGGAAAAATGAAACACTGTAACTGATGGTGCTGAGGCAAAGGTGGAGAGCCAGATTTACAGACACAAGAGTAGGCACTGTCACTTCAGTGAAGAGACAATTTACATTTAGTTTTTAAATAATGGTATGACGTGTGACCACAGTGTATCCTGGTAACATCGATGACACCAGTGGAAAGGTTGAGTTGCAGTGTTTGATTTATTTCCTCTTTAAAATCATATGATTTGTGCATAACACAAAGGTTAGAAACCCGCTCAGTCTCTTAGGATTGTTTGTTACATTCAACACAGGTTGTTGCACTGAGTGACAGTTTCTGTCATTAATATGAACACATACGCTTTGTTTATTTTGTCTCAATCCCACATACACTTTCCTGCTGCGCGAAATACTCACTAGAACATCAAATATGTACCCAACTTTTTTTAGAAATTTATTTAGCTCTTTTTTAAAATGAATATATAGCAGTGACCTGTTTTTAAAGATTTACATAACAGACGAACACATTGTTGATGTGGTGATCTGTAGTGAGAGCAGGGAGCAGGTGGAGGAAAATCTGGAAAGGTGGAGTTATGCCTTGGAAAGGAGAGGAATGAAGGTTAGCTGTAGCAAGACAGAATACATGTGTGTGAATGAGAAGGACCCAAGTGGAACGGTGAGGTTACAGGGAGTAGAAATAAAGACGCTGGAGGATTTTAAGTACTTGGGGTCAACAGTACAGACCAATGGAGAGTGTGGAAAAGAGGTTAAGAAACATGTGCAAGCAGGTTGGAACAGGTGGAGAAAAGTGTCAGGTATGATGTGTGATAGAAGATTAAAAGGAAAGGTGAACAAGACGGTGGTGAGACCAGCAATGTTGTTTGGTTTAGAGACAGTGGCATTGAGGAAAAGACAGGAGGCAGAGTTAGCGGTAGCAGAGATGAAGATATTGAGGTTCTCTTTGGGAGTGATGAGGATGATAGGATCAGGAATGAGTACATCAGAGGGACAGCTCATGTTAGATGTTTTGGAGATAAAGTCAGAGAGGCCAGACTGAGATGGTTTGGACATGTTCAGAGGAGGGATAGTGACTATATTGGTTGAAGGATGCTGAGGTTGCAACTGCCAGGCAAGAGGCCTACAGGAAGACCAAAGAGGAGGTTTATGTATGTTGTGAAAGAGGACATAAACTCAGTTGGTGTGGTGAGGATGCAGAGGATAGGGTTAGTTGGAGGCAGATGATTCACTGTGGCGACCCCTAAAGGGAACAGCCGCAATAAGAAGAAGACATTGTTGGTTTGAGCTTTACAATGTGACCAGCCTTATCCTTCAAGCCATTATGTACCCTCTAGGTCTATGTGGGCTCTTCCAATTACACAAATGAGCCTGGCTACTGTAAACCTCTAAGTGCCCAAACTCTGCTTCAGTAAGCCATTAAAGGATACATGGGAGAAATTATAGTAGGTTGTTTTAACCACTCTGTAGACTGTGCTGTCGCGCTATCAACAAAAAAAATGCTTCAGTTTAGACAACTGGCAATTGATTTGTGTCTTTGATTAAACCAAATATACCAGAGTGGAAGCTAGACAATGTACTACTGTAGCCGGGGGCCAAAGTGGCTTTGAGATAACTGCTTCAGTTCTGATGGCAAGGTGAAGTGAACGCTTGGGCCTGTTTTTAAGTGGCTGAAAACTAACCAAGCGAGGCAGCGTTTTCCTAGTACTGGGTGGTGTTATGTATGTGATGCTGAGATTTTCTAGCCTGCAGGTACTGTTAACAAACATTGTGATTGGGTCTGTACATTTTTTCAGTAGCATGTTCATGTTTGAATATTTTTATGAAGAGTCTTGGTCTTGCATACAGTGATTGCAGACTTTTACTGTTGAGCTAAAAGTGCATGCAAGCGAATCGAGAACATTTTCTGCAGTTGAAGGAGAACAGTTAATTATTGATCATTGAAGCTGCTATAACAATTTTTATCTAATAAGTAGAAAATTAACATCAGACAGAAGAGGACTATTAACACATTAGGATCATTGTGAGTGTGCTGGTGTCTATCACAACATGAGAGGGGACATAGATATATGTACACAAATGCAAACAAGTAACGTTGCAACATTCTACAATGTACAAGGAGCTCTTCTTTTCACTACAGCATCATAAGATCAGATCGTTTAATGATTTGATTCCTGCCCACTGAATGATAACATGTCTTGACATGTCCGTTTTACAGGTGTCAGTCACCATCACAGGGTGCTGTAGTTGGTTCTCTACACCCACATTCCTCCAGTGTTTTTCACAGGAAGGGATAGGCAGTGCAGACTGGCCCTTTTATTGAAGATTTAAAAAGGCTGCAGTAAAACATTGACTCATATTTCATGATGTACAGTACTGTGTAATCATGTTACGTCATTATTTACTTAAGTACCATTTATCAATCCCCTGGGGCTAATTCCAATTGCTTTACTTTAATGCGGCTCAGTCATCACAAGGTTTAAGAGCAACTGCTCCAGTGCGTATTTCAACCCAGCCTCTTGTCTCACACACACACACACACACACACACACACACACACACACACACACACACACACACACACACACAGTGGTCTGTTTTGGCTCACTTTGACTCTTGTATATCTGTCCATGTTGTTATTTGTGTCATAAGTAACAAGGATAGTTCATTTTGGTTTTATGGCAAGCAAGAAGGCCAGTTTATCTTTTTGAAAACATTCATGCGCTGTATCAAGGCCTGTCGGAAGTCAAGGTGAGGTTGCACACAAATATTTATTCCTCCTTGGCAGCTTGATCACATGCAGACTGGCCTTGGCAGAGTGGCTTACAGGAATGCTGTCCGTTGAAGGTTAAAGTTTCACCTTGAGTGAACCTTGTATGAGAGGCAGAGTGGCCTCCAGTGAAACTTCCAAACCTGCTCTTGTGTTGCAATCAGTTACATATTCACAAATTCTTCCGATCCTACTCATTGACTGGGAACCCTGACCAAAAGCTCCTCCGGAATGTTTGCTCACTGAGTTTCTTTTTTACTGTAGAAGTGTGTGCATGTGCTTGTATGTTTATTTAGAGCTAAACCATGAATGAAAAGAGCTACTGTGAAAGCAGCTTGGCCCCTTTAGAGCCGATAAACTGCCCCTCAGATCCAAAGAGCAGTGACTGCTTTAGGCAGTGTTCTCAGCAACACTTTGGCAGTGAACAAATATGGATGGTGTTTCTTTCTCTTTCAGTTTTGGTTGCATTTTTGGCAAAATCTTACTGTCAAATGAAAGACAGAAGCCCTTTTTAAACAGGAATTGGAAGAAATTTTCCCCAGTTGCTCATCTTTACAGTGTCTTTCAGGTTTGTGTTTCCCTCTTGCTACTAGTTGCTCGCTAATTCCCGCTATCAGCTGTATCGCCTGTTTATCCACCGCCAGTGGGTTGCACGTGCAGCGTCATCAACAGCTCCTCCCACAAGTCTTCAACAGCCCCTCCCGTTGCTGAAGGCCGCCTCGGCCTTTTTAAACTAAAAGGGTTCCGCCAATATGACAACCCTACGAGGCGGAAAATTGGGCACCTCAGATCAACTCGACACCCGGCTCTGTGTGTCTAAATGCTCGCAGCTTGCCGGCAAAATGGCCCAACATTTGCAGAAAATCTGGCAGTGTAAAAGGGGCTAGAGGCTACATTCAGACTGCAGGCAAATCAGATTCATCTCTCAAATCAGATCTTTAAGACAGACTGTCCGCAATTTTATTTCCTACCAGATCGGATTTGTGTGTACAGACATTTGGAACCTGTCTGCATGGGTTGCTGTGGTAACAACGTAGGCATCAGTAACTACGCAGCTATGCCAGTGACACAACTTTCCAACATGGAAGCATAAGAAATGTAGGTCCATCATTTTGTCCTCCAAACTGTACGATTGTTTGGAGGTGCCTCCAAAGTGCTATCAGACAGTTTATTTAGGCATCTGTTGTTCTCAATGTTGTCCTCCATAGTGCCTTGCTAGTAGCAGCATGCATTCTGCTAAGAACTTCCATCACTCTGGATTTGACGCAAAAAACTCCTTGAAATCCAGTATGAGTGGCCAGACTGAGACACATATGTGGAAATACGCATTTCACATTTCAGTCTACCCACAAATGTGATTTGGATCTGATCTGCTGAAGTTGCAGTTCAGAGTTCAGTTCTTTACTGTCCAGACTTTATGACCTTTTGAATTTTGAAACAAACAAGACCAGCGTATCTTCTTTGAGTTGTCTTTGTGTGCGATATTACATCATTGTGTATTCTGGTGAATTTATCAATTTCATAGGTAGGCTTGCCCTCCATAAAGTCCCTTTAAAGATCTGTTTGCCATAGTTTTACATTTTTATAGTCCGCAAAGCTTATCTCCATCTGACACCCAACCCTGTCTATGACGCTTAGCGTCAAGACCATTGGTTCCTACGAAAGACTCTTTGAATATGGCCATGATTAATATAGTTTGACATTTAAAAAAGGCCCAGTACTTTTCCAAAACAGCTGAGTATTGTAGTTATTAGCAAATGTTACCCAAACAAAAGAAAAGTGTGATTTTATTGGGGACTTTTTTCAGCAGCAGTGGATGAATAGGTTTTGACATATACAAATCATGTTATTACCACTTAACACCATTGTATATATAAATGTACTGTTGCGATGACACATATATTGAGCTGCTAGTCACTTTCTAGGTAGGGGTGTTGTGCACACGGCAGAAGTGATGTCATCACCACACCATCTCCCCTTATCTTCCACCAGCATATACACACCCTACGTATTCTCAGAAATATTTGCCACAAAGCCAAGATTCCTTTCCTCAGAATCAGCCCTACTCAGCATTACACTGCAACAGATATGATGAAGTGTTCCACATAGTCTCATTGTTTCTATGTTTCCTGAGAACATTCAGTTTCATTGTGCAGGTTTTAGTCTGTACTTCCAGTGGCCCACGATGATGTCACCACAGGAGGCAGCAAGAGAGGCATGGGGCGTGAAAGAAACTAGACTCCACAGTTCTGTTATCAAACAAACACTGGAATGACTTAAAACTCTTGGAATGACACCCCTAAGCCTTCTCACTCCCTCTGCGTCTCAGAAGCAGTGTCTCTCTGTGAACCGCCTCTTAATTGTTGCTGTCACTCCCCCTTCTTGGTATCGTTTCACTCATGTATGTCCGTCTGGGGTCCGTTCCAGAAAGTGAGTGAGTTTGTAACCATGAGTTGAGGGAAACTCGTTTTCAGTTCCAGAAACAGAAATCACTAAACTCTGGGTCAGTCAACAAATAACGTGTCTTACTGGCAGGTTTTCTTCAACAAATGTTGAGTCTCTGAGCATCCCCTCCCCGACAGCCCAGCTTTAAGAAGCTGTTGGACACACCGTTTCATTTCCTTGCTGATCCAGTTGATATCGAAGCTCATTAATTTTGCAGAGATTCATGTCGGGAGAGGAAGATCAAAATCCTGCCTGGGTATTTGATCGTTCCCTGAGGACTATCTTTACTTACGTTATCACTTTTATGCGCGATCAGTGATCTCATATTCCAATAGTACGCATTATGGATTCACCCTCAGCTCAGAATAACTCTGTGCACATTAAGGCAACAGTCAGATCATCAGTATAGTCCCCTGTACTGAAATGTGTATTACAAATTACCGTAGTAAGCTCCAGCGTGAAGCACCCATAGCCACACTGCTCAGTGAATAACAATCTCGTATTTTTCATGGTGTGATTGATCACAGTGATGGAACATTTCTGTCATAGATATATCATAGTGGAGATCATATGAATATTCCTGAACTTTGAACACTGAATACTAATGTAGCTGCAATAAGCTGAAAATCCTGATATAATGGGCTAGCTGATTTATCCATCTAGCTTTTGTTTCTACCAACATTTCAGTGACTATATTCAAATCATTTGAGGACTACAACCAATGAATATTTTTTGAATTTAATTAATCTGCCAGTTGTTGTTAAGATTAGTCGATCATTTTGTCAGTGAAATGTAATGTTGGAGCCAACCAATACTACTTAACAATGTGATAAAGTTTTGCAGAGGTCACTTTGATAATGGCCGCCTGTGGGGAAAATGCTTTAGGGCTGCAGGGGCTTTAGTTCACTTGAGTTCACTTTTGTTCCTGCTTCAAAAACAAACACGTCTGATCTCTCTCTGGTCGAAAATCAAGCTGTTCCATTTGCGCTCCCCCCTGGAGGCCTGGAGGGCGTCTCTGGTGTTGACTGGATATGCAAAAAAATTAGATTTTTTTTTTTCTTTTTTTTCTTTTTAAATTAAATTTAAATTTGCAACGTTTCCATTGTTGTATTTGTTTTGCATTTTCATTTGTGTTCGCATATTCCTCATAATGGAAATGTTTGGGCCATTGTTGCATATTTGCACTTGTCGGCCACTGTGGAAAATGACCTAAATCACTATTACAGGATGAATCATAGCTCTGAAAGGAAATATCTCGGAAATATGTCTCACCTGTCAAATGCATTGTTTTGTATTTCATCTTGCTGCCACCTGCGTTTTGTCCCTTTCAGATTATTGCTAAATATATTTAAAACTCTGATGTATAATATACAGTCAGATTTAACCACTTTATCATCCATTAAGGAAATCCAACTCTGGTAAATGATGTATGAGTGGACTTTACTGAATAAAATTTAAGTGTTATTATTATTAACTCTTTTCTCCATTCCTACAGCAGCTTTTTTGCTGCTGCTTGAATGTATTTATACAGATATCTATTATGCATATGCACACATTAATATTTCCAGCTCCACTGGATTAAAATGGAGGTAGTGCCCTGCATTTACCCGTTGCTGTGGTGAATTGTGTCATTGGAGCTGATTTGATGAAGGCTTTTCTCAGTCACCATCCATGTGGTTAAGTCAGGGTGAGGAGTTTTGTTTCCCATCTCAGGATTAGTCCAGGGTCATATCCTCTACTTCTCTTATTTATTACTCTCTGCTTCCAGCAACAATGCCCCGCCCCTGGCATTCCCTCCGATAACCCACAGATTACCTCTGTGTCCTTTCACTCTCCTCCTCCTGTCTCCTTCCTCTGCAGTTTCCAGTTACAACCCCCCTCCATAAAAGACCTTCTGTCCCGCCTGTTGAGTCCACCTCTGACTATGAATCAGACATCTGAATATAGTCATTTTCACATTTATCCAGATGATTTGCTCTTGAGAAGGAGCTTTAGCCTCACAAATTATGTTTACTGAGGTGAAGCACTGACACTTCTAAGGTGTGAACAACATGAGCATCATCAGTAGTGACTCAGTGAGTGGGTAATGTCCACCTCAGCTGATCAACTCCTGCTTGTAATTGAGATTTGAGCCTGGCTGGCACCTCCCTGTGGCCAGACATTAAAACTGCATGTTCTGCAGCTCATTTCCAGGAAATGATTTCAGTGGGCGGCAATGTAGGTTTGGCAATCAGAGGACAACGGTGGGAAAGAATGTCAGCAACAACAACGATTCTGCAGGGATCTGCTGCAGAACTGATGGGATGGGGAGGGAGGGAGGGAGGGGGTGGAAATTTTTAAAGCAAGAGTTGTCGTGACCGAATCCTGACTCTGAATTTAATGATGTGGATTTTTTTCCTTTTAATCAATGAGATCTTGTTATTACTGTGCACAGCATCGATGCAGGTGGCTTTTGGGGCTTTTTGCTGGCTGTGATGTTGCCTTACCTGTATGATTGCTGCAGTGGATGGAAATTTCCATGTTACTATGTGGGTTCTGACAGTCATACGGATACCCAGCTGTGGGTGGCTCAGCAGTACTCTGCTTGTTTTAGGCCCAGAGACCTTTACAAAGGGAATCTACCTGACCCTCTAAACCTGCCTGTGGCTTTTCTTTTTTTTTTTAAATGGGTAGTTTCAGGAAGTGTGCATGCATGTGGGTTTTTTCAGATTTGAATACATGTCACATATCCAGAAGCAAAAACCCCGGTGTTAACCCTTTCCTATCCCTTTTTATGCCTACGCAACGGCGATAGTAGTGGCCAGAGGCATTTTGTTTTTCCAGGTTGTCCGTCCATACATCCCATTCTCCTGAAAGCAATATCTCAAGAATGCTTTGAGGGAATTTCTTCAGATTTAGCACAAACATCCAGTTGGACTCAACAATGAACTAATCCGATTTTGACGGTCAAAGGTCACTGTCACTCTGACCTAGTCTGTCTCCTTTGAACATGATATCTCAAGAACACCTTGAGGGATTTTTTTTAAAATTTGGCACAAACATCTACTTGGACTCACTGATGCATCCCTCTGATTCACGTGAATGCAATATCTCAAGAAGGCCTTGAGGAGGAGATTCCTCAACTTTGGCACAAACGTCAACTTGGACTCAATGATGAACTGATTAGAATTTGGTGGTCAGTAGCCAAAGGTCACCATGACCCCACAAAATATATTTTCCGCCATAACTCAAGAATTCATACGCTAATCATGACAAAATTTCACATAAATGTCTGCTATTATATATCGTTCAAGTGATGACATTCTATATCGAAAAGGTCAAAGGTCAACTTCACTTTGACATCATAATATTCTGCAAAAACACGGAACAGAAGACATTTGTCATACTGAATTGGTGACACTAATCTTGAAACTGTGCTCGTTGTATAAATCATCTCTGCTGTCGAGGGGATTGTGTGTGAAGCATCCATGTTTTCACAGACAAGGATGTAAACTGTAAGTGCAACTTGACTGGTGTTTTGGAGGTATACAACCACATGATGGTAACTCTAGTGTTCTGTTTTTTTTTTGTTTGTTTTTTTGTTTTGTAGGAGCGCTTCGCCGAAATCTTCGGGCAGGACGCGGCGGCAGAGAGCAGGAGGTCTCAGGAGAGTTTCAAAAAGTGGCTGCTGGCGGGGATGACCCTGGTGACCGGAGTCGTGGTGGGCTCACTCATCGCCCAGAAACGCCTGTGAAGGGAGAACCGCGACAACCCTTCCTAACGCTCATGATCCTCTCCACCTGCCTCCGTCACTACCCTCAACCTACACACCACGGAAGTTAAAATGAAGGTCCCGTTTGTCTCGTCAGAACTGCTGATGATGTTTACTATTCCCCCTCCCCCTCACACATCCCACAGTGGACTAAGAATCCTCACATGTTGTTGAACTGAGAAAAAGACAGAAAAGAGGATGAGTTACTAGTATTCATGTGTTCACCTTATTCCACCTTGATGAAAAATGTGCGGTTATACAGAGACAGACATGTTATGCTTTCATTCACTGAAGCGATTGTTCCTGCTATTCCTTCCTCCACTGGTTATTACTTTATGTTTGTACACATTAGTTTTAACAAATTTTGTTTTCCCATGTTTGTCCTCAAAAGAGGCTAAAACTGACTCCAGTCCTCACAGTTAACCCAAACCTGTGTGATATTAAGAGTCAGTTTGTTGTGGGGCCTGGGCTGCTCTACACGTCTCTGTCTTGAAGCTTGTTTTGTTGCCCATCCTCACAGACGCCTCTAGGTTTGTGTGTGCCATATGGAGAGTGAAAGCAGGGGAGGATGTAGCACCTGCCCCTGAACAACTTCTGTAGTTCCCATTTCCTGCCAGCCATCCTGATCACCTGCACATAACAGTATAACATCATAACTCATGACTTCACACACCGATTGTTTTGTCTCACCCTGTTCTTCATGCTTATTGGTTTTGTATAAATGATGAATAAGAAGGAGTCAATCTGATTTTAGTTAACAAAACATGGGAGTCTTAAAGTTAAAACCTAATAGGAAACTATCTCCTCTGCTTGTTTGTGTTTGTTGGTGCGTTTTGGTTTTTGGATTTGTGAACCATTAAAACCCCACTGCTCTCGCCGATCTGTGCTTCATGGTCATACTTGGCCTTGATTGGATCCTATTTGTGTTTAGTCAGCCTGCCGAGTGCCAGACCACTGTGTGTGGCAAGTTCTCAGAATCAGTGCAACTGCAGTTCATACGAGCAGGGCGCCATGGCTCACACCCTCCATGTTTACTACACAGTAGCTGAGGAATGCAGCAAATACTGTAGCAAGACAAATAACAGATAGAGCGGCACTGCTCACAGCGACACTCAGACAGCATGACAGGCTCTTAAAGGTCAGATATTTGGGTGTAACGTTTTTATTTTGGTAACACTTTATTTTAACCCCCCTATTTAGCATTTATAAGCAGTATATAAACATTTAATAAATGGTTTATAAAACACTAATAGTTTTTATTAATGCATTTGTCAACAATTATAACTTATTTTATGATGCATCCATAACTGGTGTGTAAACAGTTAATGAATGATGGATAAGGTAACAGTTGTATTAATCACATGGATGTAGATTTTGGGGGGTTGCAGGGGACAAGTCCCCATCTATACCCCCTAACCACCACCATATAAGAACATAAAGGTCACAGAGGACTTCTGTTGAAAATGAAAGACGTATACACCATAAACTGATGCAGAAAGGGCAAAAACTGGTGCATTGAATTCACCAGAATGCAGCAAATGATGTTTTTTGTTTGTTTCCCCCCAATGTTGAAATGAAATCTTTGATCTTGATTGATAATATTTAATGAACTGTTATTACACACATAAACCACTCAGTATGATTTATTTATATTTATCAACTGTTTATACACTTGAACTGATCATTTACAGGCAGGTTTAATGAAGACACATTGAGCTTGAAATTTCATTCTTGACTTCACAAATAGTAAATTCTTTAGTTCCATGAACTTAAGGATTTTAGTTGATTAATATAATAAAGAAATATGCCTTATTTCATGTTTATTTGAAATATAACAACTACAACACAGCTGATATTAATATGGATATTTGAAGTTTGTAAAATAAGATAATTATATTGGCTGATAGCTATAACAAACAAAATTTTGATTTGGATATGGATTTTTCATTTAATTCTTTCATGTGAACAAGATACATAGTGGGACATTTTACAGGGTAAATATCAGCTTGTCAGCGCTCTCTGGTGGACAAACTGAAATGGTGACAAACCTACTTTGGCATATCTGCAATCTGTTGTTACGTGTCAGCCGATATACACTGATAGAGCTATATCTGTGATAAGCTAATATCAGCCAATATATCGTCTTGGCCATTTAATTCACAAGAAATATTGTCATTCAGTCATTATCTGTTCATAGTCCAATTATAGATGCCAAGTTATAATGTTTGAAAAAATACATTAATAAATACTTGAAATATCCTTACATCAGTTTACAACATTACAGTGTGTTATAAACAATGTATTGTTTATAGAGCTGCGAACAATTAGCCAATTGATCAATAAGTCACCGGCAACAGTTTTGCTAACTGATTAATAATTATTAAGCAGAAATGACAAATACACTGGATTCAGCTCCTTGAATGTGAGGATTTGCTGCTTTTCTCTCATTTCATCTTATATTGTTGTAAATAAATATCTTTGGGTTTTGGTCTGATAAAACAAGATATGTGAGGACTTCATCTCGGGCACTGGGACATTGTGACAGACATGTTTCACTATGTCTGTGGAGCCTGTAAAGTCCTGAAATTAATTGACATGACAGTAACCCCTTAGTCACAGCCATAGTTGTCTATACTGCTCAGTAGGGTTAAAATAAAGTGTTTGAGTGATTTCTGTGCTAATTTTGCAATAAAATCCAAATCATGTGCTGCTGTGCTCAGACAGGAGACTATATTTCCTCTGTGTGCTAATTCAATAACCATTCCTTAGTTTTGAACCATTAATCAAATCTTACATTTATCAATGACACAGTTATGCTTCATGTTATCACCACAGTGAACATCATAGCCTTTTGAAGATTTATGTAGCAAACTGGCGAGGCAGCTGTCTTCGTGGAGACAAAGCAGTTCTGCATCAGATGTTATTTGAGTTAACTTTCATTAGAAATGTGTCAAAATGTGTCTGTTTACCATCAGCAACTGTCAGTGGCTGTAGGACCGTAAAAGTAGACACTGGAACCTTCACATCTCATCTCACACACATTCACTCCAAGTTATCCATGCATTGCTTTCACAGTGCACCCCCACCCAAACTTCTCCTCCTCCGTCCTCCCCAGACGCCTCAAATCTGTCAAATCTCCATCCGTCTCTCCTCCTCTTCCCCTCTCCATCCAGCTCCACCTCTTCCTCTGCGATCCCCCAGGCTGTCACTGTGCCTAGTCACGTGTGTCAGTCACAGCTGGCCCACCTGCTGCTCCGCACATACACACCTCGGTACGCATACCCGAATGTAACGTACACACCTGCCAGTCACATGGAGTCCATGAGAGATGGAGAGAAGGAGACCTTGTCTTTGTTTCAGAGAATTTTTCCATCTTTAATTTAAAGCTGAAGTCGGAGGAGTGTTTGTCGCCTGGCGTTTCACGCACCAACAACTGGCAGCTCGATTAATTTACTGGGAAGGGAGGGAAGGTGGGGGGTATTCCTTCCTGTTCCCAGTATCCCCCCCCCCCCCCCCCCCCCCCAGTGCTTTAATCTTGATCTTATTCCAAATACCGTCTCCAGCAAGCAACAATATGTCCTTGGTTCTTTTCATGTGTTATAGCAGCTCAATAAAGCACTATACATGACAGGTCAGATGTCACTTTCTCATCACTGAAGGGGTCGGCACTAGATTCAGCCGTGTGCAGCCACAGAGCGTAAACATTAAAGAAGGGGACTGTACAAAAAAAAAAAATCTGGATTCATACATGAAACATCCATCACTGTATTGTCAGTGCAAGTTGTGCCTCCATCTTCAAAGCAGGACTCGTCTCTTTTCACCAGTTGACTTTGCTCCTTTTCATGCTCATACAGCATCATGTACATCTGCAAACAAAGTACACACACAGATTTCTCTTTCTAAACTGATTGTTATCCTTGAAACAAATATTTCAGCCAATAAAAACAAACCTACATTGACTATTGATGAGTATCATCCTCTAAATGCTTGTGTCCTGAGCATCTTATTAGCTAAGGTCTGCTCTCATACATTCCAGTACAGTATATATATATTTTTCTAGTGTATGCCCCACCAAGAAGCTGCTCGCAGGCTTTTATCTGCCGTCCTGGCCCTCACTTAAACAAGTCCCCTTCCTACACATATGTGAGTGTGTGTGTGTGTGTGTGTGTGTGTGTGTGAGAGTGTACATGTATGTATGGACCCCACAATTGGGCAAAAAAGTTGTGGTCCCCTCAAGGGAGGAAAATGAGTATGTGTGTGTGCATGAATTTCTGAGTGGCAAAAATGTTCTTGAAGGAGGCACAAATGAAGGAAGTGTGACAGCATTGGCACGACCCTATATATATATATATATGCTAGTTATTTAAACGGATTAGAATAGTGCATTAGCGTAGTAACATATTTAAGAAAATCGGAACTGATGGCTTTTAAACATTATTTATATTTGGTGTAAAAAGCATAATTGTGCCCCTTCAAATGGCCTTAAACTCCATCTTTGCATTGATGTGCATTGTCATTTGCTGTGTTTTTTTGTTTTTCATTTTTTTGGATTATTGGACTGCCACTAAATGCAAACGAAGTAAAAGGATATTTTCAAAAAGTAAGGTCTCTGGTGCATTCTTGCTGGCCATAAAGAATACACAAAATTGAAAGATTGCAACCATGTCCAATGGTCTGTTTGTATGTCTTAGAATGCTGTTGTAAAATCTTAAATTGCATTGAACCTAATAAAGCCTATGTTGGAAGATGTGCTGAGTCTGCCGTGTCTTTTCCAAAGTCTTGAATAGTGGGTGGGTGTGTTAAAGCATTCATGCATGAAGAGATGCTCATTAGGACATGCTGTTAAATATTCAAGGTATTTCCAGAGGAAGAAATCAGACTGAAGAAAGTCGTTTTTATGCCCATGTGCCTGCTCAGTGATGTGAAGGAAATGGGAATTGTGCCTGTAAAAAAAGGTTTACTATTACAACTAATGTGAAGAGAGACTCTCTCTGAACAGTAATCATTTCACACATTTAGTTAGATTAGTTCCAAGTTCCAAGAATATGTTCTAAACCCTGATTCAGTGTTTCTTAAACTTTTTACATGAAGTACCATGTCATAAAATTTTAGGCTCTCCAAGTTCCAAAACTATGACCGACACTAAAATACAGTAGTTTAGGCCTACCCTATTAAGCTACAGACAGTACAGGTAGGAAGCAGATTTATTCCTAATCAAAGATAATTTATCATCGTTAGCAACACTGTATAAGGGATAAACACTATTGCAAGTGAATTCTTCCACACAACTTATCAGGTGCTGTGGAAGCTTAACTGACACTGCTTCAGTAGCCACTATAGCACTTGGGCTCAAATGATTGTCGTCCACTTCCGTTTCAACAGGGTGTCTGGAAATAACCCCCTCCTGATCTGCACTTTTCCTCCTAATAGTGCCGTTTGGGGCCACAAATGCAGTGATGTTAAATCAGTCATTTTACTTCCACTTACTATCTTGCCATCTCAGTTAAGCTTGTAAATAATAATAAATGTATGCATGTGCTACATTCATGAATGTGACAACGCAGCAGGCTGATATCAAAACAAAAATATTACAGAAAAGGGAAAACTTATTTTAAATTATATTTCAGGGATCTCATTTATCTTATTTGATATGTTGTAGTATTTTTTGTATTATATATACTTAAGGTTACTTTTATTACTTTTAATATATATGTATATTTCAGAGATTCCTCTCTGTACCAGTAAAGGGAGCTTGTGTACCACCAGTGTACTCAATTGTAGTTTCGGAATCAGTGCCCTAATAAAGTTAACACCCATTTTCTTCTATTTAAGGGGAACTATGCCTATTTTCAAAATACATGCATGTTATTCCTATTGTCTAAGACATTTCAAAAATATTAAGTAAAAATGAGCAACTCTCTCACAAATCCAAATGCTAGAGTGCTAAAACTCAGCTTTGCGATGTCACAGCAGGGTATAAAGTCTGGAGCTACTCCACAGACAATGAGTTGGGAAAGATGTTACAGACCATTTTTGAGCATTTTAAATAAAAAATGTTAGATCAGGGGTTCTTATAGTATTGACAACTGAGTGGCATTTTAGGGCACCAGCATATCATTTAGGCCTTCACAGGAAAAGTGCACATACTACGACTTTTTTATTACCAAAACATGTATTATTTACAAAAACTATCAGTTATTACATTACAAAATAAATGTAATCATAATCAGTTACAATTACTAGGAAAAAAATGTTATTAAATTACAGTTACATGTTCTTTTCAGTAAAGTGTTAATATGTAGATTATAACTTTCATCCATCTTTTTGCCACGCAAGAATGACGGACATTTTTCAGCATTATTGCCCAGTTTAAAACATTTGTCAGAAAAGTTATTAAATTATTACTTTGATGAAGTACTTAAATACTTAGATTACACATTACATTTTTAACAAGGTAACTTGTAATCTGTAACCTATTATATTTTAAAAGTAACCTTCCCAATACTGAAAACGTAACACTCATTCTAGTTTTCTACTTTTTAATACATTTGAAAGCAATAAAATAGAGACACTACAGTATTTGACACTGATTGTAGCACAGTCGATTGTGCATCACTTGAGCAACAGCTTCTGCGGGGTACAGCAACACAACTTGCACAAACCACACGCAGAACTGCAGTAACCTGTAATGCTTGAACCAGTAGTAATAATAATGACAATTTGTTTATGATTATTATTACATTTTGACATGGTTGCCTTTTGTAGTGCAGCATTTTTTTTTCTTTATGCATGTCATCAATATACTGGGGAAGACATTGTGAGCACCCCAAATATATTTAAAGCTGTATTTGTACTGCTGTCTGGTGTGTTCACTTTGTATGTGCTTATTAATATGCACTTGTTTCTTCCTTATATCATTATTTAATGTAGTTAAAAAGATTTTATCATTTTGCATTTTACCTGTATATGTTGAAGCATATTTATCTGTACATTTATCTATATACACATTTGTATATTTTCTTTTCCTCTTTCCTTTTCGTTTTTTTAATGGAAAACTTTATGGATCTTGTAGTTGCACTGTAAACTGAGCATTATGTTTTTTATTTTAAAAATATATATATGTATGTATGTATATATATATATATATATATTTATCTGAAATGTAATGTAGTGGTAAGAAGCCTTGTGTGTGTGTGTGTGTGTGTGTGTGTGTGTGTGTGTGTGTGCGACCCTTGCATATGCTTTTCCCATATTTGTAATGAGTTGTCCCTTTTTTTCTTGTCCTTAAGTCATGAAATGGCAGCTCAGGTATATTTTGGTCTTATGACCAGATCTTGCAACAGTGTCAAGGCACCTTCTGCTGACCTCTGTTCCTTATGTGCACTGTATATGATCATTCCTGTGCTATTTTACTCTTTCACAGGTTCCAGATTCCCTCAGAGACACTTCAGAGACCAACAGGTGCCTGTCTAAGTCACTTTAGGAAAGTAATCAAATTTCAGGCTAAAACAATGGCGTTTAGGTTGTTTTTACTACTGTCAAGCTTCAAAACAGGTCAAATTTGACCCAAATAGTATGGAAGGGTTAAGTTACTTTCTACCACTTGTGACATGTAAAGACTTTTCATGAAACTGATGGTCAGATTCTCAGTTTTGATGACTGTTTGTGCTCTGCTTTGCATTTGAAACAAGCAAATTAGCAGTTGAGCAGGAGCCTACTCCAGATAATAAAATGAGTTGGACAGAGGCATAAGCAAAACTTTATTATCATTATTAGGTTTCAACAGGACGGACACAGATATCACCATAACAGAAGAAGTATTTGGAGAAGAGGCCTCTGACTGAGAGCCAGAGGTGGCACAGAGTAAAAAATGACCCCAGAGAAGCTGACAGTTGGATGCGCTCCATCTGTCTAGTGGTTTTGACATTCAGAATGCAACATTCAAATTGAGACTGACTTCAACAGCTGCTTCACAGTGTGAAGCAAAACTCTGAGGTGATAGGTCCGGACACTGTGCCACCTCAGCCACAGTCCAGCCATGTCTTTACTTCCACTGGCCCTTCTCGTAGTCCCACTTGGCTGAGAAGCCCTCGATGGGGTTGACCCTCATGTCCAACATCCTCTGCAACTGTTTGGCCTGCCACTCTTCATCAAAGGTCCTGGGACGTTCAGGGTAGACTAAAGCAAAGAAGGAATCGACACATGTATAGCGCATTAATGGACTCTGTAGTGCATTCGATGAATTAAAAAACATGCATGAAGCTACAGACAAAAATATTCAAGCAGGTGATGTTTTATTCCAGTAATAGACTTTTCTCACAGCGGACATTTTGACCATTCAAACACTCATAAACTCAACTCATAAAGCCTGACATCCATTTACAGGTCTCTGGTTTTGTACATTCTGGCTAACTGGTTTGGCTTACTGGGATACTTCAAAGGAACAGAGCCATCATTAATGTTGTTAGTTACAGCTGTGCTTTTTCTGCCATGATGAGTGAAAAAGATCTTTGTAACAGCAAGTGTGTGATGTTGAGGCAGAAAAGGTTTCCTGTCTCCTGGCAGATTTACCATAGACTCTTTGCCACCAGATGACCAGGCCAGTGAAGCCTAGAAAGAGGAAGATACCCCCCATGACGGTCTTCCACTCGTCTGATCCCTGCTTCATCTCTGGGTAGGTCTGACAGAATGCGATGCGATACACTGTAGGGGGAGGGGTGAGAGAGGAAGTGAAGCACAGGAGAGGTGTGTGAGATAGAGGTCAAGAAGAGAAAATAGAGAAGAATATCAATAATAAAATATCTTTCTCTTGTCCCGTAATGTGTCACTACAGTAAGATTCCTTGATATGAACAACTACCTAAAATTTCCACTAAATGTCTTGAGTAAAACCAGATAAAGTTTGATTAATTTTGGATGTCCCTTGGCCTGGTAGCTGACATATAGCTGCGATTTCCCCGGTTCAACTTTGTTGCATGCCATGCTCTCTGTTTTTCCAAATTTCCTATCTGAACCTCAACAAAATCTGTAAAACAGGGCATACTTCAAGTCTACATCATGAGGTCACATGATCAAACCCCAGGTAGGGAGATCAACACAAGCATACTTGGAAAGGAAACGCCCCCCCGCAGGTCATTCACTTCAGCTGAACAAGAGGCTCTGGGTGCTTTTCATTAAGCTAAGTATGCTTCTTTGCATCCCCTCTCCTCCTATGATTCAGAAATTGTCACCCCACCGCCATCATGGAGGACCTTAATGTGCCTTGAGGAGACAAGGTGCGAAGACAGAGGAGGCTTCTCCTACAGAAGCCTCCTCTGTCTTCGCACCTTGTCTCCTCAAGGCACGAAGACAGAGGAGGCTTCTGTAGGAGTTTACAGCCAGGAAACACAAATGTATCCTACACAGAAGTCTTACATCAAGTAATGTATAAATGTCGCACCTGGTACATGTAGCACAGTGTGCCATAAGTAACTGATGTCACTTCAAGACTGAAGCTATGGAACAAAGGATTTGTCATTTCTCAGCTTGGACTCCTCCATCCTCACGTCTCCCCCTCACACTTCTCTCTATTATCCCTGCTGGGAGGAGCTAAAATGTGAGGAAGAGGTACGAGTGAGGGAGGCGAGGAGACACATTAGCTGCCTTCCTTCCTCTGTTATTTCTTTGACCCTAATCTGTATAAACAGATATTTGTTTATTTATGCAGAATGTGTAGGCACAAGGCAGTGAAACAAGATTTTGGTATCAGAAACATTCTGGTTTCCATTTGTCGTCAGAGTAGCTTTGACCAATCATGTTGGAGCGGCAGGTAAACAGTCCATGTGGAGAGCAAAAGAGGCAGAAAGCATAGAGTAGTGCAGGAACAGGTTCTAAATCCAAGGAAAGTATAAAAAAGGAAAGGATATGACGTCAGTGACGGCATTTGAAAATTGTACTGGAGCCTGAGTTTGGTGTCAGTTCTGTTGAAGTCAATATGGCGGGCATGGCAAATCACACTATAACTAATCACGGCTTTGTTGTTTCACCTTTGACTGAAAAATCTTTCCACCAGATTAAAAAGCACACATTACGTGATGCATTACGTGTTTTTTTTCCTTGTTCCTTGTTCCTTGTTCCTTGGTCTCCAACCAGTTCATGGCTCTGCCCATCAGCTGCATCTCAAGCCCCTGTTGGGTCCAAGATAGCTAACCTAGCTGCTGTTAGCAGGTAGTACTGTAGGTTATGTATTAGATTATCAACCAACCTTCAAACGGAGGGCTGGTGTTAGATAATGTTTTCTATTATTGCAGGAGATGGCGCTAATTGCCAAATATTATAAATCTGGACGTTTATCAGTTACTTATTTGTTACTTTGTCAGTGAACTAAATTAGCATTTACACTTTGTTAAGCTAACTTTAACCAGCAGTCAACCTACATTCATTTGGAGATAACACCGTCACTGTCAGTAAGAAATAATCCTTGTGAAGGTGTCAAAGACACAGATAGGAAGCTGCTGTGTCAGTGACTGACAGTACATGTTACAGCCTCCCAAGCTTAATTGTTGTTATGACTTACGTGTGTGCTAGCTAATAGTATAGGCTAACATTAAATAACTAACATTAGTATGAATGGGGTAAATGGCAAGGCACTGGTGTCTACAGTCAAGTTCTAGTTTGCTGGATTTTTACCAAACCCTTGACTCCAGCCAGAATTATAGCCAGATCAGAAACTGACCTGATCCGATCATCACACAACATGACGCAGCAAACAGGGGCTTTAATTGAGTTATGCAGCTAATGGACAGAGCCATGATCTGTTTGAAGACTTGAAGCTCTGTTCTCCTTGAATAACAAGGAAAACAAACGTGCAAATTTAGATTAAAAAACATAAGTCAACATCACGTAATGTGTGGGGTTTTTTTTTAATCTGGTGGAAGGATTTTTCAGTCAAAGGTGAAACAACAAAGACATGATGGGTTAAAGTGTGATTTGCCGTGCCTGCACCGTTGACTTCAATAGAACTGACACCAAACTCAGGTTCCAATGCAAAATTTGAACACTGTTACTGAAGTCATGTCTTTTCCTTCGTTTATAGTTTCCTTGCCTAAAACCAGGACATGAGTTAGCATATCTGCACTTCCAGTTGCCTTGTCTTGAAGTGAATGGGTTTTTAGTTAGATGCCTGAAATAAGGTCAGTGGTTAAAACAAGCTTAAGAGACTTTCACATTTTGTTGTATGACATAAAATATGTCAGTAAATACCCCACTTTTTAAATTTTGAAGCATATTTCGTGATTACAGAACGTCAACACAGCGAACATGGCTTTATAGCCATGCTGTGGGGGTGACCCTTAAGTCATACAAAGTGGTGTAGTTCGTTTATAGCCTAGCGTTAGCTTTATACTTCTGCTGATTGCATTTATGCTTTAAAAACCATAAACTGGTGTTCATTTGTAAAAAAATACCTTGCCAAACAACGTGTGTAAGTATCATAAACGTTTGTTTACCAAAGAGCTTATTTTCTGCAATAATCCCATATGCAATGGAAAAATCCCATAACTTTTTGATGAGGGAACCATGGCGAAATTAAGTAAAGGTACACAAGTATTATCGGTACAATGTACTTTTAGTATCAAAAGTAAAAGTAGGCCTACTCACTAGACAAGCAAATGGCCCGTCACAATTTTATAATTAGATAGAACTGATTATTGTAACTGCTTTAATTGACTGTATAACAAATAATTGTGAACTCAACTGAAGTGTAGGAGTAGAAGTATAGTATATGAGTCCCCTTTGCTTTTTAAGGATTTGTGGTCTATGAATATTGATTGTACATATTGATTTCAGATGTGTTTTTAAACTGGTTGTGATGTGTGTTTTTGACTGTACTGTGTGCCACCTCAGCAGATCGACAGGGTCATTCTGCGAGTAGAGAAGAACCTACAGGCAATCTTCTCCTCTTTGGACAGCTGTCCCCAGGGTCCCATCTCCTTCTTCTTCAGGCTCTGGTCAGCAGAAGTCAGGACATCTTTGAAGGGTTTGTCAGGCAGGGGGATGTCCAGACGGTCAACATACATTGGCTGAGACATGTCTACGGACGGTGCCACCTCTGGATGGACAGAGACACTAAGTGTCACTCAGGAACCAACAATGTACAATCAAGGGGAGATTTTAAAACCCTGGTTTAGAAAATGGTAACGTGTCCTACATTTGATCAAACACAATAGCCCAAAGGACCATCTGTCTACATGGATACCTAGTAATGATGGTACAGCAGCACCATCTGCTGGTTTAAGGCCACCTTAGACTAAGGCCCTGCTCTTTTACATCAAGACTTCTGAATGATGGGGAAAAATTACATGACATGAAAACACTACACACATCTATAAACTATGGAGGCACTTTTGTTAATAGCTGCTGTCAAAATAAAGTATGCAGTGGTGGAGGAAGTATTCATATCATTTACTTCCTTACTAAAAGTACTGATATCACACTGTAAGAATACTCTGTTACAAGTAAAAGTCCTGCATTGAAAATGTTACTTAGGTGAAAGTATGTTGTATAATCAGGAAAATGAAAGTAGGGTGAAGTCAAGCTAACATGGGACACTTTTTGGTTGATTACCAAGAAAACCACCTAAAATTCTGAAGACTACATTAAGTGGTACTTTTAGAATGTGTTATGTCTGTCTGTTATATTTCTGTGAAGAAAATATGCTGCCAAGCCAAATACCTCAGAAACTTTTAAGTACCCCTACCAAGTGAAGTAAAATGGGACAGTCATGTTTGTTTGTTTACTAAATGGTTAAATACATTTATCTGTTCAGTCATTAATTCATTAATGCAACTCAAGTATCCATTATAAAAAGATCATCCAACTTTTTTGCCTTGCTTTCCCTGCTCTTTTCCTTTTGCTGCATGTGCCCATGTGCCATATTGTCTACAATGGTGTGTGTGTGTGTGTGTGTGTGTGTGTGTGTGTGTGTGACACAATTAGTGCTAATTTTGGACTATTGTGGCTGACATGGACTCACTCAGTGACAAAAACACTAAAAACGTCTGTTATATGACAGGTTGGCACACAGTAGCATATTTTCTCCATCATAATAATTGCCAGTTACTTTGATTATTGATTAATAGTTTCAGCTGTACTTCTTTAAACTGTTGGAGTGGAATTTATGACATATTTAAGCTCTTTGTATGTTTTCTATTTAATCCACAAAGTAGGCTAGCCACTAGCTAAAGCTGTCAAATTGTGAAAATTCTTAAAAATGTTGTGGAGTAGAAGAAAAGACTCAAGGTACATGTTGGCTACCTTATATTGGTATTTAAGTACATGTAGGCTACTTTCAACTACTGAAACTATGTGGGAATAAAAAGATACAAACGTCCATGGCAATATGGCCGCCATTTCTGCACTGGTCCCTGAATCTGATGGGTCACAGAATTTGGTATAACACCTGTACACACGCCAGCTTGTGAACTTTGACCATATGAGACGTTTAAAAAACATCCTGACCACTCGTTCTTTCACACCTTATCCAGAAAAGACTGACTTTCTTACTTGATAAGTTTATACTGTTATATTCTAGACTAGAGGCAGTAGGCTACATTAAAAGGCGGATGTCATTAAGCACATTGTGTCATCACAGGTGTCATGTTACCGTGACCGTGGCTCGCGCTCGCCATCCTCGCGCTGTTGGTTGTCAAGGCCACCGTCGCGCGCCGGGCCATGAGACTGCCCAGGCGCCCTGCAGTCAGGTGGAACATCTGAAAACAGGTCAGTAAAAGAAAAGGACAAATTCATTTCTTTATTCCAACAACAACACGGCATAACTTTAAAATTTCGACCGTTAACAATCTTATAAACTACTGTAAACTACTACAGCCAATTATCATCTGGGTTTAAACACGCGAGGTAGGTCACCGTATCAGTAATAAATAGGCTACACTGTGGAATGTGCTCATTTCAGTCATCGTGAATGGAAGAAAACTAGAGGGGTGACATACTTTTTAGATCAGCGTGACTAATTAGGTTGTAAAGATTTCCAAGAGACAGTCATATGAACCTGCCTGTAAAATATTTTTGAAATGTGTTTATAGATATTTTTTTTGTCAAAAAACATTTTTCAATGTGTTTAGACTAACTAGGTTATTAAATGTAGCTGTTGTAGTTGTTGCAGGTGACACTAATGCTGCCTTCAGGTGCTGTTTGAAATAATTTTAAAAGTAATATTGTAGCTTCTACATTCATCCATGATATGAACCCAGTGTTGTAAATTGTATTTAGGGATTCTGTTTTAAGGGCAAAATCCCCATTATTCCAAATGAAGATAGAAGTGTTTTAATTTTTCTGTTATTGATTTGGCATGTGTTTTCGTCTGAAGCACTGATCCTATATAGACCATATTGTTTAAAGTATTTTTGACTGTTTTTCAGTATAACTGTTTTGTTTACATGTACAACAACTTACTATGGACAGTGCATGCCAAATCCACCTACAGTATTATTTTGTTCCAAAGTAAATTGTAATGTAAGCAGGATAGAAGCACTGAAATGCACAACAAGCTGTATTTATGACTCTCAGAAGAGCACTTAAAGGTGGCAGTAACCACAACCAACAGTTCATTAAGGCAACAAAAATGACTACAGGTTATTTTTGAACCATTGTGCACACACAAATATGCACACACTCTATTTACATATAACAGTTCTTCTCTAAATATCTGTTGCCCATTATGTTTTATGGTGCAGTCATCTGAACATTTAATTGGCCATTGATTCTCTTTTGAAAGCAAACAGTGGACACACTCATCCATCTGTGTGTTGTTATTCCCAACAGTGAATGAGAAGATCGCATTAAGTGCTTTGTAAAGGTGGCCTGGATGAATGCCAGATCTCCTGTTTGTCACTTGTCTAGCCACCTCATTAGCTTTTACTGTTAAATACATTGCAGTGTAACACATAATGAAAATCAGACACTAAAATGGAATTCAAGTGAAGTTTGTGACCTTTGATAACTTAGATATGATCTGTGAAAGTGTAAAAGTTCTTTCAAATAATATCATGTATGCAGCTCCACCACTGATGCCAATTAAAAGGGGATGCTGTAGGTCACAATGATAGTTACCAGGTGTTTTTTTTTTTTACAGAGATGCAGACAGCCAATCTCTCTGATTACTGGCATTACAGTAAAATCAAGCACATCAAGACATGAAAGCAAAATTATCTCAGGTGAAAGAAGGCTACCAGATGAATTTGTAAACAGACCATATTATGGCATACAATGGCGCATTCCCCCTGCATTGATTTTGGAGTGTTGTTCACAGTTTGTGATTTAGGTTTGTAAGTAATGAATACAGGAGCTGAGCCAGATTTTATTTTTTTATTTTATTTTAATTTTATATACTTTATTGATCCCCCTGAGGGGAAATTCAATTTTTTCACTCTTGCTGTCAATTACACACAGGTCAGAAAGACACACACATGCACAAACAGGACCTATACATCCACAAAGTGGAGAGATGTCAGAGTGAGGGGGCTGCCTTGGTCAGGCGCCCCGAGCGGTTGGGGGGTTAGGTGCCTTACTCAATGGCACCTCGGCAATGCCCAGGAGGTGAACTGGCACCTCTCCAGCCACCAGTCCACGCTCCATATTTGGTCCAGACAGGGACTCAAACAGCCAACCCATGTCCCTATGGACTGAGCTACTGCTGCCCCAGATGTCATAAACATTCAGAAAAAGCCCAAACCAAGGGGGTTCAGGGGCATGTTCCACTTGGGAGATTTTTTTTTTCGAGCCGCTATATAAACTTTTTTTTTAAGCTATTTGTGACAACAGGATGGCTAAAATCCTGCCCCGAAATCATTTTGCTGTAGGTGCCAAGGAAAAAAACCATCCTGTAGAGCCTTCATCCTTAAAGGCGCTGTATGTAAGAATGTGGCCAAAACGGTTACTGCACTCAAATTCAAAATACTGCCTTGAGTCGTGTCCGCCCCCCCTCCCCTACAGATTCGAGGTTGCTGGACAGCGGCACGCTGGAGACTGATTTGTTTGCCCACGGGTGGCTGCCGTGGCAGGGCTGCGTCGCCGCGTCCTTGATCTTCGGTTTTCCAGCGGACCATTGGAGCAAGTCCGGCTTCTCTACTGCTAACGCTGCTGCCAGGATACAACTGAGGAGAAGCCGACTGCTAATGCTATGTACCGGGACACTGCTAACGCTGCTGCTGGGATACAGCTGAGGAGGAGCCGGCTGCTAACGCTAGCTCAGTCGTAACTGTAACTGATGGTGAGACTCTACTGACTGTGTGACTGGTAGACGGCGGTGGTTGGCGCAACAGGCCAAAACACAAATTCAAAACATAAACATGATTTGCAGACTGCAGAATATTTTTTTAGATGCAAATATTCTGGCTGTACTATTGTTGTCGGTGAGATCAGTATGTTATATGAACATTATTCCTTAGTCTCTGTGACATATTAGGAGGATTTTACGACTATTTGCTTTAGATTTCTTACATATAGCTCCTTTAATTGATCTCCAACTGTTTTCATCATTATGAAACTACAATGCAACAAATGTTGAGGATGACTAATTTTCACTGCTGCAATGTAAAAAGAGACAAATATTGTCTGTCATTATTTTTTAAAAGAACAGTGCGTAAGATTTTGGGGGATTTAGTGGCATCTAGTGGTGAGGATTTTAGATTGCAGCCAGCTGAAACTTCTCTATGTTCGTATTCCTTCAATGTTCATTGTTCAGGAGACGAATTACCCGCGGAGGTCTGTGCTGCTTCAAAACAAAAGGACCCAGTGTTTCAAACCAGTAAAAATACTGAATGAAGCAGTTTCATGTTTAAAAAATCACTGTTTTTCCGATGCTTTTGTCGCAGAGGGGCTGCTAACTACGGTGGCCTATGTGAAAATGTGAATGGCCCTATCTAGAGCCAGTGTTTGATTTGTCTGTTCTGGGCTACTTTAGCTGAAGGACCCGCAATCCCGTCATTATAAAGACAATGGCCCAAAAGAAATTGCCTGACAAGTCATAGCTCTTGAAATCGGCTCTTCAGTTGAGAAATCAAATTGAATTACACATGATTTTAAGCTAATGCACAGGTGGATGAAGTACAGATATTTCAGTAAAAGTAGTAATAACTTTGCGTGGTCATCTGTAGACAAGCTGCAGTGCGGCACATCCAGTGTGTGCTAGGGGTGGCACTTGACACGCGCCACATGAGCACCGCGTTGGCGCCAGTGTGTTTTCAGCATAAGATAACAAAAACACAACAATTCTTACTTTCAGGTGACTATACATTTAAAACACATACTTATTGTATCATATTCCGTTTCTGCCAATATATAGCTCCCTAAATCCTACACACTGGAATTTTAAATTACATAACAGGCAGGGAAGGAATTTAGCCTCAACAGCATTTCTAATCTTGAAACCCTTTTTTTGTTATAGGATGCTCAGTAGAGTTCACAGAATAGATGTTTAGCTGACAAATCTGATACATTTGAATCCATCCCATAATAATCTGATTCCAACTCAATGACCCCCAACAATGCCAAGTCAATGTGGTCTTCAATACACTGTACTGAATATTAGTCCAACAGACGATTGTTTACTCAGTTATATTAGATTTCTTTAGGGAATTTCATTGTAAGATAAACAACATGGGCATATATTATTAACTGAATGACACAATGTTGAAGTTATTTTTAAAAAAAACCTAAAATACTGGGTGCTTTTGGTGAAACATTTGGGGCTGGAGTCCCAGAAGCAACACCCCCAGAATGAATAATGTTTAAATTATGCTTAATTATGGTGTTTCTCTAATATTGCTTGTTTGTTTCTGCCTTTCACCTGTCTTTCTGTGGCTTATCTCACACACACACACACACACACACACACACGCACACGCATATGCACACAGCAAATGAAAATGGCGGAAGTTGGCATTTAGTCAATTTAAGAGTCCGAGCTGACCTTCTGAGAGGGGCAGAGGTAAACAGAATCATTTAACCTGTTTTACTAACACACATTGAAATAAAAATAGGTGACTTACTGAAAACCATATAGTTTCTGATTAAAAGACTTTAAATCCTTTTTGTAAAAAATTACATAATAGAAGTTACTGGAAGGAGCAATGTTTGCTCTTATAAAGGAGGAAAAGGTTTCCCTGCAGGATCAAAAAATGGCATGAAATTGTATGTAGCAATCAGTTGAAGTTCTCATTTTGGTATAAATATAGCGCCATCAGGTTTGACACACTTCACTGTATCTCGAAAGCAGTTTTTAGCTTCCTGTACTAACACAGCTGATGCACAATTATGCAGTTCTACAGATCTCTCAGTCCGATCTGTGTCATTGTTTGCTGTCTTGTCTGCACGTCCGCCACTCTCCCTAGCTGCATGGGTTAAGGGGAGGGTGGGAGTCTATCCCTCCGTCATCCCCTTCAAATAACCCTTGCCAGACCCCAATTTAGTCTGTTGACTTGATTTGGCAAAGACAGATACTCACGGTAGTTGTAAGAGAGTGAAACTGCAGGATTAGAAGACGCAACAGCAAAAGACCAAATCTTGAGAGAAAAGGGCTGTTAAGGCCGTCTTTCCCGTTTCGCCTCTGCTCTTATCGCCACACAACACTAAGCAGGAACCAACTGGTGGGCGGGTGAGAGAGGCTGGATGGAAGAGAGAAAGAGAGAGGGAGGGAGTTTAGAAAGGAGAGAGACCAAACCAGTACAAGTAAACAAGCTGGCAGAGCGTGTGTTAGGACTGGCAGAGCGAGAAAGAGAAGGTAGTTTGAGTTTGGCCACAAATCACAAAGAAGGAACAGCTCTTATTTCCCTCTCATTCACACTTCTCTTGCTCTCTTTACAGCTCCGTAGCAGACAGAGCAGAGACCATGGGGTTGCTTTAGGTGAGGTTATATCAGGACACAGTGGGAACCATATTTTACAGTGGGCGTGAAAAGGGAGAGTGTGCGCATGTGTGTGATGAGACGGAGGTATGTGACGAGAGAGAAAAGAAAGGCAGACACAACGAGAGATTAGTTGCAACCTTTTACCCCAACTAATCACTCCGCAAGTGCAGGTTGGCACTTAGCCACCATTATCCCATATTTGTTTGGCGGTGAGCCCAGGGGCTGACTGCAAGTAGCTGGTATGTGGTGCACAAGGCAGCCAGCAGTCACCAGCCAAAAAGTAGAGACAGGAGGAAAAGGGGAGGAGAGTCTTGGGTCGAGTAAGGACAGACTTGTTCATTGAAACCTTACCCACTGCTTGGCTGTGTGAGCTTCCCAATACACTATGACCCAAAAGCTTAGGTAGTATTAAAATTTACACTTAACCCACATAGTAGTAGTACTTTTTTCTAACTTGAAGTCTCTGACATGCTTAAACTTCATGCCTGGGTAAAGCAAAATTAAATGTGTTTTGAGTTTGTAACACCATAGAAAAATGTGATATTAACCACCAGGCCATATTTGAACAGTTAAAATAAATCACCAAGTATATGAAATTAGGTTTCAAATTCATGAAAAAAATAATCAGTATTTTCTGCTCTGAGACACTGGGTGAGTGTCCGCTGAGAGGGTGAGCCAAAGAACGAGCTGGGTTTTGCAGCAAAAAAATCCCCTGCATTCCAAAATGTATTTTTCCCACATAAAAGAGACATCTGTAAAACTGTTGACAGGACACCTCAAGCTGCAAACAAAGTAAATTATGACTCTTTATATTATGAATTTTTGAGCCATGGAGGTTTTATACTTGTAAAACTTTCCTTGAGCCGTGAAAAGTGATTTAAAAATCTGTGATGTCATCACAGTGTAAAGTCTATGAGCTGAGCGGGAACTGGCGGGTGAAGCCAGCAGGAGAAACACTACTGCACATATTCACGGAGCCACATACCACAAAAGTAAATCCAAAAGCTAGAGAACTTTTTTGGCGTATACTCCAGGCAAGCAACTTGAAATGAATAGGCGCCATTTTGAGGTTCAGTATCTAGTTATTATCAAAATATATGGAAGCGACAGACTCTCATTAGCAGCTAACAAAGTAGTACTAAGTCCATGCACTCCCTAAGCCGGAGAACGAGCCTCTGTAAAGTGACAGACTCAGGTTAGCAGCTTCCCTTCTGAAGGCATTTGGTGCTTAGTTCATCATCTCCACATGGCGGCCAGATCACAAACTTTCTCATTTTACATCTAAACAGTACACTAATATGTTAATGAAAACATTTGAGGAGAGGAAAAGGCAATACAGTAACAGAATCTTGATTCATATTTGATCAGCACTGCCTAGTTTGACAGTTTGACCACAGTTTACTAGCAGTAATTGACAACTTAAACAGAGACTTTTCTATGGGGTGCCGTTTGTAAAGTGGCTCACGCTGAAAATACCATGAACATTTTGCCACATTTAGCTTCAAACAATGTTTAAGAAAGTGTTGTGAATTTTTTAATGTCACCTTTTACCACATTTACAGCAATATTTGTTAACTTAGAAATATATTAAATAGTTAAATCTAAATATTAAATGTAGCACCTAAATGTTAAATCTAAATCTAAATGTTAAATCTAAATATTAAATCTAAATGCTAAATCTAAATCTAAATGTTAAATCTAAATGCTAAATCTAAATCTAAATGTTAAATCTAAATATTAAATCTAAGTGTTAAATCTAAATGCTAAATCTAAATCTAAATGTTAAATCTAAATCTAAATGTTAAATCTAAATATTAAATCTAAATCTAAATGCTAAATCTAAATCTAAATGTTAAATGTTCAATCTAAATGTTCTGGGTGAAACTAAATATTTAGCTAATATGCAAATTCACACTGCCGGTCACCGGAAGTACCAAAATAAAAGCTTGAGATGGTCAGACTGTGTTTATAGAATCAAATAACGAATTAAAACCAACTTATCGGGGAAATGAACACTTGAACATACATTAGCATGATAATAACTACCTAAAATAACAAAAAACATCTTTGGAGAGCTTTTATTTGATGTGTACTTGGAGTTGTTAGTGTCCCTTCGGAGGGAATCACCTTGTTGTTTACAAATACTTCCGGGTAGAAAACCAGCAGACTTTAGCTACCTTTATATATATGAATATCTCACATTTTTCACGTCAATATATCACCGTTTAGACTAATCTGATGTTTGTAAAGTCTATAAACACAATAATTGAATGGTTATCGTAGATTAGTGGGGCTAACCGTTAGCTGTTAACCCCGTTAGTGGTGTCTGTAATGACTCATTAACTCTAAACGGTCCGTGAAAAAAATATTTTTTTTCCAGCGGATGTCTTAGTTACAACATGATTGAGTTAACTGGAGTAGTTTCATGTCGTATCCGACAACGGGAGGCTTTTAACAGATGACGTCCTGATGTTAGCTTTGCTTCTGCTGTTAGCTAGTCTCGCTCACCAGACCTTTCTCAAGAAAAGAAAGGTCACTTTAAGATTGGAGGAAAAAACGCCCCCGCTGCTTGTATTTCTTTCAACCAATCACAATCGTTCTGGGCGGTGCCACAGCAACGGTGCACTTGCAAAAATATTGCCAGGGGTAAATAGGTTTTGGTGTAACACGTCCACAAAAATATCGCCTACAGGACGCGAACCATGGCAGAAAAATGTCTACATCCCCGCAAGATCAAACACCGCAAAAGTTAGTAAAGGACATGTTGAAAACAGTTGAAAACTGCTGCACAACCGGAGGTGGTAGGGCAGGACTTCAGCGGGTGGCTCGTTCCGCCCAATGAGAGGCTGATCTATGCAGCGAACTTCCGCCCACTCAGACTAGCTGTTAGCTGACCCTGTCAGCTGCGGCCACTCATGCTTTCTAGACATCGTGATTTCTCAAAACTGAATAAATACCACACATAGCAACACAAAACTGCTTTGCTAGCTCAATCATGTTGTAACTAAGACATCCGCTAGAAAAAAATATTTTTTTCACGGACCATTTAGAGTTAATGAGTCATTACAGACACCGCTAATGGGGCTAACAGCTAACGGTTAGCCCCGCTAATCTACGATAACCATTCAATCATTGTGTTTATAGACTTTACCAACATCAGATTAGTCTAAACGGTGATATAGTGATGTGAAAAATGTGAGATATTCATATATATATATGTAGCTAAAGTCTGCTGGTTTTCTACCCGGAAGTATTTGTAAACAACAAGGTGATTCCCTCCGAAGAGACACTAACAACTCAAAGTACACTTTTTTCCAATTTTTGTTATTTTAGGTAGTTATTATCACACTAATGTATGTTCAAGTGTTCATTTCCCCAGATAAGTTGGTTTTGTTATTTGATACTATAAATACAGTCTGACCATCTCGAGCTTTTATTTTGGTACTTCCGGTGACTGGCAGTGTGAATTTGCATATTAGCTAAATATTTAGTTTCACCCAGAACATTTAGATTTAACATTTAATATATTTCTAAGTTAACAAATATTTCTGTAAATGTGGTAAAAGGTGATGTTAAAAAATTCACAACACTTTTTGAAACATTGTTTGAAGCTAAATGTGACAAAATGTTGATGTTATTTTCAGCGTGAGCCACTTTACAAACGGCACCCCATACTCTTCGGCTCTAATTGGTTGTTGCTGCTGCTCCACAGTGTGATTCTAAGGAATTAGAGGCAGTAGGAGGGGAGGAGGGGAGGAGGGGAGGAGGGATGTCCTTGTGACTGATTTTTTTTCACCACCTGTAGCTTTAAGAATGAAATCTCTGATTTCACTTTACTCAGACTACAGCAGCTCTGCAGGTATGACTAAACTTCAGCGACTCCAACTGGTATTTTTTGAGTCTTATTTATGTTGTTTCTGTGAGTTTAAAAGATATTGATAGACTTAACGTGACTTTATGTGATCAGATTTTCCATTTACAATGTGTTCTCAGAATATACTTGTATCATTTGATCTGTAGAGTGGAATGTAGCACACCACAGCTGTGGTATTTGACAGGTCAGTCAGGTGCCTTTGTGTCGCTGTTTAACACTAACATTGTGTTATAAAATCCTAAGCATACGCAATATGCACTCTTAGCTCTCTCAGCCTGCCTGGGTTCACAGTCTGCTTTCCTTCCACCAACACAGGCCAAAGTACATTCAGTGACAGTGTCATTTGGCAGGAATGGGCTCATGAATTATTATCCAGTTTATAATTCTTTATGCTTTATATAACCAGACAATGCTTGTATTACAAGGAATGTCTCCTAAACCACAGTGGTGTAAAGTAACTAAGTACAATAACTAAACTTTGCTGCATCAACTCAGATTTCAGAGGCACATGTAATACTTTTATCTTCACTACATTCATGATTTTATGATTTTCCATACAATACACTCTCTCTACGCTCTGCAAAACATCCTGCCTTCATGGAGGTTTTAATGTTCACTTCCTGTTTAAATAGTTTTAGAGAGGTCTATTCTCATAATAAACACAGTTCAGAGTGTGTACATCCAAAAGCGTCAACTCTCGGCCCATTGCTAGATTTTGCTTCTCCAGGCTCAGCGGCAGAAGTTCATGACAGTAAAGGGTTTGATGAAGCATTATAATTTAAAGACTTTGTGGACTGCTGCCGTTAGTCAGCTTGCCATGCTAGCTCCCACACCATGCAAGAATAATCAAATAGTGTAATGTAAAATGTTGTATAATGACCGGCCCCATTCTGCTTACATAAAAAGTAGCTTTATTTATGATGATTAAGTACATGTTTCAGCTAATACTGAATGTCAGTTTACTTAACCTGAATGTTTAGATATTTGAAGTCACTTGGGGGCAGCAAAACAAGCTGAAAACACAGACATGGTATAGACATGGTATCCTCTTACAAAGTTGATAGGCTCAATGTGATTTCTCAAGACTCCCTAAAAACTATGTTTGACCCGGATGGGTGTAGTTTTGCAGGATGTAGGAGTGCATGCCCCGGCAAGCTCTGTCACTGTCTCAGCCGCTGCTCTGAGTGTATATTCATGAGTTTTCCACTTTACTGTGTTTACCTCTGTAAGAATGTAGAACAAAAATCCTTAATTATTTTGGTTTGGTGAAAATGAGAAGTTGGACTTAGTGGCAAAGTATGGACTTGTTTTAATGCTGAAGCCTGAAAATTAGGCAAACTAGACTGAATAAGACACACTACAAGTATGAAGGCATACAGAATAATCTGTTCATATTTCTTTTTATAATTTGTGGTCTCACACCTGTATGCATGGAAATTGATAGTCTGCCTTCAATTCAGTTAAATTTTAGTTATGAAACACAAAATCACGAATCACAATTTGCCTTAGACTGCTTTACAACATACCTCTATCCTTGGACTCTAACAGCAGATAAGGCAACCAAACAAAAAATAAACCTTTAAACGGGAAAATAAATGCAACAAACCTAAGCCTTGTAAACCTGTTTGGGCTTGCCATCTATTGATGCAAGAATGTACATTGATGTCAGAACACAGACCCCCCTTATTGTCGTTGTTGGACATAATATAGTCCATCTAAATGTCTATATATTTTAGTACTGTGGAGCTGTACATATTTTTTAATATAATGTTATTATGATGGTCAATTTGAGAATTTATCAGCAGTCAGGTAGATGTCATTTGAAAAACTGCAGGGAAGTCTAAATTTAGTTGCGGGTGGAGCCATGCCAAGAGTACAAGGAGCTAAATTCAAGTTTTTCTTCGGTAAAAAAAAAAGGTAGGTCTCCTGCAGGTTTAATCTTAGGGTTAAGGCAAAGATTTGGAAAAAAAAACTTTTGGTCACAGTTTTGCTGGTTTATCCAAAAAGTGTCAAGACGATCCAGTGCGAGCTAACATCAATGCTAGGGGTGTAACAATACATGTAGCCTATTTGCATTGAATAGTTCGGTATGAGGCTTTTGGTTTGGTGGGCATTACAAACCGAACAATATGTTCATCTTATTATTGGAAAAAATTGGGAAATCTTCAAATATATCAACTAATTTACACCGACATCATCTCAATGTATCAAAAGGTGGGACTCTAGACAAAATCAAGGAGCAACACACAAGCTACAAGCTAACCCTAAGTGCTATATCGTAGGCAACTGGACTTGCTTGCGTTTCTTGAAGACGTTTCGCCTCTCATCCAAGAAACTTCTTCAGTTCTAAATGACTGGTATGAAGTTGCAGGCTTTAAACTCTGTGTGGGAGGGAACCCTTGCAGAGTCGTAGGGGTCACATATGAGCTCTTAGTTTCAGACAAGCTAACGTTATCCCAGCAACATTTAGGCAGCCATTCCCAACTGATCCAACAGAGCAAAAGAAATCACTTAAGGAACTGCTAACATAACATTTATACATGCGGATATAAGACCCTACTCTGTCGTGGAAAATGCAGGCTTTATGAACATACTTAATAAAATTGAGCCTTGCTACACTATTCTGTCATTAGCCCATTTTAGCCAGAATTATTACTGCTTCGTACAAAAGAAAAAAAGTCCAAACATTTTATTAGTTTTTATGTATTAAAAAAAGGAAATTTTTACTTTAATTACAGAAACAAAACTGTTTTTTGTTTGTGTTTGTTTATAACTACTACACTATATTTAATATTTTAAGGAACTGTTTTTATTTTCCATCCAGGGGTAACGCATCACAAATAACGCACATAAGTACAACTGTATATTTTTAAGGGACGAGTACTTTTCATGTTCTCTTCTTTTAAACTGTACTTCTACTCCCTGTGCAAGTATATTTTTGAGCCAGTAAACTACTTTTTACTCCACTACATTTGCCATTTATACCTTCCTAACAACGAGTCTGCTCTAAATACGTGGATTTAGTGTAGGGGGAGAGCATGGGAGGAGCACCTCAGTAGCAAAGCTGGCACCCCACCCGGCCTAATTTGAACCTCTGCCTGGACTAAGATGTTTTTAAAATTACAACTTCAAGAAAAACACCCGCTAAACTTAGAATGAATGCCAATGAAAATGAAACTGGCTGCACACACACACACACACACACACACACACACAGGCAAACAACATAGAGCTGCCAGCCTCTGACCTCATGACAGCCGCAGCTAACAGGGATTCCAACCTAAGTCAGTGAGGTAAGCCTGCTAGTAATAATGTTAATATTCCCAGTTAGCTAATGTAACATCCTGATCACACACAGAAAACATTTTACATGTTGCAAAACATGAAAAAAAATTTAATGGAATGCTACTAGTAAAAAAACGCTTGCTGCACCTTTTTATTGTTGCCAGGCAACCACCCCATCACCTCCTTAACATAGCCTTCCTGTTTAATCAATCTACTATTTTTTTTTTAATTTGATTTGTTTCACAGTAATTAGTAGCTAGTACCTAAAACGGACAGGCAGAGGGTACTTGCTATAGCTCTGGTCGAGGGTGCGAGGCTGTCAGCAAATAGTTTGTTAGGCTCAGGGAAACGGAGATCTGTGTAGATACACGAGATGCTAAAATCTGAGTGGATCATGGGGGGGTACCACCAGTTGGTTCAGGAGCTTTGCCTTGATGATGACTGTGTCCAGGCATATTTAAGGATGACTCTGGAGCAGTTTGACAACCTGTTGTCTATCGTCAGGCCCAGCATAACCACCTTGAATACTAACTACAGGGAGTCCACTGGTCCTGCAGAGCGACTGAGCACCACCAGTTTCTCCTCAATTGTTTACCAACTGTGAATTTGTTGTTGAGACCACCACAGAAGGCCCACCTCGAAAAATTATCTGACAGGACAATGGGAAGTGGAGATGACGGGGGCGTTTTTCACTCTGAGTTCAAGTTTGTTTCAACTCAAGGAGTTCAGAGTGCTCTGGCAAAAATGGCAGGCACCTAGAGCAGAGAAACATGAGGCGTGTAGCGATGGAAAAACAGTGTGAAAAAAGCTTAATTAAATAAATCAATAACAAAAAGCCGCTCCTAGCTGCTAAAACGCTTTCTGTGTTATCAGGGCCTTAGACTGTTTGATTTTAACGGTTAAGTTACAGTAAGTGAGTCAGCAGCAAGTGTTTACATTTACAATGTGTGAGCTTATGTTACCGTTTTGTTAACTATGAGGAGTCAAATCTCTGCGACAAATTATGTCACAACATTAAAAACTTAGCGTTAGGTACGGTCTTGTTCTCATCCATCGTGATTTAAGGTTGCAATGAGATCTCTCCATCTCATTTTGTCCTTGGCAACATGTAGCTCCTCTCCCCATGACGTGTCCAGTAGACACACCAGCTAGCACAGCCGTTTCTAGCTTTCTGGGGGGCCCTATGCAAAATGTTGTTTTGTCCTCCTATTTTACTCACATGAAGACACAGCAAATCTGCATTATATTCCATATGATGCATATGAGACCAAATGCTGCATTTTACACATAAAAAAACATATTTTAATTTAACTTAGCTGCATTGTTACCATTAAAATCAAAAGAAACTGTTGCTGGCCCACATCAAAAAAGACACTTGTTTCTTGGCCCACACCATGCCCCATCATTGCCACCTGGCCTAACAACTTTGGGGGAAACCCTGCATTGAAGTAAGCTGCACATATTGTAGGTGCCTATGTAGTTAGCTAACTAACGTTAGCTATGTTAAGTTTTCAGTTGCAATGTGAATCTATGATGTTATGATAAGGAAGAGAGGGTTAGTCCAATATTGTCTCTCCTTTTAGCAGAGATGGAACCAAGTCACACATGTGCAAGTCTCAAGTAAGTCTCAAGTCTTAACCTTCAAGTCTCAAGTAAGTCCCAAGTCATTTTTTCTTGGTCAAGTCAAGTCAAGTCACAGGTTATGTCAAGTCAAGTCCAAGTCAAGTCACCTTATTATTGTAATTTTACCTGCAGAATCTGATCTTAATAAAGTGAAAAGACAAGATATAAGTAACTGTCAGTAAACATTGACTTCATCGCTGCAATGTTTACTTTGCAGGGACGACTCCCATGCGTGCGTGTGCACACACACACACACACACTAACCAAGGCAGCGGCCAAAATCACTCATTTAGCTCATTTAACCCTGTGTTGCTCGTTCATAAAACGTTCAGCCGGTCTTGTGATGAACCGGTCGAAATGTTCGCTCACGTTTTCTGGGGTTAATGTTAGCAAATAAATTAAAAAACAAGTTCCTCCAAACCGCTAAAGTCATTCAAGTCATCGTGTCTCAAGTCAAGTCAAGTCCCGAGTCTTTAACTTCCAAGTCCGAGTCAAGTCTCTAGTCTTTTATTTTTTGTCAAGTCAAGTCACAAGTCATCAAAACAGCGACTCGAGTCGACTTGAGTCCAAGTCACAATGACTCGAGTCTCCATCTCTGCCTTTTAGCCCTGGATTTGGTCTCCACCAACTCCTGAGGGGAAATATCTGTCTCTTCAGCTGCTAAATGCTCCACTATGTTTACCAGCTGCACACTGTTTGGTGCTGAGCAGGTAGTGTTTATTTGCCTGATATCAGACAGAATTGTCAACTCCTGACACCCCTTTTTAATGTTCGGTGAGACATTGCCCCCACTTTAACTGGTTTCAATGGGGGAGGGGGATTCAATTTTCCTAACCAATCACAAGAGGCCAATGTATCTACCTGAATCTAATATCATTTTAAGTCTACACTGATATATAGCCATGACAATGTACTGGTTTTGCCGGGGTTTTAAAAGTTAAACTGAATGAAGTTAAACAAACTACGATGTTGGGTGATCCTTAGAAGAGATGTTGACTTAGAACCAGAGTCCTGCACTGGGTCGGGTACCCGCAAAAACAGCTGATTTGCAGGTGGTTTTTAAAAAAACATTTTTTCCCGGGCTCGGATCTGGGTGGACAAAATAACATGCAGGTCGGATCGCGGGTTTTAGATAAACACATCAGTCACTAGTTTGGTAAACTACTGATAACTATCTTGGTCATTATTTACTCTCTGAGGATCGCCTCAGCTATTTCGCAACGGTCATTGGTTCAGCTGTTTACACGCATTTCACCACGATTGGACGACAGAATCAACATGGCTGCCACCGTCTAACAAGCGCCGCTTCCAAAACAGTAAATAATTATTTAGGTATTTGAGAAATAAGTGGATAAAACGTACAACTATCACTTTATAATGTTTCTGAAGTGTTTCCCTGATGGATTACTTCTCTCCTCGATGGATTCTAAAAACACGTGACGGCTCATAACTGCTGAACGTCGCTCTGGACTAAAAGTAAGTCTATTATTAGGCTATACATGTAAAGTTCCTTTACATAGATTAAAAGTTTAAAAGCATTAAACGTAACAAACGAGTGCTTTTACACTCGTATGGGAGAAGAACACAGAGGGTTGATGATGGAGCTGAAGTCAGGTTTTTATTGTGAGAGCTGCTTCATTCAGGTCGTTGTTTACTCACTGGCACCTTAACTGTGGCGATATGCTGTTCAATATTCAGCCAATATGACCCAAAATGATTACTTTAAATCCGGGTTACGGGTCGGGCTGCGGGTCATGTTTCAATGGGTCGGACCGGGTTGCGGTACTAATTGGCCTGATGCACGGGTTTGCGGTTTGGGTGTGGGTTTGTATGTCGCCGGGTTGGGTCGGGGCAGATCTTGAAAACTGGACCCGTGCAGGACTCTGCTTAGAACAGCCTGGATAGCAGCATCTTGTCTATAGCACTCGCCTTTCTTGTTATTCCTTCTCTTTAGTTCAGCTGCACTGCTTGACAACTGCTTTACAACAGCTTGATAACAGCGTTAGTCCCTCCCTGCGGTGCTCATTGGATAGTTGTTTTTGTTTTAACCGAGTAACAGCTGTTTCATGTCACCAAGCCAGATGGATCAGTCAACTCAGTGGAGTGGGTTGATTCCAAGGTCTGGACCCAGGCAAAGACAGAGCTTTCTTGGCAGTAGCTTGGTCCTTGGGGTCTTTGCTTTGGAACCTGAAGAGTTCACTGGTTTGAATGTCCAGTGTGTAAGATTAAGGGGGATATATTGGCAGAAATGGCATATACTATAATAACAAAGATTTCTAAGGCGTTTAATCACCTGAAAATAAGAATATTTGTGTTTTTACTACCTTAGAATGAGCTGTTTGTATCTACATAGGCAGCAGGTCCTCGCCCACAGAGTCTGCCATGTTGCACTGCCAATGTGTCTAAAGTAGCCCAGATCTCTGAGGATAATGTGGCTCTTGGTAAAAACCTCCTGAACAATAAACACTGAAAAATCCTACCTGGGAGTTTATGCTTACCCATGGGAGAATTTTCAACTGGTTGCAATCTGCAGTCCTCAGTCCTAGTTACACACTGTTTCTTTAAGTCCACCTTGGACCAAATACAGCGCATTGGCTGGTAGCTGGACACTACCGAGGCACCCTTGAGCAAGGCCCCTAACTGCTTGGGTTGCCATCCTATCCTGATGCATGTGTATAGACTCTGGGTGTGCGCGTGTGTATTTGGGGTCTATCTGTTTGTGTAAAATTTAAAAAAAAAAAAAAAAAAAAAAAAAAAATCCCTCAAAGGGATTACCGTGATAAAAAATGACTCCCTCATCTTTTTCTTTTTGTTTACTGAAAACAGTTGCCTGCTGCATCTGGAAACAACGATAAGAAGAGCAGTAACAATGAACCAAAATATCAAAGTTGCAGGTCATCAAACCAAACAATGAACAGCCTTAAGTTAATTTAGAATGCAGGACATTTACTTAAAATGGATTTTTTTTTTTAAGATATTTTTTGGGACATTTTTAGCCTTTATTTGATAGGACAGACAAGCACGAAAGGGGGAGAGAGACTGGGAGTGACATGCAGCAAAGGGCCACAGGCTAGAGTCGAACCCGGGCTGCTGCGGCAACAGCCTTGTACATGGGACGCCTGCTCTACCACTAAGCCACCGATGCCCCAAATGGAACATTTTTACAATATGTTTTTGCTACTTAAACATGAAAACTGTGGATAGTTTTCTCTGTAAAAAAAAATAAAAAATAAAATCTGGCTTTTATTTTATGGGAAAGGTTATAATCAATTAATTCCCAGGACAAATGACTCTGGAGTGGTCAAGCATGTTTATTGGCTCCAATCAGCTTTGATCAGCACTGATGGAAATACCCAGGCAGACGCCGTAATTTTAGCCCCTTTGCTGGCACTGCAATGACTGGCTGCCACACAGTACTGTCTGTCTCTGTCCAAGCCCTCGAAAATCATTCAAAATTTAGTTGGCACCAAGTTTGAAAGACAGACTGAATAAGTATGAGATATATATAAGTAGTAAGAAAGATTCTTTACTGTCTACTATCCTGTTTTCAGGTGTTGTCTTTAGGGTTGGGTTGGTATGAGAAAAAAAAAAAAACGGTCCGGTTTTTGTAAAAAAAAAAAACACATCAAGTCGGTAATACCGGATTTTCACCACTTGGGGGCGCAATTGACTCATTTAAAATAAAAAACAACCTTAGGACAACAGAGTGACAGTAACAAGTTGTTTCTTTTATTCCTTACAAATAAATTTTGCAGCTTACTCAATCAGTGCAAACAAGGGTTGCCTCCTTCGTCTGGCTCAAAGCCAAAGTGTTGCCATAGTGGCGCATTCCTTGATTTCGTCGAGACTAAATTGTCCGCCATTATCGACTCCCCGTCACTATTAAACAAATTCCAGGCTACATTAGAGGCGCATGCGCACTCGCACCTCCTAGCTCAGTCCCCGCCCCACCCCCCTCTCTCTCCTGCTTGCTGTGCGCTTGGTGAAGAGGCAGACACCGATGCCCACAGACTCGGGCTTACTATAAGCGGAGTGGACTACGTGTAAAAATGTCTGTGAAAAATCCCCGCAATGTGAAAAATACATGCCAAACAGTCTTTTGTGTGACACTGGTGCGCGGAGCGGAGTCCGCGCGGTCGTGCTTTGCGCGCACAGGGCTTGCCGACGTCCACTTTTACTGGGCGGACCTCCGCGGTATCCACTCTGCGTACGTTCTTCACGAGTATGCGGTCCGGTCGGTCTCAAAAAATAAAACCCGGTCCAAGACGGAGTACCGGACCGAATTGGTATTACCGAGAACCGACCCAACCCTAGTTGTCTTGAAGACTGTTTTCTCATTGATATGTGTTTCTCACTCCCTAAACCTGACCCTAAACCTCAGCCCTAACCCTAACCACTGAGGGGGGCACTACGCAATAACAGGAGGAAAACACTATTCAACAGGGGAAAGCATTTTGATACAACACCAGCATATCTGTGACGTTGAATGTGACACATTAGGAAAACATTTACAATAAAACGGTCTGCAAAGCTAGATACCAGGATGGATGAACAAGAAATGTGTGAACTGACCCTTTATCATAGGTATGTTAATTTAATTGGAAATGTCTTACATGTCCACAAGATGGCAGCACCAGACAGACGTTTGAGGCAGACAAATTCTCCCTGGCTGCATAACATTTGAAAATGAAAGCACTTTAAAAAGCAAACCAAAGCTGATACACAGTATTTGTCAGTTGAAATTGAAACAAAGCCAAGCGTTTATCTTGCTGAAACTGGTCCAGGCCATATTTCATTGGGGTGGAACATTTGCATTTTCTTCAGCCCTTAACACTTTACCCAAGCATGCACTGCAATCACCAGCATGTGACTGTGTGTTTGATGTGTGTTTCAACACTTTTTATTCACTGTAGACTTAAAAACAAAGCTAAAAGCTTGTTTTTAGTAATACTTGTCGACTAAAACACCATACTGCTGGGCTAAAAGACGCCCAGGTCTGGTATTTGCAGGAATCAAAGTGGAGATATATATAAATGCTTTAATTACCTATCAAAATAAATAACTTTTTACTGGAAAGTTGATACTTCAGATATAATTTTTTGATAATAAAATAGTTAATGATACTCACTTGGTGAAATGTTTCCTTTAAGTTCATTGCCTTTCCTGTTTTTCTACCAGGTTTTAATGGTTAACACAGATGCGTCAGTGAAAGCTCCAGCTTCTTGTGAGAGCCATTGTCTGTCAATATCATTAACTAGCCACATTCTGCCCGACCAGTTGGCTTTCAGTTTTCATTTCTGGAAAAGCATCTGACGCAAAGAAACACAAACATGATTGGTGTGCGGCAGATTTTCCAGAAATACATCCAAAGCAACCTCAAAGACAATTAAACGCATTTTTCTCTTCAGACAGAAACAAATGTGTTGAAGCTACTCCCTCGCTGACATGTTGTGAAGATGTTGTCAAACAAGACAGCAGCTGCCAGTACAACACAAACACAGTAGGGCACGCGTCCCTGATTCATTTATGGAAATTAGGTGAGGACTGTGACGGTATACATAACCCAAAATCTACCCCCATCTCCCCTCCTCCTTTACACACACTTTGTCCTTTATTCCCTGCAGAGCTTCACCCAGCTTTGACCCCCAGCCGCAGTCCTCTGTCCCATTAGAATTGGAGATGTTTCTCCATCTCTCTTGAGGAAACATTTGCCATCCGTCATCTCTCCTCTCCCCTTTGTTCAGTGCTTGCCCATTGTCCCTTATTATAACAATAAAGCAGCAGAAATGAGGATTGAAGGGAGAGAATCGGCCCTCTGAGCGTCAGCTTGGAGTCAATCTGGCGCGTTAACCAAACCACACACTCATGCAGCGATACGCCTCCTTAAAACAGCCCTAACTGCAGGTCTTTCAGCAGCCAACTGGAACATGTTTCCCATTTGACATCCTGACAAAAGACAGATTCAGCCCACCGCTTGGTGACAGTGACACTGATGCCTCTTGGTATTGATGGGAGAGGAGTGTCGGGGAGAGTGCTTTGTCACCATCATCTCCATTTCTCGAGATGAACGCTTCGTCACATTGTTTTAATGAATTCAATTCAGTTTACCCTGCAGGGATGGGATTCTGAGGGTGACTCGCTTCTTGTGATTCCACTGTGCTTTGCAAGTTTTTTTCCTCTCAAGTTTCTCTTTCATCTCCTCATATACAGCATACATAACAGTGCTACAGCTTACTCAGCTGAGGGGAAACTGCAGGGCAGAGAAACAGAGGGAGACAGGACTCTGTGTCTGCTTGTCAGTCATGAGAACGCGTCTGCAACAAACCCTTAATTCCTCCAACACGGTGAATGTAGGTCACGAAAAGCAAAAACCCAGTGTGATGGCGTGTGGCCTCAGATCTTTCTGTCACTGCTCAGCCTCGTGCTCTGTGTGTGCTAAAGCCTCAGACTCGTGCCTGGCTCTATCTGTCGCTGCCTAACCTCAGCATGTCCAGACTTGTTGTATTTGGCCTTGCTTTTTTCTGTAGAACTTGTCTGGACCTTGGCAGAATATGGCCGTGGCAGTGTGTGTGTCGGCATGTGAGTTTGCATGATTGCCTGTCCCCTGCATTTCCACCCTTGAGGCATTGTGTGTAACTGGGTCATACTCCCAACACCCATGCTAACGATATTGCTCCTCCTCTTCTCCTCTCCTCCTCATCATTTCTCTTCCCAATCGCTCCTGCCATATTCTGCTCTGCTGCTTTGTGTTATATCGGTGGACCCTCTGCCCTCGCCCCTTATTGGCACCCCCTCAAAGAGAACACCGATGCATGACTAAGGATGAAAGGGATTGGGAAGTGGCCGTGATTGTGTGCTCGCTCCGCTGCACGCATAATCCATAACAGTAGCCAAACATACAGCCTACATTTCATTGTTTGATCATTTACTGCAGTGCATACAGAATTCTCATCATTTCAGCATGCTTAATTCTAAATACCATCCATCCATCCATCCATCCATCCATTTTTCACTATTTAGTCTACTGGGTTGAGGTTGAGCAGAGTAACTCATTCGACCTTCTCCTGAGCCTCATCCTCCAGATCTTCCTGGGGATTCTGGGGTATTCTCAGGCCAGATGGGATATGTAATCCCTCCTGCATGTTCTGGGTGTTGGACCTTCTCAGAATACCTCCAAAGGAAGGCACTCCGGAGGCATCCAGATCAGATGCCTGGACCACCTTGACTGACCCCTTTATAATGCAAGAGAACAACAGTTCTACTTCGAGCACCCTGTGGACATTGGAGCTCTTCACCAAATCTCTGTGTCCAGAGAGACAGTGAATTATTTTTTGCCTTTAGTCATTTGCTCAAATTTAGTAACTTAAGCATTTCCATCCTTCCATTTTCATCAGCTTATCAGGGGCGGGGTTGCAGGGGCAGCAGGCTGAGCAAGGCACTCCAGATGTCCTTCTCCCCAGCTTTCCAGCTCCTCCTGGGGGATCCCGAGGCGTTCCCAGGCCAAATGAGATATATAATCCCTCCAGCAGGGTCTACCTTGGGGTCTCCTACCAGTTTTCATAAATATGTACAAATGTGAAAAAAATTCTCACTCAACTTCAGACATAATCAAATCATGCCAAGGTTTCTTAAATATAATATAATTAATGCCACCCCTGGCAAATTCATGTCTAATCACATCTTTCCATTGACTTTGTATGAATTACTAATTTTGGTTCCTATGGTCAGGGTCATTTGGTAATGACCTTTGCCCACAGTTTGGTACAGCAGCCACATCACTGCTGATGCTCTCAAGCTTCACTTTACCCTCACTCACAAACAAGGATCTAAGATACTTGGAATTCTTCATTTGGGGCTGTGACCCATTTTCTAGCAAATTTTGGCCTTACATCTCTTCCTAACATAGGGTGAATGAGCTAACTAGCAGATGGAGCGTGAAAAATTGTCCAGATATACTACAGATAACGACATTCAGTGAGCCTGTTGACCCTGAGTAACAGCTCGCTGTTGTTCTGACAATAGGTTTGAGGTGTGTGAAAAAGTGACACAATTTGATGTTCACTTGTTGGCTCAGTTGCATTGCCTTCAGTTAGGAAGAGGTGGTAAAGTTGGAGGTGTTGACCCCCATGTCTGCTGCTTCACAGTCAGCTGGAAAGCTTCCCGGTGCGTACTGGAGGTCACAGTTGAAGCCAGCAGTCCTGAAGCCATCATACAGGACACTTTCCTCGCCTTAGTTCTGCTGAGATTCTGTCCCTGAAAATCACAACCAGAATCGGTGAAAGGGCACAACCCTGGCAGAGCCTAATGCCAACTGAGAGTGCACCCAATTTCCTGCCAAGAATGCAGACACACCTCTCACTCCAGCAGCTGTACAAAGACCAAACGGCTCACGGTAACAGTCCTGGCACTCACTCTCACAGTTCCCCATACAAGATACACCAGGATGTCATGAACTTAATAACCTTCCCCAAGTCCATAAAACACATGTACACTACATGGGCAAACTCCCATGACCCCATCATTATCCTTGCGTGGGTAAAGACCTTTAACTGTTCCATGAACAGGACGGAATCCACATTGCTCCTCCTAAAACTGAGGTCTGTCAATGGGCTGGAGTCTCCTTTCCACCACCCTGACATAAGCTTTTTCAGAGGAAAGATTCATAACATGAAGTGGGTACTTCTGTAATGTGTTCATGAATATTTTAAGTTTTGGAATGAAAAACACTGGGACACACATTGGGATACTATGCAACTTTCCGAACTGTAGAGTAGAAATTATGTCAAGCAGTAGGTTGTTCGGTAACACTCTGGCACACATTATAATTATCAAGTCACCTTCCATATGTCCATTCACCCGATGAAAGACTTCCACTGTTGGTCTTTCTGATGCTGACCTGGATAAAGTGCCTAATCAGCACTGAGAGTTTTCCTCTTTGTTTGCTTTCACTCACTCTCTCCCTCTCACTCCTCCTCTCAGTTCCTCCTCTGATAGTAAGTTTCTAAAGTAGAGTCTGAGGAGGCGTGATAACATTGTTTTTGTAGGCTGGGCACTGTCATGTTTCCACCGGGCATGGTGTCTCGCCCACAGTTTGAAGTTTTAGTATTTCCCCTCATCCAGGAAAGCAGGGATAATTGTTGTTTGCTCGTGATGAAGAAAAACAACACTGTTCTTCAGTCACCATGTTTATATGCACACAGGACAATCACATTATTCTAGAAAATGAGGTTATGGGAGGAAATTTGAGACCACCTTTACATACACTGAATAACCAGGTTAGTGTAAAGTGTGTTTAAATGCAGCTGCTCAGTAATCACATTTCCCCTCTACCCTCTGCTTTATTTTTGAACCAAGGCAGCAATATTATAAGTGCATATGTGTAATAGTGATATATGAGTATATCAATTTAGGACAATAAGAAGACTCAGAGAGAGGACACAGTTTTTCTAACTGTGACGATGTGTCTGAGTTCTACTAACAACCTACGGTTCAGGAGGAAATAAACCAGCTTCTTTATAGATATTCATTATCGTTTTAGTCGGACTTAAAATGTACTTTTTTTGGATAAATGAACCTACCACTAAGGTTAATTGTCTTTCCCTCATCCCCCAGCACTGTCACAGTATAACCTCCCTTAAATCTTTCTCATGCACATGTGCACAGGTAAAAATCCTGAAACTTGTTTGAGTCACGAAATTACAAATGCGTAAGAAATCACACCAAAAATCAGTAGAAGTTGACAAACTTACCTCAAGGTCCATTTAGTTAGCCTGATAATCAGTTTCTTGATGGGAGTAGATGATTTTTGTTTTGTCCTAAACCAATCAGTAGCAAGTGACGCATCCATCCCACCAGTATCATTTTTAGTTAGCACAGAAGCTATGGTTGATGTTTCTCATGACAATCAAATAAAGTTTAGAATTTAGGATGTTTTATCTCTGTGAGTTGATTTACAGGAACTAGCGCAGCTGCCGTAATCTCATCCAAACTGCATTTTTGCAGTCATGGAACCCACCTATAGGGCTGATGACGATAAGCCTCTGGAGCCAATGTGCAATATTACGGGAGATCCAGTGTGGATCATTTTGTCAGTAGCACTTCACAAAGGATATTAACTTTGAACCTCAGTACACAAGGTGTCTTGATAGGGTGTTAAGACACATGAGCCTGCAGAACAGCTTTAATAGATTCTTCTGTTCTGTATAACTCTACTACTAGGATAAACATTTGCATTGTACTGCAGGACTCAGACATGAAACATGATGAAATGAAATTAACACCTGGCAAACTCCAGTTCAAACTTCACAGGAATTAGTTAGACTCCAAACTAGTTGGTGTTTACTGTACTGTCTCTGCTCTGTTAGTATTCTTGTGGGGTCGTTTTTAGGTCTGTTGTGTTGGTTGGTTACCGTGGCAGCGAAGGGTCGGATTTGTTACTGCCCTGAAAGCTGTGAGCCTTCCACTGTGTGTCAGCAAGGGTTCAGTTCCCAGGATGGATCACCTGTGGACACAATACTGGGGTCCCGACCCACCGGGGTTCCCAGCTACACCCTAATTAACTTAATACCAATTAATCTACAAGACTGTGCTCTCCTCTGTCACCTCTGCCTGTTTTGTTTGAGGCCAGAATCACCGGGGGCCTCAGGCAAACGTGACAGGAATGAATGTGATCTACGTAATTGGTGCTAATGATTTTTCTTCTATAGACAACAGACAAACAGGAACATGTTGGTTCGTCATTCGCTGTTTCAGTTGTGCTAATGACAGCATCCAGGCTGCGGATGTTTCTTTGTGTTTCTTTGAGCCAATCCGGAGTTGTAAAGGTAGATGAGTGTCATGGCAACACAATGTGATCAGCCAAGGACTGATGTGATTGAGGTTATATGGCATAGGTGCCTTAAAAGAACACAACCAACAATGTCAACATTAAGATTTTGCTCACCCTTAAATTTAAGTTTGGTAGTAAAAATACAGCAAACCAAAAAACTTGCATTTGCCACTCTAATCCAGTGTCCGTGTTTTAATAAAAATTTAAATTATCTGTAGGAACATGTTGAATATATTGTATTTTTTTTAATTGAAGTATTTAAATTAGAATTTTTGTCTTTCTGTTACCATCACAATATTTTTTGGATGACTCATCTTCAACTATGAGGCTCATACATAAATGTATCCTATGGCTCAGAGGTGTGTTTTCCACAAATCCATAGTCTATACTGTTGAATATTTTGTGAGGTTGGACCTTTTTTCCGTCAGTGGTGTTGAACGCATTCATGAAATAACGAAACATCATGAGTTTGAATATTTCTCGCATAAGCATTTAATATAAACATATAGGACTCATTATTTTGTCTGTAACTGTTTATTTTGAAAAAGAGGTGTGTATCACTTTTTAAAAAGTCAAAGGCAAGCAAATTGGTGTGAAAACATGTAAAATTTAAGTTACTTCAGGGGACACCCCTGCCCCCGAGGTTTAAGCTGGAGACAAAGAATGTATAAAATAATTGAATGTAGCTGCCGTGACATTGCCCTTTGGTTTGAGGACTCCCATTTTGAAGCCCCATGTTTGGCATTTTGGCCATTGCCATCTTGTTTTTTCTCATTTTTTTGTGGTAGCTAGAAGTGACCATATATGGATGAGCGAGGGGTGGATCTGACTGAGAGCCCGAGGACACCATTGGTAGGTAGCCTGTCACTTAAAGTGCCCACGCTCTTAAACATGTGGAGACAGCCACAAGTGGCCATTCAAAGAACTGCAGTTTGAAGCACTTCTGTGTAGGCTTCATTTTTAGCCCCAGCTGGGCAGTATATCAAGGCCCTTTTAGCTTTTTTGGTGTATAAATAAACAAAATAAACATATAGAATGTCAAGAAAAAATGTTCTTAAAACTGTTTTTCTGAATTTACTGAGATGAATGGGTAAATATGCTTGTTCTGCATGCTTTTTATCCCCGCTGTTCCTCTCTGCCATTGTTGGCCTCATTGCTATTTTGCTTGTCGAACGAGAGTCTGTCACTGAGCAGTCTCACATAGCCAGACCTATCTCCACACTTTGTTTAAACGCTGTGCCAGCTGCCCACTGAGCAGAGGCTCTGAGTCAGTCTTCGAAGGCAGATAATTAAATTAGCGAAATAAGATGCCAAAAATTGCCACCAAAATACAACAGGCAATGCAGCCAATATATTCTTACACCCCACCCTAGTTCACTTATTCACAAACACAACCCTGCAGAGCCAGAGAGGACATGTACCCTTACTATACAGTTATGTCAGTTGAAAGTAAACCTTGCTGCAGAGCAGGACCCCAGGATATGTCAGTTTGTATTTCTGGATCATCCTGCTGAACAGGATTTTTGTAAACATATTTGAAAGTATTCCATAAATGCAGCACAGTCACACACTACAACAGCTCTGCACATTTGATGTTTCATATATTTACATTGTACTGTCGTGTCACGTTTAGACAGCAGTGCATGCTGCGTCACTGAGTTGGAAAAAGCTTCTAATCCACAGTTCTCAATACAGCCAGACACATGTTGGCACCCAGCATACACACACAAATACACACAGGGTCTCTCTTAAAATTCACCCTGGGAAGAAAACCAGGAATACTCTAAAGGAATGTCTTCATATCCTGGTTTCCAATCAGGTGACCTGGAGAGAGCCAAAAGTAAAGGATGGAGCTGCCTGAGGTTGTTTGAGCAGTTACGCTTCACCTCCTTCAACATGTTGCAGTGTTCTTGCTTCATATCAAACCCCCCATGATGAAACACATACTAGAAGATGACAGGAGCATGAATGCCTTTACAGACGCATGTCGGTAATATACATGTCGTAGTATGAGGTTTGGTATGGTACACAATTAAAAGCCAGTACTCCACTCATTTATGGAGCTGGGCAAGTCACTGCATTGTCAACAACACGGACATGACAATAATTCACAATAAAAAACCTTGTGCTAACAAATGAATGGATTCCGTCCGCTGAGACGTTGTCAGAGGGCTTTTATTTTGAAATGAAAATAGGAAAGGTTTTTTCCCACCTGTAACAGATAAAGACATTGAAACTGTAGTGAAAGGTGGAATAATATTAATTTGGTTATCTTAAGACCATATTCACAGTCTATTTTTGCTGAAATTGTACGCATTACTTGGAAAAAACAGGCGAGACTCCTACTCTCTAGATGTTTCACAGCTGTGCAAATTTACAGAGGTTTGTTGGGGCTAAAGGACACTCACAATGCATTATGGTTATTTTTTTAAGAGAGACTGGGGTGTGTGATTAGCTGAAAGGTGAAGGGGCCGTGACTGGTGCCAATGCCACTGTGATTAAAAGGGGCATGATGAAAAGTGTTATTAAAGAAGACGTGACGTAAAAGAAAATGTAACGTGAATAACTCAATTGTGAAATAACAGCAGACTTCTGGAAAGGAACATAATAAAATACACAACTCTGCTATTGTGAAAATAAGTGATTGGATAACATTTCATAATAATGATTTGAGTTCTCATGATAGACTTTTTTACAATGTCTTGATGTATTCATATATTTCAAACAATCGTGATTGTTTATTTCATGTCTTTAATTATTTAGTATTGAACACTTGCTGTATATACTGTAGGTAGTAAGGATCGTTGTCTCTTGTCTAACTCTTAACTTGATTACTATTTCATCTCCACTCACTTTGACCTCGGGTTAATTGCCTATTGTGCAAACATTTTATTCACTTTTTGTTTGTGCCTCCTGTTTCCTACTTTCTTTTATCTGACCATACACAGACAGGTTTTCTTACAGTGTTGTTTGCTCTATTTATATTTATTATATTCACAATGTTCAGAATCAGAACATAGAAAATTGGTGCAGTTCTTCCTTTGCTAAAACACACGTTGAGTTTTGGCTGTGTGCAAAGCAGGAGCTTGTGTGAGTTTTTAAATTGATATTGAGGATTAAAGAGAACATTTTGATTTCAGAATGATAGTGTAATCACCATAACAGCATCTGATTCACGGTCAGCCTCTGGCTCAGTAGACAGGGCCTTAATGTGAGGTATAGCAGAGATTATGAATCCACATGGATTCGAATGATTATATATTCTTTTTACTGAATGCGATAACTGCGTTTGTTGGCAGACACATCGTTGACAACATGAACATTGTCAAATCTAATCATTACCACTCTGGAATGATTCATCCCTCCCTGCTTATTCCTAGTTGCAGAACTTCCAGCACCAGCTATGTATATTATCTTCCTTTCATTATTCATCTTCATATGATCCATAATTCATGTTTTGGTGAAGTGCCTCTGTATAGCTGAGAGTCCGCGGGGGGTTCCATGCTGCTGTAGACCAGCTCGTGCCACACACTCTGCATCATCTGTCCCAGATTATCAGGGATGAGGAGTGGTGGGGTGTGGGGTGTAACATGGAAAGCGATGGGGTTCATGATGAGGAGTGGGTGATAAGTGGGCTGATTTAGTGGTGGGAGGGGGTGATTTTGCTGTCTGATACATAAAGAGAAGGCAAGAAAGTGAATGTGGGTATTTCACAAAGCAATATACCTTCTTGTTTTGCCAGTTTTTTTTTTCTTTCAGGGAAAAAAAAACAATAAACAAAAAAACAACAACCAAGAAAGTATAGTTCATTGTTTTGTGAAATACCCGCAATCACTGTCTTGATGATAGTAAGATGTGACAGTCAAGATCAGTCTCATATCTGGCTGTTAGATATACACCCAGGAGATGGTGAGTTTAGCTTAGCACAAAGACTTGAATACGGCTCTGACTCATCTGTCCCAAAGTAACAAATTCTGTCCACCAGCACCTGTAAAGCTCACTAATCAATATGTCATATCTAAATTATGATTATTTTTATCCATGTGTATTTTATTCCCACAAAAAACAAAGTCTGTTGTGGTTTTATGTGAGGTGACCCGTTGGTTTGTGGACTCCCGTTTTCAAACCCTGAGTTGGACATTTTGCCAGTCAACATCATGGATTTTAGGAGCCAGAAGTGACCATATTTGAATGAGAGGGTGGAGATAACCCTAACACTAGCTGCTAGCTCGATAAGCATGGTGTATTTATAGCTATGATTAACTGTGATGATGCTAATGCTAATTTTTGCTGGTGAAAAACAGTCTTAAAGCCACTCTAACTAAATGTATTTACTGGGGAAAGAAAATGAATATCCAACTCCTTAGAAGGTCTTTTAGGACTCTCTCTCTGCATGTCAGGGCTGACCTCCTCCTCACAGCGTGCGCGCACACACACACACACACACACACACACACAGAAACTTAACAGAGTCAGACAACAGCAGAGAGCCCGCAGTGCAGATGAAGAGAATATAACTTCAAGATCACTCTAGTTGTTTGTCTAATTTATCAATACATGTGATCTGCATGTAGAAAGCCGTATTTCAATCTGCTCTGTCCGCAGTCTCTCATTCACTGCTGTATGATTTACAATCGCGGTCGACACAAGCACATCGCGCTCACAGTGCTAACAGCAAACTGTTAAAGACAAACTAAAATGAAAGCTGTCTGTATGTAGGCTAACACTTTATCTTAAAATGTACCTGAGGCAGCCGACCTGCAGACAGTGAGTCTCCTAAGTAAAGGGTAACAGCAGTAACAGCGCCAGGTCACCATCGGACGGGCATCCCTCTCCTGTTTTCTTTTCTTTGTCTCCTCAGACAACACCTTCACCTTCTTCCTTTTCTTTGTGACTTCAGCCATGACAACCACGTTCACCTCGGGCTACGCTATTCTAAAGAGAGGAGGGGGATATGAAGAGAAGGGAGATATGACGAGAGGGGGATATGACGTATGCTGTAAAGCAGCCAAATTTTGTAGTCTTTTTTGTGTCTGGGTTCCTACCCGATCCCCGAAACTGCATAGTGCCAGTGCAAGTGAAACAGATGCTCGCAAACAATGATGGAGATGTCATCCAACCTATTGTGAGTTGATGTACCATCACAAGGATCTTGGATATATATTTTGAGGGCTCAAAAACTCCATTGTGTCGCTTTAAGTTGGATATTTTGATATGGGGGGCTGACTTGGTTTGGAGCCAGCTTCAAGCGGCCACTAGAGGACCTGCAGTTTTTAGTGCTCTCCCGTTGGCTTCATTTTTAGTCCTGGTGGTTGCAGCTTGGGAGTTATTTGGTGGGTGCAGTGACTCTGGAGATTTTTTGTCTTTGTGAGGTTGCTGGGCAACCAACAAAGACTTATAGTCACTAAGTCCAGCCGAAGCCTCTGGGAACGGGGCTGGGCTTCAAAGCAATTTGGGTGTAATGGCCTAATGGGTTAGGACAACTTCCACGTCATCACATGACGCACACTGGCCCAAAAAGCGTTGTTCCCATACATGATCATTGTAAGAGGTGCAGCTTTAAAACAGTGAATACATTTTTCTGCGTGCCACAAACCCCTGAAATGACTCTTTTTTATAATCAAAATTTAATGTTTTCGGTCCAGTAACATTGGGAAAGTCTAGAAGAGCCGTATGGTTACATTATTTTATCCCATTCGTGTGTGCATTGATTCAACGGGAAGTCAGGGGGCTCAGCCAGAGGAAGTCTTGGACACAGATGCTCTCAGCTGGTTTGGCTGAAGAAAGACTCTAGTGCACACGCTGTATGGGCCCAAAAATGCAGAAGCGTGCTCCAGTGTTCAAGGTTTATGCTGAGCAAAGCTAAACTACTCCTGGCTCTAGCTTCATATTTATCGTATGAATGTCATATAAATAGTCTCATCTAACTCTCAGCAAGAAAGTGAATAAGTGTATTTCCCCAAATGTCAAAGTACTCCTTTAAGGATAAAGGATAATAATTGTAGTGATGGAATCACAGAAGTTGTATGATTGACAGATGGGTAAAATTGCTGTCCTTTACCATCCCAAATATTACAAATTTGATCCCTTCAATGTGTCCATCACCAGCCAAGTTCCCATGAGCATGACATTAAATGCTTCATTAAGGGTGCATCCTCCATACTACACTTTTATCAGTTAAATCTTCTCTCACCTGCACCAAACAGCTATTTTGCTCCGTTATCCTTCTCCCAAAAGTACAAATTTACAAGGCTGTTTCTTTTTTTAATGCAACAAACTAAGTATCCAAGTGCTGTGTTGTGGAAATTTCTGTTAGGCCTGAGTGTTTAAAGAGTTTTGCATTATTGCTGTTTGCTAACGGCAGCCCTTTTGCTGCAGTGTAGAAACAAAGTGAAGTTGTGTGACCTGCTTTTCTTTAATTGAGTAAAATGTGTTTGAGGCAGCACTTTTCTAAAAAAAAACCATAAAACTTTAAAAGGGACAGGGGGGAAAAGGGAGAGATGGGGGAATATATCAGGTGCAGGCTGGCTGGAGAAAGAGAGGATGACAGAATAGAGTGATATTTTCTTATCTCCTCCCATGGGCCCTTGTGTGTGTTTGTGTGTATGGAGGGTGGAGGTTGGGGTTGGGGTTGGGAGGTTTCTGTCCCCTGGGCTCTGACCCCGACTCTGCTGTTAAACCCAAACCCTATATCTTACGTCGGTGGTTAAACCCCATAATGAGTGTGTGGGTGGGGGTCTGTTGGACAGGGACCCCCAGAGGCAGCAGAAGTGTGTGTGTGTGTGTGTGTGTGTGTGTGTGTGTGTTCTAACAACAGTGGTAGTGGTGACGGAGGGGGATCCAACACAAAAGATCCCGGCACATGCAGGTCTGACCTATGTCTAGTCACACCCATCCGCCCTCTCCCTCCATCCTGCCAGCCCTTCTTCCTCCACCTCTTGTCTACCTCCATCCCCTCTTTTCCTCTCTGGGGATCATAGCTTGCTCACATTGATGTGTGAGGCAGCAGCTGGTTGTCTGCAAAGAAGGGAAGTGAGGTGGCAGAGGGGTGGACGAAAGGGAAAAGGGAGGGAAGCACAGAAAATAGGAAAATTGATCTTATTTATGAGTTTTCTGTAACCTTTGGCACAGATTTGCACTGTTGCTGCACGTCTTTGACTTCAGCAGTCATTTTAACAAATTAGGTGCAGATTTATTACCATGCAGTGCACTTCACATCTGAACTTTGTACATGAAAAGTAAGCATTACGCAAGTGAGTAACGTCAGATTTGTTTTCATTGTCTTTTGTTCAAAGGAAAAATTATCTATTAGCAAAATAAGCGTGAAATAGGAGGTTTTTTTTGCCAAGAGTTAGATGAGATACTTCTGTCATGTCTCTACGCTAAGTATGAAGCAACAGCCAGCAGCCGTTTAGCTTGGCATATAGGCTGCAAACAGGTAAACAACAAGCCTGACTTTGTCCAGTGGTAACAAAATCTGCATAGATACAGTCAGTATTCATGGAAATGCCCACAAAATGGCACATCTTTTTATGCAGACTACACTGAAGAATTAAGGGTAGTTTTCAACCCGGACCTCATATTTATGTGTCTAACAGATGAATGGAACATTTTTTGAAATTGGTCTAGTATTAGGCGAGACTGCTGCAGGCGGCAGTGGCCAGGCTGCAATGTAAACACTTGGCATGTTCACATCGTCAATTTATGTCTACTAAAAGTATTTGTTTTTGTCACTGACAGGCTCAAATTATTATTATAAGTTTTGTTAAAGAAGTTAAAGAGTAAAATTCTTTTTTGTTGAACCAGAAACAGCCCTGAAATTGCTATCATCAGACACACCAGACTCCATTAAAATAAACAAATGTAGTAATTTTATTATCTTAAAACAAAATGGTTGAAATAAAACCTTAATTCACTCATTCAGATGTGAGATATGCTGGCTCTATAAGGGCTAAAAGTACTGTTTATATAAATGGAGTCTGGTGATTTTGGCAGTGACGATTTTGAGGCTGTTTCTGGTTAAACAAAATGGAGCAAACACTTTGTCCAAACAGTGTTAGATTGTTTAATAACAGGAAAAACCTGTGAGCCTCCGAAGACCTGTAGTTCTTGAAGCTGTAAATCCCTGCATGCTGAGTTATAGCACATCATCAAAACGTGGGCTAATGGTGTTGAGTAACATTAACACTGCTGTACTTTCTCTAAACATGCATGGAATTCATTAAAACATATGAGCCTATGACATCATAGCGTGAATGACTGTAGGATACTGATATTATGATAAATGTATCTAATCATATCTACAGTAAATGTAATAGTGTCTCTTATGTGAGTTTAAAACCATGCTTTCTCAGCATTTGCTGGCTGGGGGAAAGATGTTGCTGTTTTCCCCCCTCACCTTATATCCTGCTTGTTTAATCGGTACAAACACAAGCAAGTTGTGGTTTTATAAGGGTTCATGTGCCAGACTATGTCTTGACAAGATACCAGGAAGTAGACTAACTGGCTGGGGTAGTTTCATCGCTTTTACAACCTCATGTAAAATCTCAACTTGTCATTTTTACACTTTGTACAGATTACCTTAAAGAGACCCAGGCTAGCTGTTTCCCTCTGTTTCTAGTCTTTATGATAAGCTAAGTTAAGCCAAACATCTCGCAGGTGTAACTTTTTATTTGCCTGAAATAGGGGGGCGGCGGCAGTAGCTCAGTCCATAGGGACTTGGGTTGGGAACCGGAGGGTCGCCTGCTCAAGTCCCCTTCCGGACGAAAATATGGAGTGTGGACTGGCAGCTGGAGAGGTGCCAGTTCACCTCCTGGGCACTGCCGAGGTGCCCTTGAGCAAGGCACCAAACCGCCCAACTGCTCGGAGCGCCTGTCATGGGCAGCCCCACTCTGACATCCCTCCACTTAGTGCATGTATAGGTCCTGTTTGTGCTTGTTTGTGTTCAGACCTGTGTGTAATTGACAACAGAGTGAAAAAAAATTAAATTTCCCCTCGGGAATTAATAAAGTATATAAAATTTAAAAAAATTAAAATTAAATACGAGAGAGGTGTCAGTCTTTTCATTTAACTTTTTAAGTGAATAAGCATATTTCCCTACAACTATTCCATACACATACTGACTGTGTATAAAGACAGACAACGTTGCAGCTCCCCAAAAGTGAAGCCAAAATCGATCGCCCCCTGGTGGCTGGCTGCAGTGTAGGTCATAAACCCCGCCCCCTCTGTGTTAGTGGATGGGACATGGGCCAAACTGAAAAAGGGTGCATTTTTCTCATAGGTTTGGTTTTAATTTGATATCTGATGCTATAAAAGGAAGATGTGACGTTACAATTGACAGCTGTGTGCTAGATCTCTACTGCGCAGACTCTGGCTCTAAATGAAGGAAAATAATAATAATAATAATAATAATCTTCCCTTATTTGCTACCCAGTTTTTTTTTAAATTATCAGTCTCCTTTACATTTTGCTCTTTTCACCTCTTGCTGACTTAATGTCTGTTGACTTGCATGTGGGACCCCAACAGTGTCTGCAATGTCCCTAAGGGAGGCTGCTGCCAAACAGTGGTAAATCACCATCTGTCTCAGCTCTGAGATCAGCTGACCTGAAATTGTCAACCTTGACCTCCATCCCCACACGTGCCTGCTGGTCTGTTACCCTGCAAACACAGACATGACGCACGCACGCCCGCCCGCCCGCACGCACGCACACACACACACACACACACACACACACACACACACACACACACACACACACGTGCAAACTCAATGTATTGTACCCATGCAGAAAGACTAATTATATGCATAATCAGTTGAACTGTTTAAAGCCTGTTTCCATCTCTCTGCACTGAGTACACTTCTCTTCAGGGTTTTTTTTTTCATGCAGGGCTTCTTTTTAGCAGCTTGACATCTTCCACATTTACATTTCACACGTCTTTTAAACAAAGAAGCACATATGTGCTATTAATAATAGTTGTAACACAATAAAAGCATTAGAAATGCTTTGTACAGTATTTGCTGCATTATTAATGCATCTAGATTCAATGCATTTAGATTCCTTAGGGGAGATGAGATTCTTAAAGATAAAATGGCACTTCTATATAGTTATATATATAGCTATATAGCTTTAGTATTGTGATACATGTCTGAGTGAAACAGGATAGTCAGATGGGATATAACATTTAGAGGAATTTAATTTGATCGTTGAAAAGTGGCCGTGTCATAACAGTGAGGCCTTGAGGGTTAGGCCAACAGGATGGTAGTACCCATTAGGAAGAGAGAGATGAAGTATGTGCAGTTAACGTTAGTTGCTGAAGCAATCCACTGTAAAATGCCTTGCGCATAATCTGGAGCTGTCACACATACCACTTTCTTCAGAGTGAATCAAATCGAGCCAGCAGGCAATAACTAAGGTATTTTGGGAAAACAAAGATACAACAACATAGCATGCTGTTGCTAGTTAGTTAAATGAATCTTAGTTCTGTGCAGCTAATGCTGTATTCAAACTACATGCGGCAATGCAACAGCGTGACCAGCTGCAGTCACTGCTGAAGTGCTGCTGAAGCGCTTGTTACCATATTTACACTGTTACAGGCTCGTGTGTGTCTGCTACTTGCTACAAAGCACTCAACTGAAACTCAACTAAAATTTGTATTTTGGCAAAAAAAAAAAGCTTTTGATCAATGTCTGAGCCCCATTTTAAAATCACTTTTTAGTGTCCCATTGCATCCTTGTGTGCACCACAGTACACATAAAGGGGAGCGTATCTACAGTACAGGCCAAAAGTTTGGACACACCTTCTCATTCAATGCGTTTTCTTTATTTTCGTGACTATTTACATTGTAGATTCTCACTGAAGGCATCAAAACTATGAATGAACACATGTGGAGTTATGTACTTAACAAAAAAAGGTGAAATAACTGAAAACATGTTTTATATTCTAGTTTCTTCAAAATAGCCACCCTTTGCTCTGATTACTGCTTTGCACACTCTTGGCATTCTCTCCATGAGCTTCAAGAGGTAGTCACCTGAAATGGTTTCCACTTCACAGGTGTGCCTTATCAGGGTTAATTAGTGGAATTTCTTGCTTTATCAATGGGGTTGGGACCATCAGTTGTGTTGTGCACAAGTCAGGTTAATACACAGCCGACAGCCCTATTGGACAACTGTTAAAATTCATATTATGGCAAGAACCAATCAGCTAACTAAAGAAAAACGAGTGGCCATCATTACTTTAAGAAATGAAGGTCAGTCAGTCCGGAAAATTGCAAAAACTTTAAATGTGTCCCCAAGTGGAGTCGCAAAAACCATCAAGCGCTACAACGAAACTGGCACACATGAGGACCGACCCAGGAAAGGAAGACCAAGAGTCACCTCTGCTTCTGAGGATAAGTTCATCCGAGTCACCAGCCTCAGAAATGGCAAGTTAACAGCAGCTCAGATCAGAGACCAGATGAATGCCACACAGAGTTCTAGCAGCAGACCCATCTCTAGAACAACTGTTAAGAGGAGACTGCGCCAATCAGGCCTTCATGGTCAAATAGCTGCTAGGAAACCACTGCTAAGGAGAGGCAACAAGCAGAAGAGATTTGTTTGGGCCAAGAAACACAAGGAATGGACATTAGACCAGTGGAAATCTGTGCTTTGGTCTGATGAGTCCAAATTTGAGATCTTTGGTTCTTTGTGAGACGCAGAAAAGGTGAACGGATGGATTCCACATGCCTGGTTCCCACTGTGAAGCATGGAGGAGGAGGTGTGATGGTGTGGGGATGTTTTGATGGTGACACTGTTGGGGATTTATTCAAAATTGAAGGCACACTGAACCAGCATGGCTACCACAGCATCCTGCAGCGACATGCCATCCCATCCGGTTTGCGTTTAGTTGGACGATCATTTATTTTTCAACAGGACAATGACCCCAAACACACCTCCAGGCTGTGTAAGGGCTATTTGACCAAGAAGGAGAGTGATGGAGTGCTGCGGCAGATGACCTGGCCTCCACAGTCACCGGACCTGAACCCAATCCAGATGGTTTGGGGTGAGCTGGACCGCAGAGTGAAGGCAAAGGGGCCAACAAGTGCTAAACACCTCTGGGAACTCCTTCAAGACTGTTGGAAAACCATTTCAGGTGACTACCTCTTGAAGCTCATGGAGAGAATGCCAAGAGTGTGCAAAGCAGTAATCAGAGCAAAGGGTGGCTGTTTTGAAGAAACTAGAATATAAAACATGTTTTCAGTTATTTCACCTTTTTTTGTTAAGTACATAACTCCACATGTGTTCATTCATAGTTTTGATGCCTTCAGTGAGAATCTACAATGTAAATAGTCATGAAAATAAAGAAAACGCATTGAATGAGAAGGTGTGTCCAAACTTTTGGCCTGTACTGTATGTTCCCAGGGTTCTGTGTTCCCCACTTAACCCTGCAAAAAAGGTTCTATGTTTCCCGCTTGGTTGAGTGGGCAACATAGAACCCGGGAAACATAGAACCCTGGGAACATAGGGATGACCCCCACATAAAGCTAGCATACCATCTTTGAACTAAGCTAAATAACCCAGGAACTGACTGGGGCGGCTGTGGCTCAGAGGTAGAGCGGGTCGTCCACCAGGATCAGCAGCTCAATCCCTGGGTCCTCCAGCCTGCATATCGAATTATCCTGAGCAAGATACTGAACCTCAAATTGCTCCCGCTGTTTGATTGGTATATGTGTGTGTGTGTGCTAAAAACTGAGTAGCAGGTGGCACCTTGTATGGTAACCTTGGCTACCAGTGTATAAATGTATGAATTGGTGAGTGTGACTCATAGTGTATAAAGTGCTTTGAGTGGTCAGATGACTAGAAAGGTGCTATACAAATGCAGGCCCATTTACTAAAACTAAGAATAAAAACATATGATTGGTTGACACTTAACTGCGTCATATGATGGTGCAGGAAAGAGTCCTAAACCCAGAAATCAGTTAGCATTTTAGCACTCTCGGTTCTCTTGTCTTAAAGTCAACGGGCTTTTTGAAAAGGTTTTGGTTAGATGCATGAAATAAAGTGTGTGGTTGACACAAGTTTTAGAGACTTAAAATTATTTTATTCTATGACAAAATACACCAGTAAATACCTTACTCGTTAATTTTGAAGCCTTTACATGTCTAACAAAAGACAGCTGGTAATAAGTGGCTAAATGAGACTACAGAACATCATCATGTGAAACACGGCTTTATAGCCGTGATGTGATGTTGAAGACATGCTGTGTAGTTCATGTATAGCCTAATGTTAGCCTCTCCCTTCTGGCGATTGCATTTACGCTTCCAAAATTGTAAAGTTGTGTCTATCTGTGAAGGTTATCTTGCTGAACAAAGCGTGTACGTATCATAAACTTTTGCTTGCCACAGAGTTTATTTTCTGCAATTATCCAAAATCCAATGGAAAACTGACTTAAAGCCCGTTGCTGTGTCGTTCATAGTGTGACCACGGCATAAAAGTTGAAAATTGATCATTGGGTGATTATAATGTAATTGGTTGAAGTTTGTTGGTACTAGCTTATGTAAGCACAAGTCATATGTTTTTTTACAGTAAGAAAACATGATGGATTTTGATTTAAGAATATGAAGAAATATATTATTCTTTGTATTTTTTTTAAAAATTTTTTAGCATATATTGTTGAATAGGTGCACAATATGGCCAGGGGTGTGATCTAAAAGGGTTAAAAAGGCACTTTCCATTTCATCTCAACTTTAATAATAAACAGTGTTATAAATTTCTTGGGTCCTCTATTTCATAATTGATTAATGTTCAATTCTTGTGTCGTTTTGGGATAATTTTAGCTGTAAATAGAGACTTTTTATCTACATAAGGCTTGTATGTTGCGTGAGAGGGTTAAGGCAAAGAGAGCACCATTGAAGGTAAGATGAATGTATCAACATTTTTATCTTTTCTCATCTGGATTCTGACAGCTAGACACAAAGAGGACATAGTTTAGAGAGATGTTAGATTTATGTGCCCCTATCACCAGTGGAAATTAAACCCTTGAGAAAACCTTTTTTAAAATGTAATTTTTCAATGTTTTGTGCAGCACAAACAACATTCCCTTCATGGTACTGGGGTGGAAACAAATTGTTCAGAGGTTGTATCTCAAACCAATAAAAACAAAAACTGGCTAAATGGCTAGATACCACAAGAAGTTGGAAAGAATCTTTTGTTGTAATTTGCCTAAAAGGACCCTTTCAAGAGCTTGTCTGGAAGAAACGTACTGGAGGAAGAGACAGAGTTGTGTTGGGTTTCTGGCTTTGCATTTGGTATACTGAGTTGTAACAGTATCTCCAAATGAAATGTTTTTTACTCAGTAAGTAACAGGAACCACGTGACCGTGTCCATGTCTTAGTGGTTGTTGCCACATGTGAGTAGAAATTTGTTGACTTTATTATGAGCTCATGGAGGAGCTGAATGTAGTTATTTAGCAACTGCCTCTTTATATGCGTGTGTCAGTTTTTCCGCTTTTCTCACATTCCTGTGAATGGAGGTAACACAGCTGTACACTACCATTATAAAACCCAGAGGAACGCTGTGGTTGGCTCTGCTGGAAGTCTTGTCTGCTGCCCGGGCAATTGCTCTGTCCACAATTCACGTTTTAACTGGAGCGCCAAGGCAAACTAGGCTTCTCCTGCTGCTCGAGACTTCACCTCTGTTGTATTTCTCTCACTGTTTGTCCCCTTCTGCTGTCTTATTTGTGACAGTTTATCCAGTTTCTGAGATCACTGGTTTGTTTTTGCCTTACAGTGTTTGAATTATTTGGTTTGTATTGTTTTATCTCTCAGTTTTGAGTGTAAATATTCACTCACTGTCATGCCCAATCTGTTCTCATTCCTAGGGTGTCAAATACAGCAGTCTGGTCAGTGGCCCTGGGGTTCTTTTTTCCAATAAACAGGGCACCTTACAATGTCTGTATAAGATGCACCAGGTGTTCAATCAACGCCAATATAATCTCATCTGCATCAATAACATAGCAGAAAGAGTGAGACAGTCCAATTAGGATGGGAGGGAGTGGTGCTTGAAGGGTCAAACGCACACGCCGGACTTTATCCAGAAGACTGCTGTTGGTGTCTTGTGTGAAACCAAGAGTCAACTTCATTTTTTTTAAACCCTGTAAGGTAGTTACTGGCTTACTTAATGTGACAAAATTGTCAAGTGACATACTCACTAAATTACTGTAACAAACACAGTCATTTTAATCCAAGTTATAATTGTTGCCTAAACCTGAGGTAGTTTTGTTGGCGAAACCTGTAGCTTTCGTTGTGAAACTCCTTGGTTTCCTAAACTTTACAAAGTAGTTTTGTTGGCTAAACCTAGTTTTGTGGCAAAACCATTTTGTTACCTAAACCCAAAGTCGTTTTTGTGGTTAAACCATTTTGTTGGCTAAATCTGAAGAGGTTTTGTTGGCTTAACCTAAAGTAGTTTTGGTGGCAAAACCCAAAGTAGTTTTGATGATGAAACTGTTATGTTCCCTAAACCTAAAGTAGTTTTTGTGACAAAACCGTTCTGTTGGCTAAACCTAACGTAGTTTTGTTGGCTAAAGTAGGTTTGGTGGCAAAACCATTTTGTTGACTTAACCTTATCAAGTAGTTTTGTACCTTACCCTTAAGTAGTTTTGTGGTGAAACCAAGTTTCTTGTGAAGACCCAGGTTTATTTTGAAAGACAGTGTAGCATGTAATGAGCGAGCTGGGAGTGAGAACGTGTTGCAACAGCTGCAACTGTTACGCCTCAACACTTGGCTTGAATAGAGATTAATCTTGAACTTGCTTGTGTTTGATGTGTCAAATATACAACAGAACCGTATCCAGGAAACATCCCTTACATAGAAGTTGAAATAATGTGATTACGTGAATTACGATAAGAAGTCAACAAAGGCAACGTTGTGCTATTTTTTAACTCAGACTTCCTTAGAAGTTCCACAAATAGCTGTGTGAAGGAAACTGCAGAGTGTTGATGAGGAGTGAAAAATTACTGGTTGGATGAATCAAGCGGAAGACTTTAGAGAGTGGAGCTGTCAGTTGTGATGGACTACCTGAATTCAGGCCAGACCTTTCTCCAACAGCAGCCCCACAGCCCCTCAATAGCAGGAAACCAGCCGTATTAATAGCTCTATGGTCTTATGCCTGATGAAGAGCGTCAAAAATAATAACACAAATCAACATATACGGTCAAGGTGAGAAGGAAATGATATGTTTCCAGGAACAAAGCTGGCTGGACATTGTACTCTTTGCTTATTTTAATCTAATTTAATTTGTTATTGCATTTGCAATTTGCCCACACAGTTTATCAAAGAAACAGGGAAGGGAGGGAGGGGAGTGAAATGGGGAGTGAAATGGGGAGTTGAGGAGGGATGATTTTACACAAGCAAAGTCTGAATTTACTCTTGTGGTAAAAAAAAAGTGCATGGCACAGTGGTTATTCTTACTATATGAAAGCAACATCAGCAGAACCTACTTTTAAATGTTAGAGGATCATAGTTAAGAAACAAACCAGCATCCGAGGTGACTACAGATGAAGATAAAGGTAGAGTTTATCTTTCACCTGATTAATACACACAGTGGTACCGTTCCTGTGCGTTGGATGCATAGATTGATTGTAAGGTATTTTCAGGTGTACTTGCAAAGTGCTTCCAAGAAACTTCCAGGGCAAGTTGTATTTAGTAATGGTGTTGTCATCCTTCACAGTTCTGAGAAAAAAGGAAGAACTTGTGTTTATTATGTATATGTATGTACATTTATTGTGCCACCAAAAGCTGGTATTTTAAGCCCAAACGTGATCTTTTCATAACCATAACCAACTGTTTTTGTGCCTAAACATAACCACATGTTAACCACAGCATTGTAGAAATGTAAAAAATTGTAAAGTTTTAATATCTTTGCTACATGAGAACATACAAATATTACATATCAATGGTTTGCAGAATTGTGTAATCCATTTATTCTGGTGATTTGGTTGCTGCTGAATGTGTAAATAATCAACTGTTGGCTAACAAGTTCACAATGACGACTTTAGAAAGTGACAGTATGTCAGACCTTCTTAGAAGGAAATGCTAAAGACCACTGTAAAATATAATTCACCACTAATGTGCAGTAATGATCAGACACTGTATGAGCCCTCTCATTATACTCTACCCCCTGCTTTACCGCGACCACCTAAATTATTTAAATCTAAAATTAAACAAAGAGGAGTTGTGCATAACAACCTCATAAAAATTAAAACCTCTTCAGTGACAGAAAGACAAAACAGGAGAATTAAATGCGGACTGTTAAATATCAGGTCTCTATCGTCTAAAGCAGTGTTATTAAACGAATTAATATCAGATAATCATATTGATTTACTCAGTCTCACTGAAACCTGGCTGTGTCAAGATGAATATGTCAGTCTCAATGAATCCACTCCTCCCAGTCATAATAATACCCACATTCCTCGAGGCAGCAGCCGAGGAGGGGGAGTTGCAGCCATTTTTAACTCTAGTCTGTTAATCAGCCCTAAACCTAAACTAGATTATAATTCATTTGAAAGCCTCGTTCTTAGTCTTTTACATCCGACCTGGAAAACCTCGCAGCCACTTTTATTTGTTATAGTGTACCGTGCTCCTGGCCCGTATTCTGAATTTGTATCTGAATTCTCAGAGTTTTTATCCAGTTTAGTTCTTAAATCAGATAAAGTTATTATTGTAGGCGATTTTAACATTCATGTCAACGTTGATAATGACTCCCGGCTACCGCGTTTATCTCATTATTAGACTCCATTGGGTTCAGTCAGGGTGTACATGAACCCACTCACTGTTTTAACCATACCCTCGATCTAGTTCTGACATATGGAATTGAAATTGATAACCTAAAAGTCTTTCCACAGAATCCCTCGCTATCGGATCATTATTTGATTACTTTTGATTTCTTTTTACTCGATTACATGCCACTCAGCAACAGTTACTATACTAGATGTTTATCACATCAGTGCTGTCGCAAAATTTAAGGAAAAGATTACTCCGTCGTTAAATTCAATACCAAGTCCCTCAGTAACAGAGGTTTCCTGTACCAACTTTGATCATTTTGTCGATAGCGCCGTAGGCTCGCTGCGAACAACACTTGACTCTGTAGCTCCTCTTAAAAAGAAGTTAAAAAAGCAAAGAAAGTTCGCTCCTTGGTATAACTCTCAAACCCGTAAGTTAAAACAAATATCGCGAAAATTTGAAAGGAATTGGTGATTGACCAAACTGGAAGAATCTCGTTTAATCTGGACAGACAGTCTCAAAACTTATAAGAGGGGCCTCCGCAATGCCAGAGCAAACTATTACTCAGCATTAATAGAAGAAAACAAGAACAACCCCAGGTTTCTTTTCAGCACTGTAGCCAGGCTGACTGAGAGTCAAAGCTCTATTGAGCCTTGTATTCCTTTAGCCCTTAGCAGTAATGATTTTATGAGCTTTTTTAATGACAAATTTCTAACTATTAGAGGCAAAATTCATGACCTCTTGTCCTCAGATAGTACCTATCTAACCTCAAACACAGCTGTAAGACCTAATATATATTTAGATTGCTTCTCCCCAATTTCTCTTCAAGAATTGACAGCAGTGATTTCTTCATCTAAATCATCAACGTGTCTCTTAGACCCCATCCCAACTAGGCTACTTAAGGAGGTCTTTCCTTTAGTTAACACTCATATATTAGATATGATCAATATATCCTTATTAACAGGTTATGTACCACAGTCTTTTAAGGTAGCTGTAATTAAACCTCTACTAAAAAAGCCCACCCTGGATCCAGAGGTGTTAGCCAACTATAGACCAATATCTAATCTTCCCTTTATGTCAAAGATCCTTGAGAAAGTAGTCGCAGACCAGCTGTGTGATTTTCTCCATGATAATAATTTATTTGAGGAATTTCAGTCAGGATTTAGAGTGCATCATAGCACTGAGACAGCACTAGTTAAAATTACAAATGACCTTCTGATTGCTTCAGACAAAGGACTTGTCTCTGTACTTGTTTTATTAGATCTTAGTGCGGCGTTTGACACAATTGACCATCAAATTCTGCTGCAGAGACTGGATCACTTAATTGGCCTAAAAGGTTCTGCACTAAGCTGGTTTAAATCTTATTTATCTGATCGTTTTCAGTTTGTTGACGTTCATAATGAATCATCCTTACGTACCAAAGTTTGTTTTGGAGTTCCGCAAGGTTCTGTGCTCGGACCAATCCTATTTACTCTATATATGCTTCCTTTAGGTAACATCATTAGAAATCACTCTATAAATTTCCATTGTTATGCGGATGATACTCAGTTGTATTTATCGATGAAGCCAGAAGAAAGTAATCAATTAACTAAACTCCATAACTGCCTTAAAGACATAAAAACTTGGATGAGCACCAATTTCCTGATGTTAAATTCAGACAAAACTGAAGTTATTGTTCTTGGCCCCAAACAACTCAGAGACTCTTTATCTGATGACATAGTTTCTCTAGATGGCATTGCTCTGGCCTCTAGCACTACCGTAAGAAACCTCGGAGTAATATTTGATCAAGATTTGTCTTTTAATTCTCATTTAAAACAAACCTCACGGACTGCATTTTTTCATCTGCGTAATATTGCGAAAATTAGGCCTATCCTGACCCGAAAAGATGCAGAAAAATTGGTCCACGCTTTTGTTACCTCTAGGCTGGATTACTGTAACTCTCTATTATCAGGTAGCTCTAGTAAGTCCTTAAAAACTCTCCAGCTAATTCAGAATGCAGCAGCACGTGTACTAACAGGAACTAAGAAACGAGATCATATTTCTCCTGTTTTAGCTTCTCTGCACTGGCTCCCTGTAAAATCCAGAATTGAATTTAAAATCCTACTGTTAACTTATAAAGCTCTAAATGGTCAAGCTCCGTCATATCTTAGTGAGCTCATAGAGCCATATTATCCCACCAGAACACTGCGCTCTGAGAACGCAGGGTTACTCGTGGTCCCTAAAGTCTCCAAAAGTAGATCAGGAGCCAGAGCCTTCAGCTATCAGGCTCCTCTCCTGTGGAATCATCTTCCTGTTACGGTCCGGGAGGCAGACACCATCTCCACATTTAAGACTAGACTTAAGACTTTCCTCTTTGATAAAGCTTATAGTTAGGGCTGGCTCAGGCTTGCCTTGTACCAGCCCCTAGTTAGGCTGACTTAGGCCTAGTCTGCCGGAGGACCCCCCCCCCCCACCCCCATAATACACCGGGCACCTTCTCTCCTTCTCTCTCTCTCTCTCTCGTATTCTATTACTGCATCTTGCTAACTCGGCCATTCTGGATGTCACTAACTCGGCTTCTTCTCCGGAGCCTTTGTGCTCCACTGTCTCTCAGATTAACTCATATCGCAGCGGTGCCTGGACAGCGTGACGTGTGTGGTTGTGCTGCTGCCGTGGTCCTGCCAGATGCCTCCTGCTGCTGCTGCCATCATTAGTCATTAGTCATACTTCTACTGTTATTATACACATATGACTATTGTCACACATGTATACTGCCAGATATTAATACATACTTTCAACATATTGTACCACAGTAGCCAGAACTATAACTATAATATTGTTACTTTCAATAATGTTGTTGTAAGCTACTGTCATTACCTGCATCTCTCTCTCTCTCTCTCTCTCTCTGTCTCATTGTGTCATGCGGATTACTGTTAATTTATTATGCTGATCTGTTCTGTACGACATCTATTGCACGTCTGTCCGTCCTGGAAGAGGGATCCCTCCTCAGTTGCTCTTCCTGAGGTTTCTACCGTTTTTTTCCCCCCGTTAAAGGGGTTTTTTTGGGGAGTTTTTCCTTATCCGCTGCGAGGGTCATAAGGACAGAGGGATGTCGTATGCTGTAAAGCCCTGTGAGGCAAATTGTGATTTGTGATATTGGGCTTTATAAATAAAATTGATTGACTGAAATTGATTGATTTACTGTATGTTACTCCCTGTGTAACCAAAAACAGTTACTGCAACTGATGACGTTGTCTCTTCCAGGGACCTCTCAATGATTTCCTCCTCTCTGAAGTCCAGCAGTTCGACTGAGGGTCAGAGTGTGAGCCTTCATGAGCTTCCTTCTCCTTAAATGGAAGTCATTGAAAGGACAATCGACCAGCACAGGTGGGGCTGTAAACAATCATCAGCCTGCTGTTTCACTGGCTCTTTATCTTTATGTGAGGCTGTGGAAAATATGTTACTCGGTGGGGGAAATATTTATTATGTTACATAAGAAGGGCAGCAGCAATGTTTATGATGGTAATTACAAGCTTTCTGGCAAATGCTCAAGACGCTGAACATTAATTGATAATCAGAATGCTTGGAGCTGTTTCAGTTCAAAATATGTGCACTATGAGAGCTTGTGTTTAAGGTGTGGGTGTTTATGGGGTGTATTTTGATGCCCAGGGCTCAGGTAGCAGATAAGATAGATAAGACAGTTGTGTAACCGGAGAAATTAGGACCTGCCAACCCTCACAGCACTCAAGTTAGAAGGAAGTGCTCACCCCTGCTGCAGACTTGCTAAATAAAGGCACAGTCACAGTCAGACACCAAAGTTTTGTGACAAGCAGAGTCAAAACACGTTCTGTCACGTCTTATTTCAAGCTTTCTCTCAGCACTCGTTCACCTTAATACATATAAAACAATGAAAACTACAGATACAGAGAAAACTCTGTTAATTTTCATTTCTTTATCCTCTTCATTGCAATAGCCGTGGCCAGATGCATTATGATTTTGGGTCTTGTGAACGTGATATCTCAAGAGAATTCCTTCAGATTTGGCACAAATGTCCACTTGGGTCAAGTTTTGGCCATTACCCAAGAATTTATACACTAATTAGGACAAAAGTCCACACAAATGTCTAATAGCATAAAATAAAATGATGACATTTTATATCAAAGGTCAAATTCACTGTGATATAGCATGATCTGCAAAAACACTTTTCTAGCCATAACTTAACATCATAACTCAGGTACAGATGGGGAGACATTTGGTTGGAGACTGAATTGGTGACACTAATCTTTGGTGTCCACCTTGAAACTGTGGTGACTATATAGATCCTCTGTGCTGCCAGGGTTAAAATGTGTGTGAAGCATCAGTGTTTTAGAATTTATAGATTCTCTGCAGCAACATCCGTATTCAAAGCATTGTCATCTGTTATGGGACATACTACTGCAAGGTGGTAATTGTAGTTCTGACAGATATTTAGACTGAATACAGGTTTTGCGTTTCCAGACAATATCTCTGAACTTCACTGCTAAAATGTTCTTTTACCAATAACACAGCCAGCTTTATGCAGAAAAAAAGAACAAACAGTACTGTCTTCACGTCGTCTGTTTGTATGAGTGTAAATAAGTCATTTGTGAGTAATATAATAATCCTAGAGTATTTTGTGTGTGTCACAGTCTTATAACTTGCATGTGACAGGGTGTTTTTGCCTCTGTTGGGTGACAGCAAGGCAAAGGTCAGCTACCTCAGACCCTCATCAAAGGTACATTCCCATTAGCCTTACAAAATGCCCTGCAGTCAAGCCTAAAAAGGATGTGATGTCACTGTTCTGTTGTGGGTAATAAATAAATTTTATACAGAGCATTCACAAACTGTTCTGTTCTGTTCTTGTTTTAATCAACGGCTTACCGAGCACTAGGGGACCAAAATCTCAGGGGTCCACCTGACCTTCACCTGCAAAATGTCACTTGAAGAGACAAGTACCAACCAGGTAGAGACTTAAAATGACCACAGATAAACACAGAACAACTACAAAGAGACACAAGAAAGCCATAAAGAGACACAAAAGTATTAAAAAAAAGATGCAAATTAGCTGCAAAGAGACTCACAACAACCATGAAAAGGGGCAAAACAACCATTAACAGACGCAAAATGACAACAAAGAGACACAAAAAATGATACAATCTGAAGGAGCAAAACAACCACAGACACAAAGTGACCACAAAGAGACACAAAACCCCAGAGGCTAAACAACTAGAAAGCCTGTGTGTCTTGCTTCTATGTAGAAGAGGTGGAGGGGCCTTCTGCGCTTCCGTGCCCATGGGCCCATGGGCACTTGTCTCACAATCTGCCTATGGATGACACACACTAAAATAATACATTTTCCTAATACAGAGCATCAGTGTTTCTATTTGCACATTTGCATGGTAAAAGCTGACTGAAAGTGAACTACGAGTTTCAGCCCAAAGCATACTAGATAGAGCAATTCTCAGCGTATAAGTGTAATGTGGGCAAACTTTATTTCACTGCCACAACAGCACTATGGGAAAAATGCAGCTCCTTCATTCATTCATTTGAATGGGACTGGGGCTGGCACAGTGGAGGTGCCAATGCAGACGGCTCCAGTAAAAAAAAAAATTCAACCCAGCTCAGATTTCTTTGCAATGCAATGCAGCGTCATACTGGCATCCTTTTGTAGTCGGCAGGATGCTTCGAATCCTTTTCCAGCTCAAGTTTCACTTTATCAATTGATCAAAAAAAGTAAGCAAATTACTGTACTGTAAATACTGTCATGCACAAATCAGCAATAACAATGTAACATTAGCTAGCTAGTTAGCTACTGAGACATCAGCATACTTATAATGGCAGGGCCATAATACATTGAAACAGCATTAAACTAAGATAATAGGATGGTTACCATTATTCTTACATCTTTATTATTGAAGAAAAGTTGTGGGTTTCTTTTCTTGCTTGTAGAGCCATCTTTTTTTCCTTTAACACAAGTATGCCTCAGCTTCTGACTGGAGAGCCATATAGCCCACTTCGTGCTCCCTCTCTATCCCAACATGAATCGGGACACCCTACACCATTGTCAAGAAATATGTGATTACATTGTTGATTATGTCCTTAAAATACAGCAATTTTAACATTATGAGACTTTTTTCATGATAATGAATGCTCTTTTAACTCATGAAAAGTGCATCTGACACACAGGGATTTATGGATAATGGAATTTTTATTTATTTTTATGAGCATTGAAAATGGAAGATGAACATTAAGTGAGTGCTCCTGTTGTGTTAAAAATCCTCCATGTGGCCTTTGATTAAAAACCGAAACAACAAAAACAGCATCCCATGTATTATAGAATACACCTCGAGTACACCTGCAATTTGTGCCAGTATTGTTTTTATTAAGGTAAATGAATTTGACTAACTGTAATTGCTGGATATGCAAAATGCATTTTGTTTGCATTGAAAATGTTTTTAGATGTTTAAATAGAAAAAAGAATATTTGTGGAGCTCTTTTTTTTTTTTGGCTGTGTCAATTTTTAGCATAGGGTGCATTATTTTTAATGTTTGGTTTTAAAGTAATCCAAAAGTATTGAGATTAGATTACCCTTTTCTAATCCAATGGATTACGTTACTAATGACAAATAATTCTATGTTATTTATTCAGTAACTGACTACATTTCAAAGTAATCCCGACCCAACTCTGTGACCATGTCTTTGAAGGCTGTTCACCACACACTGCACAGTGTCTCATAGTGGATGACATTGAGTCAGGTTCAAGCCAAGTTTTTTGACTGACAACAAAATGAGGGGGCTGAGTTTTACCAAACACACTGTGGTGGGTAGCAGCAAGCAATGAATGGATCACTGGTCTACTGGGCCTACTGGACACAGGCCCAGAGGCCCAAAATGTCAAGGGCTTCCTTGGCCCTCACCTGCACAATGTCACTGAAGTTAACAAATTACCATTCGGCAAGCCTCAAAATGACCACCAAGACACACAAACAGACCACAAAGAGACACAAAACGACTGCACAGAAACACAAACAGACCACAACCACATAATGATTACAAAGTGGCATACAAAGATGATAAAGAGGTGCCAATGAACTGCAGAAAGACAAAAAGTAACTCCAAAACAGGGCAAAACAACTACAAGAAGACACACAATGTTCGAAAAACAAATTACCTCAAAGAGACAAAAAATGACTACAAAGAGATACAAATAAGCACCAAAAGACAACAAATGACCAGAAAAACTTAGACAAAACAAGACATAACATTAACACAGACACAAAATTACAACAATGACAAAAAGAGGCAAACTCACCACAAAGTTTGTGTCTGGTGGGGAGGTGGTGGGGCCTTCTGCATGTCTATAACTAGCGACCCTTCATCTCTTAATCAATCCATGTGTAAACCAACTCTAAAAGTTGCAGGTGGTGGATTGATGTGTTTCAAATTTCACCAGTACAAACAAGAGATTCAGAAAAGGATATTTGCAAATTGTGTAAGGACAGAGCTTGGTGAAATGTTTTTTCCATCCTGACAGGGCTCCAGGAAGGGAAAGGTGACACTGTGCTGCTGATACTGCCTAACAACTGTGATCGTCTTTCTCTTGATCTTTCTTTCCTTCTCTATACATGCTTGTGTTGTCAAGATAAGTGGTCCAGTGTGGGCATCACACAAATGAATAAAAGTTTACAGGTGACAGGTCAGACAATTTATTGTTTGTTTTACATAAAGTAAATAAAATCCTGTTTCTCACATGAACACATGTCTGTTAAATCCATAGACACTAATCATCCACCACTAAACACCTGCAGCTATAATGTGATTGTGCTATGATCGCCTCACACACAGCTCTGGGCTGCTCTTTGATGTGTGGCAAGTATACTCATTGCATCATTCTCACTCTTATCGACACTCATCCAGACGTTTAGCCTCTCCTCTTTAATTCAAAAGAAGACGTGCAGAGGAATGACACTTTGGTTTCTGGGGAGAAGAAAACAACGACTGTCCTCATGGGAACAACATGGTAAGTGTTGTTTCCTCCTCCGCACGCACGTGGAGGGAGACGGGAAACACGCTCCTCTCTCCTTAAAGCTGAGGTCATCCTGAATTAGTTAATTAAAGCAGGTTGTTGCCAAAACATTAGATCATCCCCCAGCTTGTTTTGTCATTAGCTGAACCCGAGCCCCTCTGCTGGCCCCATCTCTTTGAGAAGGAGAACATGAAGGGGGCAGATCAAGCCTTCGTTTTGGAGTAACTGCTGTAGAGCTGTAACCTCACTAACTTTCCTGCTCATCATTCAGCTTGAGCTTTAAATCTTTTATTTTACTACAGGCTGAGAGAAGTTGTATTCCTTCATATTGTATTTTCACTCATTAGAAAGCCTAAAGTAATCCTGTAAAGGTCAACTGAAAGTTTGGTTCCTTATTAGTGTATTGTGATGAAGCATATTATCCCCACAGGAATAAGAATATTGTGGTGGAAATGATCATGAAATAGTATAGTAGTAACATAAAAGGTTAAAAAGGACGGGATCCACAGGCTTTACACTCCCAAAGTTCAGTTCATTGACTGTTTCAGAATACTTCTCTGCTGTGATAATACAGTGGTTAAAAAATATACAAGCGTGCCACTTAATACGCCACTGTCCACAATCCTTATGCTTTTTTCTCTCTCACACAAATCTTTATTTTCATTCTAGTCCAAGTTTTTTTTTGATTCAACTAATTAAACCTTGACATTCACTAAGAACAAATAATAAAACAAAAAACTAAATAAACTCGGCTATAAAATAGATGTCAGATGTTTCTATAGAAATTGCAGTTATTTCAATCCAAATTAAAGCTGGGTTGAATATAGCCTTGGAGGGATATATTCACTAGGATTGTGAAGTGTATTTTGTTGCATTTAGGCCTAATTGGAATAATAATTCTTATTGAAATATCCTAATGGTTAAGTCCATCATATTAAGGTTTGTTCTTGTTTGGCCTGGGTACAATACTTTATTGAAATTATTTATTAGAAAATTATCATTACAATTTTTGTGAAAAAATGTTTTGATTCCTCCATTTTAATGCTGTAATCTTAACAGCTGAATATCACTGTACCAATTAAACTGACCTACCTCTAATCCTATTAATTAGTTCTTTGGGAATGTTTCCCATTATACTATTTGATTTTGTAGATGTTGAATAAATTGAATAAGTGCAGAGAATGTTATAATACTGAGTGCTGAAAAGAAAAGTCTGTTCAACGTTCAAACGATCATTTTCTATTGTGTTCCATGCCTTTATTCTCGCGAGAAGAAGTGGTTACCAAGGTAGCGGGCACGCAGCGTTCTCCAAAACTGTAAATGTCCCAGGCTGACCAATGAGGGGAGACCCGACCGTACCAAAGTGGGGATCATTTTAGGGGTGCGCTAAATGTCTATCTTAAATAAACGATATTATAAAAGGAATTCAGCATTTCAGACTCACTAAATCGACAGTTACTCAAGCAGATTAATATATTTATTATTTTAAAGGTTGTATTGTGTTTCATAAGCGCACATTACAAAGCCCAGGTATTTGTTAAAGTGCGGTTGGAGTTCATATATGGTAGCAGCCGCGCCAACATTAAAAGTTTCTGTGAAAGTGAACACCGTCTGTCGTTAACACAGCCCATAATACAAACGTTTGTTTGTATCTTTCTGAGAAATAACCGCTTCGACACATTTCTTATGAAAATTAATACACCGTCCTCCAAAAAGAGCTGTAGACATAGGTGAGTTGGTCTTTTTAATGAAAGTGGTCACGTGGAACAATAAGTGTGGTTTTTGTTGTAACCATAGCATTATAAACGTTTGCAAAGCTAACGTTAACTGAAAAGAAAAAAGAAAGCAAAGGCTTGAGGTGACTTCGCGCACCTTTGCAGTTGGTTAAATATACCTTTGAAATATTCAGTCGAGGGAAGCCAAAGTAGTTTCTTTTTAAAGTGTGTTAACGTGGCTGTTAAAGCCAATAATCTTTGCCTTCATTTGCAAAGGATGCTATCTTTAACGTTAACATTAGTGAGTCAAACATTCTCTATAAAGTTCATGCCCCTATCTAGGCTGCAGTGGGTCTGTAGTCTCTCTGAGACCCTCTCAGCTCGTCTGTAATCCCTGCAGAGATGATTTTACTGGGGAGGTGATGTTGGGAAATCAGGCCCATGAGCTGCGATTCCCAGAAGAGTGTAGAAAGATGTGAGCTAACATGATGCCTGTTGCATAAAACGAGGAAGTCCACTTGAGTACTAGAGGATGTGAGTCTAGTCTGGTTATAAGGTCACACAAGGCTTCTCACTATTTGGCTGTTGCAGAACTATGAATTACGTGTGACACCCAGGTTTTTACCAGGGGGAGGAAAGCTTGTGCCTCCATCAGAGGAGGAAGTTGAGGCCATAGATGTTGAATCAGATGTCCTTTCCTGTATTCGCCTGGTTGCCTTTTCTTTGAGTCAGCAGGTTCAGTCTGGTGTCATCTTTAAAATCATGTTTTTTCAGCAGATGACTACACAGGGAGAAATTCTATGTTCTCTTTGCAAGGAGGTCAGAAGTCAGCTCCAGCTACAGAGATTTAAAGGGATAGTTCAGGTCTTTTGAAGTGGGGTTGGATGAGGTCCTTATCCATAGTCAAATGTATTACATAGTGTAGATGGTGGTCTGCATGCCCCCAGTTTGGAGAAGCAGGCAGGATTATCTGCGCAGGAGCTAAGCAATGTACTGCTGTGGACGGGGGCAGGAACAAAATGTATTCTAGCCACCTTAAAAAGTCCCCCATAAAAAAAACAATAACAGTTTAAGGGAACGCTATATTTAGAATATTTTCAGAAATTGACTTTGTCTCAGACAACCCTTTTTGACAGGGAAGACGTTACCAGCTTCAGTTCTGTGCTCTGGTCAAAGCCACCAGACTCCATAGTCAAAAACTGTAATTTAACCTTGCTGAACACGGGAGCTGCTGCTCTACTGCTGCCTCAAGCAGTTGGTTAGTTTGTGTTATTGTGTAACTTTGGTGAATCTGAACTAATCCTTTTAAATGTCAAAGTCACACAATAACGCAAACTAAATAACTGATCAAAGCAGCAGTGGATCAGCAGCTCCTGTACTCAACTATGTTAAATCACTGCTCAATGGAGTCTGGCTTTGAAGAGAGCGATACAACAGCTTTAGTTCGCTGTTGGAAATTACTGTCTGATGGCAAGGTGAAAATATTCTAAATACATTGTGCACTTAAACTGATAATGATTTTTTTAAGGTGGCTAAAGTACGGTTTCTTGCTGACCCTTCCGCAGCAATACATTAGGCCCGTTTCCACCACAGGAACTTAAGGGTAATTTTACGGGGCCGGGGCCGTTGGTGCGTGTCTCCACCGCAGGAACCACCCCCGAAGGACAGAGTTCCGGAACTTTTACGGGGGCTAAACAAGTCCCTGCCTCGGGGTAGGTACTCAGAACGGCCCCGAATGACTCCCGGCTGGGGCTTGGGGATTACTTGGTGTTGACTGGATATACTCAAGGAGGGATGTGACGTCAACAGAAAGCAACAAAATAGCCGGCATTTTTAAAACTCAGCAGACGAGGGTTAGCTCATTCATATAGCTTCCTCCACCGTGTAAAAAAAACTCACTAAATGGCCTGTGAAAAAAATATTCTTTCCAGCAGATATCTTAGTTACAACATGATTGAGCTAGCAAAGCAGTTTTGTGTTGCTATGTGTGGTATTTATTCAGTTTTGGGAAATCACGATGTCTAGAAAGCATCAGTGGCTGCAGCTGACAGGGACAGCTAACAGCAGCAGCAAAGCTAACATCAGGACATCATCTGTTAAAAGCCTCCCGTTGTCGGATACGACATGAAACTACTCCAGATAGCTCAATCATGTTGTAACTAAGGCATCCGCTGGAAATTTTTTTTTTTTTCCACGGGCCATTTAGTGAGTTATTACAGACACCACTAAGGGCTATCAGCTAACAGCGTCTGTACGTCGCCCCGGTAAATGGTTGCACAACGATTACGTCACATCCAGAGCCCGTAACTTTACAGGAACCTTCCTCGTACTCCGCTCTCTCAGTGGAGACACGGCGATTGAGAGAGCCGAGCGAGAGGACGTTCCTGTAGTAGTTCCTGCCCCCCAAATAGTACCAGGAACTTCTTCAGTGGAAACGGGCCTATTGCTTAGCTTTCATATCATTACTCCCCCCCTCCTCACTAAACTGGGGGCATGCTGACTGATATACTGTAATACACTGACTATGGATAAATACCTCATACACCACCAGAAGACCCAAAGAAACCTTTAATCTAATATTCTGAGTTAGATTTGAAAAAAAGATAAAATATAATGTGGGAAAGGTAGACTATTTATTTTGGCCTAATAATTGACTCATACTCACAATAGACCTGCAAAAGCTGTTCACCTTAGGCAACAGCAACAAACACACCACCTTGTAATTTCCATTCTTAATCATTCCCAGGCCAGGAATGTGCATCCTGCAGTGTAGAAAAGTCTGTTTGCTTGTCAGTGTGGAGTCTTTTTTATGGGCCCCTCAGTGAGAGAGTGTTCAACTTGGGGAAAAACAAGAAAAACAGTCGGCTGACTCTATTTTTCATATCTAAATGGAAAAAGCGTACTATGTTTCAAATGTTAATAACAGTGAGTGACAGAGTGCATACTGTATAGCAGTGGTGCAGAACTGCCTACTGTTATTCACATACATCTTTTGAAGAATTCACAGAGACTTTGTTTCCTTCATTTAGACAAGGGGGAAGAGTATGGGTTTGTGATGTCTGGAAAGAAGCTTATGGGGGTTTCGACTGAAGACAGGGACCCACCACAACCCACTGGTGTCCTGTCCAGGGGATGTATCAAAGCAGGAGATGGGCTCCTGCTTATGTAATTCATTTGGAAGATGCTGGATGATTATACTCCACTGGTAACATAGCCTTTTGTCTAATTTAGGATCTTAGATTAGGTTGATCAGCAGCTATGCAATGCTGTTGGGCAAAATCATTTAAAGCCATGCTTAAATACTTTTGATTAATTTTACAGTGAAACAAGAATTATAATAGAATGAACACAAAATGTCATCTCTTCATTTTGAATTATTTCCAGCCATGAGAATGACACAATAGCTGGTATTGTTTTCACCTTGTGAGTCTGTGTGTGTGTGTCATGATGGCACCTATTGGGGGCACCTGTCGCAGCAGGGACTACCAAAGAAGCCATTTGAGTATTTTTCTAGGTGTTTTTGTGGACAGATTTTGTCAATGTGATAACATTGCAACAGTGCAAGATAGAGTCACAAAACTTCGCAGATGTGCTCATGAGATTTAAATAAAGGCTGATTTCCAAGATGGGCGTGGTCTGAGCAACAGGGCTGGAAATATTGGAATAGGAGGTCAAGGAAACTATAAAAGAAGGATGGGTCATGACTGGGGATGTTCCTGGTGATAATTTCCCTGTCGCCTAAACGAAAATTTTCATTATGACTAGTCGACTAGTCTAAAAAAGGGAAAACACTCAGAAATCAGTCAAAATTTAGCACAATTTATTAAGTATTTGAAACACTGTCCCAATAAAATATTGTGTGCATTAAGAGCCCTTTGAAGCCTTTAATCACAATCTTCAACAACCACGTTGGATTTTTTTGACTGAAAAATGCTTCCTTGTTGTCCTTGTTACTGGTCTCCAAACAGATCATGGCACTGTCCATCGACTGTATATAACCTTAGTTCACCCAAGCCTGTTTGATCCAGTACATTATGATGCACGACCAGACGGGGCAGGTCTGACCTGTTATCATTGACCAGATGTAAATTAACCAGATAACAGATTGTTGCTGTGTAGTGTGTACTTACAGCAGGTGTGTATTTGATTATCAATGAATAACCAACTTCAAACTGTTAGTGATATTAAATAACATTTAGGAGGGCTAACTTTAGCTAGCTTTCTCCTTAATGTTTCCTGTTATTGTCATGATGCTATGCTAATCTCCAAATTATTATAAATCTGGACCTTTATAATTTACAAATACCTGTTACTTTGTTATCAATAAACTAAGTTAGCATTTGCACTTTGTTTAGCATGAACGTAAGCCAGCTATAACCCTTTTTGAGATGTTCTACATTACTACATCTGGAGAACCATTAATGTCAGTAAAAAATAATCCTTGTGAAGGTGTTAAAGAAACAGATAGAGAGCTGCGGCGTAGATGAATGATAGCAAATGTTACAGCCTTTCTTGCTTAATTGCTGTTATGACTTAAGTGTGCTAGCTAGCTAATATAGGTTAGCTGACCAGGGTGAATGTAAATCACTGAGGTGAACTGTAAGGCGTTTGGTAGCAGTGTGGTCAGTGATAATAGGTTGGACCTTCCTAGTTGTACTTGCTGTGCCCACCCCATTAACTTTAATAGAAATGGCACCAAAGTCTGGCACCAATGCAAAACCTTAATGCTCCCCCCCTCGCCCCTGAGTGCCCCTAATGATAACTGCTGAAGCTTCTATGAGGAAATACTTGTTTGGGTTAAACAATATAAATCAAGAGGATAATAATTTTGTGGCAAACACAAACACATAGTTAGCAGTTATATTAGGGGTGTTTTTAGATTTTCAGTTTACTCTCCACCAAGTCACTATGTCTGAGGTTTGGTTCATGAGGTTTTCTGTCTTAGGCTCTCAGAACCTCTGAGAGATCTTTTTTTTCTGTCTGCCCATCCTGTTGTTAACTTTTCAGTATTTTGGTCCTAGTGGTGTGAATTTAGCTGGCTAGGGAAAAAATGAGGGAATCCTTTCTAATTGGTAGATGTCAGTGGCTGTAATATTACAGTTTGTGCTTAACATAGCTGCCACACAGACAGACATGCTGGAACATTTAATTTTGACTGTTACATCAGCCTGCTGTGATTGGCATGCATAATGGAGTAACTAACCGCTGTTGCTAATGCTGGTGATGTTCTCTGTTTTCTCTCAGCTCATCCTGAAGGTCTATATGACACCAAGTCTGTGATTAGTTGGAAAATATCATATTTTCCCCACCAAACCTACATACCATGAATCACAATGAATAGCCAGCAAATAACAGTGTGGCCTTGGCTAGACTGTGCTCCACTGGCTGTGGCCTATAATATTACAGCCAGCAGCATTGTTGCAGAGCAACATAGGAAACTGTGTTTGTTTTTTCTTTGCAGAGTGCAAACTGGCCATTCTCAGATGTTTCACTTCAAAATGCAGAGTTTTCCCAGGATTAACACAAGGCGAGTTTGGTTGGAAAGTTGTGTTAGTAGCTGCCACAGTCAAATCCCACACTGCACTTGTTTCAGAAATAAGTGTTTGAATGACTCAGAGGTCTTGTGGCTTTAGTTCTCACACCTACTGTCTGGCTGCTGTCAGAGTGTTGCGTTATTTGGCTGACTGTGACAAGTCCTGCTTGTCTGTCACGGTGTTTCACTTGCTGTCTGTCTTTCTCCACTGTCCTGTCTCTCTCTCTGTCTCTGTTTGGCTGTTGTCCATCTGGTGGTGCTATCTGTATTTGGCTGTTACTGCTGCACTGACGTAGCTTTTTGTGGTTTATCTGCACTACCATGAGGTGATGAGGTCATTTTATACTGCCATAAATGTTTGCACCAGGCCAAGTATTCTGCCCCCCTTGGCCAGAGTATACAACATAACCACATACACATAGAGCCACAGCTACAAGATGGCATTATGCATTGCTTTTCAAAGCACTTATTTAATGTGCATGCATTTTTGTGTATAGGTGTAACATCCATTGATTCACATATAATCGGAAATAAATAAGATGCACATAAAGTCATAATCCTCAAGAATTTAATCGCATAAAAGTCAATGTTTGATAGTTTTTATTGTCTGCATTTATACTGCTGTAGCCATTGAATGTATTTACACTCAATGGTTAATAAAAAGTTTACAACAATGGTGCAGCAGTGGATTCAGATGGCCTGAACATGCAAAAGGGATTCACAGGAAATAATGCGTGTATGTGCTATAGAGTTGGGCGATCTTGTCCATATCCTATCGTCCTATCGCCATCTAGTGAAATCGCCGATGAACGATGTCATCGCCCGGGGGGGGGGGGGGGGGGGGTCATTACGTGTCGCCGCTGAAACGTTCACTTATAGCCTCTCTTTGGCGTTTGAGCAGCTTTATAAAACTCTTGAACATGTAATGGCTCCTTAATTAGCAAGTTGACTTTACATAGACGGCATATCTTTTCAATTTCTCCTGACACTGTGTTGTTTGTTTTGTTCACCACTCCGCGACATGCGCGTTAAGGCCCGAACATACTCGGGCGGAACATACGCGGAACGGACTCCGCGGAGGTTCGCGTGGACTCAAAGCGGACGTCCGCAAGTCCTGTGCACGCAAAGCTCAGATTTTACGACTGCGCACCAGTGACTGCTCAGCATGTATTTTTCACGTCGCGGGGATTTTTCACGGACATTTTTACAGGAAACTACAACGCGGAAGTGCGCTCGACTATGAAAGCCCAAATGACTGTGGACATTCCTCGCGGAGTCTGCTCTGCTTATAGTACGCCCGAGTATGCTTGTGTCGAGCGGGTGGAGGCGTTGAGCCCCCCTACTTTGATTATACAGAATGTGCCTTTTTCGGGGCAATGGGCGGCGTGTGTGAGCAAGTAACAAAACATGTATCTCAGCATGTGACGTAGACAGTGACATGGGAGGCGAGCCACGGCTAGTCAGTCCTTTGCCGATTCTCTCGTAAGTCAGCCCGTCCTTCACACCTCTTTGTTTGCGAGGGCAAGGAGGGTACGCAATTCCTTGTTTCCCCAGTTGCTCATCTTTACAGTGTCTGTCAGGTTTGCGTTTCCCTCTTGCTACTAGTACTAGCTGCTCGCTAACTCCTGCTATCAGCTGTTTCTTGTTTATCCACCGCAAGTGGGTCGCACGTGTGGCATCATCAACAGCTCTTCCCACAAGTCATCAACATCCCCTCCCGCGACAGAAGGCCGCCTCGTTCTGTTTAAACCAAAAAGGAAGGTTCCACCAATATGTCTACCCTACGAGGCGGAAAATTGGGCACCTCGGATGTGTGTCTAAACGCTTGCAGCTTGCCGGCAAAACGGCCCAACATTTGCCGAAAATCTGGCAGTGTAAAAGGGGCTAATGACAACAGCAGGAAACGAATGTTTGACTATCGCATTGCATCACGTAACATCGGAGCTCTCTGTCCCCACTGATCATTAAATATACACTTCTGTTCATCATGTAAACAAACCATGTAATCATCAGCTGTAGACTGGAGAAATAACCACTTTAGTAGATTACTTGCTATCTTCCTACATTTTGTAATTTATTTTATACTTTTTAACAGATTACTTTTGAAACAGACAACACATGGTCTACTTAAGCAATATCACACTCAAGCTCGTGATGTTATACTCGTATATCGTCACGGCTGTGATTTGGTCATAGACATGAGGCCGCAGGCCGAGTGCCGAAGACAATCACAGACAACAAGCCGGGTTGCAGCGAGGGCTCTGTGCCTGCCAGACGCTGCCTGCACAGCGCGTGTCCGTCGGACCCGTCGCACACACCCGACAGGCGCTGAGGTGGCATGCACTGTTAGTATCGATACTTTTGTAAATTAGTATTGTATCCGGATACAGCGTTTGAGTATCGATACTTTTGACAACCCTAGATCTGACAGTATGTTGCTCCATTGTTTTCTGCTCTCCATGGATGGCTTCCAGTAGCTTTTTAACAAGCTCTCAGACCTGCAAGACAAAAGGTATATTTTAGGGCCCGACTCCTAATTAGAAGACTAACTTTACACATAGGCTACGTTAAAACAACATCATACCTGTGCCCACTCACTGTCATGATCTCCCTAGCTTCAAGACCCGCATCTGACAGCTTCTGTATGGCAGTCACCCTGAGGCTGTGATTGGTGTAGATAGCTCTTGTCCCCGCCTCTTTACACATCTTTGGCAGCATCTGTGCGAGTGAGTTTATTCCCAGTGGAGCTTTAGTGTACCAGATATTGCCTGTGTGAGCTGCTGTCATCCTGGGCTTCAGATAAAAGGCATTTGCATCTGGTGGAAGTTTGAAAATACTTTTCCAGGGATACAACGCAACTGCTGACCTAACTGACACTAACCGTCAGTTTTGATTTGATTGTTGATTGCAATCAGCTGTGAGGCGGAGTGATACATACACAGTGAAATAACCGTGATGTTGTACTCCAATATCGTCACGGTTTTACTGTCTCTCGACCAATCAGATTGCAGGGCCGGAACTAACTGTTGTATAAATTGTGATTATTACTGGAAATGACATACAGTATAGCCAACAGCAAGTAGCATGGCTTGTCATTAGTGATGGTCATTAGGTTAACCAGATATATTCAGCTACCTGGCAATCACCCTCCAGTCAGCTGTCACCTCATTTTTTTTTGTACTCAGATAAGAAGGTATTATATAGATAATGCCCCATTTTATCTTTATAACTCAGCTGTACTTTGTCCATTGCAGAAATTCTAAGGTGAGCAGCAGGAATAAAAAGAAACAGGGTGTCCAACAAAAGCTCAGTACAAAACGACAGTACTGTGTCACCTGCAGCAAGTTAGGACACCTCTTCCATCAGCTTCAAATCCAAAATATTGTCAATATGGTACAGTATTTTCTTGAGAGACTCTGCCATGTCTCCTCTCGTCACCCCAAAAAACACACACCTCTGTTGTATTTTCAACAGAGTAGCTTGGTAATTTTTGTTTTCTGCCCCTTTGATCAAACTGTTATAGTTTCAGGAGACTGTATAAAATAATTGATGGAGCTAAGGTGACATTACCCATTGGGCTGTGGACTCCTGTTTTAAAGTCTTGATATACATTAGCCGGAAATGTAATACCAACAGTGGTAAAACCGGAGAGGCATGCTTTTGTATCAGCTGACTTCATTATTTCCACTTGATATCACCAGGACGTGATGTCTCATTTGTGAAGACTGCAGTTTGCATTCTTGCTAGCTTTACAGTCAGGTTAAGTCCTCTCTGGCCTAAATATCCTAGACAGTAGGAGTCATGTGGCTAGGGTTCCCTTCTGTCATTGGCCCTGTGCAGTTTGGGCAAGTCTCACCCTGAGGAATGAGGTCAGTGTGACTCCTTGCTTGTCCTGGCAAGCTGTGTGTCTGTCTGGACTGAAGGTCACCAGCTCAGGACTCACATGCAGATCCCTCACATGCAAACAGCTTGTCTTGTGGGACTGATTGAAGTTGTGACCTGAAGACATACTGACGGCACTTTGCTCAGTGAAAGGTAACGTAGATGCATGATGTTGGTGTCCTGCAAAAACCTTTGATCCTTTAAGTTTTCAGTGCAGTTGACAGATGAACTGACCTAAACATGAAGAAAATTGTTTTTTAAAGGGCTGGCTTTGAAATGCATCAATTTAACACTGTTTTACTTTGTTCTACTTTGTTGTGTGTGTTTGCCAGGTGAAGGTGTTTGCTGCTATTTATATGCCAACAGACCACACACAGAATCAGTGATCATAATTGGGTTTAAGGCTTAAAAACCAGACAGTAAAGACTGAATCAATGATGACTGCATACGGTATCTGGTTTGATGAGTTTGTGTGTTTTTGATACGTCACAGTGTGTGTGCTCATCAGTTTGTTTTCTTTAATCCTTACACACCCAGAACGTGTGAGCTGCAAGAGAAATTTGCATGTGTGTGGGAATATGTGTGGGTGTGTTTGCTCACGTATTTTTAGAGGATATCCCTTGTCCACCATCTGCCCCACCCTTCCAAGACAACCAACAGCAGTCTGGATGCCAACCTTTCTTTCATCATGCCCTCCTTTTTTTATTCCCAGAAGGCCATGCTTTCTCACTGCAGTGCACGTGACAGAGACTCTGCCCTTTGACTGTCGTCAGTGCCTCTGGCTGTTTTGAGGTTGCTATTTAGCAACATGCTTCTTGTTAACCATCATTTACCCAGCCCCCCCACACTGGGCCCACTGACCTACTAACCGAACAAACAGCTTTAAATGTGTCTGTGTGTTACAAATCCCTCCTGTTGTTGTGTCACGTTGGGATCACAACACTTTCGATACATAGCTCCAAACTGTCTGCAGAGGTGATGAACACTACTGAAAGAAGCAGTTGTTTTATTAATACATAAAGGACATGTACTGTGTACCTTAAACACAACAGACTGATTCAGTGGTAACATAATTTCTCTTGAAAGTTTCAGCGGACTACATTTTAGAGGGACACTTTATTTTCCAAATACAGTGGAAACAGTGGGCGTTTTTTGTTGTTGTTGTTGTTGTTGTTGTTGTTGTTGTTTTTCTGAAAGCCGAGAGTTAAAAAACGTTCACCTTTGGGGATAAACACTGTGCTTGTCACTGTCACTTCAGCTGTTCAGTCACAGTGGAGGAGGGACAAATACTGTGTAGACAAACCATTACATCTTACATATACAAGTGCTGAACCCCAGCATGTTTCAACCTTCCCCTCATCCAAAGCAAGTACTCTAACCAAGGAAAACACAAAATTATGATACATTACGATAACAATATGATCTTATATTTTCCTCGTCTCTACCTTGTGTCGACATGTTCACTCCTGTGGATATTCCTTATCATAGCAATCAGATGCAACCAAAGCGCTCCCAGGTGGGCGTTTTCTGAGGAACAACTGGCATTTTCAGCTGGGAAAAATGCTTTGGTGGACAAAGAGCCTCAAAGTGATCATTTTGGGATGTTGCACACATGTGAAACTAAGACAGTGAATTTCAATATATTAATATAATATTGAGTAGAACTGAACCCAGAAATAAAATTAAGACAGGATACCACCTGCAGTTCACCTGTTTGATCCAGGCTAGGCTGAGATCATTTTGCTTGTGAGGACATATAAGTAGCATCCTTCACTGTGCCAGGAGCATCTGTTTAGGTACTTCACAGTAGAAGAGGGTATCAAGTTCATTTCAAGGGCGTAGAGGGACACATGTCACTGCTCTCTGTGAAACTTTAACACACCCTATTTACATTGACTACAGAGTTTTCTCTGCTGCGTGGCTGTATGGTTTGTATCTGCTATGTTTGATTTAAAGGACGGCCATCAAGGACTTCGACACATGTTGTAATGTTTAAACAAGCCCAAAATATTTGCTTTGTCTGTTAGCAGCACGTTTGAGTATGTGAAAGTCAACATACATTGAATGTCAGCATTAACCAGGCCTGAAAAGAAGTCCCTCTTGAAATTTGAATTTCAACTGCCATCTGTTATCATTTGTGTAATAATCATAATTTACATGGTCGAATTCAAGACATGAATTGCGAATTTGAGCAGATAAGTGGACCATGAGGCAACTGCTTGTGCTCGTCACCTGCTTCATTACAGAGAAGCATTTGTGTTCATTTTCTCCACAATCTCCAGATTGTTCTCACTGAGCTCAGTCTGATTTTCTCATGGGATTGATTCCTGTTTGCTATCTTGATTCCTGTTTGGTATCTTCACCAGCTGAGGATGCATGGTGACAGAGAGCAGGCCTGCTTGGGCATGCCAGTGTGAAATGTGAGCAGTAATGTGAGATGTTAGTCTGTTGTGTCCCTGCATTCGTGGAATGTGCGTGCGCACTGGGTGACGGAGCTTATGATGTTGGTATGAGAGAAAGGAGCTGGAGCTGCAGTAACTGTACACCCCTCGCCCTCTCCAGTGGTCACTATAGAAAGATATTTCCAGCTGATGAATCAAAAAAAGGAATTGTGAATAAAGCTGATTGAGTGTGTTTAGTAAACATCCAGTGAGGCGTCAATATAAGACTCATTGTGTGGGTAAGTAAGCATCTGTGCATCATGGATCACAGAGTATTTGGCCAAATGAGAAGGCACCACACACTCACACTAATACTCTTAATCCACCTGCCTCCTCTGTGTCTCCGAGTGAAGGTGTGTGTTCCCATGGAGGTGCTTTACCACTGCCAGGGGGCCGGCTGGGATCTTCACAGGGTATTGTGTTGAAATATTTCCCCCTGGCACTGATATCTTGTAGCTTTCTATAGATGTGAGAAGGACTGACAGAAGAGAAGTATGAAAGTTGAAGAGAGGAGTAAGTCAAAAGCTATAAACAATAATTTCAAAGGCAGAAAAGTGAGGAGAAAATATTGGATCTAGTAGAAGAAAAGTAGATGTTTTGCTGAAGTAGTAAAGAGGAAGAGCAGAAAATATATGAGAAGAGGAACAGAGATGATAAATATGTGATTATCACAGGCCCAATCCTTGGAAGGAGGGATGGAAGGGAGTGGAGGAAGGAAGGGAGGAGAGTGTGATGGATGGTGTGTACAGAGGTAGAGAAGGTGTGGAAATGTGTTGACCCAGCTGAAATGTTTATAGTCCTATCCCGTCGACTCCTGCTGTGTTTTTGACTTCAGAGCTACCAATTGCTTTTCCTCCACAGTGAGGAGTCCGAGTGGAAGTCCGCTCCCTGCTGCTGCCTCCGGAGAATCACTGACCACTGCATGCGTGTGTGTTTCACTTTAGCCTGTGGATTTGAGTGCCTGAATCTGTGCGTCGGTTTGTATACATGTATTTTAGTGTGTGTATACCACAGGGAGGTTGGTCTGGTGCACCCCACCCTGCTGACTCCTTTAAATAAGCACCGGCACTGTGTATGTTTGGACTAGAAGGAGCGAGGGCAGCTCAGTCACGGTGTACAGGAAGTGAAATGAACTACTCATGGGAATGGGTACGAGTGCATTTACTCATCTGTTTTTTGTATTAAGTGGACACAAACCTTTAACTTCAAACACAGAGGAATACTAGCAGTCGTTAGAGCTTCTGCTGAACCACTGTTTTGCAGGTGCTAATGACAGGATATCCTTGACCACACCTCCTTCATAATCATATTCTTTTTCTTTCATCCACTAGCTGTCTGTTATCCCACTTTCCTTCCTTGACTTTCTCACTTACCGGTATGTAATGTTTACTATCTCAGAAGGATCTATTGGACAGGAAAGGCTAATGTTATCTGGCATAACTTGAAGAAATCAGTGTTTTCTTTGGATTCTGGGATGTAGTTGAGGGTAAACCTAGACTCAGTGAATTAATAGTGTTTATCTGCTTTCTTATGTTGGCGTAAATGTTTTCTAATGTGCTATGTCTAGTCTTATTCATATAAAGTAATATGAAACTGATTAAGAAGCTTTATGTGAGATTCAGAGCATAAATGATTCAGAGTTAGCAGGGACTGACTGCACAGGGCTCTCAACATGGAGGTGGCTGAGCAGCTAACAGTTCTAACAGCAGGAGAAGTGCTAACAAAGGCAACAGTGTTGTCAGAGCTGATGGTGTAAAAGTAGAGGGGGGGACCGGAGAATAGGATTTATGCTTTTACAACAACGGCATTCTACCACAGGGGGACGGCATTTATCAGTGGTAACCGCAGTGCAGAGCAGTGGCGATTAGCTAGCCAGTGGGACACACACACAGGCACTTGCGTGCACTAACAAGCACGCATGGCCATACTGGCTAGTACAACAAAGAACAGAGAAGCTTGGAAAACACACAGAGGTAGCGTGACGTCATTCACTACTCAGGATCCCATTACTCCACTATATCTTTACATAGTAGATAGTTGTTTGCTGTTATATTAATGCTCTGAATGTCGCATACAGCTCTTAAAACTTTACAAAGTTAGAATGTTGCAGGAATTAGTCCTAAAACCTGGAAATGGGTTGCCGTTTTAAAACCCCCTGTGTCCTTGTCTTGAAAGCAGTGGGGTTTCTTTGGTTAGATGACTGAAGTAAAGTCGGTTAATAGGGGTGAGGGGAAAAATCGAAACAGCATAGACATTTGGCAAGAGGCGTAATACATCCTGGTCACCAGACTATCGTAGGGCGATCATATAGAGAACTATGGGCAATTTAGAGTCACCAATTAATATAACCTGCATGTCTTTGGACTGTGGGAGGAAACCGGAGTACCCGGAGAAAACCCATGCTGACAGAAGGGCTCCCTCCTGGGTTTGAACCGGGAACTCTCTTGCAGTGAGGCGACAATGGTAACCACTGCGCCACCGTGCCGCGACACAAGTAGCAGTTGGAAAAAAGTTATAGATGGCAATATATCACTATCTATGTGATCGCAGTATTCAGCATATTGCAACATGTTTTAAATCACAATAATATTGTATTGTGATAATATTGTTTGGTGGGGTCTAGTGGTTAACACAAGCTTAAGTGTTTTTAACGTTGTTTCTTCTTTAACATAAAATAGGCATTTACACCCCACTCCTAAATTTTGAAGCTTTTATGTGCCCTAACAAAGGTAGCTGCTAACAAGTGGCTAAAACTGAGACTACAGAATGTCATCACACGGAACACGGCTTTACAGCCTCGTTGAGGTGACATTGAAGTCATGCGACCGTAGCGTATCTTGTTTATAGCCTAACGTTAGCTTTTTTCTTGTGGCGATTGCATTTACGCTTCAAAAATCACAAAAGTGGTGCTGAACAGAATATGTAAGTATCATAAAGGTTTGTTTGCCACAAAGCTTATTTTCAGCAATAATCCAAAATCCTGTGGAAAATTCTTATTGGCATTTTGACGAAGGAACCAGGGCGGAGTTCTGCATCAACCTACAAAAGAACGTCATCCCTGCAGCACTCCATAGTGTTCATAAGTGATATGTCCCTTTCAAACATGCACTTGTAGATGGCGTGGCATTTTTAGATTTTCTCGTGGTGGAAAAAGCCCCCAAGGCACATTTCTGTGAGATATTACTGTAACTTTTCTCGGTCAATTGACATATTGATTAATAGAGAAATCACAGCAGCTTTAGTGATAGACATAGGGAGTAGCGTCAAACGTTAGACTCACTTCTGACCTGTCTGTTTGAATTAATTTTATTAGCCAGGGCTGATGCAATTTATTTTCGTCCCATACAGAGCATGAAACTGATGTTCTGCACTGAGAGTTTGTAGCTATTGCTACTTTTCAACTCTTGTCCCTATTTGAGCTTTTACATGTACAGTGTATTCAAAATATACAACATTCAGTATCACAAAACCATAACACACTGTAAAATGGGAATGCAATAAAATACTCATCACACAATACACACACCAAAATACACCATAAACCGTGGTAATTTCTAATACAATCAGCTAAAAATGGGTATTCTGCTTCACCTGCCGCTCAGTCTTTCCCAGGAAAAGTCCTCTTGTTAACAGGAAGGATGCATTTTATATTTTCAGCAGCAGCTGCAGAGACGGCAGCAGTTTGTTTGTAAAAAGCAGGAAAAGACAGTAGTTCTCATGAGCTGTAATACAGTAGCAATAATGGCTGTAAAAACAAAATCTTGTTCACACAGTTTAATCAATCTCTGATTTGTGTCTATATTCATAATTTCCTCTACTATGAGCGCTGGTGAGACACTTTACCTGCTTTTCCTGTACTTCTGCACCAGCATGGTTACAAAGATTGAAATTGGTTACGAATCATTGTTCCCATTTCCTGCATTACAGGTGCCACTGCTATAGTTAGTGGAAATGGCACTTCAGTAATGAGAAAGTGTTGGGAAGATCATGTGACTGTGAGTAAAAGCTCTTGCTTCCTGCTCTCCTAACTCTCTTCCTGCTTCTAGACAGAGGGGGCGGAGTCTTCCTCAGCAGCAGTAGGAGGAGAAGGAAAGAAGCATATGAGCCTAAGGAGCAGAGAGACGCTCAGGTTAGTGTTCATTTGACTGCCGCACACACAGGAAGACACCACGCGCTTACCGGCACATTGGCAGTTGTACCAGCTGGAAGCAGCCTTGCAGACTCAGAGCTCCTACCTGCTTCTCTCAGTGTGACACGCGACTGTCGCTTTCAAGTTTACTGGTTTTCGTGGTTTCAGATTATACTGTCCGACTCGTATACACCATGTAAGTAAACATTACCTTCTGTCCTGTTTGAGCAGATCAGAGTGCCTGTAGTGTATAGACAGAGGGTTGTGTCTGTGTACTTAAAAGGGGGGAGGGCTTGTTGCTCTGGCAGGTAGCGACATCAAACTTTACATTTGAGAGGGATGTTTTGACCTAAAGATTTTTCTGAGTCTTTTAATTGGTTTAGTTTTTGATTTTTTTTAACAGTCTGTTTATAGAAATGCATTTAATTTTTGCTACTAATATCTTAAACATAGGATATTAATAAGAGGATCAGCACAAGTCTTTATAGTGATAGTTTGGAAAACTATACAAAGCAAATGAAATGCTCTGTTATAACAGAGGTAGCTATTGTCTCTTACTGTGTCCCTGCCTGTGCTTCCTTGTCCTTGAGATGGAATGCCAAATCTAAAAATACTGGTCTTGATTATAACATTTGGCAGCTCTGCTCCAGGACTATTTTCATTCTCTCAGCCCTCTCAGCTGTAACAGGGCGAGAAGCTGCGCAGCTGGCTGGGAGAGTGGATGTGTTGTACCTCTAACAAGTTTCATGTTAACATTTTATTTCAAGCAGAAGAGAAAAGTGTTTCAGAGCATTATCATGGTAGAGGTGCTTTGATTAATCTCACAGACTGTGCTGTTAAGGGTCAAAGATCTGACGTTTCTTGAGCTCATCTGTCTGTTTCCTTTCTGAGATGTATGGAGTTATTTCTGTTTTTAAGCCTGTAGGGGAGAGAGAGAGACGTTGAGGGCACATCGCATCAGACCGTTAGCTAAAACAAACAAACTCATTTTTTCATGGGCCTCTTCAGACTGTCAGCGCCTCTCTCTGTTAGTGAAGAGGTAATCAGGTATTATAAAGGGTTAACAGTTGCAAAAAGACGCCTGTGTGTGAGTGTGATTGTACATGTGAGTGCAACCAACGGTGTGTGTGTGTGTGTGTGTGTGTGTGTGTCAGTGAGTAAAACACTCCCTGTATCAAAGCCAACAGTGAGGCCTAGCCATTGAGGCGACTCCACAGTGACCACTCTCCCTCCCACTACTGTGTGTGTGTGCGTGTGTGTGCGTGTGCGTGTGCGTGTGCGTGTGTGTGTATGTGTGTGTGTGGTGGCTCTATAGCTGACTGAGGACAGCAGTATGTGATTGCATCCACGCCTGCGTGTCTCTGGAATGTGTTCATCACCACATTGAAGTTGAGATATTTTCTCTCTCCCTGCATTTTTTAGTTTGCCTTCAGGCTCTGGCATTGCAGCATAGACCTGTGCGTGTATGTGACTGTTCAGGTATGCAATACTGTATCTTTTTTAATATGCAGTTGGCATGTAATTGCATTAGTGTCTATATGTGTCCGTATGTGCACATATGACTCCAGGTGTGTGTGTGTGTGTGTGTGTGTGTTACCTGAGAGATGAGCTCCAGCTAAGTGAGACAAGAGGAGCTGCCTCAAGCCACTGATCCGAACACACACACTTGAAATTACACTCATCTCCCAAAAGATCTACTGATAAGTTTGCGGGGTATCATCGCAGTTTCTATGATCAGCAGAAATTCTTTGCTGGATCAGAGTTATTTCACCCTCTAGAGGCTCAGCAGTGCCAGAATCTCTACGGGCATTATAAATTTGTACGGTTGTAATCCTGCATGCAGGGTACAAAATTCACTTTTTGGCCTATTTGCCAATGGCTGGTAAAGTTTTAAAAAAAAATGACTGGCCAGATATTTTTCACCTGGCCATAAAACTGCATGACATAAAAATGAACACAAATGAGCAGGTCCTGTTTGCAATGGTGGAATGTGACTAAAAGTACATTTGCTCAAGAATTGTACTTTAATACACATTTGAGGTCCTTATACTTTACTTTAGTATTCCCATATACTTCTGCCCTAATATGTCTTAGAGGGAAATGCTTTTTACTTCACTACATTTAGGCTTGTCTGACAGGTATATTACTTTTCACATTAGATTTTTTATCCCCTTCCTGTTGGATGAAATGTTCCTATATGTGTTGAGAAAGTTCTCCTCCTCCTCCTTAAAACCCTCTTGGATCAGCTGGAAAATGCATCGTCACAAAGCTGAAAACAGGACTGTTTTTCTGACACCATGAAAAATTGACTTTGTAGAGATAGGTGGTTCTCATAGGACAGTATGATGCATTGCTGTAGATTAAACTACCCAGCAGTATAAAAAGGAGATTAAATTAACACAACCTTAAACATTCACAGCAGTCAAATGGAACATACACATTAATGCAGCAGTAATATAATTCCAAAAATGTCAGGTACAACTGGATCACACTGACAGGGAACATTTTACTGCACTATTAATACTTTTACCTTCATACATTTTGCTGACAGTACTTGTATACATTTACTTCAATAAGATCACACAGCAGAGCAGTGAGCCAGAAAAAGTAAGAGTAACTGTAGCGACGGTGGACAGCTGCGAGGGTCAATCAAAGAATTGTGATACAATTATTGAAAATGAGATGTTTCATTCTGTCAGTGCAGAGGGAAAAGTGTTCAGCTTATGTGTTGCTGTGATGAGGGTTCGTAGCAGGCTTATTTTAGCAACCCGCCTCATTAATTTTATTCACAAACTATATTTCTACAATATTTCCACTCAACCTTAAAGTTTAAACTAGAAAATTAGCTGACTAGTCAAAAAGCAAGTACAGACCACAGTCAAAGTTGAGCACAAGTTAATCTACAAGTTTAAACATTGTTCGAAAAAAATCGTTTATTTTATAAAAGCCATTTAAATCATTGATTGAATTTTTTAATAACCAAATCATACTTTAATGCTGCTGAAATGTGTGACCCTTTGCACCGTGCATTATGACCATTGTAAATTATACCACAAAACATGACAACTCACCAAATGAAAGTGGACAAATAACATGTATTGACAACAATATTCTGTAGCAAAGTAAGCCTTCAGGAAATGTGCCTCATTAGTACTTTGACATTTTTAGAGGGTAAACAGTATTTCATAAAATAATAATAATTTTAATAATAAGTTTAACCGACTAGTATTTCTGGTGCCGACTAGTGAGGATAGCAACGTATCATTGAATTGACAACTAATCGAGCACATCCCTAGTATCATGTTGTTCTTGATCATTGTTGCAACGCATATTAATTCAGCTTTTTTCTATTTATTCAATGTGGGCAAATGGCAGATGTTATAATATGTTTGTCTTAGCTGCGGGGTTTAGTTTTCCTGAGGGAAGACCTGCTCTCCACTGATTACCTACTCAGACAAAACTCCCTTCCTGACACACACACACACACACATACACACTCTCTCACACACAGAAATGAGGATGCTGACATTCATGGATGCACAGCTACACTCATACACATGAGACTGGATTTCATTGGACCCCTCCTCATCCCACCCTTGGGTGTAATTGTGCGTGGATGTGTGTGTTTCCCGGGGCCACAGGCGCAGACAGTGATGGGCAGAGGTGGTGGTGGGGGGTGTAAAGGGAGAGAGTGGGGGAGGGCCATACAAAAATGAACCTAGATGTTGTAATAACTGTCTGCTTATGGTTCAGTGGTTGTTTTTGCAGCTGACTAGACCCTAGTCCGTGTAAGAGTTGCATAACCTTTCGTCCAGACACTTCAGTCATGCACGTCAGGCGCGTTCTCCACCCAGCCAAGAGCTGTTTTCAGTGGGAAATGGGCAGCATGGCCAGAGCTGATAGCTGCACAGCGGTGTGTGGTGAGGCCAGGGCATTAAGGGATGAGGTCTGGTGTTTGCCTCTCTGTCTTCATTAGCTGTCTTTGAAGCTCCCTAAATCAGCCTGGAAGGGGCGTGACTGATAACCTTTGAACTCTTCTTTTAAGCTTTTTATTGACTTACAGTCTGAAGCTGGGGTGTCCCAGTGGGTGATGAGCTGGGGCTTGTGTTGCACGCACATAACCAGATTTTTTTAATGGCCTATTTTTAACCAGATTAGACTTCAGATCATTCAACCAGAAGATACAAGGAGAATGCTTAACTGAGTTCAAGTGGCAGGCATACTCAGAGTTTTTCAGATCGTGGAAATGTTAAAGAATCTTAGAGTCACAACACCATACTGCTCCACAGCCCCTCGCTCCAGCAATATCACAAATCCAGCACATATTTCTATGACTTTTTCTGACTGACATTGCATGATTATGTTGCATACTCAGGACATCTATCTCGGCTTGGTGATGTATTCTGTAAATATCTCAACTATTGAACTTCTATAAATGAACTATGAATTTTCATGAATTTTTGAACTGACATTTATGGATGTTTATGAGGATGAATCCAAATGTCTTTGGCGATTTCTAGCTTTTACTCTACACCATGATCAGTTCAGACTTGTTTAGATTGAAACCTCCGCTGTTCTTTAGTGATTATTAGAAAGTGTTAGCATGCTAATGTTAGCATTTAGCTGTTAGCATGACTATTGACTTTTAGCCTTGGTAAAACTGTTCAGAAGCAGCCAAACTGTCCTCAAGCAAGATTGCAGATTGCAACCAGCTGAAGCTTCTGTGTACCAAGTGTGATCTCCCGGTTAGGATTCCTTCAATGTGCATTGTTCAGGAGGTTTTTACTGTAAGCTGAATTATCTGCATAGGTCTCTGTCTCTCCAAAACAAACGGACCAGGTGATTTAAACTGGTAAAAGCACTGAAAAAAAGCAGTTTCATGTTACAAGTCAGTGTTTTTCCAGTGCTGTTACGCTTGTTGTGGAGGGGCTGCTAACTATAGTGGCTAATGCGAAAACACGAATGGCACTGTAGAAACATTGCGGTGCAACATCCCTGTGTGTCCCCCAAAATTTCACTGTTAAAAGGTAGAATTTTTATATTGAAATTTAAAAATCTTTAAAAAAAAACAAAACAACAAAATTCCTGAACTTAACTTCCCTCGTAAAATTTCAATCAACCCTCTGCTACCCTAGCGTACAGTCACAGTTGTTTCTCTACCTTTTTAAAAAAGAGGTTGACAGAGCAGGAAGAGGTAATAACACCCTGCTCTGAGTTGCGAGGCTTTAGTGAACTCTAAGGGATACTCATTGTTTTCAGCAGTGATTTGTTAGGCAGTGGTTAGACTGCACAGTCACAGCTTACCTCAGTGTGTGATTCCTCTACAGCGGTTGCCAATGCATTGTGTACAGGCTTTATGGCAAGTCCCAGTGCCCACGAATAGATGGGTGAAGGTCACTGTAAAACAGGGTCAACCTGCTGATCACCCACACACAACCACACACACACAGTCAGAAGCAAACACTCCAGCTGAGTACTTCTGTTTGTTTTTCTGTCTTTCTTACACATTTCCTGTTGTGAAATGCGTCATCGCTTCCTGCTCGTCCCTCCAGTGGGCGACGAACCTGAGAGATCACTGCTGACTAACTTGCCACAACTACGCCCTCCTCCTTTTTCTCTCTGTCTCTGCTTGAGGGGAAGGTGACTCTTTCGAAGAACATTTAATACATGACCAGTCAATGTGATTCTTCCCAGAGATTAAAGAATTTAAATATTATTAAGCAGTATCTAGCTGCAAATTGCACCTGAGCAAGATACTGAATCCTTTCCAGCTTGGGGAAAGTTGTCAAGCTAAAAATCACCTTGAAATCACCTTATCTTGTTATCTACACTTAGATCATTCATTTAGTTCACAAGATTAACAATGTGTTCTTCAGTGTCAGATTGGACAGGGGGGGATTACTGGTGACATCTCTTTAGGTGGGGTCTCTGTTGTTTTCTATACAATCTGGGGTCAATGTCCGCTGGGACCAAGGCCACTGCGATATGACAAGCCAGCTGGCGTCACAGCGCCTTGTTCCTGTCCCTGTGTTTGGACCCTCAGGGTCCTGCTGCATCTTCCTGTTTTTTTTTTTTTGTTTTTTTTTGTGAGTTAGGACATTTTCTAGGAGGAAAAGTTTACAAGTTTTGGCCTGTGTTTCTCTTTGCTTTTGCCTCTCTTACCAAAACCCATTTCCCCACGTGCTGCTGTTTGCTATTTATTCAATCAATCAGTAATTTTGTGTTAGAAAATATTGGTGAGGCAAATTGCTCCCAGTTGTGGGCTCTCCCTGTAATTAGTCTTAAAGCAGGCCAGTTGGTAGATGACCATAGTCAGCTGTGGTAAAAAGTTAGTCATCCCTTCCTTTCAGCTGGAGCTTCCTCTGCTTCCCTTTGAAACATTTCTGGTCACAGAGATCTGAATAATAACATGTACACTTTAATCTATCTATTCTTTGTCTTACTAATGTATTACTCACACGCTCACACACTATGAAACACAACCTCTTTCTCACACACACAGCAGACATCGTAGGCCATATCATTCCCCGCTAATATGGTGGTTGGAAAAGCAGTCAGATTCATAACAGAACAGTGGTTAGCATTTTATGATAATGGAACTGAGCAGTTTCCATCGTGGAATAGAAATATCATTCCTTGGTCTGTCGCTGTGGTGGGTGCCTGTGGTGCGCTTGCCGCTTTTTTGAGACATCAGCTGTTTGTGTAACTGCAGAAAAGAACATGAACTGAAAGCAGAAGATGGAAAGTTAGAAAAACAAGACACACAGGCTGATAGATGTTTTTGTCTCCCAAGGAAGTTATTCCTAACTCTCACACACTCAGATCCGTGCACTCATTTTGTAGTTTGATCAGTTTGCACCTTGTTTGGTGGTAGCTGGAGTTATAACGCTGCAGTTGACACACACATTAGTCCCATAGGAGAGATGCCTTTGAGCTGCCTGACCCTGTACAGTGAGTAAATGAATGACTATTAGCTACTGTTTTTAGGAGAGGGGACTATCCAGGCTATTTGCATGTAGATGGCTCTTATTAGTACCAAAGAACGGGGGAACTGGGCTTGCTTTTACACACTCCCTAATATGGCTGGGTGATATGGCCAGACATGTTATCACAATAAAACTTTTCATTGTGGTCAATAATATAAATAATTACCATGATAAATGTCAAATCATTTTTCTTTCAAGTTTAAAGGCTGGTTTTTGCCCCTGAGTGAAATTCGAAGAAACATACGGTTAGCTGTGGTTTAAACTATTCTTTATCGTCAGATGATGACAGTATTTGCCAAACAGTGGAACACTCACAGATCTGAGGTAGATTCAAAACAATTATAATCAAAGTAATGTCAGTAACTAAAACCTTTAATATACAAAGAAATCTTAATCCTGGTCAGCAGCAGATCAAACTCTTAGTGCAGATGCCTTAAAACAATTTTTAAGTGTTTTAGCTGACACTGTAAACAAAGGAAAGAAGTCTCAACCATGGTTAATATTTTCTGTACAGATTTTAAACCCAAAGTGTATAATTTCTGATGTTTCTCAATCAAAGCAAAAACAAAAGACTGACTTTGATGATGTCACAAAATAGCAGTCAGAGATCATGTTCACGGACAATTTGATGTATCAAAGTTTTATTTGCATTACCTTTTATTTATGTTATTCATGTTATTTGATTTAATTCTAATGAAATAGCTGCAAGTAACATAACGTTAACTTGCTAATGTACAAATAGCATAGCTAACATAACTAAAGTCATGTGGTGAATGTAATGGTGGAGTAGCCCGGTGCTGTTATCCATGATCAGAGCACTCAAAATAACTAATAAGTGACTGCATTAGCTTGGTGACGGTAAGTCTTGGTGGCTGTTGTTTTCTTCGCTATAATGGCGGGTGGCGACTAGCATTTAAGGTGCATTAGCACCCCCCTCTTCCTGTGTTTGCATGGTTTAATTATGTCATATATTTAATGAAAATTTGTCGTGTTATTATTGAGGCAAACTATATCATGATAATTATCCTTTTATCGCCCAGCCCTATCCCCAAATCTGATCTCTAAGCAGTGTGAATTCATTTAGCAGCTTTTATTTGACTTTTTCCTGTCCTTTGCTCCAGGTGTTTGGACCCTTGTATCAACAATAACTATTATAAGTAGTTCGATCACTTTGACTCTTTGTCGCTCCGCCACCAACAGTATTCATGGCTGAACTGTGGATCATGGGATTATAGTTGAAATGGGTTTATGTTGGATCTTTGTGTGTGTGTGTGTGTGTGTGTGTGTGTGTGTGTGTTTTGTGTTTGGATGCACACAGCTCTTGCTTGCATGGGCGTTAAAACCTTGTGTTTTCTAGTGTTTGAACTGGTGACCTATCCCATGACTCCCTTTTGTGTTTACATGACTTTCCACTGTAGTAATCATGTTTACAGCGTGTGTCGGAGTCAGGAAATGGAGCCTTTAAATTACATTATGTTATGTTGTGGAAAAACCAGAGAGGAGGCCAAGTTAGTATGTGTACACTTTATAGACCATTGCACTTTGAATTGGGACCTTCTAAGTATTTGTATATTTTATTTCTAGCCAAATGACAAAGACCATTCTTAAAGAAATAGGTCTTTTTGTGGACATGAAAAGACTCTAAATCTGGACTAAAAGGATGTGTTTTTTGTAGTAGAGGCCTGTGTGAGGGTAATGACAAGGCCACAGCATACTAAACCTGAGGTAGCGGAGGTCTCTAAGACCAGACATTTGTCTTCGCTCTTTCTGGTAAAGTCTTTCTTTAGGATGAGTTTGGACACATATACAACTGTCTGTATAATCACCTATAGCTATGCACTGAAGCTAGTGTTAGTCAGTGTGTGAGTGGTGAGGTAGAAGGCCTTTTTCTTGGTGTTTCAAAGGGTTTTGGGGACTTGCCTGTCCATTTCCTGAGCACTTCCTCTTCTTAGCATTTAAGTATTTTTGGAATAAGAACGCAAATGCACTTAAAAGTACAAAAAATGTAATAAAAAGAGGACATATATTACTTGTAAAATAAGATTTTAAGGCAGACTGTTAAAATTGTTTTCAAATATTCTCTTTGCTGGATACTGTAAAGTTTCAGTGGCTGGCTCCAGTTTTTACTGTGGTCTTTCGTGTGTTTACTGTGCTGTAGTGCAAATGTTTTCTCTAGCAGGTGGAGTGCCAGTGTTGAGTCATGTATTTGGTTTGTTGACTGACACACCACATCCATTAATTTGTGTGTTAATGATGATCATTTCACACATCCAAGTCTGTTTACAGGTGTTAAGCAATATGACTGCACAGTTGAAAAAAAGTTGTATAACGCTTTTTGTGCCATGTTGCTATGTAAAGTCTGATAAATTGCATCTGTAAAGGTTAAAGACTGCAAGTTTGATAACGAAAAATTAAAAAAGTGGAGTTATAAAGAAGAGAGCTTACCAGACCTCTGTAAGCTGCTCCCTATATCTGCATTAACCACAACTAGCATAGCACTCTTTCATCTCTGACTGAACTGTCTGGAGTAGCGTGCATTATAGGTAATGTTGGTGTCAGCTTATAGATACAGTCGGTGTCTAGTCATAGTTAGGCAGTGTGGTCAGTGAGGGGAAAACAGACTTTTCTCTCAGCCTGTAAATGCGAGGAAACTTGGTTTTTGAATTCACATAAGAGACATTATTACATTTACTGTATGATTAATTCACCGTACTATATTATCACTATCCTGCAGCCATCAATCAATCAATCAATCAATCAATCAATTTTATTTATAAGCCCAAATCACAATTTGCCTCACAATTTACCAGAACACTGTGATGTAATAGACTGGCATGTTTTAGTAAATTCCATGCAGGTTTAAAGACAATATAGCAGTGTTAACGTTACTTAATGTCATTCGTCTGTGTTTTGATGATATACCATAACATTATAAAGTAGGGATTTACAATCTCAAGAATTACAGGTCAGTGTACGCCCAGTGTTTTTTTTTACCGGTAGATAAACAATCTAACAGTGTTTGGATTAAGTGTTAGATCCTTTTTGTTTGACCAGAAGCAGCCCAGAAACTGCCATCGCCAAACCCACCAGACTCTATTTAAATAATTAGGACCTTTAGCGTGTATAGGGTCAGCGCATTTTTATGTCCAAGTGGGTGATTTTAAGGTTTATTTCAACAAAACCAGATTTGGTGGTTATCAAAGCAGTGGAGAGATGGTTTCTGTGAGTTCTAATTTGTTTTTTGTTGACTTTGAATGAAGTGTGTTTTACAATTATAAAATTACTTTTTTTAAAACGCCCGAGTCTGATGGGTTTGTCGATAGTGACTCTTCAACAAAAGGGTTTATTTCTGTAGGGATCATTTCAATAATCTTGTCAGACACATAGAATAACAATCTGAAACTGTCAGTGAAATAAACAAGCACTTTTAGTGGACGTAAATTGACGGTGCGAACACGCCTCTGACTGTTTACATGGTGGCCTGGTGGCTGCAGCCCTCTTCCTCAGCACTGTACCTATTTCCAAAAATGTTGTTCCTATTCGTCACTTAGAGACAAAAACATGGGAAAATAGGGTCCATGTCGATTATGAAGTTCATATGATATGCAGAAAGCCACGGCAACTCTTTGGCATGGCAGCAAATGCCATGTCCAATACTGTTATAGGTGTGCAATGCTAAATCCATAGAGTACTCTTAACTAATGAAATCTCAATAGTTTGAAGACGGGTGTGTGTGTCTCTCACTCTGTGGATCATTAAGTCCTTTTGATAAGCCAAAGGTTCCAACTGTGGTGATGTCATCATCTTCTGTGCATCTCATGGGTATCTGTCTTCCTGTAACTGAAACTAACTGAACAATCTGTCCTTTCATTGCCTGTCAGTTGGTAAATTTTTCTTCTTACCCAGATAATTTTTTTATTGTGCATTCAGTTTTTCCATAACAGCTTATTTTTTCTCTATCCCCTGATTGTACTCCTTAGAGGCTCGCCTAAAGGCTTTTGGTCGCTTAGTGTTTGTGAATCATTATTTTCTGTGATGCAAATGTGTTTATAATTTAAGATAGACTATTTTAAACTCTTCTTTGGTTTGTCACATAGTCAAGATGAAAGCAAAGCGTGTGACTGTTTGTGCATATCTGTGGGTTTTCAAGCTCTTGCAGATCCTGAAAGCAAGTGTGTGTGTGTGTGTGTGTGTGTGTGTGTGTGTGTGTGTGTGTGTGTGTGTGTGTCTCCAAGTCTAAGCTGTCATGGTTGCTTTTGCTCTTTCTCTCTGCTGCTGGTCTGCTGTTCAGGGATGAGAGAGGGAAGGGGGGGGGGGTTGTGTGTGGGGGAAACAGGGTCACATGTTGACAGAGACGGGAAGGAAGACAGCTATAAAAAGACTAATTAAAAATGTGCAGATAGATATGTTGGAGGTGGAGGTGAAGAGGAGGAGCAGGGAGAGAACGGGCCCACTAACTGGGTGTGATGTAACCCTGGAGTGTAATGTTGTAAACGATAAGAAGTAGGGGGAGGGATGAACAGCATTGAGGAGTGGAGGAGTGGATGGAGAGAATTGTTTTTCTGGGAAATTAGAGCTTGGAGAAAGAGGGAAATAGACACTGTGTGTCAGCAGTGCTTTGAATTCTTAAAACCCAGAAATAATAATGCACAAGTAATTGGATGCGAACTAGGGATGTCAGTTTCGTTTAATTTTGCTTTCGATAGCCTGACACCCATTAACCGCTAACTGTTTTTCTTTTTTAAAGGAAAAATGCAAAATGACGTGAAATACAGAGCATGGATTTATTAAGAGACCTGGGTACAGCATTGGAAGATCCTGTTCATTCCTATGAAAGTTGCTCAGTGGCGCATGAAGCCAAAAAAGCTCTATTTCTGCGATATAAAATTACCCAGATGATCATTATGCTTCTGCATCATTGGGCCCATAGAGCAGGCGCACTAGAGACTTCCACTGGCTGCTCAAAAAAATGTATCCACTGATTTATGGATGTCCTTTCCCAATGTAAGTCTTTGGGGAAAAGTCTTTTTGGGCCCAATGGCATCTTGTGACAAACCCTGGAAACTGCAGTACCAGTGTTTGACCACTATGAAAATTGGCTTCAAAGCCCAGCTCCCTTCCTGGGGGGCCTGACAGAGAGGCCTTTCCTTTTAGTCCAGTCCATGTAGCGCCGCATTTCAAAGAGCTATCCATTTAGAGATAGTGAAATTTTGTGTTGTAAGTGTCTTGCCTTTTATTTTATTTTATTTTCTGTTGGCTTTGCTGATAGACAGCCAGCTGGCTGTGATAACATGCAGAAACATAGTGCCCACTGCCCAGCCTCCGGTCTCCACTGGTTAGCTAACGTTAGCCTTGGCCACTCTGCACTGCACACCAGCCGGGTTGGGTGGGAGGTGGCTAGTGCTGCCGCTCATTTATGATTACTGCTGGTGAGGTAGTCCCAGTGGTGGGACGACATTGCTGCGGATACATGGTGGCCACCCCTGGTCTCCCTCAAGGACGCCCATTTGTGCCGCATAACCCCTCTAGCCTTGTTAACTATGTGAACACCACTAGTGTGCTGACACTGCTAACTAGTTAACTAACAAGTGGAGACTGAAGAGTGGGCTCTACGTTTCTGCATGTTAACGTGGTTTGCCAGCTGCCTGGCTCCCATCAGATCCAGGTGGTGCTCAGTGCAGTAAACTGAAGAGTAGTGAAATTTACCTATAAACTGACATTGGTCAAAAATATTCTCTGGGGTTAACTGATTAATTGTTAACCATAGACATCCCAAATGTAAACATGTGGAAACAGAGAAATAACTTTCACTGCCTGTCTTTGTTTCTTTTTCTCTAAATCGGGCCAGTTGTAGACACTAAACATTAAGACCGCAGCACTACAAGCACAAGCTAAATAGTTAAAATACAAATGTAACCATGATGAGACTCGGAATAAGGCAGTCCTCTATTGTTTACTGTGTCTCTCAATCACATTGGGTCTCTTTTTCTGTGGTGATGAAGACAAAGAGCTCAACAAGGAGAACAGTTGTGTGGGCTTTCACTGTTTTCACAGTGTTTTCATAGCACCCTGCTGAGCTTGATGCAAGTCAATGTAAAAGATTGCAGCTGTTTTGCCCGTTGTCCTCCTCTCTCTTTCTCTCCCCCCTCTCTCCCTTTCAAAGAATTTTCATTTGAATGAAAATCCTGCCCCAGTGTTTTGTTGTGCTCGGAGGGGGGAGGGGTCCAATTGGTCAGAATCGCTTTCGAGTTGGACCAATGCGAGCACACCTACCGCCTCCCACCCCGCCCCCTGTGCCCCACCACGGCTCCCGGCCTGAAGTGTGATTGGCCGGCTGGGAGGAGCCAGACTCTGGTTTTAAAGCCTGTCCCGTCTGCTCCACTTCAGTGTTGAAGAGAGTCCCCGTCTGTCAGCTGGTTGAGTGTGTGTGTGTGTGTGTGAGTGTGTGTGTGTATCAGTGCGTGTGGATGCTTTTCTTAATAAGAGGCGGGCAGAAAACAGAGAGCTCTGCTATTATCTGACTTGGACTTCCTTCTCTTTTAACCCTCTCCAGGACTGTGGGGCGCTTTAGCTGAGTGGCTGGACAGCTTTTTGTGTCAGATCACCAGCTGGACAGGCAGACGCCGGGCTTGACAGACCAGTTGGACGGAGATCATAAAGGGGATCTTAAAGGCTGTTGTGTTGCCCGTATCATCGCCGGCTGCTCTGCCAGACCTGCGTTTTGGATAAAGAGCTTCCATCGGCTGCACTGTGGCTGACCGGTGACCCCGATCTGCAGCCTAACCCTCTTCTGGGTCACCGCTGAGCTAATAGAGGTGGTCTGGCTGGACCTGATGTGGAATTTGACCCCAGCTGACCCTGTCCCACAAGTAGCCTTTCACTGATCCTGGACTCAGTGGAAAGGAAGGATAAAAGAGCAAGAGAGGCGACAGAGAAGAAAGGAGGAAGAAAAGGAGAGAAGTGAGAGCAGCAGCACAGCGACTGGTGAGGAAGTTAAAGGGGGCTCTGGGTGCGAGGGAGGGAGGAGAGGAGGGAGGAGAGTGGGAAGAAAAGAGAGGGTACAAAAGAGCTATTTTCTTAAGCTTAGAGAGGACATGTGGGAGCTCTAAAAGGATGTTCGTTGACCATTAAAGCCCCAGTCTCAGCCACCTCTCCTTCTGTCAGGTCTTCTGTTTGTCTCTAGTCTAACTTTTATCTCTTGTCCACAACACTGTGGTTGGTATAAATCACTGTGTTACCTTTAACACAATAAATACAGAGAAGTATATCATTCTCTTGCTCTTCTCTTTATTCTTTGCTTGCCTTTTCATTTGTACATATTTCAGTTTCAAAAACCTTTTGACTGATAGAAAATATTTCTTTCTCTCTGTCAGCTCCTCCAGTATGCCAGTGGAGACCCTGCGGCCATCAGACGGCCGTCTGGCCGGGGTTCCCTTCACCTCTGCTATGCCCTTCAGGATACTTAACAAGGGTCCAGACTACTTCCGTCGTCAGGCTGAGCCTGGGGCCCGTAAACTGAGTGCTGTAGAACGCCTGGAGGCCGACAAGGCTAAATATGTGAAGAGCCAGCAGGTGGCTCTCACCCGCCAGGCCCCCATCAAACCACCCATCATTCGCAAGCCCCTCGTTCCTCCAGGGATGATGCTCCAGTGTCAGATCAGCACTCCTCCAGCTCGCAAAGTTGCCCGCTGCCCAGCTGATGTGGAGAATGGAGGAGGGAGAGATGGACCAGGAGGAAGAAGAGGGCCTGCTCTTAACCTGGATATTCTGAATAATCTTATCAATGATGTATGTGATGGACCAATGCCCTCCTCCCAGTCCTCTTCATCCACCTCCCCCTCCTCATCATCCCCTTCATCGGGAGCTAAGAGCATCGGCAGTAGCCTGTCAGCAGAACAAGAGAGGAGCAACCGACTCCTCAACAACCTCAAACCACTGAATCACGGCACCGTCAACTCCTCATCCACCTCCTCCTGCACTTCCTCTCCACTCAACAACAACCTCCGGACCCCTGCAGCGGAACCCACCCGCCGTCCACCCCCTATCCCAGCACGAGTGCCCCGCATTGGGGTTCCAGTGCCCTATAGCTCCCCTAACTCAGTGACAGTGCGCAGGGTGGATGTTCGGCCTCAGGCTGAAATAAGGAAACCTCACAGGGCTCTGCTGCAGCCCCAACTCAGGCCCAGACAGACTGCCCAGGGCCAAGTCGCACACCCCCAGGTCCCACCTCCACCACCTCCTGCACCCTCTCAGAACACACCCCAACCCCAAACCCTGCCCTCCCCTCCTGTTTACCTGCCGCCTAGTCCCATGCTGGTTCGAGCTGGCGTGATCCCACCAGCCTCCCCTGCTTTCACTCGTATTTCAAATGCCAGCTCCAAGGGGTCCAGCCGTAAGCATCCATCCTTGCACCGCTCAAAGTCGGACTTGAGCGACCGATACTCCCGTGCCACGGCCGACCTGGAGCGCTTCTTCAACTACTGCGGGCTGGACCCAGGGGAAGTTGAGAGTATGGGCGGAGTGGAGCGCTTCACAAGAGCCAACTCAGACATTGTGTCCGTCTCCAAGCTCCGCAGCGTTAGCACTCCCAGCTCGGAGTGTGGGGACGAGGCCTTCCCGGCGAGGGAAGACTGCGGAGACGAGGATGACGACGACGGGCCCGCCAGAGCCAACGAGCGGGTTCCCTACGGCATCTCCGTCATTGAGAGGAATGCTCGAGTTATCAAGTGGCTGTACGGCATCCGTCAGGCGAGAGATGCTAACAACGCTGTCTCTAACGTATAGACAGGGGAGGACTTGAAAGAAAAAACAGGGAAGCAGTACTTTTTGTACGTTTACATACGTCTGAAGAAGGGAAAGCCCGTCTGCTCATCTTCTGCTGCCTTATGTGACATTTAAGGATAATCCAGTAGTTGTTTTTTTCTGTTTCCTCTGAAGACTCACACTTGTTTTGGAAATTACACATTAGTAATTGATACCTGGGCTGCAAGTCAGGACTGCTTCCCTGCAAGACTCCATGGACGATACATTTCCCTTTTCCTCCACTTGATCTTGTTTAACAATACTGGTATATGAAAGCAATAATAGACTGGTATAAATGCTGATGGTGAGAATGAAGGCAGAGGATGTTTGCGATTGTGGTTCCTCATGTAAAGGTACTTTGTGTGTGTGTGTGTGTGTGTGTGTGTGTGCATGCGCGTGTGTGTGTGTGTGTACGTCTATGTGTGTGCGTGCCAGAGAGCTCCGCAGCACAAAGCCACTGGAACATGGCTTCAAGCTGCCAGAGCCTCTGATGCTACGCAGCGCAATGACTGTTGAGCAAGCCGGGAAGAGAACCACGTTGATACTGTGAAATTTCACAAAAAAAGCTTCCATAAAACACATTTGTATTTTCAAAAACCTTTTGGCTGTAAGACTGTTATTCTACAATTTTCTGTCAGCATGCAAGTGAAACGTTGGTATACATTTATTTTAGGGTTTTGTCACATCAGCAAAGCACACACTTAACTCACACAGATAATCACATCATGGCACAAACTTTACATTCAGGTCAGTTACAGTAAATATGAGAGCAGGTGCAGTCATGCTGTCTGTATATCTGAGCGTAACATTGTCTAGGTTTGTGTTTGCATCTGATACACAGTCTCATGTCTTGGATTATGCTGCACTGGTGCAGCAAGAGAAATCTGTTTACTATGTATGTCTGGGCACGGATGAGAGAGCAAGTCATGTGATAAGGAATGATCTCACAAGTGGATGGTCGAAGTAAGTGTAGCATGAAAAAGTTATTTTGCCTCCAGTAAGAATGGAGAGATGGGTAAAAAGAAGACTGAAAAGACTCGGATAGAAAAACAAAGATATCTGTGGTGGTTCTGAAAGTGTCTCAGGAAGATGTACTTGGCATACTAACAAAAATGGACCAATATTTATTTGGAAAATGTAATTTAATGTATTTTTTAATATTGGACAACTTTGTGTACAGAATTCAATCTTTGAAAGTGCAATCTCATCATATCTACTACAATGACAGTATATGTAGGATCACATTTAGACACACATGCAATTACAGGCACCAGTCACATGCTCAGTGTGAATGTTGTAAACAGGGGAATGCCAGTGTAACATGTGCCCCGCTGCTCGTGGGGAGCGGCAAAGAAAGTGAGACTGTTTTGTATTTATTTGACTTCCTGTTTGTCGCAGCGGGAGCGAGACTGTGCACGTTCTCCACCCTCTGCTTCTACTTCCTTTAACTTTTCAGGATAAACAGTATGAGCACCAGCCAGGTTTTTCTCTTCGTACTTGTCACAGGTAGATGAGGAGCAGTGTACAGCGGGAGTCAGATCAGAGGGCTGGAGAACACGACAGCAGCGGCAATGAACAATGTGTGCTGTTGAATCTGGCACTGGATGCCCAAAGAGTCTTCAAGTGAGAGATCCAAAATGCTTTACCATGGTGTATTCTAAACAATTAATAATAAAAAAATGTTAAAGCATGTACTTGTTCACTGTTTTTATTATTGTCTAGGCTCTCAAGTTGACTGATGGTGCCGCCTGGTTCCAGCATATGGCCACAAACAGCCACTCCTCTGATTTCTTCAGTGTTGTGGGAGTTTACGAGGTGCTTGCTGCCAAGTCTTTGGTTTATAATCTGAAATCTGGTGCGGGTCCAGTTCAGCAGAGGCAGGTGTTTGGCCCCTCATATCAGCATCAATAATTGACACACGGCACTTTCACTGATCTCCTCAGGATGGGTTTGTTTACTTTGATCGTGTTCTTGTGAGAGTCTGACTGCTACATTATTTAGCGAGGAAAATGTTGACACGCATACAAACTCACCCCGCTCCTGCTCTCGTAGTCTCTCATTTAGTCACTCACATAAAACTGCACAAGTTGTATTATGACACTGTGCCACTGCCACTGACTGCAGTCTAAAAGCCTGTTGTGATTACCCCCCCACCCAACTCCTCAGCACCACACCCTGTTTGAGAGCTCTGAAACCTCATTAAGAGACCAACTGCTCAATTAAACACCCTGCTGGAGGGCAACGAGGGTAAAAAAATTAATGGGTGTGAAAGGGCTACTTTTGCGAGCAACTGGTTTTCTAGAGTATGTATTCATCGCACTGTTTATTTAGGCAAAAACATGGAAATAGGACAGAACACTGATAAAACACTCCACTAAAAAGTTGTCTGGAGTATCAAGTTTTTACCTCCTGTAGGTTTGAAAGGTGAAAAGGTTTGACAACAGAGAGGTAGGTAATGCTGCAGGAGTGGTTTGAGAAGCAGAGGCAGAACAAGATGTTGTAAACAATGGGGGATCAGCCCAAACCTAGGGGTGTTCGGGTTCATGTTCCACCAGTGAGATTTTTCTCCCATTTATGGCAGCCATAGGCACTATTTTTCAAGCTATTTTAGGCAGTAGCATGCCTAAAAATCTTAACATAGTTTGGGAAAAACATGATAGTTGCCAAAGAAAAAGAAATCATCCTGTAGAGCTGACATCCTATTTTGTATCTAAGTGTTCTCTGTCTTCATCACTCTGAAACTATAATATAACAGATGTTGAGGATGATTCATTTTTACTCCTGCCACTTAAAAAGAGGCAAAATGTCCAATGTTGCCATTTTTAAGTTCCACAACAAAGGTAGGGTACAGCAATGTCAAGTAAAAGTGGTCCTCAGTGCTCTTAATTGCATATTAGGCCAACAAAAGAACATTTACTCAGATGTCTTTAGGGAAAAATAGAGTAGGATAATCAACATGGGCACATATTATCTGAATGACAGTTGTTAAAGGTATTTTAAAAATTTTTTGAGCAAACAAAAAGCTGAAGCCACCCCCACCCAGTCTGCCTCTGCTGAGAAGTTTTGCTGTGACTCTGGGTCATTACTGTTTCTGCTTTGATTCCAGGCTGACTATCACTGCATTTTTCCACCAAAGAACAAGATACAAATGTTTTTGAACATTCAGATGGTGAGTGTTTTTTTCTTACAGGTTTTAAGTTATGTGGTCTTTTAATTTCAGCAGTTTTTTTGTGTACTTAAACTTAGGCTACTCATCCCAGAAACAGTGTATCCTACATTTCCCATAATGCAACTTGATAGCATATTTTCTTAGACCCTATGAGCCAGGTAAATACAAGGGGTGTAACGATTCATCAGTCTGCATCGATGTATCGTTGCAGTATCATTGATGCAAGGTGAAAACATCAACCCATATCATCATCTTTAGGTTATGGTTTTATTTTGAAAGTCTGTGTCACCTTCAAACAGCGGCAGGCAGATGGCAAGTAGCCAAGAAAAATACGATGAGGATGACGTTATTTACTCAAGAATTAATCAGCAATGTGGAAATACTATCGATTATGGAGAAAATACAGATCAACAGACAAAGACATTAGCTGCTCTCATTAGCTGTTTCTACAATGTTCAGCTAAACAAATGTATATGCAGGCCAAGATTCAACCCAGATGTTCTGTCAAGAGATGCAGCAATTTAAACCAGTGGTGACTAATAATAATAATAACAATAATAATAATAATAATAATACCATTGAATGTAATTTGTTAAGCTATGAGTAGAGGATAAAAGCCTGTGAGCCTTTAGGCTAATTTGTACCATGTAAACATGCTTAAGCTGATAATGGGGGACTAGCAAAAAAACAATTGTTTTTTCTGTAAACCTTGACAGTTATTACCAGTGTTGGGCAAGTTACTCTCAAAATGTAATATATTACATATCATGAGTTACCTTCATTTGAAAGTAATAAGTTACTTGATAATATAACTCTCTGTGTAGAGTAATAAGTGACTCATTACAGTATGCAGTTTGCGTTACTTCCATCAAAATCACCTCAGAGGAACTAATGCTCATTTTAAATGGATGCACTTTATGCAACTATGCAAAGTATGGATGTTTATGTCACTTACGTCCCGCACGTAGTTATTTTGACCAAAACCACAATCTTTTTCCAAACTTAACCAAGTATTTTTTTTGTTCTCTAAACCTAACCAAACTACAACAAAACTGTGGCTGTTCGCAAAGACTTTACACTGGCATTGTTTTCATGTTGCCAGTGCGTAATTTAAACACATTTCTTCATAATGCATTGTTAAGAGGTTGTGTCCATTTTGTGTATTTCTGTGAGACTGTAGTTTTTATAATACAAACTTTCTGTTACAAATTGGTCACCCAAGCAACCTTCACAGGCTTTAAAAGCTCCCTCCAGAACAGGCTGAGTAGTGCCCCTCATGACATATACACTGACTTTGATGTATATTATAAATGTGTTTGTGTATTATCAACATCAATTAAGTCATCCTTCAACTCTAAAATACTAACCCGCCCTGGGTGCCTGAACTGTCTGGGTTCATTTCACCATCACCGCCAAGTGTTCCCTCCTGTTCTTGTTTTCCCTGCAGACGAGCTTCCAGGATCAAATGCCACTTCTGATGATCACTTCTGATATTTGGTGGTTTCCATGTAAGTTATGAAATTGTAGAGCTTTCAGACAGCTGGACTTTGGCTTGTGCCTCCTTCAGGCCTGTGAAATCATAGTCCCTTCACATCATGGCATCATGACATGCATGATCTCCTCTGGAGCGTGGCCTTGATTTACTGCTCTCACAGTTTACTGGTTTTGAGGATGTGGGTGGCTAGAGGATTGGAGAAGTGTGGTGGAGTGGAGCACGCTGTTGCAAATGATAAATATTGCTGCCTGGAGCCTGGGGCTGGGCATCATGACAGCAGCGGCCTGATGTCCCAGGCAGCTCTGATTAACAGCCAGCAACACTGAGAGGAGAGAGAGGGGAGCGGAGATAAAAAAAAAAACGAGGGATCACAGCAGTTTAAAGGCTCGGAAATGGAAGTGGATGGGAGAGGAAGTTGGTGGAAGGAAATATTGGGGAAAGCTAGATGGATGCTGCGAAAGTGAAGGTGATTTTACGCCTATCAATAAGTAACGTGTCAGCTTCTATTAGAGGAGCAAATATCCTGAGCCTTGGAGCAGCTGTGCATCTCTGGGGCTTTAATGTCCAATAAGTGAGATCAGCAGCTCTGCACTCATGACAGAAAATACTTTCTCTGTTCATTTGCACTGAAATTAAATCAGGAGGTAGTTTTCCCTCTGAACAGTCAGAAATAAAGTGTTACTGGAAACTGATTTTAGTCTCTCAACAAAAATGTGCATTACTTTTTGTCACATTGTAGTTGTATGTTAATTGCTAATTTCAATTTAGATTTTGCCAACAAAAACTAAAGACTACTTAGTAAGTTTTTGTAAGCAAATTTTAGTGTTTTGTTATGCACCATTTTAACTTGTACCTCCTAAAAGTGAAAAATTCCGATGAGGATACACTTGCTCAGTCAGCATTATTACATTATTAGAATAAGCATTATACAGCATTATTATTACAACTTACTGTCCTCTCACGATCATTCAGAGGCTGTATTAGAAAATGCCTCGAATTTGCTTTAGATGCACAGCTAAGAGATTGGACAACATTATAAAGGACTTATATATGCTATATTCATTTATCAAACATGTAGAATTACATTTATGTAGCTGACAGCCCTTATTAATCCTGCACTCATTCCAGCCAATGACCTATAAACACGAAAGATAGCACTAAACTTCTGTTGGCTTTTCATGAATGGTGGTGTGCTGACCTGTTTGCCCCAGCTGTTTTGTCACTGCTTCTTGCTTTAGACCATTTTTTTCTTTTACCATCCAAGAAGTGGTAACACTACCTAACAGTAATACAGAGACCAAGTGGCAACCTCCGGGACTTAAAAATGAAGCCAATGTGGAGGTGCCAAAAGCTGCAGTTCCTCTAATGGCCACTTGACGCTGGCTCCAGAAGTGAGTCAATCCTCATAGACCTCCATGTTAAAATGCCCAACTTTACAGCACAAATAAACATGTTTACAGCCTGGTACAAGAAACAGTTTTGGTATGTTCAGCTAATTTCCCCCCTCATGACAACTGTACAGGAGGTTAATTTTTATATAACTCAACCACTGACATTTTATGAAGGCTTAGAGTTACGCATATGTAAGGGCTGTCTGTGAGGCATGACCACAGTCTTAAGATTCACATCCACCCCTCACTCCTCCACAGCTCCACTCTCTTGTCCAAATATGGTCACTTCTGGCTCAAAAAAAATACAAAAAACAAGATGGTGATGGCTGAAATGCCTAACCATAGACTGTATATAAAGATGGACGGCTAGACAGTTCCAAAAATGTAAAACCAAAACATCTCCATGAGCCAAACATGGGCCAAACTAAAAATTCTAAATACACCTCAAATAAACTTTTCCTGAAGAAGATTCGGGAAGATTTGGGTCATAATTGACAGCTGTTTGTGCCAGTGGGTATGCTCGTTATCAGTGGCACTGCTCAGGATTGAGCAGTGCAGGTGTATGGGCAGGAACTCGATAGTGGTGGAGATCACTACTGCGCAGACTCTGGCTCCAAATGACATCCCCAGCACCACCAGAGGATGGCAGTGACCATATCTGGGATATCTTAGCTTCATTTTTGTATAGTCGGGGTAAGTGGAGATACGCCATGTATCTCATACACAGTCTATATGCCTAACGTGAGGCTTCAGTCATTTTTAAACAATCTATGGCAGGGACATAATATTGCTGAAATAAGATGCTGCTCATTGGTGCAACAGGTCGGGCAGCTAAAAGTTTTGAAAAGTAGATATATTCAGGAGCTGGAGGAGTGAATACATTTTCAAATACAATTTTTTCATAGATGTCAATTAAAATATCAACAAGTTTTTGTTTTAGTTAGCATCCAAAACATAGAGATAGGCACCATTTTATTAAATGGTTATCATTGGGAAATGAATGACTCAGAATCATACGCTGGTGCCAATACAGTACTGTATACATACTGTATTTATACAATTGTACCAATGTACAATATAAAATGTATAATAAAATGATGCATATCTCTGTTTGGAATGCTATTTGAGTGCATATAGTTACAAACATTAGTGAGTTATTATTGCGGCATTAAGTTCAGCAAAACCTTACCAACCTACACAAATAACAGTAATTATTAATGATCTTTTTCCCAACAAAAAGAGACTACAACTAAATATAGATATGGTACGGATATATATTTTTCCTCTATTCTTTTAGATACAAACAAGAAACAGAGAAGTCCTTAACCAAAATGGAATCAGAGACATTTCTGTGGTATGGTATGGCCACTGAACATCTGGAGAAAATGTTTTGAAAATGATTTCTTTCCTCAACAGGACACATAATGATTAAAAATGCTTTTCAAATCTTTGTTTGTTAACATCCAACTGAATTTGACTGGAGCCCTGATATAACAAAGCAGATGTAGCAAAAAAAAAAAAAAAAAGGGGGGGGTTGACGCAGATATGGAAAGAAAGACAGAGATCACAGATTGATTGTAGCTGCCAGGTTTTGTTCCAAGCTGTCACAGCTTTTGTTTTGATACATGATGTACACATTTCACTTCACTTCTTCAAACCGATCTGTGGAACTTACATAACAAACTAGTCAGCCTGGCACGACAATTCCCCTGTTTTCATCCCGTGACAGCTTCATGGTTACATAACTGAGAGTGGACACCTCTGACCCGCTCTCCGGGGGGATGTGAAGAGTCAAAAAGGCTAAACGCTTCAGCTTTGGGAAAGGAACACATGTCCTGGGAGGATAAGATGTCTCTGCCTGCTGCGGTCTCCCTGTGGACAGATGAGGAAAACACGCCAAGAACCGTCTCTGTGTCATCCTTGTACTCTCTCTCTCTCTCCCGCTCTGTCTCTGTCTCTCCCCACAGAGGCTGACCATATGTCCATATTTACTGAGAGATCAGCTGGGCTTTGGCATCCTGTCAGAATACAAATGCACACTCACACACAAACACACGCACAGTTTGTATCTGCCTGTGCATGCTCTGTTGCGTGTCTCGGTCTTGTTTGTGTTGTTTTTCGGAGCAGTAAGTCCTCAGAGTGTGTGTGTGTGTGTGCGTGTTTAATGATTTTGATGGTGCTGACATGCAGAGGATGTTTCCAATCTTTTTGGGGATGAAAATGTGTGTGGCAGTGAGTTGTCTTTGCATGCATGCATACTTAAGTCAGAATTTGAGTGCTTGTGCATCTTTGGAGTGTGTTGAACCAATGTGTGTGTGTGTGTATGTGTGTGTGACAGAAATGCTTAGTTGGGAACAGTATATTGCTTGATCCCAGTAGTGCCACTAATGTATGTCAAAGCTTGATATAGGCCTTCTGAACGGCCTCAGTGCAGGGAGTGATAAGCTGATTAAGGCGCCGGGGCAGATGGGATCTCTGTGTTTTTGACTATATATGTGTGTGTGTGTGTGTGTGTGTGTGACTGGGACCAACTGTATATCCCGTGGGAAAACATAACTGGGTTGTCTGTGTTAGCTTAACGTGTTGTCGCAGAGCACTGCGTTGCTTCCCTTATCTCTTGACATCCATCTTTCTCTCTTTGTCTCTATCTGTTCATCTAAATCATATCAGCTTTTGGACGCTGCCTGCTGCCTAAACACACAGCAAACTCTGTTGTGTTTACGCTCCTCTATAGCTTTGGACACAGTGCAGCTTTCATCTTTCATCCAGCCAGTCTCAGACAGGATCAAACAGCAAATACCCTCAATCTTATTCCAGGCTTTTAAATGTGACGGTGAATACAGTTATATAGATTCATGTGTTTAAAAAAAAAAAAAAAAAAAAAAGAATTCAGAGAATCCGGATGTTTCTTTGTGAAAAGTCAAAATTCATCTGCAGCAATTAAAGCCAACATAATGATAGGCTTGATTTCCTGTGAGGATGACTCTTTGGTGTTGTGAGATTTCTGGGCTGCAGTGGTGATGTGTCGGTCCAAATGTGCGGAGCAGTAAAATGAAGAGCTTATTGTCTTTGTTTTCAGTCGTTTGGCAGCCTTCAGTGAGACAGGATTCTGTTACCAAAATGATTTTTTCCATCCCTAAACTGAGCTTCTGCTGACACTTATGTTGCTGCTTTGTTTCAGACTGTCAGCACACGACCTAAAACGGAAGAAGTCATTGTCTGTCTGTATGTGTCTGTCCTTTGATTTTCTCGACATCCGGTCATCCGATGGACTTAACACTTGGCGGGTGTATTGCTGACTACCTAAGAAAGTGCAGTGCCAAGTGTGAGCCTTGAGCTCTATGGGACATATTTATAGTAGTGCGTTCCTATCACCAGAAGTATACTGCCCTCTAATGGAACGTGTAAGCTTGTGGTTACAACATGGGAAGCTGTGTACATGATATGCTTGGTGTTCAAGTGGTTCAATTGTGAGGGCACTGCAAGGCAACGGCAACATGGAAACTACTGTAGGTGTCTAAAAGCCACCAAGGCAACGAGTTAGCAAGCTAGCAAGCAGATCAATGGAGGAAATGTAAAGGCACCTGTGAGAACTACAGCTTACCCTTCAACGCTTGTTAGAGATGGACCAGGGACGTCATATTATAGAAAACTCAAGCATTTCAAGCATCAGTGATGTAACTTTTGGAAAGAACCCTTTGTTCCTCAGAAGTAGCCTGATCCCAAATAGCTAGGTGTTAGCAAATGACGTGTATACTAGCAAGCATTGCTAGGAGATGTTACTATGTCATGGCAGGTTTACTTAACATACTTAATTTAATTTAGACCAACGTGCTGTTTTTCTTTACTCTGAGCAAATGAGTTTGAGTCATGCTTGTGTTTCTGTATCCAGCTGGTGTTTTTCCAATCTGTTCTCACTCACAACTGGTCAAATACTGCCACTTGTTCAGTGGCACTCAGCATCAGGTACCGATGCACTCTGGGTCTGTAAGAGATGCACTGGGCCACAGAATTATTTGATGCTCTTTGCCAGTGGTTGCAAACTGGTCCAGCCACAGGGTCCAGATTTCTTCTTAGTCATTAGTTCAAGGTCTGCACAGTTTATCATATTCGCATTTGGCCACGTCGTCAAGCTAGTTTGCTGTCCCTTGTTAAGTAGGTGTCCGTTTGTCACTCACTCTACAGCAGGAAATGGCATTTCAAAATAAAGGCTCTGTGCGGAAAATTCGTTGTACTGAAAAATAAAATGTGTTGTTTGCATACGTTTGCAAGTCAGTTACGGTCTGTTCAGAATGGACCTGTGACCCACTTTTGGACTGTGACCCACCAGTTGGGAACCACTGCTCTAAGCAATGACTGTAGTAAAAAGAGCAAGAAAGTCCATGTAGGGCATGAGAGAGGGGTGGCGGATAGGTCAAACACAGGACTTTCATCCATGAGGCCGCTGTGTGTGTCCTGTGCAAAACAAAAAAATCAACGTTATTTTAAGAACGTTGCCGAGTATGTTGTGAAGCAGGTGACTTGTCACATGACCCATGCCTCTTGACATTATGTTGGTAAGAAATATGCTTATTTTAACCCAAAGCATTATGTTTTTTCTAACCCTAACCAAGTACTTTTGTCACCTAAACCTTAAAACTACGTAAACCTATGATGAAAGTTTGTTTTGAAACAACATTGTATGCATTTAACAAGCGTAAACTGTACATTTCCTTTAAACATAGAAGTTTATTTTGAAAACACATTATGCATGGAACAATTGGAAATTGACGTGCTGTCCCTGACTGTTCAAAAGTGACGCTAGAGGGCCACCTACAGTGTCATAATTTGACGCAAAGGGCCACTGACCAAGCATCAGTATTAGATGAGGTGGAAGTGAGAATGTGTTTGTTTCATTCATGCTTTACAATCCTATTCAATCATATTAATGGAGGTGTGCTGTGCAGATATTATTAACTGACCCTTCACTATTGCTCTGCTGATACGCTCATACTACTGCTCTTTGCTGCTGCAGCTCCCTCCACCACTCCATCCTCTTTCTCCTGTGCTACATGTTTGCTATTTTTGATTTGACTAAGAATCATGTTCATTTGCGTATTTATTAAAGAGATTAGTTCTCCCAGCAGAATCCTTGGTGGTGCTTGGATTTTTGGAGAGCACCATCAAAGAGCAGAGCTTTCTCTGCCAAATAACCATGTGCTTTGAATGACCAATTCTCTGTGTGTTTTAACTTTGTTCCTGGAAAACATCATTTCCATCAACATCTTGACACAAATTATAGCATTAAAACCTATCTATGTAATCGATTTACATGCTAACGGTTATTTTTAGTCGTGCTAGCAGTGTGGCTGAATATTGGTCTGTCAGTTCATCACTTTAGTCCAGATTAAATATCTCAACCATCTTTGGATGAATTACCATGAAATTTCGTGAAGACACTGGTTTACAGATAATGTGTCCTGCTAAATTTGGCGATGCCCTGACTTTGATCCTGGTGCCACCAGCAGCTCAAAACTTTCATTGTCCAAACACCTGCAAAACCAATGATATTCCCATCAACTTCAGCTGTACCTTGTGTTTAGTGCTCACATATGTAACTAAGATGGTGAAAAATGCACCAGCATGTTATTATTGTCATGATAGACATGTTAGCATATAGACTTGTTATTTTATCTGCACCACCAACACAGCTCCCATCCTCTATCATCAGAGCTGTAACAGCAAACCTGGCTCAGGACTATAGGCATGTTGCAATCCTCAGTCAGGGTCAGTGTTAACATGATGTTGGTGATAATATAAGTGTATATTCCAGTGAGTTATTTGTCACTTGTGTAAAATACTTTGACAGTTAATTCATTATACACCTGCTGCTTTCATAGAGTGGACAAAGTAGGGGAAGCCATTTAAAACCATGACGCTTAATAGATTTCATGTCTTTTAATCATGACAAAAATAGTAAAAGTGTAACACATGGTGGAAAAAAAGAAAATGTTAAGTTGCATTAGTAATATTATAATAATACCAGAGGAAATTAAAAATAAAGGCTTCAAACTGATTAGTGGGTAAATCCTTCAGGGAATAATGGCATTAAAGAATGCCCATATTGCACAAGCTGGGATTCTTATTGTTTGCATTGACTGTCCACAGGCAGCAGACATATGATGAGTCCTCTGTGTGATGAGGACAATGTGGGAGGATGAGCAGGAGGCATGATTAGGCATTATGATTAAGAGTGTTACGTTAAGTTGCGTGTGTGTGCGCCAAGGTTGGTCTGTGGATGTTTCACAACACTGACGTCCTCTCAGACCACAGCAAAGAAACGCACACAGCACAGCACCGAGGTAATGAGGTGCAGAGCTGTACTTGAACTATAACACACACACACACACACACACACACACACACATGAATCACATTAAGACTCTTAAAGGAGAGTAAGTGCAAAGACACACTGACAATAATTCATTTTACTTATCAAGTGATGTGTGAAAGCCTAAGAGACACTCAGCACCACAGAAGCCGTGTGAAACCTTACTGATAAAATTATTACTTACTGTTCAAATGCTTTCTATTTCACCAACTGTCACTCACTGATTTTATAATAGGGCAAGGATCAGCAACCTTTACTATCAAAAGACACAGTTTTTACCAAAAATAATAAAAACAAGATCTGTCTGGAGCCACAAAACATATTTTAGCCTGATAATGAAGGTAACACAGACTTGGGTTTAAATTAGCCAATCAACATTACTAGTAGGTCTAAATGAGCATTCATTAATTATGTTTTATCACAAGATGGCTATTCTGCAGTGGGCAACCTATTATTTATTTACCTATTATTTATTTATTTACCTATTATATATTTATTTATTAACTTTACAGAGCTGGCGGTAAAAGCGAATGAACCGGTCCCCACACTATTAAATTCTCTATTCTCCTCAGAAACTTTTTTGGATTTGGAATCCATAGATGGCCAACCCAGGATGCCACCGCTTTTGAGGTTCGGCAGAACTTGGAGAAAAAGGCGTTAGGCCATAGACATTTGAAGCACATTTTTGCTGACGAAATGTTTAAACATTTCTTTATTTGGTGCATAGGTGCATAATCTCTTTAGGCCTACAACAATGATAAACTAAAATTAAAATGCTAAAAAAAATAGCCGCTATTCATTTCCATTTCAAAATACACTCACAATGTAAGTAACACCTAATTTTCAACCACTTCATGGGTAGGTTTAGGCAAGAAAAGCATGTGGTTAGGTTTAGAAAAAAACATCATGGTTACAGGGCTACAGGAACGTACATAAACGTTTGACAGCTTGTGCTGTCTGCCCCACAAACGTTTTCTTGATTCAGCATCCCTGTGGTGTGCAGGTAGACTTTGTATGCTCAATATGATGTTACAGAAATGTCACTGACCAACAATCTGTCGTTCTTAGAGGGGTAATTAACAGACGTCCCAGGAACCGCCACAGCCTTGTGGGTTACCTGATCCGTTTCCTTTACTCTTCATTATCAACATGTTGTTTAAACACTCTGAGCAGTAAAATACAGCATATCTGCATTGTAACGTCCATGCTGTTTCCACATTTACAACTTCAAGCTCATGAACACACCAAAGTTGGAGGAACAACTTTGACTCAAGTCCAATTTAATGGTCCCTGCTTGTTCACTCAGGTCCTTTGCTGCACTACATAACAACACCTTATTGATTCATGAGCACTCAGAAGCTGGTTAGCTGCAATGATACATACCAGACACTTAAAAGAGTCGTTCAAAAAGATATGTTTGTTCATTTTTGCCATCACTACAGAAGATTATGAATTTCATGACACTTATCTTGAGCACTGTGACCAAATTACTGTTTCTTTCAGTTACACGGCTTAAACACTGTACATGACCTGACTGTGTGCGTTCAATTTGTCAGTCTGAAAAAAATGGTTACATTTAGTATTTCATTTTAGTGTTTTCTTCCTGTTTTATATTTTTCTTTCTGTAAGTGTTACTAATTTGTCCTGACATTTTTATGACTCAGTCACGGCTCCTGGACTCTTGTGAGGACTTTCCGATCGGAGGTAGGCTGACCTGTGGGTTTAAAGGCCTCAGACTCAGCCAAGCAATTTGGGAACTAAATTTGCTGGACTTTGACACGACAACAGTCCCACGTGCAAACACCAAGCAGACATTTCCCAGCCATGCAGGCTATGTTTGGCTCCTCCTTTGCTCTCATGTAAAGCCTCTTTCATTCAGTAGCCAGTGCCTGTTAGGGAGGACAGAGGGTGGAAAAAGAAGTCAAAATAACTGTGCTCTCTTGACAGGACAGCACATTCAACAAGGGGGAAAAAAGCAAAGCAGAAGCAAGGAAAATTTGATTAGAATACACGTCATTGCAAAGCTTAAAAGCAGTGTTTTTTTTTAATGTTTGTAAGGGAATTCACACTGTCCATCTGCAGCCAAAACAAAATCTCTGGCCAGCAGCTCCACAGCAGCAATCAGCGGAAACATGGAGTTTACCCGCCGATGAAGGCTGCCAAACGCACAGAAACTGTGACTGGCAACTGTGTGAGAGAGAAAGAGAGTTGAGAGTTGAGTTCCAGAGGCTTAATGTTTACCTAACCTCTGACTGGATGAAAAATCCCCTTCGCTGACTGACTAACATCATGAATACAATATAGGAAGTTTCCCACCCTGCTGTTATTTCCAAAGCAAACTGTGTTGGGAAGTACTAAATGACGGCTCATCAGTTAGCCAAAAGTTGACAAGCAAGATACCCATCAGTCATTGCACCTCGCTGGAACCTTTCATAACAATCAAGGACGACATATTTCACAGATGAGAAACAATAAGGAGGAGGAGGAAGGCGATGAGGTGCAGTGTGTCTGCCACAGGAACCCTCTCAATTCAAACGACTAAAATATAGCAGTGAAATGATTAGCTGTGTGTGTGAATGACTGTGCCAGACGGTTGTGTCCTGCAGCAGTTCTACTGAGTCAGAAGGCTGGAGGTCAGACTCGACACATCGATGGAGCTGATGGGATTGACCGGGTTTGGGATCTTTACCGCTAAACACATGACCTGTAAACTTATGACCCATTAACCACCTCTCCTATGTTAAACCACCATCATACTGGCTCAGTGTTGACTGAACTGCCCTCTTTCAGCACTAAACTTCTGTTTGGCAAGTTGCCACAAGCAGCCTTTGTTTGATCAGAGGGTGAATCACAACTAAAACACCATGAAATGATGATTCCTCTTCCTTTTTTTGTGACTGCCTCTACCAGGAACAAACAGTCATGATATCAAGGGCCTAATCAAAGCACACAAACTGGATGTATTGTTAAGTCAGACAATGAACCAGCACATTCCTCTTTGTACCTGTCCTCTCCTGTCATAACATCAGTGTCATTTTATTCACAATCATCTTCCTCTTTCCATCCTCTCTTGTATGTCCTTCCCTGTGTATATCTCATCATCGATGACCTGTTTTTACGTAGGCATCCGAGGTAAGCATACATTCTTTCCATAATGCGTAACATTAGCAGTATCGAAATAGACATGTCTCTGCACTGTGAGAGATTTCTGAGTGTATGGAAAGTTCAAAGAGCAAAGAAGTCACTATTCTGCAGCAGTGTTTGATTAAAATCTCACTCTTAGATATCTACAGCTTTAACAATGAGACTTTAAAATGACTTCTGAAATGAAAGTGAAACTCATTTTTGAAAGCATATAGCTGTCACCTAGTTACTAAACCTCATCCTATACGAAATGGTAGAAATGCTGTCTTGGCTATAGACACTCCTGTAAAAGACATTTTAATATCAGTGACACCAAGTTGAATAAAGGTCAAACCGAATTTAAAATTGATTAAGAAAACAGTATATAGATCCTTTAGTTTTGACTTATATACTGATTTGATCAACACTAATTATTGCACCATCAAAAAAATGAATAAAAAATCGCACTCCTTAGAGAACACTAATGTAGGGAGCACTGTCACTGCAGAGAAATAATGAAACTTCTATTTCTTTTTTTTTTTTGTATTTCAGAATTGAAATAGTTTATTATCAAGGAGTTTTGCATGTACAAGTACTTATCTCAGTAAATTGGTGCATAACAACAAACACAAAGCAAAACTATAAGGAGATTATATAAAAGAAAAAAGAAAATTTACATTAGAATGTGAAAAAATAAGAATACATTAAAATATATCTGTTATTTAAGTATCTATTTTTAAAGTGAAAGGTACCCTGAGTGTGTTGGTTGTTGATGTTCAGGGTCGCCGTGTCAGCCTCTCTCTGTTACATGCATTGTCTATTTTCAAAATACACTTCTGTTTTCACAGGAAATGTACAGTTCGCATACAGTCTCTTTCAAAATGAACGCGCTACCTTGGAACAACACTGCAAATTGACGTTTTTTTCCGTCAACAACAAGTGCACATGGTTACACTACCAACACACGCACTTGGTTGGGTTTAGGAAAAAAGAACAGGGTTTGGCTCTACATTCATATTGGAAGCGAACACTGGCCTCCTGGGTGAAAGTCAGTGGTTGTTGGATGGTAGCTTGGTAGTGATGTGCGGGTCAGGGATTTTTATAACCCGCACCAACCTGGCTCATAGTGAGAGCCAATGCACCCCACCCATCCCACAAACACGTGTTAACCAGTAACCCAAAACCAATTTGCAGTTTTTCAAATTTCTATTTCCATGCACCACTAGTAGCTTGCTAACAGGGGTCTTTCAGCATGTGTGTGAAGAAGAGACATATTGTAATGTGCTTTCACACGCATTTCCTTAAGAAATGCACCTATTTACTATTTCAGCACATGTTGAATGAAAAGTAACATAAGTAGAAATCAGTTCTGATGCTGGCGTGGTAAGCTAACTAGCGTGCAGGCTTCCACTTTCCATATCAAGCACAAACATCCCAACATAACAGGTCCTCCCAAAAGTTGAATGTGGTAAAGGGACGACAGATTGGTAACCAACTCTCTGTGGGCTTTTTGAAAAAGAGGGGAAACACATAAGCCGAAAAGCTGGAGTGTCATTAAAGTTTCTATTTCTGTACACACAAAGTGAGGAGAATCGAAAATCGAAAATTTCAGTTTGATTCTAAGAGATGAGGAGATGAATTAGCAGTAGACTAACATCTAATTTAGGCTGTTGTATATGCAGGATTAGTTCTATGCTTATCTAGTTCATCACAAGGAATTATGTTAAAGTCCTAAAAAGTCAGATGAGTTATGGTTGGCCTCTTCAAATTGGAGCGGCCTTTTCACGTGTTGTTTTTGAGATCTGTATTGTGATATTCTCCACGTGTGCCTCCATCGCTTCCTCATGTGCCACTAGACTCATTATGACGATTGGTCATGGAGCCTCATGTGCATAGAGACTGTGTGTGTATGTGTGTGTGTGTGTGTGTGCCAGTTGTCTCTTAGACAGGACCGTTGGACCACAGCTGGTACTCAGCGATACAGTGAAACGGTCACGAGCAGCTGTCATTTAGACTGAACTCAACTGTGGGAACATACCTAACAACAACCAGCCAAGTAGCTTCAGCACACTGTGTGTTTGTTGCAGATTAGAAAACCTCACTGAAAAAAAAACAACAAAACAAAAACAAAGGGTGAGTTCAGGTAAAGGGACAAATAAGCATTTTACTAATCTGACATGTGCAAAACAGCCAATCATTAAAACTGAGTTTCTTGGCACAAAACAATGGACATTATCAGAGTGGATGTGGTCTGTCTTTACAGGAAGTCTGTGCAGTGCGAGCACATGGTAAGTTCAGTGGCATATGACATTGTGTCTCTCAATCAGAAGGCTGTTAATGGAATTTAGATTAGGTAACAACCTATAGCCTACCACTGGATCAAACTGAAGAGGTTTAACCACTGGTTAAAACACACACACACATACACACACACACACACACACACACACACACGCACAAAGTATAAAATAATGCTCTGTTTTAAACAAAACTTTTTGTGTCAGCTGAACATGTACGGTAAAGTGGGACAGCATTTTCTGCTTTGTTTATGCTATAAAACTATTTTATAATCAACTGTTGTCAGCGTGCCTATAAAGCCCTGTTTCCACCCTAGGTTCGTTTAGCATTTGAACCTCAAACAGTACTGTTAAAGGGCCAGTGTGTAATATTTGGCATGGTTTATTGTCAATCTGAATCTGAAACTGAATATTCTACCCATTAATATGTTTATACAAGTGTATGATCGCTATAAAATAAAATTTGTTTGGTTTTCGTAGCCTTATAATTATGCTTTTATATATATATATATATATAGCAAGGGCCTTGCTTTAGAGAGGTCGCCATCTTGCGCCGCCATGTATGTACGGCAGACTGAATGGACAATCCAGCCAGACAGAGAACGTGTTTCGCGTGTATAAATAAACCAACGAAGACAGCGGAAGGAAGGAAGAAGGAGGAAGAAACAGCAGAGAGTGTTAGTAGTTCGTCGATAGAGAGTAGTGAAAAGTTTTTTTAGTTATGAAGTTTGCGAATGGACCACACTTACCACGCAACAGGAGAGAATGAACCTGAACCGTCATCTGCGAGGAAAAGAAGACGCAACTTCACTCCTTGTGATGCACTCTCTGCAGCACTTTTCCTCCTGATGATATATCTCCCCAACGATGGCAGCAGTAGCACCGAATCCCATTCTATGCATTCAGCCTCTCTTCTCACCCACTCAGCATCAAACACATGGAGTTCCTCATCTGTGTGCTCCGGCTCAAACAGGTATGGCTCTGGGTCTGTGTCCGCTACAAGAAACTCTTCGAAATCGCGTTCAAAGTCGTCCATTGCAGCTACTATAGTCCGGAGATATTGCTAGGCTAAATAAACAGCTGAGCTCTGTTTACCGGCTACGCTGTCAGTCAGTGTGCGGGCTGGAGATTGGCGGAGCAGAGAGGGGAGGGGGGTCCCCACTTAGTATGGTAAACGAGTATGTGTGTAAAGTTATGAAGTGTGTCTGTTACGCTAGAAGAGTCAGAGTTTTGGACGGAGACTTTTACCCCCTGGAGTGTTACCGGAGTTTCTGGAGTGCTCAAATAAACGGGCCTTTTTCCCGAACGCTCCTCTGGTCTCCTGCTCGTGAGGGATTCATTACAATATCGTAACATGGTTTAGATTTCTAAATAAACATTCACCTCGTCGTCGCTAGATAGACCTACTCCTGAAAAAGTTGTGCGCAAGGCTTTTTGTCCCTACGAGGCCACCGTCATTTTCCCGACGGGAGGGGTGAGCGAGTGAGCCCTGCAATCTAGAATTTGACCACTGATGTCACTGTTTTCAACCCATTTTACACACTGGGCCTTTAAATGTGGTCGGGGTTGTTGTCACTCACTGCTCTGTCCAGCTCTCACTGTATTTCTTCATCACTGGTGACACAGATGGAAGTCTGCACCTCATTTATCGTCCACAGAATGGGGTTGCACACCGACATTTTCTGAAAAAAAAAAAAAGAAGAAAAGGCTGGGGTGAGAAACTCTAGCGATGGGGTATTTAAAAATAGCGTGTTTGTGCATTTAGTCCTTCTCAGGCAAACACAGGGGTTTAGTGTTGCCGTAGCCCACAGAAACAATGCTTTGCAATTCTTTTTTTTTCCACAAGTAAGGAGTCAAACATATGCAGTTCACATAATCCGGTAGAAATTAATATATGTATATATATATATATATTTTTTAAGATATTTTCTGGGCATTTTAGCCTTTAATTGACAGGACAGGTGAGTGTGAAGGGGGGAGAGAGAGTTAGGGAGTGACATGCAGCAAAGGGCTACGGGCTGGATTCGAACCGGGGTCGCTGCGGCAACAGTCTTGTACGTGGGGTGCCTGCTCTATCCACTAAGCCACCGACGCCCCAATATTTTTAAACGCTTGAAGAGCCACTCATTACTAAGTGTATGTCATCCAAGAGAGACAATAAAAACTAATGGAATGGTCAAAGTTGTCATATTGAAATTAAATGTGTGCTGATGGATTCATGTTGTCAACTCATGCATTGAGTAACATTACAAGAAAACATTCCACCTTAAAAATTGCCAGCAGTCACCCCAGTCAGTTAAATAATTTTTTTCTCAGACTACAGCTGCTGCAAGAGGCAGAAAAACATCCTTTCATTTATAGTTATAGTTTACTAATCCATGTAAGACTTGCTACAGTACAAACAGTGGTAAAAACAGCTTCAACACCAGCCACAACTCAGCCCTGAGCAGAGTGACAGTCCGCTATTGACCAATGGACAGACTGCAGTGTTTCTGGCTCCACATGTTAGTACTAGATCTGTGTGCTAGGTACCCCAACACAGGGGTGACCAAAATGGGGACGGTAAAGCCCTGTTTCCACCAAGCAGTCTGGTACAGTTCAGTTCGGTACGCTTTTTTTCTGTTTCCACTGTAAAAAGTTGTGGATGGTCTGTTGATTGGTCAATAGCGGACAGTCACTCTGCTCAGGACTGAGTTGTGGCTGGTGTTGGGGCCATTGCAACCTCTGCTCATACTGTGGAGAGTTTTATTAGTAGAATATAACTATAAAATGAAAGGATGTTTTTGGAAGAACTTAATTCAGTGGGTCAACTGCCGGTGACTTTTAAGGTGGAACGCTAACTTGTAATGTTACTCAATGCATGAGTTGACGGCGTGAATCTGACAACACACCTTAAATATTCCACATGACAACTTTGACTATCACTTTAGTTTTTAAATGTCAGACACTTGTAGTAATGAGTGGATCTTGAAGTGTTTATATACATATTCATATTATGTGAACAGCATATATTCTAATCCTCACTCAGAGAAAAAAAAGCATCACGGAGCGTCGTTCCTGTGGGCTCCGGCAACACTAGACACCTGAGCTTGCCTGAGAAGGACTAAATGCGCAAACCCACTATTTTTAAATATTCCATTGAGAGAGACTCTCACTGCACCCTGTTTAATTTTGTTCTGAAAATGTCAGCGTGCAGTGTCGTTCTGTGGATGATAAATGAGGTTTAGACTTCCATCTGTGTTACAGGTAATGAGGAAATACAGCGAGTGCTGGACAAAGCAGTGAGTGACAACAACCACATTTAAGAGTACTGTTTGCGATGGAAACGCTAGGGTCTAGGTACCAGGTCTGAAGGGTACTTTCGGTTCCAAAGGTACCATACCAGAAGTGTTTGGTGGAAACGGGGATTAAGTAACAGTTCCATAACTTTTCAGTGGAAACAGAAAAAATCCGTGCTGAACCGAATTAATGAAAACGGGGGCTTAAGTCAAACCCCACATGTGATTCCTGTCACAAACCCTCAACCTCTGCATCCAGCATTATAGTCTATAAACTACAGCCATAAGCCTAAATCTAGATTATTTTACCCACTTGCCTGCCTGCCTGCCTGTTTTTTTAATCTGTGAATGGCTGTCCAACCAAACAAGCTGTCTCACATTACCTGAACCTGTTGCCTGAATGAGAAAGGGGGTCATGGTATGTTTGAGTGAGTTAACGTTTTTTTTTCCAAGTCTTCTGAGGCACACACCAAAAAATGACCCACATTACCTGAATTCACTCTAAATTTCACAGAGCATGTGTTTGATTTTGTTTCAAAATGTAAAAACTTGTGCATGAAATGTGATACATACATCAAATTTAAACCCTTTCCTTGTGAAAAGAGCAGCAGCATAGTAAGCGTGCTAAAAAACTTGCTTGATGGCTTCATCTGTACTTTAAGCATGGCCATCCCAACGGAGCATTTCCCAGAGGAAAAAGACTGGCCTGGTGCTTTTACATTTCAAGTTGAATTCCAGTTGAGGCGCTGATTCCCCACAGAGACGGCAAAGTGACTGAAAACCTCCCAGGGAGAGAACCTCGATTTCACAAATTGACCAGAATTTGTAATGAATTGAGCCCAAAATCTCTTCCTCCATCTTAAGACAGCCTGGAACAAAGACAGACAGGAAGCAGCTCCAATAGATACACACTCAGGGTGTTCGGACCATGTAAATAATACACACAACAGCAACATTCTCACAAACGATAGCAGCCTTTTCTTTCTTTCTCTCAGTTCTGCTTTCATCTGATTCTGTGTTGTCCCCCTCTTCACAGAGCTGAGGAGCTTTTCAGGGAGTAAAAACCCTGTTCTAATTACAAATGCGCCATGTAGCCCACTTTTGGCTCCAGCTAATGTTGGTAAAACTGCCTCTGTAAGGCTGCGGAGCTTATACTCCGCCACACAATGAGGCTGCGTGTTCCTCAGTCTCTTTTGTTTTAGTTAAGCTTGCAATGCAGTGCACCTTACATCCAACATGCACCACGTGCCCATACCCTATACCCTTACATGACATAGTACAGTAAATTTAACAGTCTAATGGTACAGATGCTGAAAACACATTGATAATGACAGAGCTTTTGAGACAGTGACATCCCGTACACAGAGAATGAAAGATGTTGTGTTGAATCAAACACTGTTTAAGCTGCAGCATCCTATCACATACAGACTGTGTAAACGTTGTGTCACATTCAATCTGTGTGTGATGAGATAGTGCTGCAGCAACACAAGCGGGTGTGCTTCCAGTTTTACTTTAGGAATCTGCTTTGTCAAATGAGTATTTTTCAGGATCATAAACTGATTTAGAGGGCTGTCATTGCAGTTTGTCACACCGATTTTATTCTATTTCAACACACAGGCTTTCCTTTCATCTTCCATGCCAGGCTGCATGGCATCACACAGCCAGAGGACTGCTACTAAATTATAACAGTGAAAGCCAGCAAAATAAGTGGAGCGATTTTAATGTGAAATAACCTGGTGATCCAGCTGGAAACCTCATGATATGTAGGTTACTGTTGGGTGTTGTTTCTTGTCTCATCAGCCCATTTCACCACTCATCTTACTGAGGAAGAGTCCGCCTGCGAGCCTGGATTAATATTTCACTATTGTTGTACAAGGGATTTGTGTGTGTGTGTGTGTGTGTGTGTGTGTGTGTGTGTGTGTATTTGTGAGAGTGTTTGTGTCCGACACATGTGTGTGCACGTGTGCTTTTAGGTGTGTATGGGCAGAGGCTTAACTGTGTCTGTGCATGTGTGTGTGTGTGTGTGTGTGTGTGTGTTCGCAGATTCATCAGTGCAGCATGGTTGCATCTACTGTACTGCATGTCTGCCTGATTGCATCTGTGAATGCCTTCATGCACTTGTGTGGATGCTCAAGTGTGTTTGCATGTACACTTATATTATTTTATTCAACCATTACAGCTTTATCAGGGCAAAAGTCAGTCTTATGCTCTAGGTGCTGGATAAAAAGCCCTGCAGATTTGCCTCTGTGCAACAGTACATGAACTGTACAATAACAAATAACACACCACGCTGACTGTTATCTTTTAATCATGTATTATACAGGTGCTTCCAGAAGTATTCAGATCCCTTCACTTTTTGCTCAATTCACCAATGTGTTGCAGCTTGCTGCTTGCCATCCTGTTAGCAGTTAGCTCTCCAGCTACAGTGGGTCACTAACAAGTAGAGCTGGGCTATATGGAGAAAATCAGATATCTCAATATTACTGACCAAATACCTTGATATCAATATTGCAACTATATTGTATGGTTGACTATTAGTGCTTTCATAAAATATTTACCAGTCCCCACAGGATGTTGCGATATTGCGAGTGAATTTTGCGTGACCTTTCAATTTTGTCCAATCACAGCATCTTTACTGCAAATGATCTAAAACAGGTAAATCAAATTTCATCATAGAGCTGTGTGTAGCATGTTGATTTGCTTAGCCCCTCCTTGCCCTTCTCTGTCTCTGTTAAACATGAGACTGATGCTGCGGGAGTGTGAGCTCTGTGCCTGGGAGTCACACACACAGTGACAGGGCTAACTGTTAGCATCACATGGATAACATTACCCAATAATTATAAACAGGTTTAACGACAATTCCTTAACGGCTCAGTGTCAGATATTAGCCACCGCTGCTGTATCAGGTAATTTTAAGTGGGCAGAGAGTAGGAGGAGAGCGGCAGAAGGAAACAGTCCTTCAGCGCTGCGTTGTTCTAATTCTGTGAGAAACACTGAATGCTCATATTAAGGCTCTGATTCTTTGACAGCATAACAATTATTTTGGCAGTTTTCACTTACATAATTTCATCACAAAAACACCTACAGACATCGCAACGTGAATCACAATTTTTTAGAAAAGCTGTTGTGAAATCAGACATTTCAGTCTGCAACTTTAACAAAAACAGCCCGTGAGCCAGGAGAAGACAACATTTACAGTAGTATGATATCCAAAATCTAACATGATACAGTCTCATATCATCATATAAACAAAATATCGATATACTGCCAAGCCCTACCAACAAGCCATGTGAGTAGTAATTCTCTGTGTTGTCTGTAACTTTATGTTGCTGCCTGTCCTGGCCAGGACACTCTTGAAAAAGAGATTTTTAATCTCAAGAGGTTTTTTTCTGGTTAAATACAGAGACTAGATGTGGTCTTACATTTTGGATATCATAATATCGTAATAAAGTGTTGTCTTTTCCTGGTTTAAAAGGCTGCATTAACTGTTCTATCATTTGTCTTTACGCACTTAGTCATTTTATCCACATGACTGATGATTATTTATTAAATATCCTATTGTATAAATATTTTGTGAACGCACCAGTAGTGAGCCCTACAATATTGCCACAACACTGATATCGAGGTATTTGATTAAAAATATTGTGATATTCGATTTTCTCCATAATCGTCCAGCCCAACTCTTAATGCTTATGTAGACAAGAGATGTCAGTTTTGAATTTTGAGAAAATAAATTGTCAAAACAATCAACTAAATCCATTCTAAATTAAAATTACAAAACAATAAGTGTGCAAAAAGTCTGAATACTTTCCAAAGACACTGTCTAAATGGTGGCACTGCTTGCATATTTGTTGATTTACCATTGCTCTATACAGAATAACCTGTGGTTTTCTCCATGGCTCATATATATGATATACTATATATATTATGTCATATTCATGACACTCTTATTCCAACTTTCCATGGGCCTGGAAAGATTTTGAGACGTGTTTATGAGCACAGAAACATACTATGGTTACTGATACAACAGTATAAAAAAAAAGTGATGACTACAATTATGCTGCCTGGCATGAGTACACGAAGGATCCATCAGATACAGAAGCAAATCTGGAAGAGTGTCCATCATCAGTGTCTGTCATATGGTCACTCATGTAAACAAAACTGCAGGAGTGAACTGATTCAGCAAAATATATCAATGTAACTCTTACTATGTATTCTGTGAGGCTGTCTATTATACATTGAGGGAGAGTAGATTATTGTATGCAGTCTAACACTTGACAATATTCATTATTGAGTCATATAAAACGGATATGGCTAAGTGAATAGTGCACATTGCTTTTCCCTCACGAGTTGCCAGTTGGTAATTGAGCGATTTCTCCTCCTCCGGCTCTATAATGGGCTTGTCATGCTGTGCTGCTCAATGCATCTTCAAAAGGAACCAACTCTCTGTGGCTCAGAGGCGAGGGCTGTAAACTAGGTCGCCAGAATGAGCCAAGGAATTTTGCAAGACAGGAAAGAAAGTTGTGTGTGTATGTGTATGTGTGTGTGTGTGTGTGTGTGTGTGTGTGTGTGTGTGGGGGGGGGGGGGGGGGGGGCAAAATAGTGCATTATTAAGGTGTAATGGCTGGGGCCTGAGTGAATGCTTTGGTTTGATTTATTTGGGTCTGGGGAGAGAATTCTAAATGTGGATTGTGTGCATTAAAAATACTATAAAGGCATCCATTTATTCAAGAGGCACATCTCTATTGTTTGTTTTGAGAGTTATGTAAAACTGAGGCAGAGTTGAAGGTAAGAAACAAGGGGTATGGCGAGAAAAGAGGACAGAGTGTTCCTCTGCCAGCATCATCATCAACAATGTCAGACAACTTTTATCATGGCTGACAGTCAGATAAAGGCATGTTTTAACCTCTGAGGTCTTCTGCATGAGCACTCCAGTGCACCACTGCCTTCTGTGTGTAAGAGGTGGAAGATCATTGCCATCCGTTTTTGTCTGATCGACACTGTCCCGTCCATAAAAGGTGTCACACCATTAAAGGTCCCCTCTCCCTCCCTGTCTGCCCTCATGCTGCTGGATTGGAGGGGGTATGAGTGTGAGTGTGTGTCTAATGGTGTGAGACAGGGGGGTTCTGGCATGTGAGGATAATAGCCTAGTTGAGTGCTAGACCTTGGAAGCTTTTACATTTGACGAGGTGAGATCCCATGAGCCTTTTCAACATCTCACTGCCAATCAGAGACCACAGAGACCACAAACTGCAGCTCTCTGTGTGTGTCCATCCGTGTGTGTGCGTGTGTGTGTGTGTGTGTGTGTGTGGACATACAGTATGGAATTATGTCTGTCTGCATGAGTGTGTGTGCGAGAGAGAGAGAAAGACAGATAAACAGAAAAGATGGAGTAATGGTAAGTAATGGTATTTATAAGCGTGTGTGCAGAAGTGTCACACAGTAAAATCTATATTTTTTCTTCTTACTCGTAGTGCTATCTACTCATCTAGATTATTTTGATGTGAGTTGCTGAGTGTATAATGGAACTCAGCTTGTGGTGCTCAAAGCGTAGAAATAAAATGAAAAAAAAATAAAAAATACATTTGAAACTCAGCAGCAATGTCTCTTTTCAGAAATCATGACATGGTTCCTCAGGATTATCCACAGACCTTCCTTTGAGCAGCTTCATGTAGGGACTATTTTGTCTCTACACCCGCCAACCGCATCTCTCCGTGGAAGGAAGTGTGCATCTACTGCTAGCTTGCCTAGCACCACTGAGCTAGCTAACATTACAGCTCAGCTGAGGAGGATGCCATGTTTACATCTTGCACTGGCAGATAGAAGTGTGTGTGTACTCATGGATAAGAGGCTCATGCTCGTGCCAGCATGAGATTTAAACATAAATGGTGAAACTCCTAAGCTTAACTGTAATGTTAACTAGCTTAATGATGCTAGGTGAGCTAGCAGTAGATGCATGCTTCCTTCTGTGCAGTGATAAAACTTGGGTACAGATCGGTAGAAAGAAAATAGTTCCTACATGAAACTGCTTCAAAAGCCTGCATCTAGTGCTAGCTCACCTAATACCATTAAGCTAGCTAATATTACGCCTCATCTGAGGAGGGCGCCATTAATGTTTAAATCTTTGCTGACACAAGCATGAACCTCTCGCCCATGAGTACATACACACTTCTGAACTGACAGTGCAAGATGTAAATATATTGGCATCCTCCTCAGCTGAGCTGTAAAGATAGCTAGCTCAGTGGTGCTATAGGCAAGCTAGCAGTAGATGCATTCTTCCTTCTGTGGGGTGATACTATTGGCGGGTGTAGTTCAATAGAAAGAAAATAGTTCCTACATGCTCACAACAAGGTCTGTGGATTATCTTGAATAACCAGGTCATGATTTCTGGAAAGAGATATTACCGTTTTTTTTTTGTATTTATTGATTTATTTATTTTTGAGCACCACGAGCCATCTAGATCAATAAATAGCGCAACAGGTAAGAGGAAAATTATGTTTTTTTTATTGGGGTTGAACTCTCCCTTTAAGCTTGCGTGTACATGTGACCAGTAAAATATGACACCCTGGAGTCCATAATTCGGCTCTGTTTCTCTATTACGATTCAGACCTGCATGTCTAACTTATGAAATATGTAAACAGAGACTCTGTAAGCAGTTTTGTCATGAGCTTGGCCCTTTGTGTGTGTGTGTGTGTGTGTGTGTGTGTGTGTGTGTTGACAGTTGTGTGCCTTCGTGCTTGCAGGGGTGTGTATGTGTGCATGCATGCGTATGTAGATGAATTATAGAGAGGCACTACTTTTCTGAGATCAAGCTATCAGGGAGTTGTACCAGCTGCAGCTGCATCTGCTGTTCATACAGTGTTTACAGTGTTTGACCTGAACGACACTGTGACACAGTGATACAGTTATTCACACACAGGCCATCCTCTTAGCGGAATCTGCTAACTCATTAGTGTTAGCCTTTAAAACGTAGCAGTTTTGTTATTTGAAAATCTGCAATAAAATATATCTTAAGACAATAAAAACAGAAACTAGCTGTTCAGATGTGCCTCATTAACCATGTAAATGCATATGGTTTTTTGTGGAATTTACTGGTGAAGGCAAAGTATGTACCCCATTAGTGTGGTTTTCCCACATAGCCTTGCTTGTGGTTGTGGGATCAAAAGGAGCAGAAAAAAGTCAAATTCTCGTGGTTGTTCATGCAAGAATTCTCATGTGAGATGTAGACGCCTCAAATAGGACTGGTTAATAAAATGGCCTGGAAGAGAGCAGACACTGCAGCTCGTATTTCAGCTATTTAGCTGATGCATGAAAGTGGTGGAAAATGAAGGCAGTGCATCTAAGGGAAGGTGAGATTATGCTTCACTGGAAATCATTGAGAGGATGTCAGTAACATTTCTGTGCTTTTTACATTACAGTAAATATGTGCAGTATAAGAACAAGCTTCCAAGATTACTAATTTAACAAGACTAAGAGTCTACAGCTGCAGTAAAAACTCGGTGAGGCTGTACTGACACACAGTGGTGCTTTTTTAATGCTAACATCAGTATGCATTCACAGTGACAATGCTGAGGTTCTGATGTTATGCAAGGAACATGTTCACCATCTTAGCTTAGCATTTCAGCATGCTGGCATTCACTAACTAGCACTAGACACAAAGTACAGCTGAAAATGATGGGAATGGCCGTTGCAGATATTTGGCCATACACAAATGTGTTGGACACATGAAATCTTGACCTTATGATGGTTCTACAGGAAAAGTCAGATGATGATGATCCAGCCTGGTAACTAGACAAATCTGTGAGCTCATGTTACATTTGCTCTGGCAGTGGCATGTGGCCCCCCTTCTGTTCAAACCAGGCCCCCAGTAAGTGCGCCAGACTTTGAAGCCAATTTGATATAGAGGCCAAACCACATAACTACAACGTCAGGGTCTGCCACATGATGCTCATGGGGCCAAAAAATGCTTTTCCCATAGACTAACATTGGGAAAGAGTTGTCTGTAAATGAGTTGATACATTTTTTGGAGCATCACAAACCCCCATGAAATGGCTCTTTTCACTATCAGGATTTGATCCATTCGGTTCGATAATATTTTTAAAGTCCAGAAGATCTGCATGATTGAATCATTTTATCTCGATTCAAGTTAGTGGAGAGCTGAACTGGAAGCAGCCAGCTTGGCCGGCAGAAGTTAGCCTCTTGGTCTCTAGTGCGCTTGCTTTATATACCCAGTGATGCAGAAGATCTGGGTAATTTCACACCTGCAAAGTCAAGTTTTTTGGGTTCATGCACCATTGAGCAACTTTCATAGGAATGTACAGAGCCCCACCTCCAGTACTGCAACCAGTTCCCTTTACACATCCAGCCGTTGTATTCAATGCACAATTATAGGCCTGTTTCCACTGAAGAAGTTCCTGGTACTATTTGGGGGGCAAGAACTACTACAGGAACGTCCTCTTGCTTGGCCCTCTCAACCGCTGTGTCTCCACTGAGAGAGCGGAGTAGGAGGAAGGTTCCTGTAAAGTTACCGGGCTCTGGATGTGATGTAGGCTAATCATTGCGCGACCATTTTGACCGGGGCGACGCAGGGGCGTAGGGATGCTGTTAGCCGATAGCTGTGTCTGTAATAACTCCGGTCATGGTCTGTGAAAAAAAAATTTTTTCCAGAGGATTTCTTAGTTACAACATGATTGAGCTAACTGGAGCAGTTTCATGTCGTATCCGACAATGGGAGGCTTTTAACATATGACGTCCTGATGTTAGCTTTGCTGCTGCTGTTAGCTGTGCCTGTCAGCGGCAGCCACTGATGCTTTCTAGACATCGTGATTTCCCAAAACTGAATAAATACCACACATAGCAACACAAAACTGCTTTGCTAGCTCAATCATGTTGTAACTAAGATATCCACTGGAAAAAAAAAAAATTATTGAGTTACTGAGTTATTAGACGCCACTAACGGCCAACAGCTAACGGTTAGCCCAGCTAATCTACGATAACCATGTTATTAATTACAAAACATCACATCCCGCCTTGAGTATATCCAATCAGCACCAAGTAAACCCCAAGCCCCAGCCAGGAGTTTCTCGGGGCTGTTCTGAGTACCTAGGGACTTGTTTAGCCCCTGTAAAAGTTCCGAAACTCTGTCCTTTGGGGGTGGTTCCTGGCCCCGGCCCCGTAAAATTACCCCGAAGTTCCTGTGGTGGAAATGGACGTTATATGATGATAACACTATTTTGGCTTGCGGCTCACCCTTATGCCAAGGACACAACAGCTTCTTAAAGAGGAGTGCCACTGAGGCAAAAAACAAACAAGATAGCCTTAGCTGATGTGGAACTTTCTGTTTAAGTAATATATAAATTCTGATTGCAAAATCAGCAACACTCACTGACAGATGTAATGATGCCACACCATTACCACTCATCTCTGAATGCTGCAGTCTGTTAACATTTGTCCATTACTCAGAACTACATCACGTTTCATTGCTCTGATTGGTTGTAGGTGTATCCAATTGCTTCCAGGGGCATTTTGATCTACAGCCTTTGATATCGTCCCTCGGAAATCGAAAATTAACCGAGAGGTTCCAGAAAAACATTTGCGACTTGGTCTGGTGATAGTAGGTTACAACTCATCCTCTGGGGAGCCATTAATGTCACTCCTAAATTTCATGGCAATCCAATCGGTCTGGACCTGAATGGACCAGCACTTACTCAAAACTCAGGCTGGAGATCAAGGATGAAGACAAAAAGCTGATGCAGGACAGAGAGGGAAACACAAGTTGTTATAATAATGTATGCATGGCCTGGAAATCAAACTCAGATCACAAAAATGAAACCACTACACTTGCAGTGCTGACAGGAGACAAAGCACTGATGGAAATCAGGCTGAGAAGTGAGAGAATGGAGATGGAGACAAAGCTGAGGGTGAAAGGGAGGGCATTAACATGGGAAAGAAATGGGGGTTGTGGCAAAGAAGGTCAAAAAAGAGGGGATTAGAGAGAAAAGAGAAAGAAAGGGGAAAAGACATGGGTCCCATATGGAAAGATTTTATAAGAATTTCTTTGTGCTCCAAGAAAATGGAAAGAGGAGCCTTTGGTGAATTGTGAAATGGTCATCTTACATAAGGATTTAACCAAACACTTTTCCATAAAGCAATGATTGTGAAAATGAAAAGAGAAGCTTTAACAATGTGAGAGAACACGTGCAAGAAATCTGTCTGCTCATGCATAACGTGTGCAGCAAGGGGGAGGGTGTAGCATACTCTACATGTCTGTGTGAATGTGTGTGTGTGTGTGTGTGTGTTGTGTGTGAGTAACTTGTGAGCAGTGAAAAAAGAGGCCAGGTAAACACGGAGTTGAAACCCTTACTATGAGTCCAGCTGCAGAGAGAAGCTGATTCAAAAGCTCTGCGGCTCTTGAACACGTGTGAACATAGAGCCTGAGTGTGTGGGGAGAGCGCTGTGGCTGTAACTGAAACACACCAATCTACATATCTGCTTTGAACTGGAAACATTTTTCACTGTGTGACTGTAGAAGGGTGTTTTGCTTTGTGGGAGAGATGAGACCCAGTTTCATCTACTGGCTGTCACTTCAAATCGTTAAACGCAAAATAAATTAAATAATTTAACAGGGATGCATTGGAACAGCTATTAATAATTTTTACTCCATACTATGAAGAAAAAGATTTTCGTGTGAGAGGAATAGGTCAGAATTTTGGAAATATACTTATTTTCTTTTTTTGCTGAGCAGATTTCTACCACTCTCATGTCTGTGTGTTAAATATGGAACCAGAGGTCAGTTATCTTAAGATTAGCATTAGCGTTTCAAAACAAAAATATGCCTACCAGCACCTTTAAAGCTCACTATTACTGTGTTGTACTGTTTGTTTAAACCAGTGGTTCCCAACTGGTCCAGCCATGGGGTCCAGATTGCTCCTTAGTCATTAGTTCAAGGACCACACAGTTTAATACATTCAGCTTCAAACATGCATTCGGCCATGTTGTTGAGCTAGTTTGCTGTCTCTGTCAAGTAGCTGTCAGTCAGTCACTCTACAGCAGGAAACGGCGCTTTAAAATAAAAGTCCTGAGCCAGAAATTCACTGTACTTTAAAATAAAGTGTGTTTTTAATCAACTTGACACATTTGCAAGTCACTTAAGGTCCATTCAGAATGGACCCAGGACCCACTTTTGGACTGTGACCCACCAGTTGGGAATCACTGGTTTAAACCATATACTAAGAGGAGTTACGTGCTGTTAACTATCAAGATTATTATTGAAGGAGTTCTATTTATTATTAAGTGTATCTGTGTTTCAGAGGTTGTCTGCACACAGCTCTCAACATAAAGATGGTGGAGTCGGCGGCTTGCAGCTAATGGTGCAAACAGCACAAACAGTGCTAACCACTGTAACGCATCATTTCCACTTACGTATGTGTATGGAGACAAGTCAACCGGAGGTCCATTCATTTCTATGGAGATCTCCAAGATATCTGACTTGCCTGTGACACTCCACCCCTCTGTGATATTTCGGTCCGGAATTTGGCGTACTTTCAAAAAATTGAACTTTTGCGGTCGATTTCAGACAGACAGTGTGACAGTGTGCTAGCTTATCTAACAGGCTGCTAACTAGCAAACAGGCTATTTATGAAATAGCCTAAAGTTACAGTCAGATTTATCAGTCTGATATGAAATAGCTACAGTCATCATCTTTATCAGTTTGGTATGAAAGTGCAGGCATATGATTTGTTCAGCCATTCATACATCTCTTTAATTAAATATTTCACAAAACATGCTACGTACCTGGCAGGCCAACATCTTCACTTATTTGTTGCCATGCAAGATTGGTCCTGTGTTTGTCTCTGTAATGTTCCAAGTGCATATTCCAAACTACTGGATGGTGAAAAATTAGCCTCTCTCCCATGGTTACAGGTAGTTTCTATCAGGTTTCCATCCATCTGTAAAAAAAAAAATGCACTTCCTTGTGTTGGACACTTGAGGCATCATCTGTATATTCACGATCTGCAGACACCAGTCATGACTTGCTAAATCACAACCACTTTTGTTGTTTGTTGGTCTCGAACAGTGGTCTGCAGCTTGGCAGGCGTCTTGCCTCAGTGACACCAACATGTTCTCACCCCCACCTCGTCACATATTGCTACTTGGTCAGTGGATTTTCACGTCTAATCCTGGGTGTGGCTGTTACTGACATTCTGGGATGCTGTGTCAGTTTATGCCTATATAAAGTACAGTCTCTTGTTCAATAGACGGAAACAGCCTTTTTTTCAAATCAGTGAAACACCTCATATTTATGTTTATTTCCTTGTGCAACAAATGCACGTGGTTGGGTTTAGAAAAAAACATTATGGTTTGGCTCAACATTCACACAGTAAGCGAACAGTGGCCTCCTGAGTAAAAGTCCAGGGTTTGTTGGACCCATCCACCTCCCCTCCCACCTGCCCTGTAGAGACCTCCAGCTACTTTAATTATGTTGTTTTCTGATGGCGTTTCAAACTGCACACATTTGGATGAGTACATTGCTAATAAGACAAATATTTTTATCCATCAAGGTATTATCAATGTTACTTTTAAATCAGGCAAATGATGCCATTTCTCCATTTGAATACATCAGCAGTGGTGCGTTCTGTTATTGATTTAACTGGGGGGCTTCTGTCTGTTTTGACCGGCTGAACTTATTGGAGGCCTCTGCCTGATGACCTACAATTTCCCTCATTATACAGAAGAGAATGGGGGTAGTCAGAGGGGAAAGGGTGATTAGAGTAATGATTATAGTAAACCTCTTTGATAGTGTCTGTTGGATACAAGAAGAGAAGGGGGTGAGAGGATACAGAGGTTAAAAAGAGGATGAGAAGAGGGGGTGCAAAGAGAGCGAGAGGGGGGATGATAATGGAGGCAGGTGATGAATAGCAGCTACAGAGGTTAGAGAGCAAAGAAGGATGGAACGTATCAAGTAAATACAAAAGGAAATATTTGGGGACATTCGGTGATACGATTCACTGGAAAGAACTTTATAGTGGAATTTGGGGAAAAAATCCATAAGCAGAGTTTGCTGGTTGAGGAGGAGAAAGAGATGAAGCAGATTATGATAAACTGTTGTTGACTCCAGGCTTACAGCTGGTTGATTGTTCATCTGTCTGTTTTCCACACAGACTACTGGACACACAACCAATCCTCTTACATGTACCCTGACCTACAGCCATCTAATCCGTGGCCTCTTATTCCCAGGAAGCTCCATACAGTCACAGAGCACAACCTGCATGCTTCAGTCATTGATTGGAAATACTTTCTTTGGAAGCTTTTGCTGCAGTGAGAGTAGTAAACAATGCATTTGTACTTTTCAGCACTTTTGGTTGCATTTTGCTGAAGTCTCCTGAATCAGTGTTACAGTAGACACACTCTTTTGAAACCGTGACTACTCCTGACTTCTGGCCCTCAGTCTGCTATGACACTGCCCCACAAACTTGAATCAAGCTTTTGCTAATAGTATCTGGAGACAATATAAGGTAAACTAGACAAATATGTATACCAATAGAAATAATATTCAAAGGAACAGTTTGACATTTTGGAAAATACATTTATTGGCTTTCCTGCTGAGAGTTAGATGAGGAGACTGAGGCCATTCTCATGTGTGTCTATTTAATATGAACCTGAGTTGATTAGCTTAGTTTAGCATAAAAATTGCAAGATGGGGAAATTATTTAGCCTTCACTTGATCTCAGACAGAGTTGTTAACCCATTACACTCCATTTCCATCTTCAGTCTGATATTGCGTCCACTGATTTCTGTGGGGGAGGAGGATTTGATTTTCCCTTACCAGTTAGACCAATGTATCTGCCTGAATCTAACCTAATTCAAGACCACACTGATGTGTAGCCATGCAAACATATTAGTCTTGCTAGGCTTTTGGAGAAATTGACTTTTGGTCTAATGAGACATTTTTTGGACTAATGGGGCTTTGGAATTTTTGGCTGTTGGAACGATGGCATGGCACCAGGTAAGGAGTTCAGATGTGGTAGTAGGTGATTTTTTAAAATTTGGACAGAGCCAGTTGCCTGCTGTGGCTGAAAATAATGCTGATGAGAACAGTGAGAGTGAACCAAAACATTACAACTGCACACTGTAAAACAAAAACTATGAGCTGCAAGACTCACCTCAAGTGACAAATTTCACTTTTCACATAGTTATTTGTTCCTGCCCATTCTCATTCCAGGTTGTCAGATACAGATATTTTGTCACACCCCCTCTGCATGTAATACCTACACCAGAGTCACCCTTTGGTGTCTCCATGAGATGCATCAGGCTTGCAGCTAATTCCACTTTAAACCCATCTGCAGTAGAATTTGATGCTGAGGGCGAGTGACATAGTATAGAGTGCAAAAAAGTCCACATGGCGGGGGGAAGGCAGTCAAACAAACACTGACTTTCCCCTAGGAGACTGTTGTTTGTTTTATTGTACTGTTACATAACTTACGTACATTCCATGGGAAACTCACTGGCATGTCTTATCCTAACCCAAAACACCAACAACATTAAACATGTGTTACAATGTGTTTCACCCAGGAGACAAAAATGCGTCACATACAGACGTTAAGGGATGCCTTGTGCATCAGTATTAGACACAGAGGGGGCGTGACACAACATTAATATTTGATGACCTGATGATGAGAATGAGTTGTTTGGTCCACTATTAATACAAAAATATTGATGAGAGCAGCTTTAACTATTGGATTAATTTGTCAAATTTCAATGCTGAAATGAATTTCACACCAACATTTTTTTAATAAACTTAGATTGTAGGAGTAAAGCTGCCCAGATGTGTGTTTCAGAGGCAGGTGCCTAGGTTTGTAAAGTGTAAACAAAGTGGAAATGTACCAGGCAGCAGCCCTTATGGAGGGGCTGAGGCTCAGCCCACAACATTCATCACATGTTTGAGACTCACACTTAAACTCCTTCACTACAAATCCTAGCTTTATGCAATGCTTTAACACTGACTGTTGACTCACAGTGGCATTTCCACACAGATGTATTCTGACATACTGTGAATCATCAATGGTACTTTTCCCACATTGTTCACAGTGTGAGTACTTTTTAGCCTCACATGTCCAAGGTTACCGAGAGGACAGGTAAGATCAATAACAGAGGTGTGAGTGGTGTGACGTGTTAGTTTCTGTACAGTCGTTCTAACACCTCTGCTTCCATGAATAGTCTGTATTCTTATCAACAGGCCTCATCTGGCAGGACTCACAGAAACGTTCAAAATAATTTAGCAGGTAATAGCTTTGGCTCTAATAATGTGTTGGCAAGCACAGCTGGTATGCAAAACATTTCGTCAATCTGATTAATTTTTCAAGATAAAAGATGACTGAAGATGATTCATCGGCCCATTCTGAAGAATTTAGGAGAACTTGAGTGGAGGCGCGAGGGATAACAATGCCAGATACAAATGAAAAACATGTTTTGTTAGATCACAGTGAGCTTGACTTTTCACCACCAAATCCTACTCAGTTCATTTCTGATTCCAAGTGGATGTTTGTGCCAAATTTGAAGAAATTCCTTCATGGTGTTTTTGAGATATTGTGTTCATAAGAATGAGACGGGTGCAAGGTCACAGTGGTTTTGACCTTTGACCACCAAATTCTAATCAGTTCATACTTAAGTCAAAGTGAACGTTTGTGCCAAATAAAAAAAAAAAAAAATGGTGTTCTTGAGATATCACGATGACAAGAATGAGACAGACTAGATCACAGCGACCTTTGACCAACAAAATCTAATCAGTTTATAGTCGAGTCCAGGTGGACATTTGTGCCAAATCTGAAGAGTTCCCTCAAGGCATTCTTGAGATATTGCATTTGTGAGAAGGGGACAGTGGGAAAGATGGAAACCCATAAACATAATGCAAGGCCATAGTCATTGAGTCAACACTGGAGGGTAGCAGATCTGCCAGAGGCCAAGTGGTCTGCCCCCCATCCCCTGAAAAAAACTCAAAATATGAAAACTGATTTCCATACTATATTATATTATTTATCATAAGAAAGTACAGTTGTACAATATATTAAACAAATATGCAATAAAGAAAGCTACTAATGTCTACATAAATTACAAATGCAGTGCAACATAAATGACTGACACTTTACTCAGACTTCAAGTGGGCTATCCAATAAATATAACGTAATAAAGACATTTACATTAGTTGAATACAGGCATGAGCAGGTTCTGCTGGGGTACGGCAACACCACTTGGACAAACCACATGCAGAACTGCAGTACACCATAATACTAGAAGCTCTAATGATAATAATGGCAATTTGTTAAGCCTATTTATGATTCTCATTAAAATTGCTGAAGATTATTTTGGAAAGTAGTGATGTGCCTGTCGAAGAATAGAATAGGGATTTATATGTTTTTTGAATGTTTGAGTATTGGTGGGGATGTGTTCCCTCCAATATATAATTATTGCCTTGACATAATGCCTCCAGCCACAGCTGTCACCGGCATGATGGCATAAAAAGCAGTGGCACTGTCAGTTTAAGCGTAAGTACTGAAAGCAGTTGAACTGTCATTTGATGAGTGAGGTTTGTAAGCAACTGAAACGTCAGTTGATATGTAAATGTTGAAAGCAGTTGAAAATTCAGTTAAAGAGCAGGAGCTGACAGCGGCTGAATTGTCTGCTGAAGTGTTCATTGACATATCAGTAGTAAAGGTAGTACAAATTTCAGCTGAAGTGTTTCCAGTGACTGACAGTAGAAATAAAGTGTGGAAGTTGGACTGTCAGTTAAATTGTAAGAGATGAAAGCAGTTGAATTGTCAGTTCAAAGATTCAACAAATTACGTCAAAATTTCAGTGAATTATGTATGAGATGCAGGAGATGAAAGATATCATGACTCTGAAACACAAATAGAAACGCAGATGTCCTAAATGAATATTTGAATGAAGATTCAAGGAAAAGGTATGAGGACGTTGGAGCCTCCAGAAGAAAAATGCAGATATGAATATGAGTGTACTTTTATGAAGCACACACACAAATTAACTTCATACTGCTTTCAGCCTCTATTCATTTTCTTTTTTTCTGTTTCTCAGAATCATGTTTATTTTGTGAATATTTACATCATTTCCTTGTTGTTCTCTGTCAGTTCTATCAGAAATAGGTGCTGTTCACACACCACCATGTAACCTGAACAGAGAGGGCAGGACAGAGGGACGGTGTGGAATTTCACCAGCCAGAGTGTGTATGTCTGTATCTGCACGTGTGTGGGAGTGTGTGTGACTGACTGCTAGCCAGTGTGTGTGCTGTATCATTTTATCTGTGTGTCTGTATCTGAGACACGGTTATACAGCTTTGTGGTCACCTCCAGGCAAAGGAGAGCTAATATCACAGTGTGTTGGTTTCTGTTCTCAGTCAGGACTTAATGCATGTTATTATAGCCTGTCATGTTGTCATCCCCTCCTCATTGCGGGCCTTGTTCTCTCTGCTCCCTCTATCGTATTCCTGCGTCACTAAAGCCAGGTAAGAGATGTGATCCAGCTGCTGTTTGGGTCAGCGCTCAAAGACAACATGTCTTTTTCTACCTCTCTCTCAAAATGATTAATTGTTTTCTTTGCAGCTGGTCAAAACCACTAAATGTTTTTCTACAGAAAATTTGTTTTAATCATATCCTCCTCCACAGGGAGGTCAGAGGTCAGGTTTAGCATCAGAACAGCAATCCTGTGGCTGGAAGGGACTCTTGCTCAATGACACATCAGTAGGATGGATTCTAGCCAACAGCATGAGTTCTGGTTGATGAATGACCAATGATCTCCCCCCATCTATTATGTCTGTCCTACTTTACATTACATATTCCAGACATTAAAAGAGCTCTATATGATATTCAGAGTGTTAATATAACAGCAAATAACTATCTGCTTTGTAAAGATATAGCGGGCTAAGGCATGCTAAGTCTTGTGTGTGATTTATCCTGGCTTCAAATGAGTAAAGAAAAGCTACTCTAGTTGTTAGGCTTGGTTATACAATGTAAAATGCCATAGGCCTGTGCTAATAACGTTAGCATGTTGTATTTGTTTGGAAAACGTGTTTAGTATAAGACAGTTGTTTTGTTGGTGAACCTTTGTAAGTGGTAATGGAGCCGAATTTTGTAACGTTACTTTTGTTAAATGTTGCTGTTGTCCCTGGCTTCATTTGAGAAGAGGAAATCTCCACTAGCTGTTAGGCTAACTTATGCTATGTAAACTAGAGCCAGTGTTACTGTAGAAACATGGCGGTGCAACATGGCAATCTCCGTAAATGAGGACCAGCTCCCTCTGTAGATAGATAATGGCTCATTGTAAGGTAAAAAAACAAAAACAAAGTGATCCTTATTTTCAGGTGATTACACACTCTTGAAATCATATGTATTATATTATATTTCTGCCAATATATCCCCCTAAATCCTACACACTGGATCTTTAATGTAAAAATTAGTTCTGAAAAATCTCTTGGTTGTAAAAATATAGCAAAGAGATTAGACAATTTCACAAAGTAAGTGTGTTTTTTTTCAAGAATTTCCGTGAATTGAGTCATTTTCATGTCACCAGTAGGATGACATGCCTTATTTTGCATATTTCCAAGGCACTGTTACATGTTTGAAGTGAAACTAAAGAAAAGAAAAACTACTTGTGCTGAGTCTCTTTATCTAGCAACCTTGTGGCTCTTGGTTGGGAATTGTTCACATAATCAAAGAATCTCACTGTACAGGCGTTAATTGCATGCAATAAGAATGAGAAGAATGAAGAAGTGGCACAAAAAAAGTGTAATACAGATTGTGAGGCTAAATGGGTTTGCGAGTTGGATATTTTTGCAGTGGGTGACTCTCGCTTCTTTCACTTTGCATCGTTTCATATTAACTGAGCTGTCAGCTACTCTAAATCTTCTCCACTTCCATATCTCTCCCTCTAAAAGGTTCCATCAAAATCTAACACATCACGCTCCGACACACACACACACACACACACACACACTTACACTCCCCCACATGACTTAGAGGCTGAATCACCTGTGGCCGTCACTGTGACGTCAGCCTAAAGGGAGGGAGTTAACTCTGAGTGACACACACTTACAAAAATATATAAACATGCTGTTACATGCACGTAACACGAGCGTGCTAGTGTGCATGCTCAGCCTACATACGCTCACATACACCCACACACCAACAGTCCCCCAGGTAACAGGAAGTATACCTGAGGGTGTCTTATCAGCGCTAAATCCTCTGCTGTCTGTACTGTACAGACAAAAACACACAACAGATGCAACACTTATGCAACTTCTGAAAATGCAATGAACTTCCTATTTTCCTTTCATGTTTTTTTTAAGTTCTTTAATGCTCTTCTCTATGTTTTCTCTTTTACTTCTTCTTTTCAAATGTCAGTCAGTCTGATGCACCCTTACCGACGTCATTATGACGGGCCAACAGTCATTCTGTCTTCCTCTATATGTTTGTGTTTATGCTATATAGGCTTGTTAAAGTTTGAGGTGCAATGAGTGTGAAGTGTGGGCTGCATAGCTCACATAGCTGTGATGTTTCAGTGTTTGACAGATGACTCCTCAGAAGTACAGACAGTGGAAAGCAGGTATAGACATGTTTCTACATGAGCTGAGTCATAGCAGTGATCCTAATGAGCAAGTCAGGAGTGTTGTAATGACATTACACCAGCTATTTGTACATCCATCACTAGTTAAGTGATGGACTAGTTAAGTCCTTCATTCTTGATAACTGCTATCTTGATTCAGAGCAGTGATTTACTAAGTTAAATTGGAGGGAATGTCTCAGCTAGCGCAGACTTAGTCATATTTATATCTGCTTCTGGGAAATAAGCGCAACATCGGTTGTGCTTATTATTCAAAAGCAATGAAAATCAGCTATGTAAACAAAGTTGCTGAGGCATCAGAAGCTATAACATGGCATCCCACTGGAGACCATCTTGTGATGGGATCATTACAATGATCTATGACTTAAAATTGGTGGGCGAAAATGGGGGAGCCAAAAATCTTATTATTCTAACCTACTTTGATGTTATTTTGTCATTTAGTCAGAAGTTATTAGAATAATATTTTGCAAATGTAGATATATTGTCTTGTTTTTTGTGAAATGTAATTTTAAACTAGAGACCATCTAGGATCACACTGCCCAGGCCCCTAGTGTGCCAGTCTTCATAGTGGCCAAACAGTGGAATTTCACCCATAATGTGATGCTTTGTGGCCCAAAAAGACTTTCTCCCATTTGCATGGGGAAAAATAATTTGTTTTGAGTGTCACAACCCCTGCAAAATGACCTTATTCACTATCAGAATTCAGTCCGATAACATTTGGAAAGTTTAGAAGAGCAGCATGATAGAATAATTTTATCCCCATTCAAGTTAATGGAGTGCTAAACTGTAGCCGGCTCAGTTGGCAGAAGTCTCAAGTGCACCTGCTCTATGTGCCACTGAGCAACTTTCAAACACTGTATCCAGTTCTTTTTATACATCCATGCTGCAGCTGGGATACACTGATCTGTGGCTTAAAATGAATGTAGGCCAGGATAAAGTTGGGGGCTAATGGCCCTTCCCCTAATTCCTACCCCCCTACTTCCAGCACCTTTGCTTGAACCACATCCATTTTTGGACACAGCCTTCATTTTGATCTCAACTACACATCTGTAAAGTTTTGTGACTGCAAGCCCGTCACACTTTAAAGCCTATAAGTGATATTTTATACTCAAAATGACAGAACATTGAATATTTTTTTGTTGGGAATCTTTATCTTTAGACGCCAATGTACAGTTGGTGGGGTGACCTCATAGTCTCAAGCACTGAAACTATAGTTCTTTGTTCCTTCTTTTAAGAAAAAGGTATTGCATGGTTGAGACGCTATCAAGTTGACAAAATCTGTCCACAGACAGACAGACATAAAAACATATTTAAAACTACTTCTACGGTAGTTTCCACTATTATAGTTGCCACCAGAACCACATTTTGCCATGATGACACAAACAAGCACACACACACACACACACACACACACACACACACACAGAGTCACAAAGTGACAACAATACCAGTCTGTGTGATTTTGTTGAGGCTAGTAACCATTACAACTTAATAACCAGCAGTCAAATCAGATTACAGTGTCAGGTCAGATGTCGACCACATACCATGACCTCTTATACCCTTCATTCTTAACAGTTGAGCAGTAACAAGCTAACATCAGTTTTTTCAGTTGGTTTTAAGTTGGCTACGTGAGGCATTATTTGCCACTGTATGTGGTGCAACCGATTTTAATTCACTGACATGTAAATCTCCACTTAATAAACACTTGCTTTATAACTAGGCTCAGTTAACTTGGCTAACATACAAACAGCTGGTGAGACCAGCTACTCTTGGCCACACTGTATCTGCAGTCAGTCTTCCTTCATTAAAAAGACGTTGATCCAAGCTGATATGGAGCTGCATACATTATAGCAGAAATATTTAATGTTGTATCTCACAGCCCATGTTTGGTGTGGCTGAAATGCATGATGTAATTACAACATTAATGCATGCACACGTAAAGCCATACACACCCAAATGAGATAGGAGGAAAACGGTAAAGGACGCCTCTTGGGGCCCTCAATTAAAAATTGATGTTGTGCTCTAGTGAGCTCTTGGCTGTATCTGCTGAATATTTGATAAACAGTCTGACTTTTCTTTTTACATTGGCACCATTATGTTGCCTTGGGTATATGGGACAGGAAGCCACTCTCCTCTACTTCCTGTCTGATAACACCGATCTCTGGAAGACTGGGAGGAAACCGCACCAAAGGAAACAGGGATGAGGAAAAGGGAAGGTGGAGCATCAAGTCGACTGCTTGGTGGTAAAACAAAAACAGCAGTGTTTGAGGAAATCAGAGAAGCTGTTTTATGGATGCATTTAGAAAAGAATATATTTACTCCCAATGTTCAGTTATTCTGGATGAAGCAGAGACAAAATAGGACCTGCAATTGTCTTATCAAATCAAACGACTGACAGAAGTATGCATGTATGTATGAGAGAGAATAACAGGAGAGAAGAGGGGAAAGGGATGATCGACAGTTTGAGAGAGCAGCAGTTAAAAGACCCAGACAGCAAGAAAAACATACAAAGATAGCGCAGCAGCCACGGTGTCACAAGATCCAAGGACTTGTTTTGTCTCTGTGAGAATCAGAGAGAGGAGGAGGAGGGAGCCAGGAGCTACATGTGTATGTGTGAAAGAAAGTGAAAGACAGGGATGAAATGTGTGTTGCTGTGTGATGCCTGTTGTGTGTGTGTGTGTGTGTGTGTGTGTGTGTGTGTGTGTGTGTGTGTGTGACGGAGGGTGGAGGGACTCCAGGGAAAAAGAACCCCGACTCAGCCTCCAAAAATCCCTTTCATGTGTGATTGGGGCTGTGCCTCTGTCTCCTCGTTATCTCCACGCACAGGCCGGGTATCGCTTTCTCTGCGCTGGCTGACTCTGTAACCAACACCGAGCGTCTGCAACACAACTTTGGCCTGCTTTCCTCAGCCCGCTTCCTCCCTCTAAACTGATTTGAATAAGGGTGAGAAGCGAATGACTCAAATAATGCTCTATGTTAGTCATGTTTTTGACCAGGCACTTGGGTATCATTGCCATCAATGAAACCCTAAATTGGAATGAATTAATGGTACAGTGTGCTGGATTGAGGAGGAATATATTGGCAGAAATAGTATGTAATTATTCATAACTATGTTTTCATTGGTTTATAATCAACTGAAAATAAGAATTGCTATGCCTTCATTACCTTAGAATCAGCCATTTACATCTACATATCGAGTGGGTCCTCCGCCATGTTGTTCTACAGTAGCCCTGAATGGACAAACCAAACACTGACTCTAGATAGAGCCATTTGCGTCTTCCTGTCAGCCAGCTTAGTTCTCTTACATGCCTGGCACACAGAAGAAGATTCAGTTGGTTGCAATCTGCAACCTCACCACTAGATAACACTAAATCCTATACACTAGACCTTTAAAAGGAGGAGGTGAGGCTTAAGTCCCGTTTCCAACAAGCACTTTTGGTACCCTCCAAGTGAGGATTAGAATATATGCAGTACACATAATCCAGTTGAAACTGATAGGTATTTTTAAACACTTGAAAATCCACTCATTACTTTGTCATCCAAGAGAGACAATAGAAACAAATGGAATAGTCAAAGTTGGCACATTGAGATTTAAGGTGTGCTGATGGAATCACGTCGTGAACTCATGCATTGGGTAACATTACAAGTAAACCTCCACCTTAGAAGTTGCTGGCAGTTGACACAGTGAATTAAATCATTTTTTTCTCAGTCTACAGCTGCTGCTCGAGGCAGCAAAACATCCTTTCATTTTATAGTTATAGTTTACTAATATTTGTAAGACTTGCCACGGTATGAACCGTGGTTACATAAGCTAAACCAGTTATATATACTTGATTATAAACTGGTAATCAAATGTATCACAGGTGGTTTTTACTGAATTCATACAAATTTTTATCTTAAATCAAGTGTCCAAACTGACTATTTGGAGTGATCAATCTTGTGATTAAATGTTTTCTTTCACACAGAAATGTCATGAAACAGTGAAGCATCTACTGCAGAGGCAGATTAAATTTATGTGATAATATAAACTAATGACTGCAGACAGGAAAGTCAGTGTCTAAAACCATGAAGACCTGATTCTTCACACTTGAAGTCACAGCATAAAACCTGAACTGATGATGTGATTGGGGGTCAGAGGTTGGTTCTCCGATGATAGTGCTGACGTACGTCTCTATGATATAATACACTTTTCTAGATCTGTCATCTGATGATGCCCCACAGCTGAAATGTCATGTTGTAATGAATAAGAGGAGCTGCTGTTTATCCTTCTACAGTGCCTCTTTTCTTGCTTCTAAGATGATCTATCAAAATAAATGTGATTTAAATGTACAGCTTACAGCTGTAAGTCAAATAAGGTGCACATATCCCATTAAAATCACCACTAGTTCTTTCATAATGTTGAAAGGAGCTCCAGGATTTGTGGAGACAACATCATGTCTACTGTCCTATTTGTTCTCTGCTGTTCAGCTTCAGGCTGTTTTCATGCATTGTTTGTACATTTCCTAAAAAAAGTTAGACACCAAAATTTGTACAAATTCAAATTAATCATGAGCCAGTAAATTATGCATAACCCATGTATTTTGGAAGGGTGCGATCACCAGACCAATGCACTGACAGGAGAAAAGATGGAAGCGGTCCCAAGCAGTCCATATTGGCTGATGTGGTGGATGGGTCACAAAACACAAGACTTTCCCCAGGAGACTTGTGTTCAGAAAAGTGTGAACACATCATTTTAAGGTACATCCTCACCATGTTTCTTTTCCCAAACCTAACTACAGTAACTTTACTTGCTTAAACCTAACCATGTAACTTTCTGTTAATTATGATGTCATTCGTACGCTAATTTGTAGGGTATCACATGAACTGCTGAATGAGGATACACTGTTAGCTTAAAGGAATACTTCACCCCCAAATGACCATTAGTATATCAGTTTACTCAGCCCGTGTTATGATGAATTTGTGAAGAAAACTTTTCTCACATGCCTCCATGGTGAACAAAGAATACAAAAACAGAGAAAATACTATTAAAGTCAAAAGGGTCAGCCTTTAACAACAGCAAAACTACATCAAAACATTGTTTACAAATGGACACACAACTTGTGCAGTATAATTCAACAGTCTTAGGCACAGGTATCATGCCAGCGCTGCTTATGCAGAAGTGTTGGATAAATTAGGCAAGAAAAAAATAGTTTTCTCCCCAAATTCAACATAACATGGGATGAGTAATTGATTTTTTTTTTAATTGTCATTTTGTGGGGTGAAGAATTCCTATTGAAAAGAAACTCAGCACCCTCTGAAATTTTTTTTGCAGACCTTTAACTTTTCACCTTCCTGCAGTAATGCGCAGGTGTACTCCAGGACCTTGTGACATCACAATCGGGTGTGGTTACAGATGCAAAGCCCACTCCTGGTAAGAGCAGGAAGGGCTTGAAACTGAACAACATTATAAAACTCTTTTCACATAGTACTTACTATGAGGAGTCAGACCTTCTTTAAGACTATGTTGCTAAATGACTACTCTTGCATAGCCAGACCTATCTTGCACTGTGCTAGATCTAAAAAGATTAAACAACATTTTAGTGTGTAGGTTGCTAGCTTGGAAGATGTTACCGTTTGATGCACAGCACTAAAATAAAGTGTGGAGACAGGTCTGGCTATGCAAAACTACTTGTAGTTTCCAGGGGTGTAACAATACATTGCTCTGAATTTATATATCAAGTCAATGATAACGATCCAATATTACCGATGCAAAGTGCAAACATTGATACATATTTTCATCTTTACTTTGAAATCCCCATGGCACACCTGTGTCACCATTTCCATCCAAGTACACCTCCATCCTAAACATTTAACAGTGCTAGCGGCAGATTAACAATGGCAAACAACCAAGTATAGACAATGAGGGTGTTTACTGATACCATCTCGTATTGATCGCTGGCCCTTTAATTGAATCAAATTGAAATCCTATTGCTGCAAACATTGTAAAATCAGATAATCTCAAATTGTTGTCCAAATGAATTGATATAATATTGTATCATGATCAAACTTCTGATTTACACCCCTACTAGTTTCACATAGCAATGGGAATTTTGAGAGTCTGAGATAGTTGGCCAATGACAGGCTTTATGCCCACAGTCTGAACACTACTAAATGGCTAAAGAGAAACATTTTTGCAGTGTTCTGCCAAGAATGTATACGTTTTATCATCTACAAAAAGATGTTGCAGAAATGGAAAAAAGCTTTTCACAGCGGTAAAACATAGTTACTGATCAACTGCAGATGATTATCCTTCTGCTGCTTAGGTATTAATTGATCTAGTTATTATGCCTATTTATCAGTTAGGACAGTGTAAGACTTTAGCAACAGTCATACATCTGAATAATCCTGTTAATCGCTCAGAGTCTTTCCAACTCAGTGCTTTGTCTCTGTCTCTTTCTCTCTGTCTTTCTCTTGCTCTCTGTCTTCCTTTTCTGCAACAATGCAGTGTCAGTGGCTTACATAAGCACATGCGTAGACGGAGAGAAATGAAGCCTTTTTAAAGCGTGATGACTGAACCAGAAATTCAAACACCCCAAAAAACTGTGAAGATGAAGGGAAGGAGAAAAGAGAATCTTTAATTCTGATGAAAAGAAGACACTTGAGAGCATCTGTGTTGTGTGTTTAAAGGCGTAGTTTGGATGAGGCAAATCAATATTTTACCCCATCTCTCCATCCCAGCCATAACTCGGCATCGCTTTAGATATGGTGAAAAAATAAGAAAAGCAAAAACCAAAAAAACAAAAAAGATGGTGTCAGAACATGGGAGGTTTTTCCCAGGATGCATCCAAATGTCCTCACTGGACTCAAATTATTAAACAAAAGAAATATATTCACCATAGACCATGGTCACCAGCCCCTCCCCCACCACAAACACATCTACTGTACACTAACACAGACACACAGACACTAAAGGCTGCCAAATGTCAACTGAGATCTGGGGCAGTTTCCTCGCAGGCATGGCACAGACGCCTATACACAGCCAGATGAGGTCCTGCATCCAGCCGAGCATGTGGTTACCACGGTGACCCTGGTCTCTCTCCATCACCACCAATAAAAATGCTGGAAAGCTGCAGAGGGGGATTGTCTGGGAGGCATTTAGTAAAATGTCATGTGGTATTACCCAAAACAGAGTGTGTACTGGTGTGTGTCTACATGGATGCTACATAGTGGGGACCAAAATGCATATTTTAGCAAACAGAGTGAGGACATTTTGGCCGGTCCTCCTCACTTTCAGGGTTTCAGGGTTAGGACTTAGTTTTAGGGTTCAAGTTATAATTAGGTTTAGGTTAGAGTTAGGGTAAGAGATGCGGTTAGGCATTTAGTGGCGACAGTTAGGGTTAGGGTAAGGAGCTAGGAAATACATTATATCACTGAGGGTCCTCACAAAGATAGAAGTACAAGAATGTATGTGTGTGTGTGTGTGTGTGTGTGTGTGTGTGTGTGCTCAGCGCCAGTATTGGACACTTAAAGGGTTTGAAAGGGCCTTGGAGGTTGTTTAGATGCTCTGGTGTGGTAATAAAACACACACAAAGAGACAAGGTTGTTTAATGTCCGTTTATAGGCTGATTTTATCGGAGTTTGATTTAGGTTTAGTAGCCATTACTGGCAGCACACAGTGCCTGGGGGCTTTATTGCACTGATGATTACACAGGCTCATTGACTCTCTTTTCAAGTTAAGTGTGGATGCATTGAATGTTATTGGGCTCTATTTAAATGGACACATGAGGCCCTTACCACATTTACTGTGTTTCTCTCTTAATGGTTATAGCTGGTAACTGCCTCCACCAAAAAACAAATGTAAGCATGATAAACATGGTGTATTCAAATATTTCATTCAAAAGTATTATGCGAGCCAATCAGTTTGATCTATTTCTCAGAAAAAGATAAAGTGCTGACCGAGTTAGTACTGTTCAATATTTGTAGGCCTTTTACATATAAAAATCTTGTTTTCTCATGCTGAAGTTGAAACAATCTCTGTACAAGATTATTGTTTTTTTCTGTCCAGCTTTCTTTCTCAGTTTACAATAAAAAGGAATTGTCTGACATTTTGGGAAAACATGTATTTGCTTTCTGACCAAGGGAGGATTGATACCATTCTCGTATTTCTCTGTATGAGTTATGAAGCTATGGCCAGCAGCTGGTTAGCTTAGCTCAGCATAAAGACTAGAAACATAGGCAAAGACAATAAAACAATCTTCCTGTCCTTCTGGGTAGTCAACCTGAACCAAGCCTGGCTATTCTCATGCACTATTTGTACCTATACAGACGAAGAGTAATGCACCACAATTTATACATAACCCATATAATCATGAGCCAGTGATTTGTGTATAACCCATGTAATTGGAAAGACCGCAATCATGTGATCTATGCACTGACAGGAGTAAAGTCCTCTCTAGCGCAGACAAAGTGTTGTGGAAATAGGTTTGGTTATGCAAGACTAGTACTGAGAAACACACCTGGAGAACTAGTTGGCGAAGTGGAAGCTAGTCTGGTGTCAGCCTTGTGTATTGTATTTGCTCCATTCTGTCGACCTCCTACTGCGAATGAGGCCCCTCTATTAATTTAATGATACTGACATTTAACAGCCATTACATAGAACATAAAAAAAATCTTTATTGGCGTCATCTTTTCCATTGTCCCACAACTATACTGCACTAGCCTGCCAAACAGCACACTAATGACCAAAGTCTTGCAGGTTCTTAAAAGTTCCTGTTATAGGAAGCTCCATATTATGAGTTGTCAAAGGTCCAGCATGTAGGATTTAGGGGAATATATACTGTCAGAAACGAAATATAATAGTCATATTTTTTTACGTGTGTTTATAATCATCTGAAACTAAGAATTGTTGTTTTCTTTACTTTTGAATGAGCTGTTTATATCTATAAACAGAGCAGGTCTCCTCCATGAAGTCCACCATGTTGTTTCTTCAGTAGCCCAGAATGGACTGACCAAACAAAGGCTCTAGACAGGGTAATTCATTTCACATCAGCCACCATAATTCCTCTAAATGCTTGGCACATGGGAGAAGTTTCAGTTGGTTGCAATCTGCAACCTCACCGCTAAATGCGGCCAAATCCCACAAACTAGACCCTTAAGTTCCTGTGGTGGAAAAAAGCTAATGGTTGCATTTTATTTATTCAGAGCAAAGGGCAGCCAGAAGACATTAAGCAAAGACAGAATATGTTGAGATTTGGTTTAAAGTGAAATGTAAATCCTTTTTATAAACTTTTATGTATTTTATTATGTTATTTATTTTGCAGAATGTTGTCTTCTGTCTTTGTATGTTTGTGTCTTGTGTACATTGAAACACATTGTCTCTGGTGTTGATAGTGAATTACAGTGTGTCAGGTTTTATTAGCTCCTTGCACCAGATGGTGATATAATAAACCTGATGAAACCCTTTAATGCACATGAGCCAATTAGACTAAAATATTCTTAATTTATGAGTTAAATGAACCAATTCACACATCTGCCCAGTTCACTGTAGATAAGACAATTAAACACAAATTAGAGGGACTCTTTATCCACATTACCTGTATTTAGACTTGAAATTGCACAAGACAGCAAATTCAGTCTGTTTTCTATTTAATAAACTACATTGATTTTCTTTTACTCTACATCATTCACTGCCTTCATTTGCAGCCAGTCTGTCAGCTGTAAATCACTGTGGGTTTAATTAAAACTTGTTCGCTGCTGTGTCTATGTGTGTCCCTCAGTCACAATAAGGGAGTGAGGGGTGTTTGACCCTCTGTGACACTGGGATGAGGAGGGGGAAAATACAGAGATTAAACAGAGGAAATGTAGTCAGGGGAGAGGAGAAAGGTAAAGACAAAGGTGAGAAAATAAAGGAAGAGGAGATAGCGAGGCACTGGCAGGCAGCATGCTGGTTGTAGTAAATCTCTCTCTGGCAGTGGAGAGACGAGAGGGCCATGTCCAGATTTATGGCTGCCTGCTGGGGTAATAAGAGAATGGATTGGATCCTTTTCAATCACCCCCTTAACAGCATTGTAGTGCCTGTAGCCACCTCACTGCTGCTATATGATGATCTATATACTCTATGATCTGCTACAATATGCAGACCATTTCATCTAAGGTGATTTACAGTGGACACACTCTTGTCATATGTAGGTCAGTGGCTCCTGTCTGGTCCCCACAGACCCGGTTCTGCCAACTGTATCAGATGATTGTCTGCTGCCATGGAGATAGAAATGGAGCTGGCTCTAGTTTTGGTTTTTCAAGAGAGAGACAGGCAGTTTTCAAGTATGTGCACGTGCAGAGAAGCACCTATTGAGATGCAAGTGAAACTAATGGGTTAGTTAAACGTTATAATGGCAACAGAGATAATAAGGCGCTTCCTCTTTCCGTCTTCCTGTTGATACCACACTGTTTCTCTTACCTCGCACTGAGCAGCCTCATGGGCTAAAGCAAAACACAGAGACGGATAGAAGTAGAGATGATATTGTCTGGATATCCGCCCTGCCCTGTGCAACTCAAGGGAAAACTTACAGTGATGATTGAGATTGTAGACATCATTTGTCTACAGCAGCGCTGGGTCATTACTCTGCAAGATATTGACAGTAGTTGAATAAAAGTACTGTACACAGCCGCACTGTTCATACGAATACCTACAAAATATAATGCACCAGAATTTGTATATAACCCACATAATTGGGAAGGCTGCAATCAAGGGACCAGTGCACTGATGTGAATAAAGAAGGCAGTATTATAAAGAGCAAAAGGCTGTGTAAGGAGGCAGGTTGGGGTGGTGGATGGGTCAAACAAACACAGGACTTTCCCCCAGGTGACCTGTGTTTGTGTCCAGTGTGAAAGCGAGTGAAATTTGACTTATTTTATGGCCGTCACTAATGCTTTTTTACTAAACCTAACCTACCTAACTTTACTTTTCTTTTTTTTTTTTTTTAAGTTTATTTTTTTGGGCTTTTTGCCTTTAATGTACAGGATACAGTGGTGGAAAAAAGTTTTTGGACACCCTTAAAATTTTACACAATCTCAAATATTATCATGAAATATATGTAGAAAAATCTTTTTTGTGTTTCAAAAGGTGTGGCTGCATTAGACAGATACAAACAAATACAAATTATATTTTTTTGTTTATTGTTTACAAGAAAAACTAACAAAACTAAATTCTTGACAGTTTCAATATGTCAGTTCTCAACATTGTCGGTATCAAAGTCAACAAATAACAGAGAATGTGTTCAAAACTGAACAAAAAATAAATAAACCATCACATCATCAAATTAATATTTAGTAGTCCTGCCATTGGCACGTAGTAGAGCTCTAATTCTGGCTGGCATGTTCCCCACAAGCCTTTCACACTGTTGAGGGGTAATCTTGTCCCATTCTTCTTGAATTACTGCTTTTAATTCTTCCAAATTATTTGGTTTATGCTTTGAAACAGACCTTTTGATAATCCACCACAGATTTTCAATGGGGCTCATGTCCGGGATTGAGCTGGCCACTCTAAGACCTGGATACTGTGCTCCTGCAGCCAAGTTCTACTGGCCTTGGATGTGTGGCAAGGGGCATTATCTTGTTGAAACATCCAGTTTTTACCTCGATGGAACAGTGCACGTGCAGAAGGGAGCATGTGGGTTTCGAGAATGGTACAATACTTGGTAGAGTTCAATGTGCCATCACAGACAGTGAGATGACCAACACAGCAGCACTCATGCATTCCCAAACCATGATACTGCCTCCACCATGCTTGACAGTAGGTACTGTACATGCTGGAGATAATGCTTTGCCTGGCCTTCTGCGTACCCTCACATTAGTAGGAGGAAGATAAAGCTGGAAACTGGACTCATCTGACCACAAAATCTTCTTCCAATTCCTGGCTGTCCAGTTCTTGTGTGCCTGGGCCCAACGACGCCGGGTTAACCTTTGTCTCTCATTGATCAGGGGCTTCTTGATAGCCTTGTAGGACCTTAAGCCATAATCTAAAAGTTGGCCACGTACAGTGTGGGTGGAACACTGGACACCAGTTTGGTTTGACCACTGCTGCTGAAGCTCCTGTGATGTCATTCGGCGGTTTTGCCTGCACATGCGGATCAGGATGCGGTCATTTCTTGCTGAAGAAACCCTTGGACGCCCAGATCTCGGTTTGTCTTCCAAGCTGTTGGTTTGTCTGTATTTCTGCAGAGTGTATCCAACTGCTGAAGGACTGCATCTGCACTTCCTGGCTATCTGGCGGCAGCTGTACCCTTCCTGGCTGAGAATCTTTATCTTCAGGCGTGTTTCCTGCGTTAGGTTCCTTGTTTTAGCCATTTTTGTGTCTGAAGAACTTTCAAATGTGCTGGCTTTATGTAGACACGAAGCTTGGCAACAAAAATTGTGTCTTTTAATAAAAAGAACGACCTTCATCACTGGTACCAAAATGACCCAATACTCAAAATTTCTTATGTATTTTTATGGAACCAATCAATTTTAAGTTTTTAATGGCTTTTTTAGGATTTATTTAGTATTTTGGCTGTGACTGTACTAAAAGAAATTGCACTTGAAGACCTAAGAGTGATTCTTAATGCAATATTTCACAAATGCATGGGGTGTCTGAAAACTTTTTTCCATCACTGTAGAGTGAAGTGGTGGAGAGAGAGAGAGTGGGGGGTGACATGCAGCAAATGGCTGCAAGCTGGAGTCAAACCTGCGACCGCTGCGGCAAGGCATCGCCATTGTACATGAGGCGCCGGCACTATCCACTGCGCTACCGATGCCCCAACTTTACTTTTCTAAACCTAACCTCAGTAACTTTATGTTGAGTACATAACTTTACGTTAAGTACGTAATATGTCGACACCATCTACGGGACATTAATTCATTAGATATCATATACACTGTTGTCTGTTGACTTTCACCTGCATGTTTATTGGCCACTTGAGGGCACCTTTTGGCAACATTGTTATTAAAATAAAAAAAATCAAATACACACTTAGCAGACGCAGAGCAGCATTAGAATTAATTTGGAGTTGTGTTTCTGCGTATCTCCCAAATGTACACTGACATGCAAAAGTTTGGGCACCCCTGGTCAAAATTTCATTTACTGTGAATAGTTAAGTAAGTAGAAGATGAACTGATTTCCAAAAGGCATGAAGTTAAAGATGAAACATTTATTCAATATTTTAAGTAAGATTACTTTTTTCTTTCTATCTTTTACAGTTTCAAAATGACAAAAAAGGAAATGGGCCTGAAGCAAAAGTTTGGGCACCCCGCATGGTCAGTTTTTTTCATTTTTTTCCAGAATCTGATAAATCTTCCTGCAGGTCTTTTGCAGTCAAATGGGGATTTTGATTTAGCTTTCTAATAGTCTCTATATACAGACTCTACATTCAGTAAATGTAGAGTCTGTAGGCAAACCCCGGAGATCTTGCCTCCGGAAGAAGAACGGAAGAGCCCTGGTTTCCAGTTGTAGGTTGTTTGTAGTCTGCATGATACTGACCAATCACGTTTGAGCCGGCTGCAGCTGTTAACAGGTTAAACGGTCGGTGCGGTGAACTAACAAAGCGGAACATAATTGGTGTCACTGCAAACTCTGAATCCATCGCAATGGTTCAACATATTTACTATATATAAACGGAAGTCGGAAATGGAAATTCGCCTCCTCCGCCCAAATCAAACCGGATTGCCAAAAAAACAGGGGTCTGCCCCCAGAGGCTGTATCGCCATCTGCCGGAAGTCAGACGCCGAATACAGCCGATGGGTTCCGAGAATGGCTTTCTAACAATCCTATGAGCAGCTCACTCTGAAAGTTTTCTTGGTCTTCCAGACCTCAACTTGACCTCTACAGTTCCTGTCAACTGCCATTTCTTGATTACATTATGAATATAAATAAACAGGTACCTGAAAACACTTTGCTATCTTCTTATAGTCTTCTCCTGCTTTGTGGACATAGGTTATTTTAGTTTTCAGAGTGCTAGGTCAGCTTTTTAGAGGAGCCCATGGCTGCTGATTGTTGGGACAAGGTTTCAGGAGTCAGAATATTTGTAAAGCTTTGAAATTTGCATCACCTGGCCTTTCCTTAAAAAGCCATAGCATAGCCCTAACAAGCTCATTATAGTCTGAGACCCTTGTAAAACTTGTCTGAGAGCTTAAATGTGTCTTGGAGTGCCCAAACTTTTGCATCGTGCTCCTTTACTTTTTTCACTCTAAAATTGTACAAAACAAAAATAATACACTAATCTTGCTTAAACCGTTGAAAATCATGTTTCATTGTTAACTTCATACCTTTTGGACATCAGTTCATCTTCTACTCACTCAACTATTCACAGTAAACAAAATTTGACCAGGGGTGTCCAAACTTTTGCATGTTACGGTAAGTCTAATTCACTCTCTTTTAGCTCTGTTTTGGTCTCCACCATCTCCTGAGGGAAATGCTTAGCTCTTTAGCCATAAAATGCTCCACTTTGTTCTCCAGCTATTTTTTTAAGCATTTTTTCTCATCTTTCCTTCATCTTGCTGAGGCCCACTTTAAAAATCACTTGTCTATAGCATCTCATGAAGGGTGAATACTTCTTTTAGGCCCCTCAGTCACCAATACTAAATTACTTTCCGCATGTTTAACACATTACAGAATGATGTAAGGTATGTCCCAGTGGTATTATGTCAGCCAGATTCTAAGAAATAGTTCTGACAGTTTGTAATTACGGTTAGGCTTTCAATGGGTGGGAACAAAGCCCCACATTGACAGTGACCCTGAGGGCAGCCATTGTTGGGGCTGACTTCACCTGGACTTCTATAGCGATGTTTGTCTGGTGGTCTAAAAAGTCTTCCCAGAGGGAAATACCTATGTAACAGTGTGAAACAATTGGTAGCTTCGATGGACTGATCCACCTCTGGTGATGACATTGATACAAGCAGGATGAGTATCATAGCACAATGTCTAAAAATCCTCTGGCTCCCTCTGACAGAATATGACACAGAGATCATAACAGCCCTCTGGCTGGAAATTCTGTAGTAAACTGAGAGAATGAATACGATGATCTGCTTTTGGAGAAAGAAATCACAAAGCTGTGTTTTAAGGAAAAAATAATTGAAAACAGGTCATGATACTCATGCAATTATGAGGCAACAAGGATAACAAATTGGATTAGGAGTTATTGCCAAACATGCCCTTTTATTGTATGTAGCCCAGCATCACTCATGTCTGCTGCCCATACATCATGTGCAGTCTTGTTTTGGGATTCCTCTCGAAAGAATCAATGCTTTGTGACTCTGTTGACCTTTAGCAGGGTAGTTAAGTTAACACAAGGCCTTGACCCCTCAAACAGCATTGTCACTATTAGCTACTGCCTGTCTGGAGGGAGATATATTGTTCTGCTTGACAGTCCTGTAGCAGGAGGATGAATAAGAGGACAAGTCTAACAGCAAGTCCAAATGAAAAGCAAGTATAACAGAATCAGGTTGAGAATACAAAGTACACTTTTTCTTTAAGTTAGTATCCATCAGCAGCAGTAGTGATGCATGATCAGATCAGAACAAAAACTCCACACAATTAATTTTATAAGCAAGAGATAAAATTGTCTGATTTTAATGAGGCTCCCATGCACCTTCACTTCACATTTGCTTTCCATAAAATATTATTTTAAAGTGCCCTTCGGTCAAAAGGTTAGGCGCTTTCCTGAAACTGACAAGCAGTGATGAGAACCAGCCTTGACTAACTAACTGTCAGGAGTCATAAACGATGCTGTGTTCCTCTGAACGACATGACACCATTGCCTTAGGGAGGAAAGAAGAGCAAGATAATTGCACAACTAGTGTGTATGTGATTTAGAGGGGTGGGGGGACAGGGAGGTGGTGGTAGCATGTCCTCAGGTCCAAGGGGTTTATGGATGCTTGTCCTAATCACCCTCCTCCAACAGCTTCACTTTTATGAGCCGTCATTTTACCCGACTTTCACGGTGCTCTGACGGTTATTGACCTCCTGTAGGTTGCTCAAGGTTAAAAAACTGTGCTTGGCTGCGTGAGGTATCTTAAATCTGTAGTTTGTTTGTCTTCTAATGGCAAAGTGCAAGAGATTAGATAATCTGAACACTCATGCAAGATGTGCCCTTTAAATAATTGTTAGCCATAATCATATATCTGTGCTGCAACAGGGGTTTTAAACAGACCTATAAGACTTTAAAAATGTGTATTTTAAACTGAAATTTTCCCTCATGATTAAATTGCGTTTTACAGCTTGTATATGTAGCCTTATGTTTTTAAAGGGATATTTTGACATTTTGGGAAAGACTCTAATTTCATATGTGTGCACCAACTATGGGGTTGGAGGCCATTGGCTTAGCATGAAGATTGGTAGCAGTTACACTACAAAAATAAGCCTGCCATCACCAAAGCTTGCTAATTAACACAGTGCATCTTGTTTGTGTAATCCTTACACAAACTAAAAAAAAATATATATATATAGACTTGTATAAAACTATGTAGCCATTGTGACATTGGTTCGTGGACTCTGGTTTAGAATCCTTGAGTATGGCACTTGACCAATGCCATCTTGGATTTTTGGAGCCAGAAGGGACCATATTTGGATGAGAGGGTGGAGTTAATCACAATGCTAGCTGCTAGCTTGGTTAGCAACGGACATTTACAGTCTATGTTTGACTGTGATAATGCTAATGCTAATTCTAATTTTCACTAGCAAAAAACAGACTTAAAACCTTTAAAACAAAATATCCTTATCAGAATAACTGAATATACAACTAGTACAACCAAACACTGAACATAACTCATTTAGCACAGCTACAACTGTTGTTGGGAGAAGTTTGCCTTACGGGCTTCCTTCCAGAAAGCCTTTTCTGGGTTTGGTTTTCAGTTGGGAGACATTTTACTTGAGGGCTTTCTATCAGAAAGGGATTTCTTGGTGAAGGTTAGGAATTAAAGTCATGATTTGGGGTAAAATAAATAGATCTGTGGTAGAAAGGGCTCTCTGGGAGAAAGCCTACATGGTTCCCTTGTCTCAAAGTCATCAGATTTTTTGAATGGGTTTTTGGTTAGATACCTAAAATAAGGTCTGTGGTTAGCTTAAGAGACTTTCAGCTTCTTTGTGTCTTTAAAAGGCGGTTGCTAACAAGTGGCTAAATGAGACTACCAAACGCCATCACGCTGAGCTGCACTGAACACGGCTTTATAGTCTTGTTATGGAGGTAATGTTACATCATGCGACCGTAATGTCGTTCATTTATAGCTTAATGTGAAATAACTTCTGGGGATTCCATTTAAGCTTCAGTAATCATGAAAGTGGTGTTCATTTGTGAAGATTATCTTAATGTTACATGTTAACGTCCGCGTCGGCTTACAGAAAAACGTTATACCTGGAGCATTCTATTTCTGCTGTAAAGTTGGGCATTTTAACATGGAGGTCTATGAGGACTGACTCGCTTCTGGAGCCAGCCTCAAGTGATCATATGAGGAACTGCAGTTCTTGGCACTTCTGCATTGCGCTTCATTTTTCAGCCCCACATGTTACCGTTTAGTGTGACCAATCCAACACCAAAATCAGACAAACAATCAGCAGTCAGAAAGAAATGTGAATGAAATGTGAAGATGGATGTATTAAGGAGAACTGGATACTGTGTTCAAAGATGCGTTCCCATGAAAATTGCTCATTGGTTGCATACTGTTTATTTAATCAGAAAGCTTGTGCTTATCGGTCTTAGCAAGCAAACTAAACGAAAAAATCTGATAACATATCTCTATAACTCATCAGGTGACTATCACAGTCATGCACTTAACTTTCTTTACATCAGGTTCATTGAGCCAGTTCCTGTCTGTGTAATGTTTTTGGTGTGCCTCAGGGCCTCAGACACACCACGTGTTGACATTTAAGTATACCTCTGCTGACATGTCAGTGTCCACTGTCTGCCTCTAACCTACTGATACTTTACACTGGTGGTACCATAACACTACAACAACACCAGCCTCATGGGAGGATAAAGCACATGTGAACACATACATCAACACACACACGCCTTCAGGGTTTCCTGAGGCGACATTTAATGCTGTCAACCCGTCACCTGGCTTATGGCTGATTTACTGTGACTGTTGTGTTTTGTCCTCTCTCCTTACTAACAGTATTGGTGTGTGACTTCAGGTACATGGTTGCTGCACAGTACCTATGACTGATTACTGCTGTTGCCATTACTGCTTTATTTCTCTTGTTCCAGTCTCGATTTCTCTCACATACACCAATTTTCATTCTCTTAATGTGACAGTCTGTGGGTTTAAACATCTTTCTCTTCTTGCCATTGTCTTCTTTGTCTCTTTCATACTCTTGCCCTGCATCTAGATGCTGTTGCCTCATCATACAGACCCTGGAGCTAAAAACATCCAAAGGGGGAAACAATATATGATCACCGCCACTTAAACCTCCTATGTGTACAGCACTGTATTTTTCTGTTTTCATCTTGTTCTTTGTGTGCATGTGAGGAAAGATGTGGGTTGTGCTTCACGAGGTGAGGTGACAACATGGTTTTCTCACTTTGCTACAGATTAATTAGCCTTGTAGATCAAACAGCCAACAGCGAACCCCATCAACCCTTTCCCCCGCAGAAACAATTAAGATACTCCCAATCTGTCTAGTACTTATTACTTTGTGCCATCTGACCAGCCCGCCATCAGACACCTTAGCGGGGGTACAAAGCAATCTCCCGTGAGAATATTCTCTCCATCTGTTTATCATACTGAAATCAGAGGTACATGTTTACTGGAATGGTTTTGTCAGAGGTGAGGCGTCTCATTCTTCAATCAGCATCTGTTTCACGGTAGTCTTGCACAAGAAGACAAACAAGAGATTGGAGCAGGATGGTATGATAAGATGCAGATTAAGATCTGACTGCTGTATTAGAAGCTCAGTGGTTTCACACTGAGGTGTCACATCTTGAAGAGATGGGATGGGATGAGATTAATGGGACGAGATGAGATAAAAGCCATAATAATGTCTATAAGCAGCCTCAGGCTAGAAGAAAAATTACTTAGACATCATTTAAGAAAGCAGACTCTGTAGACAGTGAAAGCAGATGATACAACTATAAATATAATAAACTATAAAAATAATAAATATCGCTGTAACCTTTACTATCAAGAATATTAGCCATTATCAACTGGACATTAACCTTAGCAAAGGTGTTATGATTTGTTACATAATTTGTTTGATTGTCAATTTGGGACATTTTTGGTAGAAGAAAACCACCTTAAATTCTAAAGTCTACCTTGAGTATTACTTTAGAACTTGTTATGCATTTCTGTTTTTATTTTTATATGGACAATTTGTTACCAAGTAAAATAATTTAGAAATTGTTGACCTTCAAACACATGGAGGCCCCCTACTTCACTCTGATGACATGTTCAGGTGAAATGGGACAATCATGTTTGTTTGTTCTTTAAATGGTTGAATCAATTTATCAGTTCAGTCCTTAATTCATTAAATCGTTGATGTAAGCTAACTATTTATTTAGAAGATGTCTAACTTTTCTGCCATGCTTTCCCTGTTCTTTTGCTGCCTGATTTCTTAGTGTCATATTGTCTACAATGGACATGTGAGTGTGATTGCCTGTGTGTAACACTGTGCTAATTCTGGTCTACTGCACCTGACATGGACTCACTGCATCATCTTTAATAAGTGACAAATTACAAAAAATGTCTGTAATATGTTAGGGTGGCACACAGTAGCATAATGTGTGATTTTATGGCACCTGGTAGCAGATGCATAAGGAAGTTATGATGGGCCCCAGTGCACATTTTTATGACGGGCCCTAATGTACACTATCATGCATGTATTGTCTTGACACAAATAGAGACTTGACATTGGACAACGTCAACATACATATCACCCAGCAATCGTCATTGCATATCTGACAAAAATATCAAAGAAAGCATGAAATAAATAACTGAATTGAATAGTTTTTTTTAGTATATTTATAGTTTTTATAGCTTATGTAGAAGTAGCATATCATTTTGTTTTAGATAGCTACTGAGTATTTAAAAAAAAGAAAACAGAAAACTATGATGCAGATGGGTTTGCCTTTTGAGGACATATATAGCAAATGACACCATTTTTTAATTATTAATATTCTTTTTTTTTAATCATTTAACTTTGAACACAGGTATGTTTCTAAGGAGGCAATCTGAATCACTTGCAAGGGCCGGCTCTGTCTCCAGGCCCCTCCACTCCAGGGGCCCCAGTGCAATTGCACTGCCTGCATTGTTTATATTTACACCCCTACCTGGCAGCCTAAAAACCTTTGTAGTAACAATATAATGTTTGGTGACTGGCTGCTAATATTTAAAGAGCCCAAGATGTAAAACCGCATTTGTCCCATTTTACACAACTTCAGCTTATACAAAACACACAGAAAAGCAAGTATCATAAAGTCATAAGCACTCAAACATACTGACATGTCTTACTCTATGATCCCTGGGTCATTACAAGCCCTTTGTTGCAAACTGTAGAGTGTATGATGTATGTACTATTGTGTAAACTGTGGCTAGACTGCCATCTCCTGGTTAGTATGATAATAGCAGTTACAGCATAGCACACTGTGATTATCAGAATGAAACAGACTGTAGACATTAAGATTAAAACAGCCCCATACAATGTTAAAAAAAAAAAAATCACGCATTAAACTGGAAGTTAGCTTGTTCATTCAAAGAAGCGCGTCTTTGACTGTGTCGTTGGGGTCCTTGGTTTGAAACCAGGTAGGAACCATCATCTTTTGCTTGTTTCCCCAGGTGGAGGCGGACAAGTAGCTGAAGGAGCAAATCAAAATGGCGAGCCAAGAGGAGTCTGTGAGGGAGTTCGTCGCTGTTACTGATGTGGACGAGGAGAGGGCCCGGTTTTTCCTGGAGTCCGCCGGCTGGAATTTGCAGGTACGCCTTTTCTCCGCTTTCCCATTGAGTTGCGGTGGATTGCGCGGCGGGAAATTAAAAAGAAACAGCGATGACATGACATGTGTGAGCCGAGTAGCTTGCCGGCTAACGTTAGCCTGTGTTGCCGGTAATTTGTGCAAGTCACCCTTTGACAATGGCCTGACTGCGCTCTGTCACCAAACAGCAGGGCTGTTGTACAGTTAGTTTGCTGGCTCAGCCACATTCACCAAGCGGTCCATTCCTCCTGTGTCATTACCAAGCAGGTTGCCAATAAGTTTTGGCTAAAGCTAGTTTGCCGTGAGTCCATTCAGCCGTGCTAGCTAGCGTTAGCCTGTATCGATGTAACGTCAGATTAATGATAGTGAAATTTGTAAAGATGGTTGGTTAACGTTAGCTCCTGAAGCTAACGTTACACCATCAGTTGTCCCGTTGGAGTATAATGTTTGTGGTCAGGAAAACAAAGACGAACTCCTACACACTCTAGTTTGTGGAGTCAAATGCACAATGAAACAGAAACTGAGTGACTGTTATGTTCTGTGTTTTCACACTCGAATAGTGCTTCCACTGTTACAAGAGAGAAAGAGTCAATACATCCGCCAGCCGGGTAATAAATGGGGATTTCTCACGGAAAAACACAGCAACCTCAGACACATGGAGATTAGTGACATAGCTCTTAACTGAGATGTTGTCTGACGGGTCATGAGTAACACATTAGATAGTTGTGGTTGAGTAGCCGTCTGTCAGGAGTTCTTTGTAACATTAATTTTGCCTCCTTCCAGCTTGCACTCGCCAGTTTCTTTGAGGATGGAGCTGACGACGACATAGTGACACTTCCTCAACCTGAGGGAGGTTCCTCAGTGTCCAGGTCTGCTGGGCCCAGGTAATGTTTACAGCCTGCCACTGCCTGGCATACCTATAAGCCGCAGCGCTACTTTCAACAGCCCATAATTATATGCAGTTGTGTTCACAGCAGTACAATTTAAAGGAATAGTTAGGCTTATTTGAATTTGGGTTTTATGAGATACTTATCTATCATCAATATATTACCTACAATAGATGGCAGTCAGTACGTCCCCAGTTTGAAGAGACAGGCAGGACTATTTTGCTTCGCTTCTGTTTCAGCACTCCTGCCCTTTCTCCAAACTGTAGGCATACTGACAGACATATACTGTACATAATACATTTACTTTGGATAAGTACCTGAACTATCCCTTTAAAGACTCCCATTTCAGTGCTTTAATTTTATAGCATAATAATCGGAGCAAAAACCCTATATTTTTCTTCTTTATCATCAGCACTCAGCCCAGAGTGACCTCCTTCAGAGATCTGATGCATGAGGCAGAGGAGGAGAGTGATGAGGAGGAAGGTCAAAGGTAAGTTTAATTACCAGTTTATCTATCTGAGGTGAATGTGTCCCTCACTTTTACCATACCAGCTGAAGAAATGAGGTGATCTTTAAAATTGTATTCAGGAGCCACCCAGCTTTTTTTCTGCAATGATTGAATTAATAACCATACAGAAGATGTTTCTCAAGAAAATCATTTATCAGGGTTAGGTCACTTATAAAGAAATCGATCATGGGCCTGGTTGATTGTCATGCTCAAGGACACTTGAGGGGGATTTAATGTGGACCCATAGATAAGTTGAAGAATAAAGTCACTGCACAGTTGATCGCGTGCTGTAGTGGTAGCCCTTGGAGGTTTTTCTCATCTTCTTAAATGGTTGTGACAGTTGTTCATGGCTGCAGACATGGCTGTGTGTCTGAGCTGAGTGTTTGGATGGTAGAAAGTCACACCTAGCGGGGTGATTCCAGAATGCACCAAACTATTTTTGGTCTCACCTCATTCACTACAAGCCGGTAGCTTGTGCTTTTCTGCAGCATCAACAGATTCTGCTGCCGGGGCAGTGCTGTGGACTGGTTGTTAAGGGACTGTGCTGGGTTGATAACATCCTGTTATTATTGCAGTGAGTAAGCAAGCTGAACTGAAGAACAGTACATGTGTCATCTAGGGTCAATTAAAATGTTACACATAATTCGTATTCCCCCAGTTCTGTTTTGTAGTGCATGATGGCTTTAATATTTATTTGTTTTCACCTGACGTGTGTAGTTTTGAGGCATTATCTCTTTGTGTGGTTTAAGAACTCCTCCTGCCAGCTCACTGGCAGTCTGCAAAGTATTTAAAAGTAGCACTGATAGTGAAATACTTGACATGGGGCACAATGAATTGATAATAGAAATCTTGACAAAACCAAATGCAGGATTCATGCTTATTGTTGTGCAGTATGTTGCTCTGGCAATTTTCAAGGCTGTTCACGTTGTTGTTTTCCTGATGCCTCTAACTGTGCTGTGTGTACAATACTTGGAACAGTGTTAATGTAATGTGGACACCTTACACATATACAACAATGTGCCAGTGTTATTCTTTTGAAGTGCAGTAGACATATTGCACTTTAGAAATCTTAATGGGGTGCAACAAAATGTGAGCTTGTGATTTTATTGTTGATTAGCTTCATGGTGTATGTGGTTTGTTCGATAAATGTCAAACTACTGAGTGTTGCTAAAGCTGGGTTTATGGTTGACGCAATGGGTTAATAGGGCTCATGCCATAGATACCTATGGTGTAGATATAGGCTATTTGATTTATAGTTTAGTGTCAGATTTCTTCTGTTGATATCACTATTGCATCACTAGATGGATGTGTTGTACGTGACGTGTGTCGATTACGTCTCACAACAATACACGTCTCTCCATTTTTTTCTTCACTTTGAGATGCAGAGCAAATGTTTAAAGGTCAGTAGTTATTAATCATACATAATATATGAGACCATGGCAGTTACAGTGAACAGAAGATTTACAATGGACATGGCTTTGCTAGATGTGTTTTACTGAAAAGTAGAAGATAAATGACACTTTTTTTTAAAACTTTGTTTGTTTTATTCATAATCTCTACCAGCACCAGAAACTTACTGGACAAAATAAAAGTAGTCCATCCGACCAGTCACAGTTTTTGCGGTTCCCACATAGTGACTTCATAGTTGCTGGAGCCCCAAGGTATAGTTACAATTTTGAGAAGGCACATGTCACCCCTGATGTAGCTACAGAGCTACGTACCTAACCGCTGTGTATATATGATGATATAAAGTTTGCACCTGCCAATAATCTTATAAATCTTAGCCAAAAAGGGACACCTCTATACACATAGTTATGTATGCAAAATCAGTCCAAAATCTAGGACCTAAAATCCAGGATGGGACTGCTATTTCAACCCACATTTACAAACCAGCCAATCAGAATATAACATGAAATGATCCAGAATACACTGGTGAACTAACATAAGGGCATGGTCACACATGAGCGAATGTAGGTGAGTGGCCATTGCCTGCCGAGGCGATATTCATATTGAATGTGGGCAGTGCCTGAAGTGACGGACTTGGAAAGCTAGCTTGCTAGCTAATGTGGGTTATCTTGCTTATAAACACAGCAAAGTATGATGTTATTGGTACATTTTTCATTTTTTTTGCATTCCCTGCCTATCACCTGACTCCCTGCCAGCCAGGCAGCATCTGGGATGGTCTGTATTTTGCATGGACAGTATCATACAATAACGACTGGTTAGACATGGCAACAATCGGTGTCATCTCCATACACTCTTTTGCTGTTGGTTAAGAGTGAGACTTTGCCGGTCAAAATCCACCAAAGTTGAACTCCATGTGTTGCAAAGATGTGAACTTGCCATGCCACTGGCAGCAATTGTTTTATTCGCCCCTCTACTTACACTGAATGGAAGTGAACGGGAGTCAAATATTCGCTGGTTTTGCTTGTGTGACTGCACCCTAATGCTACTGCTTAAATCCTTACTTCTAACTCACTCTGCACAATCTGCATTTCATTTGCATTGCAGCTTATTCCCTGGCCCCAAATGGCTTTACAATCTTCTTGTTTTTTCTTTTTCTGATGCATAGAATGCCAGCACTATGTGGCCAGAGCTTGTTTATTGTTTTGCCACATCTTCATTAACATGAGAGATGATACAAGTTGATGACATGTCTCTTCTTGCGCGTTTATTTACATTGTAGCGCTATGAATTTGCAAAACATTCATTGCACCATCTTACATGCCCTCAAACTATTTATCACACCCTAGACTTTATTTGGCCCATCTCACTCAGTATGACATTTAGTGAACTTTTAGTTGTTAGGTTGTGTTTAGATTGTTGCACCTTACTGGGTTGTTCCTTTTGTCTCTGCTGATCTACTTATCATCTTTATTCACACCCTGCCAGGTTTTTTGCGGGGGGATCAGAGCGCAGCGGGCAGCAGATTGTTGGGCCTCCCAAGAAAAAGAGCACCAACGAAGTGGTGGAGGATTTGTTCAAAGGGGCAAAGGAACATGGGGCTGTGCCTCTGGACCGGGCTGGCAGAGGGCCAGGAGAGCCCAGCAAAGCCAAGGTAAGATGACACTCCCAAGAACAATACCATGGTCCTTTTTTGGTCACCTTCTGAATTGGCACATTTTTTTTTTTTTTTACCTTTATCAGTTTTGGTCTGGGGTGTCTATATTCTACATCTGGGGCAGCAATTTCATCACCTTCTTTTTGTATTTGTAATTCATCCTCCTCTTGGTGATTTTGTTGTCTCTCATTTGTTTTTAGGCCTTTGTTGGTGGAGGCTACAGGCTAGGCGCAGCTCCTGAGGAGGAGTCAGCCTATGTGGCTGGGGAGAGGCATGCTTCCAAAAGCCATCAGGATGTAAGTACAGATCATAATGTTTCCTGTTTTTAACAGTTCTTGCTTTGTTTCTGGCATCACTGATACTAGTCAAGCACTCTATGTGGCTCCTCAGCCAATAGAGCAAGTGATCAGTCACCCTGATTCTCTGCTAATTCTTCTAGGTCATTATGGTGAGTCAGGGCATTTAACTTAAACAAATGTGTATTTCTGTACACACGAGGAATTCTACTGTATTAATGAGATGTGGCAGTTCAAGCAGCCACAGACTGTGTGCTGTTCTTTATATTGTCAAGTCATATATGACCTTCTGTCCAGTATGTCGCCTTGGTATATACTGGTTTTGGAACTCTTAATGTATTCATATATCAAGTTTTTCAGGTTATCTAGTAGTATTCCTGTGCATCTTTCAGCCCACAAGGGAGCAAGACATGCTAACTGGATGTGCTGGTATTGAGTGGAAGTAAAGTAAGCGAGCGAGTGCCAAGCTGTAGCTTTCTCCTTGAAGCACTGTCTGTACAAACCCGATTCATACCAGCACAGACCTAGTACATACCAAACATCAAGAAAAGTCTTAGTAGAAGATATGAATTCATTCACTTTTTACCAGCACTAATTGTAGGGGAAAAACATCCATATTGAAGAATGACCGCCTTCACAAGAAATGTGTGTTTGTGTGTGTCTGTGTGTGTTAGGTACACGTGGTGCTGAAGCTGTGGAAGACAGGTTTCAGTCTTGATAATGGTGAGCTCAGAAACTACAACGATCCTGGAAATGCCAATTTCCTTGAGGCAATCAGAAGGGGGTGAGAATATTCTGTTTAACTTATTCTAATTTACGTATAGATTCATCAGAGGTCCATTAGACAACACTGTGTCCTTAATGTTTATTTATCGTATGTACATGACCTTGATCCTTTTGCTGACCTCGATATTGCCCATTGTGTTTACATGTGTGTTTGTTGACATGAGAATGTTACCAACCTGATGCAAGAATAAACAGGAGGGTTTTCCCAACCACTGTAAGACTTGAGTGCTGAGATTCTCCCTTTTTATTTCTCTCAACACTCACTCACTTGTGCAAGTTGGAAAAAAAATACATAAATAAACACTTCAAAGATGACACAGTGTAGCTTACTGGTAGCCTGCAGCTGTGCTTTTGGAGTTGAAAAGGCACAGGTCTGATGGTAGTTAGCTTGCCAACCCCTGGCAACAAGCCAAAAAGTCTGTCATTTGTAGTTTTACCCTCCAACAACTTCATCCTCCTCTCCGTAAATTCACCAGCAAACGCCCGGTTCCCAGGCCTTCCATTCCTGGCTATGCCAATTTATCACAAAGTCTCAAACTGAATAATTTTGGACTACTCCTATAGAAATACCATCATTTTTATAAACTTTCTTGTATATTTTAGCTAGTGCTTATTAGTCTTGAAAAACATGTTACATTTTTTTTCATATTCCTATTCTAGTGTCTCTTTGCCCCTACGAATTAAAAGTTAATTGCTCTTAGAAAGGATGTACTTGCATTGTTGTGCTTATATATTATCATTATATTAATGGCGTAAAATGGTCTCAAAATGACAGTAATATTATTTATTGCTATTGTTTTAATGACAGTATATCATCAGACAAACGTAGTTGGGGTGACAGGCTATATACACATGTGGACAGCTAAATTTCCCCTGTTCACCTGTTGATTATCGCCCTGCAGGGAGATTCCCCTCGAGCTGAGACAGCGGTCTCGAGGGGGCCAAGTCAACCTAGACATGGAGGACCACAGGGACGAGGACTTCTCCAAACCCAAGGTGGCCTTCAAGGCCTTTGGAGGTGAAGGACAGAAGTTGGGAAGGTGAGATTGATGAGCAGTCTTGTTGTTTTAAATTTAACATGGTTTCTGTTTTGTTTTTCTTCAGCACAACATTACTGATCCAAAAGCAGCAGCTGAATCAATGCAAGGTCTAAATGAAAGCTGGTAAACCAGTCGTACTTGTCCTACGTTGGAATGAATCATCATTTGTCTGGCTATTGACTGTGCTCGGGCTCATTCCAGATAAATGACTAGTTTCTTATGAGTAATGTGGCACTTCTGGAGCACATTTAAATCTCAAGGACAGAGTTGTCTCTGACACTTTCAAAGTGAGATCTGGGGATTTTAACAACACCCAGAGAAGCATTTTACTACTGGAAAGATGGTCTTTTCATAAAACCGGTCTGTCTATGCAGTAGAAAGTTGCAAATACTTTTGAAATTGGTGCTACATGACCAGACAAAACAGAAAAAAGGACTGTGGCATTCACTTTTGCCCAAGAGGTAGAAAACCTACAACTACCAGGATGCACTGTGCTTCACCAGACCAATAAAGGCTTTGCTGGTGGGTGGCATAATGCGAGTTGGTATGACTGGTCTGAAAACAATATGGCAGCCAGCCAGTCTCGTATTGCAGTTAAATGGTAAGCTAAAATATGTTTGTGAAAACATTTTAGGGGAGAAATGGGCAACGCAGTGCCAGAATCTCAGTTTATATTTGATAAGCACTGCTTAGTTTTACCATTTGATCTCAGTTTTTTCAGCCTCCATTTACACAATACAGGAAACAGCATGGTGCCAACTTCCTGTTCACAAATTCTTCCTGTGTTACAATGCACTAAACTACAACCCCTTTCACACATGCACTGCAAGCCTGTCATTATCTAGCCATTACCTGGAGGAGCTGTATCTGATAATACAAATGTCCCAGTTAGTCGGACTGGACATTAAACGATCTTTACATTGCCAATTCCCTTGTACAAATTTGTGTAATGTCCATTTGAGCCCATGTGTAAATAGAGCAGGTAATGATCCAAAAAAATCACAGTGAGTGAGTGTGTTGATGACATTTTTGTCATGTGGCCTGCGTGAAGACGAAGGGTCTTTTACATGACAGCAGCAATAATAGTGTCTAACTGTAGAGAAGACGAGATTCAACTTCTGTTGGTAAGGGCCGAAGCCAAAATCGTCACACAAATTTAAGGAAAAGCAAGAGATTCTATCGTTTACGACCAAATTCCGAACAAGCTGCGTGACAGTGGTGTAATCCGTGTCATCTCCTGCCTCCTGCATGCTCTACCCAGACACCACCCCTCAACTAAACCAAATGGAAGTAGGCAAACCAACAGAATCTTGGTTCATATTTAACACTATGCCTAGTTTGACAGTTTGATCAGAGTTTGGTCTGAGTTTGAGATAGAGAGAGAGAGTGGCTCTGTCTCTTGGTCCGCATCTATACTCTTGTGTCTGTGGTGGCAGCGGGCATATAAACAAGGAAGTACAATGTGTAGTTTGAGTGACAGCTCTAGAGCCAGCGAAAATCTGCCAAATGACATGTTTGAGCTGAGAGATGAGCAGGGAGATCTGTGCGCTATTAAAGTGAAGTTTACTACAGTTCATTTACATATACTACACACATAATGATACAAAACTGGTTGACAGTTGACAAAGTATGCCTTTATAGTAACCCTCCAAAAAGCAAAACGCTTAAAATGACACAAACTGTAAGTTCCACACAGTCACCATCTAATTAACAAATTTGTCACAGTTGTTAGAATAAAATATGTAATATTTAGAAGGAATACAAATTTGGTGTCTTACAATTCATTTACAATCTTGAATATTTTCTCTTGCCTGCTGTAGTGTCCGTCGTGTCAAGGCCCAGGCACACCAAACCAACATCTAAGAACTAGTAGTGACAAAGTCTGGCAGTTGCATTGCCTCACGTTGCCTGGGTCTCAGCCAAAAAGTACTGCTTGAACACGCCACAAAGGCAACAGCCAACTAGCATGCACACACTGCACCTGCATGAGAGGAGATAACTCTCCACACCAACAGGTGGCAGTAGTCTGTATCCATCAAAGGGAAACCGGAAGACTGACAGGACGGATTTAGGATGCTAGTTAGCCAGTTAGCACATTAACAACACAGCCAACATCCAGCTGTGTTGTTAATGTTTGTTAAAGCAAAAATAACACCATCATGAACAGTTTCTGCTAAAGAGCTCAGTAGTTAAAAAAAACAATTTTGCAAACATAACAGGTTTGTTTTGATCCACTCCCTCTTGACTTTGGCTGTTTGCTTTTCTCACCAATCAGTGTGATTTCTCTCACCAATGGGCTCCGCCATCTCCGACCTTAATTCGGCCGAAAAATAGCCAACATGTGCCAACGGTGTGGGACACACTGCAAAAACTTCGTCAACAGACATTCATTGATGGCCTGATATTAAACAACAGCTAATTGCTGGCTTGGCGTGTCAGGGCCCTTACACATCTGTAAACTAAAAATGGGATTGTTTAAATGGTCAGTTTTGCTGCAGGAGGCTGTTCAATACGTTGTTTTCTAGAATTTCAGCCAACATCATTGTATCTTTAGCTAACACTGTCAGTGCTGCTGGCTACAATGGGAAGGAAGCTCACCATCAAATAATGGCCAAGTTTTCAATTTATTCTTCGTTGAATTGATTCTCTTACATTGCTTAATCCATCCATCCATTTCCTGCTGCTTCTCTGGGTCACTGATATTGTATTCTGCAAAAACATTTGACAGTGTCCAGTAAAACCACATATCTCTTTAATTCACAATTACTTTTTCCAAATAAATTGAAGAATTAAATGTCTCCTAATAATGTTAAACATACGCATATTGGACCTAAAAGCACTTTTCAAAACAAGGTTACCAAGTGCTTTTAAAACAAGGGGTGCAGTTTGACAAAGTATCAAGCCTGAGTAATTTCCCATCTTTTTTTTTTTATCCTCTTTCTCCCCTAGTGCCACCCCAGAGTTAATTTCAGCACCAGCCACCTCCCAGCAGGACCAGGCTGCCAACGAGGCTCAAGCCAGCGCCTCAGTGACCCTCGACTCCTCCCAGCCCGTCACTAACATTCAGATCCGACTGGCCGATGGCGGCAGGCTGGTCCAAAGGTTCAACTATACCCACAGGTGATTGATGAGCTCTTTTCAACTTGAAGTTGGCATGCACACAAACCTAGAATAAACAGCTACAGTTTTTGCAGGTCTGTGGAAAAATTTACTGGCCTATTTAAGACCGCAGACCTACATGTGTGTCTGACTCAGGGGTCACGTTAACCGGATATTCTCGGTCATTGACCGTTTTTTTTACAACAATGACCGGAAAATCTGAAGGCCGTCGGGTCATTTGACCAGTTGCAATTACCACCCCTGCCCACTTGGCGGCGGAATGCACAGTCAGTGGTTTAAGTGGCTGCCGTTTTCACACTGCAGAGAAAAAGTCATTCATCTGCTTCATGTAGCGTTGTTAACATCAAAGAGCATGGATACCAAGAGGCGAAGCTCAATAGAAGGCCCCATAGTAACAAATTCCCCCATGGTTTCATCCTACCGCCGCCATTTTGGACTGTCAGCAGACCGCAGCAGACCTGCTTGCATACAAAAACACACAGACAAACTGAAGTATATCGCTATTAATTATGCTTACAATGCTACTCACCTCGTGATAGCTTGGTCACAGCTGCTTTTTCACGTTTTTGTAAAGCAAAATATAGACTTTAAAAAAAACAAAACAAGGAAAAACGGCCGAGATGGCAGCTCTACATATTACATCCACTTATGAGAAGATTAACTTAATTACTCCTTCAAATAAGCCATCATAAGCCAATCTACCAAAAAAAAAAAAAATAAATAAAAAAAAAAATCAATATTTTAACTAGAAACACATTAATGGTGACGTTACATAGTCAGGAATAAAGATTTTACAGTTTGTACAGTAAGGGGACAGTAATAATAATAATAATAATAATATATAAGCTATTTTAATCTGATATATTTTAATGCTAAAGCAGTAATCAGTTCTGATATAATGGTCCAAGAGACCATATATAGGCCTATATATATATATATATATATATATATATATATATATATATATATATATCTTCCCACGAAAACTGGCAAATTAAATTGATATTAAAACACTTTAAAACCTACACCTCTGTCGGGATCCTTCGGGAAACGGTGGAAGGCCAGGTGCGGAGTGTTCCACCGATAGTTGTTGCAGTTAATTGCACTACACTGTTTTCTTTGACTTTTTTTTCTCTTCTCTCCTTGACATCTTGCATGTTGTCTGGGTGCAACAGTCCAAGCTCAACAGTCCAAAATGGCATTAGCGCCCCTAGTGGCTGTTGGCAAAAATTCAACAGAGCTTCGCCTCTTGGTATCCATGCTCTTTGTTAACATAACGGCCTGAACACACCAGATGCGTTAGTGCCGCAGGCAGCGCATTTCTCCAGCGCTCTCCGCGCTGGCTAAACATCGACTCCACTCGTCTGTTCCCGTCAGTACTCGTTTTTTCACTTCAACAGGTCATTTTAAACATGGGTAAGTCCATATTTTAATAAGTTTTTATAACGTAATAAGTTAATGACAATTTGTCATTGCATGTCCATGTATTGAGCGTGTTGGATTAACACTGAATGAATAGGGCATATTGTTCTGACAGTTTTATTTATGTAGTCTGTAGGCTCGGTGACACAAAATTAAAATTGTAATGAAGTGATTATGGTATTGAAAAATGTATTCGGTTATGCACTGTTGTGTTATTTTAAATTATAAACATGGTATTCCCTCACGTTCCTCAGTGCGTGATGTTATTTTATTTTGAAAATTGGCCGGATTCTCTCGTCTTTTCTGGGTCCGACTTCCTGTTTGGTACGATCCGCTCTATCCAGCTTGACAGAAGCGCTCGCGGCTTGCGTGTAGACCAGTCGCCGAATTGAAGCACTGTGGTGTGTGGATGTCTGTTCATCTTTTCGTTCATGTCCTTATTAATGCACACTTTATAACTTGCTTGTTGGATTTATTAAAAATGAACAATTGAAAACTAAATGTCTTTGAATATCTTGATTATCATTTAAAAACGAAAATTAAAATGACCGGGAAAAATAGATTATGACCGGATTTATACAACCCTGTCGGTCAAAATGACCAGCGACGAAAAAGTCTAGCGCAACCTCTGGTCTGACTACATGGGTTTCCCAATTATTGAACTCAAAGTGCCTCATAGATCTGTCGCCAAGTGCTTAAAATGTTAAATCAAATGGTTAGTTTGATTGAAAAGGCACAGATATTGAACTAAACATCAACGGATGCACCACATGTATTATACATGAAAGGAGGACGTGGTGCATGTGGCGATTGTAAGGAGACAGAGTTGTTATTGTGGAAACATTTTGTTTATTTATTGAAAATCAAAAATACATCTAGACTGAAAAAAACCCCTCACACTCTTTATAGTGTCTATGCTATTTCTGAATTCTCTCCTCAGCAGGTAGTGATTAGAGGCTGCCACTCAGGAAAATCACAGGAGGTGAAATCTATAATAATTTCCTTAATTAAAGGTTTGTGAGTGAACATTTGTCCAGTTTAGCTGCAGTTCTGAACCTGTGTCAGTTTTGACATAGCAGTCAGGTGCATTTTAGCACACAGCTGCAGCAAGTTCAGGTTTAGCTGAACCTGTTTTTAACCACAGCAAAGCGAGCAAGCTGCTTATTGACACAACAGCAGCCCCATAGTGAAATCAGCTATGTTGAACCACAAAATAAGTGATCATAGAGAGAGCTTGAGGCAGAGATACTGTGTGAGGTGAAAGGGACAGGTGTATGCTGGTGTTACAAAACAACAGTAAGTTAGTTTTCATAGTTTTGTCGGTGGTTAATTATTTCAAAAGAGCAACTGCTAATGGGGAAGACCAACACTTACAACATCACTCACTCCAGTTAAAGGTGTAACACTTATACACTGACAGACTTTAGTGTTTATTGGACCTCGCATGCTGCCACCAGCCATAAGTTTTAAGAAAACCAACCCCCCAGGTTGTTATTGTTGTTTGGTTTAGCTAATGTTGACCACATTTCATCCTGTCACACAAACATAAGTAAAACCTGTATTTCCTGTCACAATGTGTTGTTGTGTCCCTCAGGGTGTCTGACCTACGCCAATTCGTGGTGGAGGCTCGGCCCGCCATGGCTGCCAGAGAGTTTGTGCTCATGACCACCTTCCCCAACAAGGAGCTGTCGGACGAGAGCCAGACCCTGGAGCAGGCCAACCTCCTCAACGCTGTCATCGTCCAGCGGCTACAATGAGGGGGAGAGTAACAGCACCCCTCCCCGCCCCCCTGGTGGTGTGGCTGAGTAACTGCAGCTCTGAGAAACCTGCTGCCCCTTCTGAGAGAGGAGAAAACACAGACTTATGTATGGACTTCTAATTTCTGATTTTTTGTTTTTCTAAAGTGAAACATAACATTCTGCTCCCCAGACCCCGAACCTCAACCTCCCCCCTCTGTGGTCTGTGACGGGCAGTTACGAGGGGGAAACTTAAAATCTTCCAGAATGAAACAGAGTTCATTTAAGAGCTGTTGGAAAGCCTACACATGCTGATTGAATTGTGGTTTTGATGGGGATGTGTTTACCTGACAGCAGCAGATGGTTTAACCCAAGAATACAGCAGCGGTCCAGCTTTCTGCAGAGCAGTTTCTTCACTAAACCCAGCTCTTATTTCCTTTAACTTGCTCCTCACGTTTCCTCATCTATTAACCTTTATTTAGCTCTTTAGCAATGTTTACTATCAAATGCTGGGGCCTCACCACATCCACGCAGCAGCAAACTCCAAGTTTGTTTCTGTCTCAACAGCACAAACCAGAACCACATAAGGAATACTAGTCTTGTTAAGGTAAAAGTACATGTCAATAATGTGGTTTTGAACAAGTTTCCATTTCTCTCCACATATTGTTTTCGGAGAGAGAAGTGTAACAGTGTAACAAAAAGAGGGGATTTTTCTCCAACCAACCTCTACCAGTAGCCTTACGCTCCTTCTTTCACCTCCAGAAGCACCCCCATCCCTTTGTTCAAATGAAGATGGAATTATTTTTTTAAACTGCCTTTTCCCCCCTCTATTTCTTTCTTTTCCTTTACAGACTGTAGGATTGTCCCAGTTAGACAGTGGCATTTTGATATTGTGTAACATGAAAAAGAGTTACACAAGGCTTTATTGTCAAACCAATGGTTGAGCTAAAGAAGATAGATTGTAAACACTGGTTTGTAGAAGTGGAAGTTGAATTCCTGACACACTGACATCTTCTATGCATCCTGGGGCAACACAGAAATATGTTTGGACCTCTGGTAAAATAAATCCATTTTATGGTTGATGTATAAAGAATTTATCGTCCTGTGATTTTTTTCATTATTATTATAGGTGGGAAAAGGGATATTTGGCACTTTCATAAAGTGACAAACAGGAAATCTAGTGGCAGTGGCAACTTTTTTGGATTGTTTCCTAAATGCTATATGGATGTTCTGTCCAAATGTTTTGGTGTCAGTAAACTACACTAACCAGATCACTTTGAGCAGAAGCCACGTTTCAGAAATGCTAACTTTGTGTGGTGGGTTTCTGTGTCTATACTGTTAACCTCTTCAGATCACGTCCCCACTCATTGTTCACCTATTTAACATAATGTGACAAAAAATTATTAACCTTTTCATTTTCTTATGTCAACATCCAATCATATTTACTTCCTGTAAAACAAAATATGACGTGCTTACATAAGCTTGTACCGGCCAATTCAGCCAATTATGTCATGACATCAACCCACTATCAATCTGCAACTTCAGCCACACAGAGCTAAGATTCATTCATTAGCTAGCTAGCAACAGCATGCTACGTCAATGTGTCATTGTTTACTTAATCTCCAGATTATGATAAAGGCTTTATACAATGCACTGCTTCAGCAACTAACGTTACAAGGAGCATACAATTGACTTTGTGTCTCTCTCACTGACAGGCATTACTATGACCCACCCACTTCTCAACGCTCAAATCAAACTCCTCTTAAAGTTATATCTCACCCGCCTGTCCTGTTTCACTCAGATGTATGTCACGATACTGACGCTAGATGCTCTCTTCATGCTGTTTCATCTGGACTGTCCCTCAGAATCGTCCCACACTTTGACTTCTGAGTCAAAAAACAGTCTCAGTAAAAAGTAGGACTTTATAAGCGCTGTTTAAAGGTATACTTTGCAGGAATTGTCAGTTACAGTTTGTTAACAATATCAGCAGTGAAAGTCAAAGCCAACACCAGATTCACTCTGATTTGTGTTTCTCTTGGATATATTTGCTGTTTTCAGCACTGTGTTTGGGATTTCCTTAGCGTCCTCTTCCATGTGTGCTGCTTACAGCCTGGCACCTGCTCACTTTTAATAAAGTCCCAACCTCACTTGTGTGCTGCGCTTAGAAATGTCCCGAACATAATAAAATAAGAGTATAATATGAGTCTCTGCAGATACCGCCACACACTTAAAGTGGGTCATAATTGATGATTGATACTTCTGGATGAGTCTATACATTGTTTTTTAGGAAAAACCTCCATAATATACATTTAAAGAAGCTTGTATAAGAAATTTACCCCTGTACTATTTCAGATAGATATTAGCCTATTAATTAAAATTCTGGAATGAGTCAAAGATTTATTTATTTGAAGTGACAGATGCCTGTAGAGGCTCTATAAAATGATAATCTGTTCTTCATGTGTATCTTTAAATTTTCCCATTTTTCCAAAGCAGAGCACTCATAAGGCGACCCTAAAAATCGGATTTTTCCCCAAAAAAGTTTACAGACAAGTTTATATGTTCAGAATTAGTAACATATTAATTTGTCATTTCTGTTTTCTTATTCTATGACTCTTTCAAAAACCTATATGAATTCCTTTATAGCCCAGCCACTATGATTTTAAATGCACACATTTTGTATTTGTTATGTATATAAGTTGACCACTAGGAACAGTCGCACTAACATGAACATTTGTTTGTATTCATGCTGAATCATGAAGGCATGAACTGGATGACATCATGCTGTGTAGGCACTGGGACAGACATGGCATCTTTTTTATCAGCTTATCAGACTTTTTCAAGTTATCTTTGTTTTGGTAATTTTTGCTCTCAGTCTCTTTGCTGCCATCTGATGGAGACTCCTCACAGACTCACAGAGCTCTGTTTTGTCATTTGGGAGCTGAGACCAAAGCATATGAATTTCACTTACGAATGTTTCTGTATGGCAGTTATTTTTTTTAAATCTATGAATAAGACCAAAATGATGTCATTTTTACAATTCTGACTAACATTTGATCATAAGTACTTTTATTATAAGCATGTGTCTAATAACTCTGACTCAAGCTGCTTTAACTTTGCACTTTTGTCTCTGTACTGTACTTCGGCTCAGTTGAGCCGTAGAGGCTGAGTCAGAGTGCTTGTTACAAGTATGAACAAAAAAAACAGGAGAACATAGTAAAAATGGAAGTACTCAAATCATTCAAATAAGTGAAAATCTCAATACCAGAGTATAAGAATACTCTCTTACAAGTCCTGCATTCCAAAGGAAGTACCAAAAGTAAAGGTTGTCTTCATGCAAAATTGCCCATTTCAGGAAAATATCTATTGTGAGTCTGAGTCAGAATCTGAGTTTTCATATCATCCCTGACTTTGCCCGTATGTTCTATCACTCTCTTTAGTCAGCAGACACATACAGTAGTTGCAGTACATGCATTATATGCTGTGTGAATGATTCACTACACTTGTTATAAATGCAAAAAACACGTTTACTTGCACATTACATGGGACTGACAACATTTTCCTGTTAAACTTTGCATAATCTTTGAGTATTTGTCAAGTGCACTGCTATTTGTTCCCTTTTGTTTCTGCTGCTGGATGATTGTATTGACTGCCTCACACCACAAGTGACTCACTGTTTGTTTCTAAGAGCCTTGAAAATACTTTGCTGGATAGACTGTGTCATTTCCGGTCAGTAGAAAATATCCACTTGAAAAGATTTCTGTAAATCTCATAGTGACATCATTTTCGTTCAGTGTTAAGTGATATTACTCTGTCTTCAGATATATGGCCACAAGACATAAAACACATAGTCTGCAGTCCTTGTTTCAATTCATTGTATTTTTAACTAATAATTATCTCTGGGGCCATGTGCACCCACATTGACACTCCATGACACACACTTGGAGCCAATTATCTGTTCCTGTGACTTCAGAATAACACCCCCGAAAACTATTGAGCTGCAATTTAATGAGTCATGAAGAGTATTTGAAAATCATAGTCAAACTAGAATTACCATCTCACCATTGTATTCCTCCACTAATCAGTGAAGTTGCAGTAACATTTTATATCCATGTCTAAAAAAATGAAAGCTTCATGTACACCTTCCCCCCAGCAGCACAAAAGATCTATACAATCATCTGTCCAGTATCTGACCAAATATCCCCCTTGTGCTCCTGAGTTTTGACGTGAAGTAACAACCAGGAGACATGTGATGTCACGGTGAAGCTGACCTTTGACCTTTTGGATATAAAATGTCACCACTTTTCATGATTTTATCCTATTAGACGTGTGTGAAATTTTGTCATACTTAATTTATGGAATTTTTAAGTTATGGCCAAAAACGTGTTTTGTGAGGTCATAGTGACCTTGACCTTTGACCACCAAAATCTCATCAACTCATTGTTGAGTCTAATAGTGATGTGACGTTCGCGAACGAGCCAAGTCTTTGAACCGGCTCTTTAGAGTGAACGAGCCAGTTCCTAATTCACGTTGTGTTGATGACCCCCCCTCGGTTAGAAACGAAAGGTAGGAAGCTAACCCACTATCAGCACTTGCTTGTATTGGCAGGCTTGTTGTTTATAAAGGGCATTGCTATGGCTACACCGAACTTTATATGTGCAGGGTCTATTCTGGGTCCACGTTACAATATCCAGATCATGTGATGTGATAAATCAGCAATGCGATTCGTTGTTGAACCCACTAACACCCGCCCTCCACACACACACACACACACACACACACACACACACACACACACACACACAGCAATAACCCCCCCCCCCCAAAAAAAAAAAAAAAACACGAATGCACGAACTGCATCTTTGAACCGGCTCTTCAAAGTGAATGAGAGCCAAAGAACTGGCTCTCACAAGTGAACGAGAAATCCCATCACTAGAGTCTAAGTACCCTGGAAATCCAGAGTTCTTGCAAGAGCACAATTTGAATTTGCTCAGCGAGTCACTCTGGCAATCAGTAATGATGCTCATTACCTATGCCCATGAAACCAAGCTGCACCAATCACATCGGTGTATCTGATATAGGCGGGCCAGAGGCGAGCTAAACAGATGACGACAGCACTGCGATGACTATGCCCAATTCCACAGTACGGTAAGGAACTTACCCACAGTTCATAGCGTTGTGACGTCAAATACAGGGGTTGCTCTCGGAACACCGGAAGTGTTATTAAAGAAAACGAAAACACGGTCGGCAGATATGCAAACGGTAACGTTATGGGAGGAGAGCAAAAAAACAGATAAACAATGAAAGATTACATTAACAAGGATTTAAGATGGTACATAAACACACATGAAGTCAGAGGAATACCAGTGGTTATATTCCACACACAAAGAATATATATCTATATATCTATCTATGTATCTATCTATATATAGATATACAGTGCCCTCCAAAAGTATTGGAACAGTGAGGCCAATTCCTTTATTTTTGTTGTAGACTGAAAATATTTGGGTTTGACATCAAAAGATGAATATGAGACAAGAGATCAACATTTCAGCTTTTATTTCCATGTATTTACATCTGGATCTGATACACAACTTAGAAGATAGCACCTTTTGTTTGAACCCACCCATTTTTCATGAGAGCAAAAGTATTGGAACATGTGACTGACAGGTGTGTTTTGTTGCCCAGGTGTTTCCCAATTACATTGATTATTCAAACAATAAATAGCACTGGATGTCTGAGCTCAGTTTCAGATTGGGTACGATAGTTTTTGCCTGTGCAGACTGCATTTAGAGGTGGAACCAACATGAAAACCAGAGAGCTGTCTATGGGTGAAAAAGAAGCAATTGTGAATCTGAGAGAAGATGGACAATCAGTCAGAGCCATTGCACAAACATTGGCCATAGCCAGTACAACCATTTGGAATGTCCTGAAGAAGAAAGAAACCACTGGTGTACTAAGCAACAGACATCGAACAGGTAGACCAAGGAAAACATCAGCAGTTGATGACAGAAACATTGTGAGAGCTGTCAAGAAAGACCCTAAAACAACTGTTAGTGACATCAGCAACAACCTCCAGAGGGCAGGAGTGAAGGTATCACAATCTACTGTTCGCAGAAGACTTCATGAACAAAAGTACAAAGGCTACACCAGAAGATACAAACCACTCATTAGCAAGAAGAATAGGAAGGCCAGGCTGGAATTTGCCAAAAGGTACAGAGATGAGCCTCAAAAATTCTGGGAAAAAGTTTTATGGACTGATGAGACAAAGATTAACTTTTTCCAAAGTGATGGAAAGGCGAAAGTTTGGAGAAAGAAAGGATCTGCTCATGATCCCAAACATACAAGCTCATCTGTGAAACACGGTGGAGGTAATGTCATGGCTTGGGCTTGCATGGCTTCTTCTGGGACGGACTCTTTCATCTTCATTGATGATGTAACACATGATGGCAGCAGCAAAATGAACTCACAAGTCTACAGAAACATTTTGTCTGCTAATTTAAAGAAAGATGCAACCAAACTGATTGGGAGATCCTTCATCATGCAGCAAGATAACGACCCAAAACACACTGCCAAAACAACAAAGGAGTTCATCAGGGGCAAGAAGTGGAAGGTTTTAGACTGGCCAAGTCAGTCTCCAGACTTAAACCCAATAGAGCATGCATTTTACCTGCTGAAGAGGAGACTGAAGGGAGTAACCCCCCAAAACAAACAACAACTGAAAGAGACTGTGGTGAAAGCCTGGAAAAGCATCACAAAAGAAGAATGCAAAAGTTTGGTGATGTCAGTGGGTCACAGGCTTGATGCAGTTATTGAAAGCAAAGGATTTGCAACTAAATATTAAGTCTCATTCACTTTAATCTATTTTAAGTTTATGTGTTCCAATACTTTTGCTCACCTAAAAATTTTGTGTTCCATTACAAATAATGCTATCTTCTAAGTTGTGTATCAGATCCAGATGTAAATACCTGGAAATAAAAGCTGAAATGTTGATCTCTTGTCTCATACTCATCTTTTGATGTCAAACCCAAATGTTTTCAGTCTACAACAAAAGTAAACGAATTGGACTCACTGTTCCAATACTTTTGGAGGGCACTGTATATCTATAGATCTATAGATCTATCTATCTATCTATCGATATATATAGATATATATTCTTTGTGTGTGGAATATATGCTGACAATAACCGATAAACGATCACGCCCAGAGCCGCCAATGTTAACAACATTTTCTAGAGAGGGGGATAAGTGCTGTTCCATTCCTATTTGTAGCATACGGAGCCCTTTCAGACTCTCACACTCAATCACTTACAGCTGACGTCAGTTAAGTCAGTGAGAGTTCAGGGCTTGAGTCTTTAGGGGCCGGATTGGAATTGGGCCGAGGTCCGGAATCAGTCAGTAAACGTTGCAAGATGGCTACGGATGAACACCGGTTGTGTGAAGCGGCTTTGGCCACTATAATGAACAAGTTAGACTTGGCTTTTTCTCTAAAAGAGGAACAGAAGACGGCGCTCGAGTCTTTCCTTTGCAAGAAGGACGTTTTTGCTGTTTTGCCGACCGGATACGGCAAGAGTCTAATTTACCAGTTAGCTCTGCTGGTAGCTAAGCTCTGGATACGTCATCCCGTGTATTGTTCTGATTGGTCGTAGTGTTATCCAGTTGCGTGCAGTGATATCTCAAATGCATGCTTGGTACCACCCCTCGAGTTGGGCAATTTTCATTACTCATAGCCAGACCCTAAATCTTTCTAGATTTGGGTCTGGATTTCCAGGCTAGAGTCTAAGTGGAATTTTGTGCGAAATTTAAAGAAATTCTCTCAAGGTGTTCTTCAGATATTTTGTTTATGAGAATGATACAAATGCAAGGTCACAGTGACCTTGATCCTTGACCACCAAAATTTTATCAGTTCATTGTTGAGCTCAAGTGGACGTTTGTGCCAAAGTCGAAGAAATCCCCACAAGGTGTTCTTGAGATCGCATTCACAAAAACATAACGACTCTGGCCACTGACCAAATTTCACTGCTTTATCAGTCAGATTAGAATAAACATCTAAGTGGTGATTGTAATACAATTAATGATCTACCACATTTTTCATTTCCTGCTGCATTAAAGTTGTTCCCGTGGATATTAGAAGCACTTGCTTTTATTGCTGTTGGTTTCTACAGGAAGGAAGATGCGGGCGTTGCTATGGATGCAAATTTGCTGTGGAGACATGAGCAGAGAGTATCTGAGTGTCTGCTGGGACAGGGGGATGCTTTCACTCCGAGCTGCTCTGCTAAATTAGCACCATCTCTCACTGCGACTTCTCGCTCGCTGTCCCTCTTCCTATTAGTCTTACACTGCTGTGTTGGTCTAAAGTAAACTGCAGTCAGTGCACTGTCATCTGTGTTTCTGTATGGAGGCTGATTCTTTTAATAGTTTGTGAATATGACTTGTGATTCTGAGATGTGACAATCAATCAGTGAGCTTAAGAGTTTTTTATTCAATGAACTGGACCGAAAACTGAGAGGAAAACTCACACACACACATACACACACACACACACACACACACACACACACACACACTGTACACACTGCCTGCCAGATGTCAAGTTAAAGAAAAACACCATAACATGCCTTCAAAATAAAAGCATTTTTCTCTGCTAATTATCCTATTGGTGCTCCAGAAGTGGTATCCAGGTGACCATGTCATGTCCAAAATGTGTCCCATTTCATGTCCAGAATTTGGATTAGGCTTACAAATGCTGCCTACTTCATTTGGTCTTAGTGAGATGCGTCTGTTTTTTTATTTTATGGTTAATATTTCTAATTATCTGATGTATATAGACTGATATTACACTGTTCAGCACAGTGCTGAAGGACTATCTCTGTGATCCTCTTAGTCCGAGCTAGCACAGCACAACCTGATCTCATCCCTGCTTGTCATGTTTTGCCGCTTGGGCTGAAGCTTCACAGCAGCAAACACCCAACACTGAGCTGTTAATCTCACACTGACACTGAAACGACTCGACTCTGTCTTTAAAACTGTCAAGAGCCATTGGATAACGTCAGCTGTGTGACGCTAACAGTTTGCCTTGTCGCTTCTCTTTCTCTCTCTCTCTCTCTCTCTCTCTGTGTGTGTGAACAATGTAGAGCTCCAGTCCCACAGCAGTAGTCTCATGACTGAGAGAGAGGGGGTGAGCATAGCTCTACAAGCAACTGAGATTTTAAATAGTCAAATTTGTGGTAATGTTGCAGTGATTTGACAAAATTGCAATTTTGAGACGTGTCCCTTGCACCCCCCTGAAATCTACGCTTAATGAGCCATACATGTATTAGATAGATTTGATTATCCAGACTACTTTCAGTATGATGACTGTGATACATGCTGAAACTGAAACTGATTTATCCCTCTCAGTGTTTGATGGTTATTGAATGTTTTTGTGGGGCCCCTCTATGGCCGCCAGGGGGCCCATGTTACGGTCTGCAATGCACGGGTTTTATTTTGGAGGTTGGGACCGGAAGTGCTGCTGTATGCTATAAAGAGTGGACGCTGGTCTCCCCGCAGAGAGCCAGAGCGAGAGACAGACAGCTGAAAACATCCGCTGGAGGAGCAGACAGACAGACTGCGGGAAGAGTGTTGCCGGGTGTAACGTCAGGGACTGCTCCAGAACACAGCGCTGAGAATGGGAGTCGAAATCGAGACCATAACACCGGGCGACGGTAAAGCCACTGCACGGAAACCAGACATGTTTGTGTTGGTTACTAAGTGCATATTTGCACTTATGTGATTGCATGTATCTAACAGAGCCGCAGAAACACCGCCTTCTTTGCGTAGTGAGCTCGTTATACTAAGCGCCTGTTTGGTTTCTCCACAGGAAGGACTTTCCCCAAAAAAGGACAGACGTGTGTGGTGCATTATGTCGGTGAGTTTGAAATAAGAAACTTATTCCTCTGCATGCATGGACACATTTCACTGCTCCACTTGGTTATGTGTACTCATGGAGGCCGTATGGTGGAGGAGTGACGGCTGTGGGCAACTGTCTACTACAGCCGTATGAAAAATAGCCAAGCATGGTAATCCTCTAAGTATCAAAGCAAAAACTGTAAATCCCCTTAAGAACATTATTATAGCGATAGCAGCGCACTTTATTGAAATGCTGTGGGGCGCGATAAACTATGTACAGCAGACATTTTTCACCCTCAAACCTTCCAGGCTGTGATTTCTCAGTAGGGCAAAGAGGCATGACTGTCAGTCACCGACTGGGCTGCATGAAAATTTAACCCCTTCACCACATTTTCACTCCGTGGAAGCACATTTGTGTTGAAGATAGTGGGATGTGATAGCAGGAGCAGTGGCTGTGTGTCCCGGGGACACAGCACTGGATTCATCACTGCGTAAAATAATGCGCGCTCGAGTTTGGGCCGAGTGGGTCCATTACAGTCTCATCAAGACCGCTGGATAATGTGGTCATTTGTCTTGTCTGGGGAATTATCAGAAAAAAGGGGGGTGGGGGGCACAGACGGATTCCGCCGCAGGGTTTACTCAGAGGCCCAGACAGACAGACAGACAGACCAGACAGCGGGGTTTTAAATCCCGTCTGATTTCCAGCGCTTTTCTGCCTTTGTTGGAGTTTCTGGGGGGTTGGTGGCGTTTAGTTGAGCGGATTATAACCGTCTGGGCGACTGCAATAACCGCAGAATCTCTGTATTATTCCTGTAATATTTTCTCTAGAGACGCAGTGGTTGAATGACACTATTAATTTTTGAAGTATTCCTCATTATACCTCCTATAGGACGACATGGCATCACTTATTAATTCCTATAGGGGCTCATAATATCAGTTGTATCAATTAGTTCTTTGTATAACCATAATACAGCTGTGGGACCAATAAATCTAGTGCTGCTAATAATTATTTTCATAACTGATTAATGCACCAATTGACCACTTTGTTTAACAAAAGTTTGTGAATAAATAGAAAGCCCATTACAGTTCCCCACAGCCCAGATCGTGGAGTTAAAAATAAGGGATGCACCATAACATCAGCACGTCATCAATATTGGCCAACATTGGCCTTAAAATGAATCAGCCAACATGCATATAACAATAGTACATCATTTGTATCAGCCAGTATTGATTTTAAAATGAACTATCAGAATCATCCAACATCCTTTTTTCTTATTTTGCACAATGAATGAATGAATATTACATACATTGACATACATTGCATGTCATGTCTCCATCTGCTGGCGGGCCATTATGATAAGAGTGTGCATGTATAATATGATGTTAATTCCTCTATAGAAGAGACTTGATGATCGCCAAAATTAGGTAATGAAAATGTGGATGTATCGATATCGATATCGGTATTGGTAATCAATTATCGGTCAAATGAGTTGTTATATATCGGTGTATCAGATATCAGCAAAAAATGAAGTGAATTTTATTTATTTTTTAATTGATAATATATTTAAAGGATGAATCTATTATAGAAATACTTCAGTTGAATATTTTAGCTCTGGTTATTTCCATGAATGTATAAAGAGAAGTGGATACAGAGTTGGACCTGGGCACCGTTCATCCCTACGAAAGTAGCTCATAGGTTCCAAAAAAAGCTCTACTTCCGCAGTATGAAATTAATGGAATCCTCCTCATCGTGGGGCCCACTGAGTCAAGCGCACTCTAAAGACTTTTGGCAGCAGAGTGGCTAACTTCCACTTTAGCGCTCTGCAAACTTGAAAGCAGATAGAAAGATTTAATCGTGCAGCTCTTCTAGACTTTAGAAATGTTATCAGACTGGATGGATCAAATATTGACAATGAAAGGAGTCATTTCGCGAGGGTTGTGGCGCTCAAACAAATGTATCCACAGATTTACAGACATCTCTTTCACAGTGTTTAAGTTCATGGGAAAAAGTTTTTTGGGCCCGATGGCATCAAGTGCCCGAACGTTGCAATTCCATGTTTTGCCACTATGTAAAATTGGCTTCAAAGTCCAGCACTGTCCCTGAGGGCTTGGTTATGTACAAGACTGTACTTTGAGTGACATGCTAATGGCAGTGTGCTAGCATGCTCACAGTAAAAATGCTAACAGTCTGATGTTCAGCAGGTATAATCTTTACCATGTTACCTTGTTAGAATAGCGTGTTTGCATGCTAACATTTGCTAATTAGCATTGACCACTGATAAGCTAGATGGCTTACTTTAGAGTCATTTCCTGTATCTATGTCACGTGGGAGACTACAGGCGATTGTCCGTCCACTGAAGTACACATTGGACCTATTTTCCATAAGCCACGCATGCTCCGAACATTCTGACACTAAAATGTCATTTTCAGACAGACAAATCAGGAGAGAATTAACTTTGTTCAAGACATGTCTCTGTCTCAGTAACCCACTCTTGCGAGATCCGGTAACAAGTGATGTGATCTTGTACTAGGTTGATATCAGATATTATGCTAGCAGATAAAAACAGAAGGAATATTAAAGAGCCAACATTAAATTTGCACTGTATATAATGTTTTATTGTCTTGAATCTGCTTTCATCCATTTGATGTTCACAACACTTAAAAACAAGGTCAGAGGATGTGGGGGAGAGATGACAGCGCTGTCTTGGCAGACCTTAACAGCTTGTAATGTGTCATCTTTTGTAATAGAACATCTTGGCATTAAACAAAAAGTAAAGCTGTGTCTGATGGGAGTGTAATTGGTCATAAACCAAAGAATTGGACAACAAAATAACTGGCCTGATGAAAGTCAGAGGAACATGAATGTCTGCTCAGAATTTCATAGCAGTCAATTTCAGTCTGAACCAAAGAGGTGGACAGACTGACAAACAGATATTGTACATTCACAGACACACTGCTAGCATGGCGGGGCATTTATTAATAGAGATTACAGTTTAAACACAGTACAAATACTGACGCATAGCATCAGCAGCAAAATGGGTTTTCAGATGGATTTTGCTTCCCACCGTGCTAGAATATATATTTGTCTCTGCACCTATTCTTAGTTTGGCAAAGCTGGTCTCAGTCCTCTCGCCTGGTAAGACAGACATAACTCTCTCTGTAACACAAGCTTCAAGATTATGTAACAAGACCCGATTTGGGGCTCTCTCAGTGAAGTATTTTTTACTTCTTTTTAGGCATGAGTCTACATCTTTTTTTTTTTCATATCACACAAACTACAGGATTTCCTCTCTGGGCGGGCTTCCTTCCTGTCAGCCTACAAAGCAGCCTTGAAATGCGACATGAAACAGGATATTCCATTACACGAGCCTTTTTAAACGTAGACGTCCATGTGGTGATCAAACCTTGGATTTGCTAGGTTTTTGTAAAGGCTCTGCCTGCAGGAAATGCCTGGTGTTTGAAAATGTCAACACCGTGCTGTTCGGTGGTGAAACGGGAAATGTGCTGTATTGGCTTTGATACTTTGACAGGACCTTTCAGTTCTCACAGATAATTCTATTAGGCTGATATCTTGATGTCCAGAAGAGGACACCCACTCCTCTGCCTGGATTACAGGCTGCGTCTTGCCAGCCACCCCCTGATGTGCCCAACAACATAAGCAATGTTGCAACTTCTCCCACACTGCGCACACCCGCTCACATCACACCACACCATCACACGCACATGCTGCCTTGCTGGTGCTAATAACAGTAATAGCGCTGGCGTAAATAGTCTTGGAGGGGTGCTATTCTGCGGATTGATGCTTGCGTTTTCCTGACTGTCACACTGAAACCCACCCTGCAGACAGCTGCAGCGGCTATTTCGGAGATCCTTGGAATCCCTTCATTTGCGTTCTCAATATACACAGCAGGGAAGATGGATGTCAGACAAGCTTGGAAGATGTATTTGTTTCTAATGTTTTTATGAAATGTTGATACAGTTGCTTCATGCTGAATGTTGCTGCACAGAGAGCCAGTAATTTTCCATCATCTGGTCTGCACATGTTCCTGCAGCAGGAATTCTCCTACTGATGAACTGTAATGTTGTGCATGTTCAGTGGTAATGGCTGGATTTTTCACCCACGTGATGAGGTTGCGCATTGGCAGCTGCCTCACTCTCTTTCTGACTGTGCCTTTTTCTCCATCTCCTTTTTCACAGGCTCCCTGACAGATGGACGAAAGTTTGACTCATCTCGTGACAGGGACAAGCCTTTCAGGTTTAAGATTGGCAAGCAGGAAGTGATCCGGGGCTGGGAAGAGGGTGTAGTGCAGGTGGGTTTAAGAATTTAACTCAAACTGCACACATAAAATATGCACATTAATTTAAGGGACAGTTCACCTCAAAAAAACAACAACATGGTTTTCCTCTTACTTGTAGTGCAATCTAGAATGTTTTGGTGTGAGATATCCGCCGTAAAAATGTCTTCTCTCGAATATAATGGAACTTGAGGGCACTCGGCTTGTGGTGCTGAAAGTGCCAAAAAAAGTACATTTGAAAAACTCAACAGCAGTGTCTCTTTACAAAAATCACAACCCCCTTTACTCAAGATAATCCACCTACCTTGTTGTGAGCAGTTTCACGTACGGATAATTTTCATAGCCAACCATATCACGGCGCAAAATGAGGCGTGCATCTACTCATGAATAAGAGGCTTGTGATTGTTACAGCGCAAGATGTAAACATTGAGGCGTCCTCCTTGGCTGAGTTGTAACTTAAGCTAGCTCAGTGGTGCTGGGTGAGCTAGTAGTAGATCAAGGAACTATAAAAGAGTTGTTTTTTTCTTTTTTAATTTCCTTGCAGTAGATATACTCTTCCTTCTGCTCTGTGATAGGGTTGGCGGGTGTGGTTTGGTAGAAAGAAAATACTTGCTACATTAAACTGTTTATAATAAGGTCTGTGGAGTAACTGGATCATTATTGCAGCTTCCAAATAAGTTCAAAAATAGCCACCCACAGATGCCATAACAGGAGATATGATAAACTCGCTGTCTTTGGTTAAATTTTACTCTCTGTTTGATGATCTGGGGTGCTTTGGTTGGTTTAAGAGTTGATTGATTTGCAGGATGTATGGAGAGTTGCAGGCTGATGCTATAAACTGATTGTCTTGACTGTTGTTTTAAAAATACAAAGACAAATATTCCCAAACAAACATTCCCCAAATAAACAGGCCTTTACAAAAACACAGTTCAATTCAATGGGGTATTAAATAACTTCGTCAAACAATTAAAACAAACATTAACAGGCAAACAGGCAGTGGTTAAAGACTTCAACCCTGTGGCGTCTTCCGCCCTCCACAGATACTTCAGCACACCTGCCTTTAATACAAGGTTCCTGAGATGCCAGGTCAGGTGGCACATTAAAGTGATTCAAAAAATAATAGTAAACCAGGACTTGCTAGAAGTGTAGTTCTGTAAAAAGAAAATAGTTCCTACATGAAACTGCTCACAATGAGGTCTGTGGATTCTCTTGAGTAACTGGGTCATGATGTCTGGACAGAGACATTGCTGTTGAGTTTCTTTTTGGCACCTTTGAGCACCAAAGGCTGAGTGCCATCTAGTTCTATTTCACTGGGGAGAGGACAAACATCTCTATGGCTGATATCTCCAATAGTTGGCAACTCACACCAAAACAATCTAGATCAATAAATAGCACTTCAGGTCAGAGGAAAAATATGCATTTCTGATTTTGGGGTGAACTGTCTCTTTAAATGTTAGCTTTGTGCTACAAATCCTGTAGGTTGGACTCATTCATAAATCTCCCCTCTCTGTAAAAAATACTGGAACGTGCTGTTGCCTCTCAACTTAAAGCCCACTTCTCCTCCAGCAACCTGTTTGAACCATTTCAGTCTGGCTTCCACTCACAGCACAGCATGGAAACTGCCCTCCTCAAAGTCACCAATGATCTCCTTCTCGCCTCAGACTCTGGTCACCTCTCAATTCTTATCCATCTTTACCTTATAGCAGCCTTTGACACAATCAACCACACAATTCTTATTTCCTATCTCGCATCTTCCCTCAACATCACCAGTACTGCCTGGCTAAGGTCGTACCTCACGAACCGACAGCTGTTCACCAATATTAACAGCTGTACTTCCTCCCTTGCTCCTCTGTCCCAAGGCGTCCCCCAGGGTTGGGTGCTTGGTCCGCTCCTATTCGTGCTTTACATGCTCCCCATTGGCAACATCATTCGCAGCCATGGTCTCAACTTGCATTGCTATGCTGATGACATCCAGATCTACATCTCCACTAAATCCATCACCACTGAAACTCTGTCCACTCTGGCCACCTGCCTCACCGACATCAAGTCCTGGATGCAAGCCAACCTCCTCAAACTGAACTGTGAAAAATCAGACATCATCATCATCAGTCCCAAATCCCTCACCAAAACCTCTCACAACTTCTGCCTCACCATTGACAATTCCACTCTGCATTCCTCCCCACACATCCGCAACCTGGGAGTCATTTTCAACAACAACCGCTCTTTCGATAAACATGTCAATCACATCACCAGTACTGCCTTCTTCCGCCTAAAAAACATAGCTTGTCTCCACCCATCAGTCTCCCCCAGTGCTGCTGAAACTCTCATCCATGCCTTTATCACATCCAGAATTGACTACTGTAACAGCATTTTTTATGGTACACCATCCAAACTCCTAAATAAACTCCAATACATCCAGAACTCTGCTACCCATCTGCTCACCCATTCCTGATCCTGCGATCACATCACCCCTGTCCTTTAGAACCTCTACTGGCTTCCTGTCCCACAACGCATCCAATTCAAAGTCCTTCTCCTCACCTATAAAGCTCTCCATAACCAGGCCCCCTCCCAACTCACTGACCTGCTCCACCGCCACACTCCTTCCTGCAGCCTCTGCTCCTCTGATGCCAACCTCCTGACTCCACCACTCAGGACCAAGCACCAAACCTGGGGCGACACCATAGCTGCCCCCTCCTTCTGGAACACTCTACCCAAACACATCTGAGACTGCACTTACCTGTCCCAGTTCAAATCACTACTCAAAACACATCTTTTCAATACAGCTTTTAATGTGTCAATGATGTTGTGTATATGTTATTGTAGTCTATTTTGTGATTCCTATTTAACCAATGTAAAACATCTTTGAGTACTTTGAAAAGCGCTTATCATTATTATTATTATTATTATTATTATTATTATTATTATTATTATTATTATTATTATTATCATTATTATTATTCATCCACTCAGAAAAGGTGCAACATTGCTTATGTTGTTATACTTGTCATGCTGTTGATATTAACATGCCACTGGAACACACAGATTTTAGGAAAAAGTCATGCAAATAAGCAGCTTCAACAGTCATGATTCAGAGGCAGAAATAATTCCAATTGCAAGAAAGAAAAAAAACATTTGGCTGCTGATAATGTCATTAGTTCATTTGCTGAAATACATTAATTTATTGACACGGTTCCATTATCGAGTTTTCACCCACCAAGGTTTCCATTAACACTGCAAACAGTGGGTCAATACAGCACGGACGCAGCTCTTTATCTCACACACTCAGCCCTGCAGCATTTAGATGAGGTAGCTACTGAATGGTGCGGCCTGTGTGCAGGTCCTGTGGATTCACAGCAGTGTAGCTTCATGTTCTCTTTTGGGGTTAGAACATTAGACTTTAATATCTCAATAAGGCATCTGTGTTAAAATGCTTTTGATGATTGCAACATCAAATATTGTGCAATAAGGAGTGGATTAGATTCAGAAGTAATGAAGCATCACTAATGAGAGAGATGTTTTCACCATCGCTCTCACCATCTCCTGTAGTTTATTATCCAACTTAGACTGCAGAGACTGCATTATGATCCAATTAACTGTATGCTGCAGACTAGCTGTTTCACATGACCCCCGGTGTCTCTTTCTCTGTCCTCTGTTTGTATCGTCTGTCCCCTCGTACCTCCAGATGAGCGTTGGTCAAAGGGCCAAGCTGACCTGTTCACCTGACTTCGCTTATGGAAACAAAGGCCACCCAGGCATCATTCCTCCTAACGCCACCCTCATCTTCGACGTTGAGCTGCTGGGGTTGGAATGAAACAAATTCACGGCCTGATTTTTTTTTTGTTCTGTGTAAGTAATCTACAACAACTGACTATCAGCTGGTTACTGTTGGTTTTTCAGATTTTAGCTACAAACCACATTCTTCCTGTGGCACAGTGAAAGTCATCAACTCACATCAGCTAACATGCTAGTGCTAGCCAAAGTCACTCAGAAGTTTTCTTTTATTTATTTGTTTTTTTCTTTTTCTGTCTGTGCTGTGCTGTTTATTTACCCCCGGTGTAACTTGATGTCAACAAGCCCTGCAAAACACCACTGAATCTGGCCAGTTAAGCACACTTCCTTGAATCTACGTTGTGTTTTGTTGTGTTGCGTGGAAAACATTGATGTACAGGAGGCCTGCATCTATTTCTGCTTTAATGTTTATTGTCTGGGTAGGAACAGAGTATATGTACTGCTCAGTCAACAGATTCATTTGGGTAAAGTAGATAGCTAGCTTTTTTGCCATGCACATAAATTCACATCATTAGCACACACATTTAGCACTATTACATACATGACATTTACTTGTACACTTAGTAGTGGCATTTCACTTAGTCACAATGCTAACATGTTCAAACAGAGGACATACTGAGAGGAAGTGGCTACAAGTTGTGTTAAGTGTTTAGATAGGGTTGCAGAGTTCATCAAATGTTAACCGCAAAGCACTAATACTGGGTCCTTTTTTCTGTTTTGTTTTCTACTACAGATAGTGCCCCCTTAGTGTAGGCAAGATTATTGATCACCATAGCGATGCCACATTAAATTGCCATGACATCATCTCCAATGTGACACTTGCTTCATCCTTTTATTGGCGACAAAACAGAGGGACGTCTGCATTCGTTAAATGTACTGCATAGTGTGGTAGCGTACAGCGTGTTATGCTGGCTGCCATTTTTAAAAACCTCGGTCACATAAAAAATAAAATGAAATGCAGTCACTCTGGTACACTACAGTAGCTTGGTCCCTTTTTAAAATGGCAGGTGTGTGGAGGGTAGCCCAAGTGACGATTCTGTCTGACCAATCAGTGGTCTGCAGTGTTTCAACTCCACCTTGCATTATCAGCTCAGCTCACTTGGAACCTTGACAAAAGTGATAGCAAAAAAGGTACCAGGTGTTAGCCACAGCATTTGCTAATGGAAAACCAAAAAATGGAGAGTCAAGTTGAGTAGCGCCAAGTCATACCATGTAGTGATAATTTGTGGCCTTAGTTCAGGACACATAGTACCATCAACTCTTGTCCCACAACTGTCTTAAAGACATTCCTCTTTTGAAACACCATTTATACCAGTTTATACTGAGGAGCTGAAATAAAAATGGATGGTGCAATACTGCTAATAAAGTACAATGGCTTTCTTCATTGAAGACTTTGTCCGTTCCCCTAAAGGTCAGGACTGTCAAGACGGTTTACTATTGGTGACTTTGCAATGAATTAGCATCTCAAAGTTCACTAAAGTTAAAAGTGACATGAAAAATTAGCACTTTCAGGTAATAACTCCGTAATATATGTTATCATAATACTCAGCATATAGCAACATATGTAAACTCAATAATATTGTATTGTGACTTAAGTACTGTGATAAAATTGTATCATGGGGCCTCTAGTGATCCTGCCCCTAGTATGACCACGTCTTTATTGACAGTGTATTTCAAAAGAATATAACAGCTGTTAAATGTTACATTTACTATCTTTCAGGCAGCTAGTAGTGTCCCTGTTTTTCACTACACAAAGGAAATCAAGTTACAGAGACTTGTGCTGAGTGGTAATTCATCACAAAAAAATTCTATTGGCTATTTGTCAAGCAGGGGCCATTTTGTGTCCTTGTTAGTGCACTGAATGAAAGCACAAATAACTTCTGTGAGTAAGCTGTCTAAATACACTATTCATGAGTTGTGTTGTTGGAGAGTCAAACCCACAAGCCCAAAATTGATCAGATACAGACAAAGCAAATTTGATGGTGTGAATTTTAAGATGTTTCGAGCATTAGAAATGATGCCGTTTTGGCAGATATCTTTGAGATCTCAGATGTCAGGGCAGCCCTGAATGCATCAGTATAAGAGTTTTGAACAATCCCTGCTCACTTCTGCTATACCATGCAATTATCACATAATAATTATACAAAGTAGAGTTGTTCATTGTGTTGATTTCGAGCAATTTTTAAGTTTAACCAAGCAAATTTTGTGTGTGTAATGAAATAACTGGAAAACAGTAACTGCCTGGAAAGTGTTAAATATTCAACAGTAGCCTAATTTTAAGAATAACATATTTATAAATAGGCTAAAACCTCATTTATAATCCTTGGACAGTTACACTGACCACAGCTGTGCCAGGTTTTGTTGTTTGCAATCCAAGGAGTACCTGTACACAAGGGACAAGCGGATCAATATGGTAATATTGATACTACAGAGACCTGTTTTTGTTTTGAAGACTGATTCTAGCATCAATAGGATTGATAACAAAAAAAGGATTAGTTTCACTCGTCTATGTTGTACCCATTTATATTTAAAAAGTAGAACTGTTTGTGTAAGCAACACTTCGATGTCATGAACACATCTAATGTGTGCACTCCTTGCTTCTCCACCACTGTTTCGTGCACTCAATCAACATACACGTCGTGCACATGCAGCATACTGTGACACACAACCTGACAAGTTTAATCCGACACATAATTGCGATGGTCACTGAAGGAAAGAGAAAACAACAATGAAAAAGAGGACTTGAAGTTGCAACAGGAATAAAGTGAGAGAGAAAATGCCTCAGCATCCAGACCCCTGACACAGACACAGAGTTCACTGGCACAGGCTGGTTAGAAAGGCTCAGACGAGGAATATTTTAGTCATATCTTATCTTCAGTACTGGTTAATGTTGCCTTTTTAAACTGCAGTTGGTCACCATTAGCTGCTACTTTAGCAGACTGATTATTTATTGCATGAATCATGGCACACTGCTCTCCCCTACAAGTACATAAGCTGCTATTGATAATAAAAAGTATCTTATCTGTATCAATATCAGTGATTCTGGCCCTGTAGGCCTTGGTATCAGATTCAAACCAAATTGTTTGGTGTTGTCTACTCCTGCTGCACACTAGAATCATAGCTCCACTTAATGTTAATATGGTAGGGCTACCATCGGTGAATGCCATCTTACTTGCCAATAGGCCGATGGCAGTCAACACAGCAAATATTGGCCGATATGGCTGTGTGGCCGATAAATCGGTGCATCCCTAGTCATGGTGTTGGTGGAGCAGACACGTCATTTCCTACCTGCCCGTATTTGGATTACACCTGAAATGAAAAATGGATTTGTGTAACTGCACAAATATTACCTGAGTACTTCATTTGATACCCATTGTGTGAATGGACAGGCTGTTCTCATGCACTGTTCATATGTTCTCCTATGAAAAGTAATGCACCAAAATTCCCACATATTGCACGTTAACATGCCAGTAGCTCGATATTGGCTGTAGAGATGGCTGCCTTCTCCCCAATATAATAGAACTAGATGGCACTCAGCTTGTGGTGCTCAAAGAAAAAAAAACTGACTCAAGGTAATCCATAGACCTTGGTGTGAGTGGTTTCATAGAGAAACTATTTTCTTTCCATCAAATTACATGCAGTGATATAATTGGTATCACCATGCAGTGGATTTAAGGACAAAAGGCTCATGCTCGTGACGGTGCCAGTTGTGAGCACTAATGGTGTCCTGCTTGGTCAAGCTGTAACGTTAGCTAGCTCAGTGGTGCTAGGTGAGATCACAGTAGATGCACGCATACTTCTGTGCAGGGATACAGTTGGCAGGTGTAGTTGGTAGAATGAAAATAGTTCCTTCATGAAACTGCTCACAACAAGGTCTGTTGCAGTGTTAGGTAGGTTGACCAATGCAGAAAACTCCCAGAAAAGTTACATTACTGCTTTAAATGGAGATTTAGGAGCTGTGTGATAAAACTCTTGGGACGTGAGTGCTGAAGCACACGCGATGTATGCTGTTATCTTTGCTCAACTCTGAATTTTCCCTTTTTATGTCTTCACAGGTGACTTCCTACCTGGGTGACCTGGAGAGAAGCTAGGAGAGTCTGCACTTGATTCTATATGAGGCTTCAGTCTATAGTTCCACTACTTATTTCATCAAACTTTGACAGTTTGTGTTATTTTGTCTCTGTGACTGAGTGAATTCTATTTTTTTCCATCATATTCTTCCTCCTGAAAATCATGGGCCATAACCTTACAAACCTCCATGTTCTTGATCTTGAATTCTTTTGAATTGCGCTTTACTTTATCTTTGTGTTTTTTGAAGTGTTGGTTGTGCATGGTTACGCTGAGAAGTACAAAATACCAATGAACTACTAGCAGCGACATTAATCTCTTATGAGCCAATGCGTACTAGTATTATAATGTTCGAGAGCTGGTGCTTGTTATATTATGGAAACAAAAAAGAGTATACAAAAGAAAATGAAAAGCACACATTTGTATCCCTTTCTAGCTGAAAATCAGAAGAAATGAGAGGAGTTTCTGTTAGAGAGATAAGGCTTAGGGTTGAGTTTAGCGGCTACCCGTAGTAAAATGTCAAGACATGTGAGGCCTTAATGGTGCAAAAAGGAACTGAGTTTGCTACATAAAATGCCCATTTCTATAAAGTACCACTGTGTTTTTCTTTTTTCTTTAAATCATAAATGGAGGTGGGGACTAGAGAGGGGTAACTGGTGCAAAGAAGAGCCAGTCACAGTTGTAGATAGTTCTAATGTGTGCCTAAATATTCTCACCAGACACATGGTTACTACCTTGCCCTGTCTGCATGTTCTAGGCCCCGATGGAAACCCAAGTATGTATATGTTGAAAGCTTTGCATCCGATTTTCGTTATTACTGCCTTCTCATCTCGCCAAGTCTTTAAACCCCATTTAAAGCCATACACAGATCGAACAGTGCAAAGACAGGATTTGCGTTGACGCACATCAATTGGATTGTTATTTTTTTCTTAGAAAAAAAAGGGAAATGCTTGAAATTTACAAAGGGGGGTTTGAGTGATCAATCAAATTGTGACCTCCCCCAACCTTATTTTGTGTAACAACTTCAATCATGTATTTTTCAGATGCCAACTTTCTATCTCTGAGAATCAACAAAGCTAATGTATAACCTATGATAGATAATGTTTTTCTTTTTTTCCTTTTTTTTTTTTTTTGCCAGTGTCAGTAAAGTACCACACTGCCTGGCAGAAGTCGGTGTTATGGTAGGAAAAGAAGCTGACACACTGGCATCCTTGTGGTTTTGTATCTCAAATAAAGTTTTAAATGGAGTTTAATGAAGGAGTATGCTGGCCTGGCTGTCAGATATTGACCGTGGCTGTCGATGTTACATATTGGCCAAGCTGCAACTGGGGCGGCAGCAGTCCACCTCTGTACTGTGTAGTTATTTGCTGATACATTACTGTATGCAGACTAAACCAATGATGACATATTTAAAATAAAAGAAGTGCTCTCCACTTGTCTTTTTTTTATGCATATAAATGCAAATAATAACCCGGGTATCACTGCACCTGTAATTAAAGGAACTGTATGTGACATTCAGAGCAAAACTATAGTAAAAAAAAAACCAAACAAACACTAATTGTTATGTGAAGATATAGTGGAGTAATGACATCCTGAGCAGAGAATGAAGTCACGCTCTCTCTCTCTCTTTTTCTGTTCCCTGTGAGTGTTTTCAACTTGCTAGCTAGTCATCGTGCACTACACTGTACTCGTCAAGCGGTTATCCCTAAGAATGCTGTCCTGAGCCATGGTGTCATCTCAGAAGTGTACCGCCCATCCCCTGGTCAACACAGTTAGCTCTGTCAGTACTGTTGCTGTTGTTAGCACTGTTTGTGCTTTTAGCACCATCATCTGCTAGTCGCTAGCTCAGCCACCTCCATGTTGAGAACTGTGTGCAGACAACTTGAATTAGACTCTAAATCCTAAAAATGCTCTGAATGGTGTATACAGTTCCTTTAAAGGACCAGTGTGTAGGATTTAGGGGCATTCAGGTTGAAGAACTGAAACTTCTATGTGCCAAGCATGTAGGAGAACTAAGATGGCCGGTGCAAAAATGTCTAGAGCCAGTGTTTGGTTTATCTGCTCTAGGCAACATGTAGAACAACCTGGCAGACTCTGTGGGAGAGGACCTGCTCCATATGTGGATATAAACAGCTCATTTTAGGGTAATTATGGACTAATGACAATATGGTTATGAATTATACAATATACAATTTCTGCTAATAGATGGACCTAAATCCTACACACTGGACCTTTAACACTGATGGTCATTCTAAAAAAATAATACTTTTACTTTTGATTGATAGATAGATAGGTAGATAGATAGATAGTGTAAAACCTTTTCTTGCAGTGGAATAAGTTTACAGTGTGGCAAAACTACTTGTAGTTAAGTAAAGAATCATAGGACTTCTTCCTTCACTGCTAATTAAAAGCATGTGGTCTGACAACATCTGCTGCTGTGCAGGCTCAAAGTACCCCAGAAGGAAGCCACGCTCCTTGCATTTGCACCACAACTATGACTGTATGCCCTAGGCAATGATTCTTTTCAAAGTTGAATACACATTTCTGATTGATTAACAAAACACTAAACAATTATACTTTTTTCCTTTTAAACATAAATGGGAGCCTGTTGCTTAAAGGTGCGCCAATTTTGAATATACAGGCCAGTTTACTTGTCATGAGGAGTCCTACTCAGACAGTGGGGAAAAGTTGTGTAATGCCTTCTGTTGCTCTGGGAAAGCTGAGTCAAGAAAATAACAGATGATGTCATCAGCCATTGGTTGCATTATGGGAAATGCAGTACCCAGTATTCGTTGGAGCTTGAGCTTTACTACAGGTGAAACTCAGGGTATCTTGTGCTCTGTGGCATCAATTTTGATCATTCTTTTTTTTTTTTTTTTTTCTTAACCTGTCTCTTGTTACTCCCCCAACTTTATGGAGGTGCAATACTGTATCACTGGAATCCTTCTCCAAAAAGAAAACTCAACAATTATTTTTTTTAAAGTAACACTCAATCCCAAGATTCAGTTCAAAGGAACAATTGAATCAAAGGGTTAAAAAGTCCAAACAAGCCACGGTGGAAAGTTTGGACTTCACTGAAAATGATTTTCATTATGGAAAATAAAAGATTTGCATTCTGCACTATAAAGCTCTGCTGTCACCAGTTATATATTTGGTAGCTCAATGTAAATGCCTCTACACCTTAGAATGGGGTGCGATAAATAACTTGTATCCTGACCTTGGTTTTTCAACTTTGACAAACTTTATGATTCCATGGTAGGGTCACATTTAATTTATGCTGCAGGAGAATGGGATTTTAAGTGTGTCTCTGATAATAATTTTGTCCAAACAACACAATCGTCCCTGGTTGAGGGATGGTGCTGCCACTTCAAGGATAGAATTTCACACCATTATGCTGCCTCGCTGTTCTGTATAAAAGATACTGTTGTGGAATGGGAGGACAGGGTGGTGTCGCCTTGAAGCTGGCATTGCAGGAAGTCGGTGAAGATTCTCAGTCATCCAGGTCGTGGTAATCCTAAATGCTATATCGTAGGCAACTGGACTTGCTTGCGTTTCTTGAAGACATTTTGCCTCTCATCCAAGAAGCTTTTTCAGTTCTAAGTGCCTGGTACGAAGTTGCAGGCTATAAACCCTGTGTGGGTAGCAAGTAACACCACCAAAATAATGTCTGTATAAACAGGACAGGATCATGGGTGACATGTGTGTGACATTTTGAGAATCTGTTTTATGTGCGATCCACAGCAGGGGATTTAAAAAAATAGCTCATTGCAGTTAGCAGCTAACTCAAAGAAAAAGAACAGTGGCTGAAAATGTCCGCAAATTGGGTAAGCAATGAGGTCCAGGAGCTCCTTACCCTCCAAGCAGAACATAAGGTCAGCTGTCACATAACAGGGATGATAAATAATTGTAATTGCCATGTCATGCCATTGTTATTGTTTATAATGTGCTCACAATAGAGGCCACCGCTGTTGTGTTACATGTCATGCCTGTCACGCCTCTTTTGATTCCGTGATGCTGGCATGCTATCTAAGGGGCTGTACACATGCCATATTTTTTATGGCCTCAAATTAATTTTTTTCAACATAGATGCGTGGCAGGCGTGCTCAAACGTCAGTGCGATGCTATTGCAGCATGCAGGTGTTTTGTGGAGGTGCTACAGCTGCACCCTGAGATAAACAGAGTTCGACTTTTGGAATACAGCAGCGAGCACCATGTCATGTGACAAGGAACAACCAATCACAGCTGGCAGATATCTTTTCCTTCTTCTGTAAATATCAGTCTGTGATAAATAATAATAAGTCGATCCTTTTAGTGCAGGGCTACCCACAGCTTTACATCCGTCACAGGGACAACATTTTTGGCCTAATACACACTTACAAAACTGCGCATGGAAGAATATCAGCCCTGCCCTCAGGATTTCTGGTAAGTAGGCTGTGATACAGTGCTGGTTATGGTCACTGAGCAACCTCAGACGCAACCCTCCTCCGCACCCTTGCAAGTTGGCACAAGTAGGCACAAGAGTAGTGCCCAGCAACTGACCTTGCGTTTTTCAGGTGGTTAAAGTTGCGGCATGTGTACTTCCCCTAAAATCACACACTGGTGCAGCATGATTCTGCCGTTGTTTGGTTCTGTGTAAAAATGCAAAGACGACACCAAGAAGGGACTTCTTAGTGGCTCTATAGCACAATCTCTGTGTAAAAACAGCTTGTCATACTTAAAGGAAAAATGACACCAGAGGGTGTCAGGGGGCCTTACTGGTCTTCTTTGCCTGGAGCCCACCATGAGACCAGGATCGCCCCTGGAGCAGAGGACAGTCTCTACCCTACTCTTCCTACCTGATCCCTGACAGAGTGCAACAACAGCTCACACAGGGTAGCAAAACAAAGCACAAAGAAAACAATAATATGCACACAAGGCTACGTGGGTTATGGCGATTATCACAAGGTCTGGTTCATAGGTATAAAACAAAATCATGGTAACAGTGAGTCAAAGTTCATGTGACCGATACGAGGCGTGGCTAAACGTCAACACTGATTGACGCGGTTTCCACAACCAGGAAGCCAGCAGTGACATCACTCTTCAGAATTCCCCTTCAGCACGACGAAGAGCCACAGCGACGAAGACAGAAAAACAGAGGAATAACGGAGTTTGCTGCTGTCTGACATTGCTGTTTAAGGCGACTTTACAACCAACACGTTAAAGGTGAGTTTGTCTCTACCACACCGCTGTACCACACCATCCCTCGCGGTAACTGTTCCTCCCAGGTTTCGTTTACCTAACAAGCTAACGTTAACGACACACGGCTAGCTCTTTGCTTCCCTGCTGTTTATGTCGGAACAAAGACGGTCTGCCTAGCGGACTCAGCTAAAAGGCACTACTTTATCTAATTCATATATCCTTTAATGTGTTCTAATTTCAATTAGCGTTAGCTAGCTTGTTATTAGACCTGTCTGCTTGCTTAAACCAGCTAACAGCGGTTGGTTAATTTTTAATGACTTATCGTTGAGGCACCATAATGTCAATTGATATGCAGCATTTCATGTCGTAGCTAACTTAGCTAGTCATACGATAAAGACACAACAATAGTTCCTATCTAAAAATTTGACACCGACGTTTGCTTCAGTGTTACAATATAAGGGAAACGCCTAATCTGTTTAAATAAAGCTAACGCCAGTTAAGCCTTACGTATTGTTTCTGAGCCTGTGTTGTTATAGCGTTAATACGGTAGCTCATGCTCGTGCCTGTTTATGAAGGATAACTGTATGTTTAATGGCTATAACTCAATATAATACAGTGTGGCCCAGTTAACGGGCACAGTAGAAAGGGTGTGGGTCAGTTCAAAGCACTAACAGACCTCTGCTCCGTTTTACCGTTGTCAGTCCTCCTCCTCCTCCCTCCCACTCCCTCTGTCTCTTTCCCAGCCATGTCAATAGACCGGAACAAGCTGCCAAGAAGACCACATTCTTGTATCTAACCAATTCGTTCAGGCTAACTGAAGTTAGCCCTCTCTTTCCTTTCCAGTTTCCACCAAAGCTTTTGCTTTGCTAGCTCCATACTCTGAGGCTGAGTAGCAATGAGCATGGGAGGCCTGTTCCTGAACTGCTGTCAGTGCATTTACAAGATACTCGCCAAGCTTTTTAGCCCTGTTTTTGCAGGAAATTTCCTTTTACATCACAACGAACTTCACTTGTCCACTTCATTTGAAGCTGTAGCAGCAGAAGTGACTCAAGGATTAGGTTATGTCATTAGAAAAGCTGCCCTAACTCTCATTTTTTCCAGGCTTATTCACTTATACCTCCGGCCAGCTAGTCAGAATGAGGGAGGAATATAAAGCGAGCAAACAAACACAGCTGTAAAGTAAACACTAGAAGGTATTAAAATGTCCCTCTGTGTTCACTGACACAATGATGCACTTGTCTGTGAGGACTGAGAATAACAGAGTAGAGTAGTGGCTGGAGTAGCTGGGAGAGTGGCAGTAATGTTATTGTGGTCCGAATGATTTGCTTATTTTGGGGACTCGATGCATTTTTGTTCACTGGTGTCAAATGAATGTCTGGCCACACATCTGACCACTGTGTGCACATGGCATATCAACATGGACTCTTTAAAACATTTGAATAGACTTTTTGTGTGATGGGTTATATTGGACAGTATGGTGTATTATCTTTATGTGGAAATTAGATGTGATGTGGTTGAGCAATGTGAAAGGAAGTGAGTCAAATTTACTTGGTGTGAGTTTTCATATTACTGTTGGTATTTGGCTTTTTTGAGTCTGTAGGTTGGTCATAATTGTTGTTTTATCATTTTGTACATTACTCTGTCATCCTCCTCACTTCCCTCCTGCTTCGTATTGAGAAAGAGATGTGCTCACATGTCTTGTGATTGTGACACACAGTTGTCACAGTGTACTGAAGAAAATTACTAAGAAATCAGTGATGCTTCTGTCCTTAGCATTTCTTTTCATATAAAAGTACAAGGATTGGACACCCACAGTGCAATCAGTTTGCTTTTTAAGATCTCTTTTTTGTCATTTTGTCTTTATATTACTAACTCACCGATCCACTACATTGGATTGGTATGTGTTCCAATGCTGACCTTATGAAGTGAAGTTGTTGACTGCAGTTTAGTTGTAATTGCCATTTTATAATTCAGTCTTTCCATTGTCTATTAATTCAGTTGTGGCAGGTCGGCAACTTAGTTTGACCTCATGTTACCTTACATTAAGTGAGGTATACAGATTTAAAGTTCAAGTAACTTTATTTAGCATCTGCACAAGTATAGAGAACAAGCATGTTGGGAATCTTGCATGTATGAGTCATTTATAAAAGATCAGACCAACCAAAAACGGGGTGGGATTATCAAGAAAGGCAGACAGGAATATTGTTGTTAAAAAGAAACAGAAACACAGAGGACATCTGGGTCATTATTTCGTAAAATGAAGTTTAAAGACGGGCAAAGGATAGCTCTGGTATTAGATCAGTACTAGAATATACAATGAGGTAAGGCTGGCTGGAGAAAATGAAGAAAATCAAATATCACTATTATTAACCAAACACCTTGATAACGATATTGCGGTGACATTGCAGGGTTGACGATTGGTACTTTTACAGAATATTTACACAATGAGTTTTTTGATACGTAATTATCAGTAATGTGAACACAATGACTAAGTGGGTAAAGGCAAATAATAGACCAGCTAAAGCAGGCTGGTAAGTTCAGAAAATTACATCACTTTACTGAAAATGCAGTGTTTAAAGCCAGGAAATGTCAACACTTACGATATACAAAATCTAAGATGAAAACTGGTCTCACATCAATATATTGCCAAACGCTACCCTGAGCTGAGGTATTGGAATCTGTTTCAGGAGTAGAGCTGCAACCATTAGCCGATAATTGCTTAGTTATTAAGTAATTTTTCAAGAAATAATGGCAGAAGTTAAGGGTGGCAACTGCTCAAATGTGAATATTGCCTGGTTTTCTTAGTCTCCTGTGATAATAATCTGAATATCTTGGTTTTGAAATTTTGGCCAGACAACACAAGGCACTAAAGAAGTAAAAAAAATAACCAGTAGATTATTTGATAATAGAAATGGTGAAAAACCCTAATTGGGAGAGAGAGATAGTTGACGGTAGAGACTGACAAGAAAAACACGTGGAGAGAGTGTGATGCATACAGCAAAGGTCCCCAGTATGATTTAAACTGGGGATGTTGCTGTTTACTTTGCGTGCACTTTAGACCAGCAGCATTTTCATGTTAACACTAGGTGTAATCAGTCGGCTTGAGAAGCAGCCACTGCCACTAGTACTATAGACACCTGGGCACAGGGAGAAGTGTGAGCATAAGTGTATATCAAGGTGAATGAACGTATTGGATTTACACAAACAGACTCAAACACACTTGTGTTTATTACCTGTCATCATGCTACTGCGTGTCTCAACCTGCTCTGCTTGGCTGCTTGCATAGTCTCAGTCAGCTGACTGGCTGTTATCTTTCATTTCCTCTTTCCTCTTCTGGCTGCCAGTACAGTGGTAATGAGTTTTTCTCAGCACTTTTGAGTCTAGCTCGGTTAGAGTGGATCACCATTATTATCATAATGGTTTACATTAACAAAGAACCCTGAGAGCTATTAATTGTTGTCTTTGCTTATTTCCCTTCACCCATGTGAAATGCTGAATAAAATAGAAATATGTTAAATAGGCTATTCGTTCAGTCTCCCTTGTGCTTTTTCTGCCTACATATACCCTCTGTCACCCTCTCACTCAGTACTTTCGTCCATGTGTTCATCATTTAAAGCAATAAGGCAAATTCAAAGTTTAAACACATGTACACCTGGCGTTCACCTAGCGTGAGAACAAGATTAGATAAGATGTGTTACCAAGGTGAAATAATCAACTATGATGTCACAGAGTCATGACATACATCAGAATGAGTGCACCTATTATTATCATTGTGCTTTCCACATACTGTCAGTGTCTATGTGTGCACCCGTCCATTATCTGACAGGTTGAGTCAGTTTTGCTGTTGTTCTATTTCTGGAGTTTTACTGCCAATGCAAAAATTGTACTAGGTATTTAGATTATGTGGGCGCTGTTTCTCCTTATCTAAGAATCATTTGTCATTCCTCCAAATGCAATAAATGAATAGCTATTAACTTAACTATGTGCTTAGTGTTGGGTAATATTACAACATATACTGTGAAATGATATAAAGCTGTCGGCTCTTTAGCAAGAATTTCTGGAAGTTTAAGAAAATGTATTGTATCGTGACATATGTTGATAGTAGATTATGTCCATATTGCAAACCCCTAGCTAAACTGAAATTAATATTATCCTGTGTATTAATAAATTCAACTAGAGCTGCAACAACCAAGTATTTTCATTATTGATTAATCTGGCAATATTCTTAGTTAATGGATTACAAAATAGTGCATAGTTTTATCATTTATAATTTGTTGTTTTCTATTTTTTGTCCAACAGTCTAAGAGCCAAACAGTGTTTGGATATTTATTATTATCTGTTAGCTTACTGATAGACTTTTATGTAGCCTGATTTTGAAAATCTAGCTTGAGTGAAATGACTACCTACCAAATGCCTGTCAAGCTTTCTCAGGTGTTGTAGCTGTTGTTTGGGCTGCCAGATCCTGAGCAGAACATCTAGCTCTCTTCTGATTTTTTTTTTTTAAATTTTGTTTATTTAATCTGTCAGTCATCATCATGTCATGTCTTTGCCATTTCATGCCAGGTGGGAAAGCATGTTTTATCAGTCCAGAAAACAAACACAACAAACAGGATGTTGCTAAAAGTTGCATACAGCTACAGATTTGGTATTGATTCTCAGTGGAGCATCCCTTTCACATTACAGAGAGTAATTTGATTGAATGTTAATAGAATATAGCTTAATGGAGTGTAAAGGTAATGGATGCCATTTAAGTAATAACAGGTTATCCCAGTCAGTAGTCTGGCAGGCTCCATCCTACCTTTCCCAAGGTCCTTCACTCACAGCTGTTTGTGTTTTCTCTTTAGGATGTCTCTGTATCCATCCCTCGAGGACCTCAAGGTCGACAAGGTTATGAAGGTAAGCACGTTAGGGTGAATTGAATTAGACAGAGACATCTATCTGGAGATAATTAGCTGTGTTGTCTGTAGTAGTGTAAGCAAATTATTTTTGCTATATTTAGCACAATTAGGAAAAGAGCTTCTGCTTCATCTTCACATATGCAGAAAGCAAATATGATTCCAGCCTCTAAAGATGAGAAATGTAGCAAACTTAGCAAAATCACAAGAGGGTGAAAAATAAACAGGGATTACTCAAAATTGTAACATTTTTTGGAGTGACTAGTATTAAAGGGGCATAGCACAGTTTTTACACAAAGTAAGATCTAATCAAATATTCTATCTATGGAAAAACTAAGCGCCAGTGTTTTTTGGGGCTTAACACATATAAAGGACTAAAAGTCAGGCTGTCTTGGCCTCTGCTGCTTGATTTGACCATTCTGTCTTTAATTTGTCTCCAATGAGCAGTATTGCTAGATGGGAAATATTAAACTGTGGTGCCAGAGCCTTAAAGTTATCATACTTTGAGTAAAATTATCATATGTGAATTATAACCAAAAGAACAAATTGGTGTAAATGTTTAACTTTACAAAACATGTCTTTAAACGACTTCTTGTCGCGCCTGCCACATCGTTCTTTTAAAGCAAGCTGACACAGCTATGATGTGTGGAAGGGGGTGTGAGTCCATAAGTCCATCAGTCTGACAATTACTGTAATAGCCTACTATTACAGTAATTAAATTACAAGACACCACAACAGCCTGTTCATATTCTGCATGAAAACTGGTAAGGCTGTAAGCTAAGCTAATTAAATAAATAACTGGTGCATTCAAAACAACCCAACTTGAGCATAGCATACCTTAGTGAGAAAGTCATGTTCATCATAGCCTAGGTCAAGCATGATTAGCTGGAAAGAGTTCTCACAGATGCAGAATTTATATTTTGTTGTCTGATCATGTTGAGAAATAGAGAAGTGCAGGAATGAGTCCTAAAACCCAGAGATGAGTTAGCATTTTAGCAGTTTTGGTTCCCATATCTTGAAGTCTTTGGGTTTAAGGTTAGATGCCTGAAATAACAGGTGTGCTTGCCTCAAACTGGACACTTTCACGGTTTGTTCTATGACATAAAATAAGTCTGTAAATACCCCACTGTTATTTTTTTTATGCTTTTAGGTTTCTTTGAAAAGGCGGTTGCTAACAAGTGGCTAAATGAGACTACAAAGCATCATTAGGCGAACACGACTTAACAGCCTTGTTGTGATGATGATGTGAAGTCATGTGACCGAGGTTTAGTTCATCTATAGCCTAACGTTAGCTTTTCACTTCTGGGGATTGCATTTACTCATCAAAACTCATTAAAGTGGTTTTAAAAGATTACCTTGCTCAATAAAAGGTGTAAGTATCATAAACTTTTGTCACAGATCTTATTTTCTGCAATAATCCAAAATCCCACAAGCTTTTTGATGAGTAACCAGAGTGACGCTTACTTCTGAGTGGGCCTTATAAAAATGTCATCTCTGCAGCACTCTATGAATTAAAATGTCACAAAGTGGTCAAATTATTGTACATTTTAGTAACGCTACTTGTGAGTCCCCCAACTTTGACGAAGTCTGAACTGAAAGTAGAAAGTTACTGAGTACCAAATCACACCTTTTAAAATTTGCATTTGCATGTCATTGAAGATATCCTCTGTTGCCCTGGTACATGGTTGTGGAGAAAGAAGTACTCTGCAATCACTTAATCTGATTACCAATAGTTGTTTTGCTTAAGCCCAAAGTACACTGTTTAATTTTGAAATGCACTGAGGTTCATCTCACACTTGCTTAAAGCCATTCATTCAGGGTTTGAGACTTAATACTTTGTTGTTGGCTTTTTAAAGGACATGCATTTCTAATGAAGATTAATGCTTCCTTTACAACCTTACTTCAATCATTTCTCCTCTCATTTTCTCCTCCTTTTTTCTCATTTGTGTTTCATTGCCTTTCATCCAATATTTACCATTTTAAGTCCAAGTACACTTCCAGTTTACTGGTGTGTCTGATTACTTCCCAGGCTCAGGCCCAGTTTGCGCAGACTGCCACCCCAATGCCAGCTATCACAGAGGGAACCTACCAGCCTCAGCCTGTCACTGCTGGGATGCCATCATCAAGTGAGTCTCACACATACTGCTGAAAGTTTTTAGAGAGTAATTAAATCTACACTCAGGAAAAACAGTAAAAACCCTCTTTCTTGAAGTTGTAACAGAAACACCTTCACCTATATCTTCGGTCTCTTCCTTTGTTTCTTGCGCTGGATATATGTTGATATCTCTGTGTGGGGGGTCTGTGGTTCTGAGCCTGTGCTATTCTCTTGAGAAGAACAGCTCTGCAGTGTTAGGGATGGATAAAGATGAGTGGAGTGAGAGGACTGGGATGGGAGGAGGAGTTAGGGGTCTCTGGACAATAACGGGAGTATATGGGCCTCCCACACTGGCTATGATTTTTCTCTCTTTCCCTCTGTGCTTGCAACTATTTCTTTCTCTCTTATTGTATTCTACTTGGAGGAAATGTTTTTTCTGAGTTTGTGTAAAAGTGAAAATGAACTTTGCAGAACGCCAGGCTGAGATGGAAGAAAAGAGAGAGAAAGGAGACATCCACAAAAGATTAAAAGTGGGTAAAAAATGGGCAAGGGGCCCTTTTAGAGATTACAGAACACAACTCCTCTGCTTATTTTCACTCACTTCTCCCCCTTTACCCATTCTCCCACTCATTCAGTTTCTCTTTCCTCTGTTCGGATGCAAAGTCCTGTGGGCTTTGGGTCTTTTGTTTTTAGCTCAGCAGAGCTAGCTATGAGTCACCATGGAGACTGGCTCTGGCAGCTGTGCTGGGACAGGGCATGATGGGAAAAAGAGAGAGGAGGAGGAGTTGGTTTAAAAAGGAGTAAGGAGGGGAGGGAGGAGAGGGAGAGCCAGTGGTGTAAGAGTGAGTTAGAGGAGGAGTTTGTTGTCCTGGTATGGAGGAGAGAAACGGAGAGGAAGGTGAAAGGGGACTGAGTGACATCAACACTGGACCACAGCCGAGTCAGATATAATAAATCTGTAAATTGCATCTGCTGCCCTTAAATCACCTCGACTAGGCCCATCACGATACACACTCCACTTATCTTACAATATATATGGACACGCCCTTGATCAAATTTGTTCAAATCAAATCAAGTTTGTTAAAATAGGAATGTCACCAGCATTGTCCAAAGAAAAACAAAATGGGGAAGCACAATACTGGATTTTTTGTTGATGTCCAGTATGCAGATATTTAACAACTCATCTGACTGATAGCTTACAGTGATATTGATATATCTTGTTTTTCCCCCCACCTAATTTTAGTGATCATCATGTCTCTTCTGTAGTGGAATTAACATCATATTATGCATGCATACTCTTGTCATAATGACCCACCAGCAGATGGAGACATGAAACACTGCTTTTCAATGTATGTAATACTCATTCATTGTACAAAGAAAGAAAAAGCACGTTGGCCAATTCTGATAGTTCATTGTAAAGCCGATATTGGCCGATAACGATGATGTTCTGATATTATCAGCACTGGCCAGATTTTGGAGGTAACTGCCGTGTCCTGGTAGCCTGAGTGTCAGACTGAAGCTCTCAGAACCTTCAGTCTGACATTGCCTCCATTGAAGGCGATTTACAAGGGGGAGGGAATTTGATTTTTCCCTAACCAATCAGTAGAGATCAACGACTCACCCAGAATCTGACGTCATTAGTATCCATGCCTCAGGGGTGCCGAAAACAAGCGAGCATTGCCCGTTTAAAATGTCTCCGTCGTCGTGCACGCCCAGCTGCATCGCCGTTAAATCCAGTTTAGCAGCTTCCTTAATTTGATCCTCCATTAACGCGAGTAGTGGTGAAATACCTCGATAGCATCGTTAATGTGGTCTGTAGGATCTGTAGCGGTCGCCATTGTTGCTATCCTCACCAGCTACCCACCGGCGTACAGCTTGACATCAGCGTGGCGCTGATTGGCTAATCGATAGACCCGCCCCCACCCCCGGCATTCATTGGTCCGTCCATCGTTTGGACGAGATAAATCGCAAATTCATTGCAGTATGCCAGACCAGAGATGCAAGCCTACTCAGTTGAGTGGGCGGGGTCTATGGTCTGGAACCAGGCTAGTGTCCTGGAGCTTCACTGAGCTTGTTTATTAGTCGCAAGAGGCATCAGTTTTGTTTTTGTTGGCCAAATTTTGTATTTAATCTCAAACTGAGTAAATTTGAGCTACTCTTATAAAGGCAATACAATTTTACATGAACTTATTCTCATATATTAAAAGGTGACACTTACTTTTTTAAGAAAAAAAATTAAACATCTTTTTCATATTCCGAATTAATTCCAAATTAAAAGTTAATTGCTCTTTGAAAGGGTGTACTTGCATAATTATGTTAAGACATCATTATTATATCAGTGGCATAAAATGATCTCCAAATAACAATTATATTGTTTATCCCAATAATTTCTGGGACAGTGTATTGTCCAACATAAGTAGTTATCGTGACAGGCCTAACCTCAGCACCATGACCTTTCTTCTTCCTGTTAAGGTTTTCTTTTATTATCCATATTGGAAGAACACCAAGTGAACAGGAAAATTCATTAACAACCTTTATCTGCATTATCAAAGCTGTAAAAAATTGTGGGTTGAGTTGTGATTGTTAATCATATTGCCTTGTCAAGCAAGAGTCCTAATCAGCCAGTGGAATTTCTCAGGAGACATGAGTCCAGGTCCTCATTTACTAACTAATCTGCAAATAGACGTTTGGGCTCAGGGGCTGTTTCCCAAATACCGTAGCTCAAGATAGACTTGTGAGAAGAAAGGGGTCAGGCGAGAGGTAAACTGCAAGAACAGAGAATACTATTGAACTGAGTAACAGAACATCATTGATTCGGCTTTGTGGGTAGATGGGGAGAGGGCGTGTGTGGGAGAGGTGAATGAAGGAGACGGTGATAATACAGGATAGCACATAAACAAATGAAGAAAAACATTTTCTGAAATAATAAAACACATTTAGTGATTTTTATTAGTGACACTGGAGGAGGAGTACAGGGTGAGTCACGATCTGGATTTCTCCATCATTTGTGTTTTTTATGTTTTGCCAGCAACATGTGGGTGTTTCTCTCTCACTCTTTATTATGTTTCCCACGACCAGAGATGTCAGCTGTACCTGTACACTGGGTGATTTCTGAGTGCTTGGGCGGAGTGTGTATGTGGTTGAAGTGACTTACTCAAACCATGTTGACTTTAGACTTGACCCACCTTACATCAGTAATTGTTGTTGAAACGAAAAAGAAATATGAAATACTGATATGAGTACTGACTCAAAATCACTGAGCTTCGTAGTGCTGTGTATAGATCTTGTTGGTTTAATGTTTGTTTGACGTTTGACTTATTAATTTGATTTGCATTCTTAAATTTTAAACCCTATAATATATGTTAAATCTGTGCTCAGCTGACACGTGTTTAGGGAGGTACAAGAAGCACAAACTGATCTGTTATGTATTGTATGGACTGTGCAGTTGATCTGTACAGTTGATTTTATGTTTATACTGACAGAATGAATGACAAGGAGTCATTGAATGAATTATGAATTTATGATATTGGAATCAGTGATATAAAATATAACATTTCACCCACTGTCCAATGTATACTATATATTTGATTCATGATATAATTCAAACTAATCTGCTCATTACACAGTACTGTCCATGTTTATGTCTTTGAGAACTGGACTGATTGTATTTATATCTGATTTATTGCAGCACATACAGACATCTGCTGGTATAAGTTTTTCCTCAAACAAGTGTGGAAGAGATTTGATTGGATCACAAAAAAAAAATCTAAAGGGACAGTTCACCCCAAAAATCAAAAGTACAGATTTTTCCTCTTGTAGCACTCTTTGTCAGTCTGGGTTATTTTAGTGTGAGTTGCCAAGTGTTAGAGATTTTGGCTGTAGAGATGTCTCTATTCTCTTCAATGAAATGGAACTCAGAGGGAAGTGTGCATCTACTGCTAGCTTACCTAGCACCACTGAGCTAGCTAATGTTACAGCTCAGCTGCGGAGGATGCTATTAATATTTACATCTCATGCTGTCACAAGTATGAGCCTCTCGTCCATGAGTAGATGCTTGTTTCATTTTGCACAGTGATACGGTTGGTGGGTGTAGTTCAGTAGAAGGAAAAGAGTCTGTGGATTATCACGAGTAAGCGAGTCATAATTTCTGGAAAGAGACATTGCTGTTGAGTTTTTCAAATGTAGCTTTTTGCCACTTCGAGCAGCACAAGCTGAGTGCCATCTAGATCCATAATGTTGGAGACAAGACAGATATCTCTGCAGCCAAATGACCAGCTGATTCCAGTGCTGCGCAGGAGTACTAAATTGGCTCAGCTACTACAGTGGTTCAAGCCCGTAAGACTGCCTGAAGGAGGTCATTTTCCTCCAGTTATAGCAGTCCTCATGGCTATACATGTTATCGTAAAATCTGTCAAATATATTCTGTAAAATGCAGGTGCAGTGTGGTTATGCGCCCTAAAGGAAAAGTCAACCTTCACAATGTAACACATACATTCATCCAGAGTAGACATGCTGTAAAAAGCACAAACAAATAAATAGAAAGGGGGTGCTTCCCTACTGCAGGGGAAATATGGTGGAAAAGCACCCTAACCCCATATACAGGACTCTTCGCTTTGCCCCAGTTAAACATAGACTACCATTCTTATTGGCACTGCACATCAAGGCTCCCAAGTACTTAACAAGCACATGTGAACAGTTGAAATGGGTTGCAAATTCTAAATAACTGGCCAGCATGCATATTCACAGGATTCTTACGCAAGTTTGGAAAGCATGGAAATAAATTTGATCAATTTCCAGGTATTAAAAAGTATGGAAAATGAAAAATAAAGTATGGAAAAATATTTATGTTTCCAGACTATTGCCACTGTTCTAAAATATTGTTTTCTAAAATAGAAAATTAGGTATTTCCAAAAATAATTTAATCAATCCGGATCGTGTTTTATGCCGGGCCAAGCACAGTTTGTGTGAGAGCAAACGTCTCAGAAAACGTACCGCCCCTTTTACCTGATTGACAAGTGGTATGTCCAGTCCGCTGCCCCATGACCCTCCTCCAGCCCCCCAGGTATCAAGTTTTACTCCAACACTGCACCTTCAACAAGGAGACGAGTTTCACATGGTTCACATTGGGTAGATGCAAGTTTTTGGATGGATGGCTTGACAATACCGTATATAAATTCTGGTTGGCCAAGGATTCCCAATTCACACAGAGCTAGATGCTTCGTTTGACATCGCCAACATGGGGGAGAAGGCGATTCTGAGCCACACGAAAGGAAAAAACACTGACGTCTCGTTACTGCATTGCTTGCACCCAGAGTCCCAACCTTTTTGCCTCAGCCCAGACACTGAACTTACTTTAGTTTTTATTTGCATGCCATTATGGTACTTGGCTACAATCGCAAGAATAATTAAATATGATGTGAAATATGATACACTGATACATTTACTCAGATGTCGCATATTCTCTGGGAAAAAAAAAAAAAAAAACGCAGAGAAGTCTGGAAATTAGGGTATGGAAAAGTATGGAATTTTGAAATTCCAAATGTGTAGGAACCCTGTATTCATGTATGACACTTTGCAGTTGCTGGCTAATTTATCTTATGCTAATTTTTCCCACCTCTGGCAACATTCCTTACATGTCCTTTCTTTTACCTTTGCCAGGATAAACGCAGTAATAATGCTGTGCTGCAAGGGCAGTGGCAAGCTCCTGTTGCCAGAAAAGTGATGCAGTTATGCAGGCAGGCGAGAAGAGGGACAGACAGGGACACACTGTCCAAATAGGAAAGTAGACAGGAGAAGATGGATGAGATGGACTATAAAACAGGAAGAGGAAGCTTAACCCTATTTTACATCTGTAATATTGTGTTAGAATTCAAAGGAGAAACTCCGTCATTGTCGTGGGAATCAAGTATTAATTAGCCAGCGTTTTAGTTTACCTGAGGAAAAGAGAGGAGGCCTCCATCTGACTTCACAGCACTTGCAGACTCACTGACTTTGTGGGCGCGTCCCTGGGAAGTCTGGGAGTGCTGAAGGCTGTCCAAATCCTCAATTCATCCAGTTCAGAAGGGGCCTCAAGCTGACTTTCTGCATACTTCCAGAGAGTCTGCTTGGGTCACAGACTTCACCAGAGTTCACTAATTTAATTGCCCACAGTTGACTTATTAAGGATGTGTAAAACAATAATTGTGTTTAAACAATACTTGAATCGTGTAGACTAGAAATGATATTCAACAGCATCATGATACAGAAATATATAGAAGTACAGGCTGTAGAGGTAGCCTGATAAAATGCATATTATTATACCAGCCTACGTTATAGACTAAATGCTGTGCAGTGTAATGCCAAGTATATAGGCTAAGAAAATTGGCTGAAAACAACAAAAAGGGTCTTTCAATGCAAGTAATACCCAATATACTTAGTCATAGTGCCGTCCGTATTTATTTAAAGAAACATATGAAAATTATTTTGTTCAGTCACAAAAAAAGCCTATAAATAGGATTTAAATCTTTTTATACAACAGTTAGTTCCGACTGAGCAATTTGATTGGACGAGAAGCATTCCGTGAGTGCTGATATAGAGTATAACATCACTGGGACATGTAACAGTAAAATCACTCCGTTCACAGGTGTTATAAATATAAATACAGCCGTTAATTAACCAACTGTCACACTCGCTACATTGACGCAAACTGACACTAGCGTTACACCAAGAAGATGGATTTTTTTCCCCAAAATTACATTTGAATTAAATTATGAGTGGTCGTCAGGAGAGGACGATGAAAAGGAAAGCCAGGACTTTTCTGTGCAGACTTCCAGGTGTGTTTGTGTAACATCAGCCGACCTGGAGAGGAGCAAAAAATTAAGCAAACACGGTCAGGAATTATCAATGATCATCTGATGAGGTACTGATAAGGATGAGGGAGAGTGGAAGCTGAATCCGACCGTGCCAACTTCCAGGTTTGCCAACGTTTCATCAGCCGAACTGGACGAAGTTACACAGCTGCACATCAATGTAAATACAAAGTAGCTTGTGAGTTCCTGGTGTGTGTGCTGCGTTGCCTGGCTACAGACCGGGGGAACTGTTTTTTTTTTTTTTTTCGCGGAGCTACATAACATACTTAAATAATTTATTTCATCACCTTTTGTTAACATTTCCTTACTCAGCATTGCTTTTTAAGCTGTTGTTGAACTGTTGTATAAAAGCAATATCACACTTAAGGTCGTGACGTTGTACTGTATATTGTCACGGCTGTGCCTGCGGCCTCGTGCCTAAGACCGAATCACAGCCATGACGATATACAGTACAACATCACTCCCTCTCGTGTGATATTGCTTAAATATCTACAGGGACCGTGCACATGACTTTAGTTGTTGCTTAAATGTTTCTATGGCAACAAGTGAAACAGACTCAAGGCCTGCCTATCAGTGGCTTCTGCCCTTACAGACTTAACGTGATTATGTCACAGAATGCACGACTGAAGTTGGCAGGGGCTCAGTCTGCAAGTCCTGAGGGTGAACATTTGGATAAAGCCAAATACGCAGACGTCACTCATTTGCATAAAAACTCTGTGTCTATATTTATATATTATTGTAATATTAAAGAGAAATAAACACACAAGGATCATAGCTAAACACTTAATGATTATGGTGGCTGTGGCTCAGAGGTAGAGCAGGTCGTCCACCAATCGTAAGATTAGCGGTTCAATTCCCAGCTCCTCCAGTCTGCATGTCGAAGTATCCCTGAGCAAGCCCAAATTGCTCCCAATGATGCTTCCATCGGAGTGTGAGTGTGTTAAAAAAACAAAAAAACTGAGTAGCAGGTGGCACCTTGTATGGTAGCCTCGGCCACCAGTGTATGAATGTGTGTGTGAATGGGTGAATGTGACTCATCGTGTAAAAAGTGCTTTGAGTGGTCGGACGACTAGAAAGGCGCTATACAAATGCTGGTCCATTTACCATTTACTTTCCATCATACCAAGGAACTGAATACTGATGCCAGGAAAATTTTACTACGCTGCAACAAAGAGTGCTCATTATCAGCCAGTGGGAGACCCATTGTAGCTCAAGCATGACCTTACTTTGATGGATGGCATGAATCAAACATAAAATGTAGGAAAGAGTGAGATCAGTTCTAAAGACACTTAAGGTGCACCTACAACAATGTTTGTACATCTGTGAATTCAAAACATTATAAAACACAGTACATCAGATGGAGCCTAAGTGGCTTGTCTTCAGTGCTGTTGTTTAATAGAAACCCTTGGTAGGAAGTACAGGTAGGGGTTTAAGCAGGACTTACAGGACCAATGTATTCATTTATTCATTATGTAACATTTGATCTTTTTTTTCTCTGATCTCTCTACCAACCACCTGTCTCTCACTCTCCACCTCTACCATCTGCTCGGCCTCCCTCCATCTTTCTTTGGCTCTCTTTTTCACCCACCCTCCCCCTCCTTCTCCCACTCCACTCACCATTCTCCCAGCCTTGTACCCAAACCTAGAGGAGCTGGGAGACTACATGGGTCTGGCCCTTAACAGTGATGAAGTCCAGAGGAACCTGGCCCTGGTGCCTGTGGCTGACAATGTAAGTTGTTTTGTTTGTCCTGGGGATGTGTGTCAATGCATACATGTATACAGCTGAAAGTGTGGCTGTAGTATTAAAAGATTACTCCACTGATTTAGCAGCGCACTATAACATTGTCAGACTAATGGACAGTTATAAAAACACAAAAGGCTTCATACAACTTCAAACAACCGTAAATAGATTTTAATGTATAAAATCAGTGAGGTTTCCCATTTATATCCTCATTCCATCCAAAAATTAGATTTTGTAATTTGGGTAAAAAAAATAACACCCATGTTATCAAAAAAAATTCTTAGATGTCAGGTCACGTGAAAGGGAAACTATTATACTTTTCCATATTTTGTGTTGTATATATAATGTTACAGTGATGGATGTTCATAATAATAAGATAAGATAAACTTTAGTGTCCCGCAAGGGAAATTCGTCTTGGGCAGTATAGTGCGAACAGTTGCAATATTCACATACATACATACCTACAGTACAGGCCAAAAGTTTGGACACACCTTCTCATTCAATGCGTTTTCTTTATTTTCATGACTATTTACATTGTAGATTCTCACTGAAGGCATCAAAACTATGAATGAACACATGTGGAGTTATGTACTTAACAAAAAAAGGTGAAATAACTGAAAACATGTTTTATATTCTAGTTTCTTCAAAATAGCCACCCTTTGCTCTGATTACTGCTTTGCACACTCTTGGCATTCTCTCCATGAGCTTCAAGAGGTAGTCACCTGAAATGGTTTCCACTTCACAGGTGTGCCTTATCAGGGTTAATTAGTGGAATTTCTTGCTTTATCAATGGGGTTGGGACCATCAGTTGTGTTGTGCAGAAGTCAGGTTAATACACAGCCGACAGCCCTATTGGACAACTGTTAAAATTCATATTATGGCAAGAACCAATCAGCTAACTAAAGAAAAACGAGTGGCCATCATTACTTTAAGAAATGAAGGTCAGTCAGTCCGGAAAATTGCAAAAACTTTAAATGTGTCCCCAAGTGGAGTCGCAAAAACCATCAAGCGCTACAACGAAACTGGCACACATGAGGACCGACCCAGGAAAGGAAGACCAAGAGTCACCTCTGCTTCTGAGGATAAGTTCATCCGAGTCACCAGCCTCAGAAATCGCAAGTTAACAGCAGCTCAGATCAGAGACCAGATGAATGCCACACAGAGTTCTAGCAGCAGACCCATCTCTAGAACAACTGTTAAGAGGAGACTGCGCGAATCAGGCCTTCATGGTCAAATAGCTGCTAGGAAACCACTGCTAAGGAGAGGCAACAAGCAGAAGAGATTTGTTTGGGCCAAGAAACACAAGGAATGGACATTAGACCAGTGGAAATCTGTGCTTTGGTCTGATGAGTCCAAATTTGAGATCTTTGGTTCCAACCGCCGTGTCTTTGTGAGACGCAGAAAAGGTGAACGGATGGATTCCACATGCCTGGTTCCCACTGTGAAGCATGGAGGAGGAGGTGTGATGGTGTGGGGGTGTTTTGCTGGTGACACTGTTGGGGATTTATTCAAAATTGAAGGCACACTGAACCAGCATGGCTACCACAGCATCCTGCAGCGACATGCCATCCCATCCGGTTTGCGTTTAGTTGGACGATCATTTATTTTTCAACAGGACAATGACCCCAAACACACCTCCAGGCTGTGTAAGGGCTATTTGACCAAGAAGGAGAGTGATGGAGTGCTGCGGCAGATGACCTTGCCTCCACAGTCACCAGACCTGAACCCAATCGAGATGGTTTGGGGTGAGCTGGACCGCAGAGTGAAGGCAAAGGGGCCAACAAGTGCTAAACACCTCTGGGAACTCCTTCAAGACTGTTGGAAAACCATTTCAGGTGACTACCTCTTGAAGCTCATGGAGAGAATGCCAAGAGTGTGCAAAGCAGTAATCAGAGCAAAGGGTGGCTATTTTGAAGAAACTAGAATATAAAACATGTTTTCAGTTATTTCACCTTTTTTTGTTAAGTACATAACTCCACATGTGTTCATTCATAGTTTTGATGCCTTCAGTGAGAATCTACAATGTAAATAGTCATGAAAATAAAGAAAACGCATTGAATGAGAAGGTGTGTCCAAACTTTTGGCCTGTACTGTACATACAATCAACACAGACAAGTTGCCAACATAGTGCGCTGAGTGTGTTACAGTTGCAGACTACTGTTGCAAGAGTAGTGCAACCATTTGCCTTGTTTATAAGGTTACAAACAAGGGAACTACAGGAATTGCACTGGCCTAGCTCAAAGTGCAAGTGAGTGCATAGTCACAGCACTACAGCCCAGGTCGCCAGCCGTGCAGCGCCCCGGAAGTAGTCGAAAAATCGTTGCCTAAGTTCGAAATAATAATGTTTTCTCTACTGTGGCTACAGAATGACTTCAGATCGTGACCGATCTCTCTATAGGGTCATCTGCTCACATTATGTAGCCTACATTGCTACATGAAGCAATATGCTAACTTCAGGGAAACATGTAAACTTTGTTGCCAGTGTTGTTAATTTGTAATGATGATGATGTTCATTTCTCAGCAGTTTTTCTTGGCATACAGTGTTGCTATTCTCCGTTACAATCATTCCTTGGCTGTAGTCAGGGTGCAGAGACACAGAGACACAAGACCCGAAAATGCTGACCAATTAGAGCAGACTGGAATTTTTCAGGAGGGGAGCTTAAAGAGACAGTCGCTAAAGCAGTGTGAGAGTGCTTTGACGCTCAAAAGAGTGTTTTTGATAGAGGGTGAATACAGGTGTTCCAGCACAGACGATATGAGAAAAACTGTTTTTTGGCTATTAAAGCATGTAAACATGCTCCAGTGGAAACCTTAAATACAAGTATGAACCTGAAAATGAACATAATAGGTCCTCTTTAAAGCCGCTCACTTCAATGCATCAGCCCTCTGTGATTAAAAACCTGTTTTTGGTAGATGGAAGGAGCCATGAGCTGTAGATCTATCAAAACACAACAGTGTTCTGTTCCTGGAGATCCACATTTCAGAGTGACTCACTGCAGGCCTGGAGCAGTGTGTGGGAGGGTGTGAGCTCTTCACTCCCCTCCATTTGCGTGTGTGTGTGTGTGTATGTGTTCATGCGGATCCTGCAGATGTCAAGGCTTTCACAGCACCCTCGCTTGTCAGCTGGCATTCAACCATCTGTGTTCTCTGCCATTTGCTGATATCTTCACCTCGACCATTATTTTTCTTATGTTTTTAATTTCTCTATTGTTCGTGCAAAGCATGTTGATGATGAAGTTTTCAAAAGCAGTGCCTAAAGCGTTCCTGATCTCATTCACTGGTGGAGGAGGAGATGAAAGTGAATCCTCCCACATGCCTCTATTTGATGCAGCATTCCTTTTTTATCTCTAGCTGAATTTTAATGTAACATGCCTCTTTAATCCTTTCTTCCTCTCGCCTCTGTCTCACCCCCACTCAATTTCCCTCCTGTCCTCTCTCAACACACCTCTTTCATTTTCTCACCTTCCTTGCTGTCTGCCCCCCCTTCCCTCCCCTCCTCAGCAAGTGGCAGTGCCCGCCAGCTCAAGTTTTGGAGGGATGGTGCGGCCGGTGACGGGGGCAGATGTTGGCATCAGGAGGGCAGAGATCCGCCCAGGGCTGCGGGAGGTTATCCTCTGTAAGGACCAGGATGGGAAAGTGGGACTCCGGCTCAGGGCCATCGACAACGTGAGTCAGCATCACAAACTCTTTGATAAGCTCCTGTTCTTGCATGAATTATTCAGCACAGACTGACTGTCATGAACACCCCTTCCCTTTAACAACATACTGATGACTTAAGAAATCCACACACCCTCTTCTCTTCCACACAAGATCCAGGTCAAACTCTGCTTCACTTAGTGTAAACATTCAAAGTTTAACCTCTTTTATTCTCTATCTGGACCATCATGATCTGACATGTGGATCACAAGGGGTTTCCCTAATACGCCTGATCTAAACGATGCAACATTTTTTGCCAAATCTAAATATTTAACTCTCTATCGTATGAAGTTGCTGTGAGCTGTAAATTCACCACTTCTAAGCAGTAGGCAGAAGATAACGTTATCTTGGAGCCCCAGACCAAGCCTCTCTCCATCTGGGCAGCTGCCTTTGTCTCACTCAGGCCCACCCTGGGTCTGGGTCCGCAGCTGCCTGTGCCAGAGAGCGGCATAAAAACATCCCCAAAAACATCCCTAGAAGAACACTGCACACTGACTGACCCCTCATGTTTGACTTAAAGAATCTCAGCCATCTGAGGGGTCTCTAACTGATGATTAGAATCTTTGACTTCCAAGGGACAGCCTTATACCTATATCTTTAAAAAAAAAAAACACGAGGAAAAGTTGAGATTGAGGTCATTAAATTCAATTATTTTTGTTAAAGGTAAATATAACAATGCTATAACATGACAACGCTGACTTTTCTTTTCTTAGTTATTAGCAGAGAACAGCAGAATGACTGTAGTAAACATTAACAAGAGTAAGCAAGTGCTGCTGGTACCAGCGTATGTATACTGCAGTAAATAATTCCAATATTCAGATTCAATATGTATCGATAAATTGTTATTTTTTGATAACACTAATATACAATCTATAATATAGATCTATTAAATGCAAGTACACTGTGGTGGAACCATCATGTCTGAGTTGTTCAGCCACACACTCTCATATCAGATTACTAAACTTGTGACTAGATACTAAGCATATGTAGGAAAATAATCCCTTTGTTATTCTAATAGTGGACAAATACAACAGTCCTGTTTCTGTGAAAAATGGGTCAAAGTTTAACCAAAGCTAATAAGGGCTTTCAAGAACTACAGTTAGTCAGTTCAGGCGAGGATCTTCCTAAGTGTCATTGTTTTGAGCACAAAAGTCACTTTTTGTTACTGTGGCCCTGCAAGGAAATATGGGGACAAATGAGTTTCTATCCTTTAAGATTCACTTTACAGAGTGACAAGTCAAATATTTTAGCCTACATTGCTAGTGTTAATTTTCCTGGGGCTGTTTCACAGTAAAGGCGTACCACTGCTTCCACATTAAACCACATAGTATAGTATAGTAGCTTTATCTCTGGATTACCCCAGCAAAGGCACAGTGCAGGAAATAAAGTTGTTGGGCTCTCTCTATGACAGTTCTTTGGTAGATAATATTCCTCAGACATATTTGCATTGTCTATAACAGTACAGTGATTCTAACAGGGTAAAGATAACTAAAACTGGGACTGGGTGATGTTTCTGATCAATGCTAAGAGCAATAAAGAATGAATTTGTTGCAAGATAAACACAAACAGAAACTTTGTTTTGGTACTTGGCCAACTTGCAAGTGGTAACAGTCTCTTGAATGTCTTGAATTATTCAGTTTGTGTTGACTTGCACTAATACAGTTGGCAGCCTTTGAAATGACTGAAATGAGTTGGCAGAAAGAGACGACTCAGTGCATTGGTGATCGATGCACTGCTTAAATGACACAGCACAGTTGACTTAACAGTGTGCCAAATCCTCAAAATTAAGGACATCATTCCAGTCAAATAATTATGTTATATTGCATTGGCATCAAGTAAAACAAGTCTTTTAAAATAATTGATCCGACACAAGCCCTCTGTTGATTCTGTTTGGTTTAATGATCCTTTCACTTTTTGGAATATCTAGCAATATGTTTTCTCTCTTTATCAACACTTCATCTCCTCTTGCCTCCTTCCTCTTTAGTTGCTGCTTTGTTTTCTCTCCACTGTCGGTGTCTGCCTTCTGTCTATCCTCTCTCCATCCATTCTTGGACTCATTTTGTAATGCTTTATCTGTTTCCTCTCTCAGGGAGTGTTTATCCAGCTGGTGCAGGCTAACTCCCCTGCGGCCCTGGCCGGGCTGCGTTTTGGCGACCAGGTCCTTCAGATCAACGGGCAGAACTGTGCTGGCTGGAGCGTAGACAAGGCCCACAAGGCCCTGAAGGCTGCGGCCGAGACGCGCATTGAGCTCGTGGTCAGGGACAGGTGAGGAGTTTTTTACACACTTAGGACAGAGGATTATAACGTTGTGTCCTAAGCCTTCTCATTTAGTCTCATTTTTAATGTTTTCCAAGCATCATGAGGTTACAGCTCTCATCATCTTTGATATGTACAGTTATCATGGTTACAGGTGTTTTTCTCATGTATTGTGATGTTAAACGGAAAGGTATACCTGTGATTACCAGACTGTAAAGGTTCACACACACAGTGACCATGCCGCTCTGCTGTCTCATAGTAGCTGTTAGAAGCTGAAAGGTTTGGCTCCCTCTGCTGGCTGCTTCATCCTTTGCACTTTGCTACCCAGCTTTCATTATCATATAGTTCCATGTTGATTTGTATAGATACAGTTGGTATTTAGGGGATCGCTCACAAAACGTCACATCCTTTTATGCCAAGGGGGAAAACAAGGCATTTACTACCATGCTGAAGAATTGCTGTGTGGCATTCTGTACATCAAACATCCTGTAAAATCTAGAGTTAAAGGGTAATTTTCTACATGGACCACATTTTCTCACGTTTTTGTGTCTAAGTGATTATTAGCAACAACGTTTTTGAAATTGGTCTAGTATTGTGTGAGAGCAGTAAGCAGGCTACAATGTCAACACCCATGGCATGTTCATACTGTCAATTTCTGTCCTCTTAAAGTGTTTTTGTCACTGATTGGCTCAGATTGTTATCGTAAGTGTGTGACCAGATTATTAAATAGGATCCCTATAGAATTAGACGTTTTGAACTTCTTTTTTGAACCAGGAACAGTCCCAAAGACGCCATTGTCAAAGTTGACATTTAAATAAACAGTAATTTTATCATCGTAAAACTCACTTCATCAGAGTCAACAGAAACATAATTAAACTCAGAGAAACCATCCTGGTTTGACTTTCCAGTGTTTTAACAATCACCAATTCTGGTTTGGTTGAAATAAACCTTTAATTCACACGATTAGATGTTAAAATATGCTGACTTTATACAAACTAAAATGACTGTTTATTTAAATGGACTGATTTTGGGGCTGTTTCTGGTCAAACAAGAAGGATCTAATATTTTATCCAAACAGTGTGAGATTGTCTAGCCACTGGAAAAAAAAACATTGTGAGCCTCCAAGGACCTGTAGGTCTTGAGGTTGCAAATTTCAGGGTGATAACGTTATAACACATCATCACATCACAGGCTAATGGCTTTGAGTAATGTTAGTGCTACTATACTGTCAAGAAATGTGCATGGAAATTGCTAAAACATGCTAGTCTGTTACATCACAGTGTTAATGGCTTCAGGGTACTATTATTATGGTAAGTTCATTAATTATATAGTAAATGCAATAGTGTCTATGTGGGTTTAAAACTGCGGTTTCCCAGCATTTACAGGCTGAGGGAAAGGACTGCTTTCCCCCTTGCGGTCTCCGCCCTCATGATGCCCCCAAACTATGACTAGACAGTGACTGTGATTGTGTTTTCTTGATCCTGATTATATATTTACAGATATAGTGGTACAATGTTATTTCACTTTCAATGTCTTAGTATAGGGCTCTTTATAACAAAGCTGTGTGTATGTGTGTGTCTCAAGGCCATTTCAGCGCACCGTCACCATGCACAAAGACAGCTCCGGCCACGTGGGCTTTATCTACAAGTCTGGTAAAATCACCTCACTGGTCAAGGATGGCTCTGCTGCCCGCAACGGCCTGCTGACTGAGCATTACATCTGTGAAATCAACGGTCAAAACATTATTGGACTCAAGGTTAGACACCTGTTTATGTATATGACTCTTTTCATCAAATAGTTTGCTCACTGGTGGATTTAAACTGTTCACTAAGTGCTCATAGTGTGAGGAAGTCATGTGTTTGCTCTAATACAAGATGACCTTCATTAATCTTGAATTTTGGAAAAACAAATTGAAAATAAATACAGAACTTGTATGATCTTATAGAATGTTTGGTGGCTAACTTTGCATTGGCATGGCTGCTTACATACTTTCAGAATATATTGTAACACGGGAACGTGCAGCGTTTTTTATGTAAGTGCAGTATTCACCAGCTTTAAGTCTGTACAAATGTGAAGTGAGAAGGTGTTTAGTTCGTATCAGTATTGTTGCCATAGTTTGCTCTTCACCCTGTGATTTCCCTGGTAGGCGTGCAGTTCCATCCTGCTCTGTGATGAAGGCTTTGAATGTGTTCTTTGCCTAAACATTTAAGAAACCTACAGTGTTATGATGATTTATTAATCTCACAAGGTCCTCACATGTCACTATTCCTGTGTGAAAATTCCAGGACTCTCAGATCAAGGACATTCTGACCACCTCTCCCACTGCCATGACCATCACCATCATGCCCAAGTTCATCTATGAACACATGATTAAGAGGTAGGACTCCAACGTTTCAGTGAATCTAGTGTCATTGCCATATCATTAAAGGGTTACTATGTAGAAATTGTCAGATACTGTTTGTAAAGTATTGCCAGTGAAAGTCAAAGTAAAAGCCAACCCCAGATTTACTCGTTTTGGAATTACCTTTGTCTGCATGGTGTTTCACCTCACTTTATTTGCCTTTTTATTGGCGCTGTGTCTGTGATTTTTGTAGCTACCTCTTGGATGCCTGCTGTTTATGGTCTTTTTATTAAGTCCCGACCTCACCTGCGGGCTGTTGCCTGGAACATCCCACACATAGTAAAATAAAAATAAGTAAATACAGGCAGAGGGCAGAGTCTCTGCGGATGAATACACCACCACACACTTCTAGTGGGTCATAAGCTATGATAGAGAGTTATTTCTGCTGTATGAGTCTATATATTGTTTGTCTTTTTTGGGAAGATCCTACACAGTATACCTATAATAATGTAATTACACAGAAACTACACCAGTGTTTCCCACAGGATTTTGGGAAACTATGGTGGGGGGGGGGGCATTCTCGGTCCCTCTTCTCCACACTTTGGGCTCTAGTTTCGCAGACCGGGCGAGGCGGGGGCGCAGCGCACCTGCGCTTTGCCAACTGGGTGTGGCCAGGCTGGTGCAGCTACTCGTCTGTCCCACCTCCGTCCCTCCTACCTGCGCAAGTCGGAAAGAGGGAGGAGAGAAGGCGTGGAGTGGGTTTTACACACATCAATCAAATGAGCCCCTCTCCTCGCCCTTAAATGTGCCGCACAAAGGCGTGATGAGAGTTTACTCAATTCGCCATGGCAGAAGAGAGTAGCAGCGTCAGACGGCCAAACTTCTCCCAGGAGGAAACTGATGTTTTGGTCCGGGAGGTCCAAGCTCACAGTGTCCGAATATACGGAACTGCGAGCAGACCTCCACGGGCTGATGATGCAAAGGTAGCCTGGGAGGAGGTCACCACAATTGTAAATCAATGATGCGTTTCTCTCGTGCGCGCGCTCTCTCTTTCTCTCTCGCAGTCTCACTCGGTTTCTTTTCTTTTGACTTTTCTAAGATGACAGATGCCGAATATATACTCCCTATCTGATGCTGTGGCTGTTTGTGGTTGGCTGAGAGGGATGTGAACTCATTAGTTTGCAGCTGTTTAATCAAATCAGGTTGGGTTTCCATTACGTGTGCCAAACGTGCCAAACGGTGCCAATCCCCTTTGATCTGACATCAGATGTGACGGGACAGTCGATATAGAGATACATTTATGTGCTGATTGCAGATAGTTGCATTGAATAGTGGTTTTTGTGGGTATTTATTGCATCGTTAATGTGCCTGATATTCTGGAAACCTGCCTGTGAGGTTTTGGTGACGTGTGCGCACTGTCCACCGGTCAGCCAAACTTCGGCTTACACCGGCTGCGCTCCCCCTGCGCTGACAGTAGACCTGGTTTCAGCTGGCGAGCTTTTAGCGCACCTTCGGCGAAGCCTTTGGGCACAAAACTGTCACTGCGCCAAGCTGGGTCTGTCGACACCTCTCCCTGCTGCGCCACCACACCCATCTCAGCGCACCTCGGTCTGCCAAACTACCAAACTGAGCGCGCCTCGGGTTGCGCTGCTCGAAACTAGCTCTGTGTGGGGTTCGCCACCCTGCGCTGCGCCAGGAAACTAGAGCCCTTTGACTTATTCCCACCCAGCCGACAGTGGGACTTATATTCATTGTGCTGACAGTGGCTTGGAAAACCGCCCATAACCGTGTCACACGGGGAAGAGGGAAGAGGGAAGGCGGCTGGAGTTCCTCCAACATTTGCGGTTAGATTATCATATATTTTTATTGACAAAAATATAGGCTGCTTCGGCTGATTTTTTTTTTATGTGCACATGTGCCCCTAAATATTTTTTACAGTTCGCACACATGTATTTTTAGTCGAGTGAAACGCTCGCACTGTTGAGCGCTGGATCTGACAGCCTGAGCACATCGGCACAAAATGCTACGGCGTTCAAGATATTATTCATATCATGAGAAGTCAATACTTTCGGCAGCCTAAATCTTTTATTTAGAAACTATGGCGGGTCAAATTAAACTATGGCGGGCCGCCATAGTTTCGTTAATTGATGGGAAACACTGCTACACACATGGTGCTGTCAGTCAGCAGAATTAGTTTTCCCCCTGGTTCTGTGTAGCGCTGCTGATGCAAAACTTCACCAAAGCCGCCCAATTAATGAGTTAACTATTGCATCATATGAATTGATATTTACTTCTATTGGTTAGCTCGTATTCAGTTGGTGTGAATATAAAATGGACCAGAACTAAATGCAATAATCATTTGATGCCTTGGCTTAGACTAGACATACTCAGCTTCCTTTGTCTGGGGGCCATTTTTGAAAAATGACACAAGGCCAGGGACCAGTTCATAAATAAACATAAATACATAAATAATTAGCCCAGATATTTGTTGAGGGGTACGAGGGATCCTCCCCTGGCACTTTTTGTTTTTTGAATCAATTTATTTTCATTGTGAATTTCAAAATGGTCAGTAGGCCACCTGGCACCCTATTGCGGGCCAGATTTGGCCCAAGGACCACAAGTTCCTGATAAAGACGATTTTCTTGCATGCCTCCATGGTGAACGAAGAATCCAGAAACGGAGGAAATTCTTGATGAATTTAAGTCATGGGGTTTAACAACAGTAAAACTATATCAAAACATCCGTTTACAAAGTCTTACAACTTGTGCAGAATAATTTATCCAGTCCTATGCTAAGTACTTTGCCAAGATTTTCACTGAACCAGATTATTTAAAACACATCTCAAAAGAGAGGACAGGGGCATTACTGTGCGTGAGACTGTTTATGTGGACATTTTTGGATTCTTCATTCGACGCAACAAAGTTTTCTTTCTGAATTCAATTTAACACAATGTGAGGAACTGATACAGAAATGGTCATTGGGTGGGCGAAATAATCTAAAGGTTTTGCATGATGCCATTGACTGACGGGCTTACGGATGTGATTTGTTTATCTGTTTTCCAGGATGTCAGGAGGTCTCCTGCGATCAGCCATGGATCACTCTGTTCCAGAGGTTTGAAGATCAGGAGGACTGTCAACTGTCAGGATGTCTACAATACAGAGATCTCTCTCTCTTTCTCTCTCTCTTTATCTCTTTCTTTCTCTCTCTCTCTGTCTTCATACCAAACCACCTCCTGCATCACAATCATCGTCGCCATTTCTCATCTTTAACATGATCTTAAAATGCCTTTTTTTTCTATTCTTCAGTTGTTCAGTGTAATCTTTACCTTTTCTACATTTTCCTTTTCTCTGTTGACATGTCTCATACTTTTTTATATGTTAACCTTGTAGTGTACGTATGACATGTTTATTTTCTTGTTTTGTATTTGAGATCAAGGACAGTACAAAATGTTTATTTTAAGCCATGCACACTATCATGAGTCCAGAGCTTCCTCCTCATTGTGGAGATGAATCATTGGCATGTGACGTTTCATCTTGTCAAAATGCTGTAAAAGCCAATGATCAGTCATCAGAGCCCTATCATGTTGATGACAGCTGTGCTCCCAGTCCCTGCACTTGGCCCCTAACGTGTGTACGTAAATAATCTGAGCTGAATAAAAATCCAGGGCCTCATGGTAATAAGTTTGCTGACTTGATTCTAGATTCCAGTGTCATTTTTACTTGGCCAGTAAAACTAACAAGTTTTAGCAAAGGAGTTGTTTTTAGTTTACACCATATGTTGATGAAAATTAGTGTTGATTTTGACATCTTGAGATTTTTTTTTTTTTTCATTTTGTAGATACCAGATATTTCTAACATACAAGTGAGAGTTATGACATAAGCAGTTACCACTTTCTCCAAGAGGTGGCAAGTTATCATTGTGCCACATTTCAATGTCATGATGAGACTCTGATGTGTTGAATTTTTAGGTATTGGGAACACTGTGTGCACATTCCAGGGGAAAGTGTAGGGAAAGGGGCAGCAGTAGATGTTTGTTGTCCCTTGCAGCTGGGACTTAACCTTGTCCACAAACACCACAAGAACAACGACATGGTGAAAGGCACAAGTAAACACTGATGTGATTAACTGGCAAGATATGGTCTTCAAACTATAGCGATATAGTTGTGAATAGTTGGAGAAAGAGTAGTTGGTGTTTGTCTGGACAGGGTCTGTGCAGGGCGGACCCACTAAGTGCACTTTCCACTACCTTTTAAGAGGTTGTCTTTCCTGTATCCATTTCAACAGTGAAGTTCAACAGTTGTGCTTTTTTTATTATTGTGTTTGTGGTGCCTCTTGTCAATGAGAGAACTCATGAAAACAAACCTGTATGTTAAACATAGGTAACTGCTGAAATTTGATGCTGAAAATCATCCGCTCAAATTGAAAGCATTTAAATTCCACATCATGGTTTAAGCCAGTGAACTTGCTCTCCTCTGCTAAGTGTTGTTAGAGGATGTCCCTCTGTAATATCCCTTCCCTGACTGATGAGCACAGTGAGACTGAGCAGAGCTCACAGTTGTGAATTTCTACTTGTTATATAAAGTTGCTCCTTTTAATGCTGTTCATGTTCGGATGCATGTATTCCTTTAATTTTCTAGGTATGCAATCTGATAAACATCACTGTCATTCTGTAAGAAAAGGCTAGAAAAAAATCTAAAAGTTTATATACGAATGTAACCAAGATAATATTGGAAAACAAATAAACAGTCTTTCTGTTCACATAAGCTTGGTGGTGTTACATTTTTCTTCATAGAAACACAAGGGCGGAGGTATCATTTCAACATTGGTAGTGACACATTAAAGGTGGGATGGTCTTCCCCAGGAAATTTTGAGCGTCACTTAATTTTCTGTACTCTGGTGAACCTATATGTACTAATTTCTGCCTTGTCTTCATCAATTTATGGTGGAAATGTCTGTATTTATGTAAAGGAAAACACAAAATCAAGGTGCCAGGTGACAATTTAAAATATAAAACTTAAGACCATCTTTGATCCGATCACACCAGATGTGGTGCTGATCAGTGACTTAAAAAGAATGTGGGCCAGAGGGGTGTATATGACGTGATCTTTCCAAGTAGGACATGGTCCTAGATCAACGTCCCACATCGCATTCCAAGACCAACATTGTAATCAACCAATCACAGCCCTTTGACATCATCAGCATGCTGCTCTTGGGCTTCTATCCAGTTATTACAACTGAACAAAATCCTCAATAACATTCAACAGAAACCCTAAAGGTTATTGCAGGGTTAGCAAGTTAGCTTGCTAACTAGGTTGGCTATGCTAATGAGTAAACTTGCCAATACAATATTAACGAGTTTCATTAACATTAAGAGTAAGGATAATGTAATTTTGCAATTGATTGCAGTGCTCATGTGGATCCAGGACCATCACTGCCATGATGACCCTGTATAATCTGTTGATCCAGAACCATTGCCTTCATCTTTATCCTGTATAATTTGGTTGATCCAGGAACATCATCACCATTTTGACCCTGGATAATTTGTATATTGATCCAAGACCGTCACTGACTATCCTTACTCTTTGTTGGTGAACAATATTCTACCCTGTTGGCAAACTTACTTAGCATAGCATACCAACTTGGCAAGCTAGCTTGCTTCCATTCTAGTCTATTGGCAAGTTTACTTGTTAGCATAGCCAACCTAGTCAGCAGGCTAACTCACTAATTAATAGGGGTGTAACGATACATCGATCCACATCGATACATCGATTTATTGATTAATGATCCGATTATAACGATGCAAAATGAAAACATCGATCCATATCTTCATCTTAAAGATACACATTTATTTTGAAATTCACATAGCATGTCTGTGTCACCGTTTCTGGGCGAGCGCGCCTCCGCTCAAACAACAAACAGAGCTCAGAAATAAAATGGTCAAATCATATTCTTGTTGTTTTTGTGAGTTGATGTAAATGATTGTGTTAGATGGGCATGAGATATCGCGTCATATCGATTGCAGGCTCCTGAATCGAATCGAATCAAAATCGTATCGTGACAGACTTTGTGATACTGGCAAACATCGTATCACCATCCAAACAAATCGATATAACATCGTATCGTGATGAAGCTGGTGATTTACACCCCTACTAATTAACACTGCAGTAGCTTTTAAGATTTTTGTTCAGTGTTACTAAGGATTTTATTCAATTGTGCTAACTTCAATTTGGAAAACTAGCTTAGCTCTGAAGAAGCACAAAGCAATTTTTAAAGAATCACAGGAGCAGCACACTGATGACATCAGAGGGCTGTGATGGGATGATCGCAATGTTGGTCCAGGAATGCAATGTGCGATGTTGATCCAGGGGCATGCCCTACTTGGAAATATCATGTTGTGTGAGGTGCAGTCATCCCATATTGAACAATACAATGTTTTGTCCCTGACTGGATCATTACAAGAAACAAATTGTCCTGTATTTCCGTGTACAAGAGCTGTTACTATAAGGACAATGTCCTACTCACTTATGTCTGATTCCAACACAGTTTTGTTTTGTGTCATACAGTATACAGCAGGGGTCTTTTTAGTAAATGGTCAACGTTCAGCACAATTTGATCTAAACTTTGCCAGACCAGTAAAACCACTTCATATTAACCTATAAATAACAACTCCTCCACTGTTTCCCTTTCTTGTAGTGTTAAGAAGTACAAGTAAGGTCTGAAAACATTCATCCATTCAAAAACAGATGATGAACAGTCTGAGCTGTCTCAAGAAAAATAAGAGCAATTTCAACAATGTGTCTCAGTTTTCCCATATTCAATCAATGTACTACTGTTATGACATGCATTGTTCAATACATTTCCACTCCTGTGTAGTTGCTCCTGTTACACTGGCATCACTGCACATCAAACTAAAGTGAGGAAGCACCTGAAGTTATCCACTGCCTCACAAAGCATTTACAAATAAAAAAAAGCTGGACAGTGCCTTAGCAGCATGTCTCAATACTGTTTTAACATAGTTCTATCAAGCAGGTTCTTTTGTAGTGAATTTGCTGGTTGCCAAAATTTTGTACGATGTTCAGTATCTTCAAGAATGACCACAATAAGTATTCATTGTTTTTTCAGAGAGCTCTATTCTGGTTGGGGTCAGCATTTCACATAACGTCGGCTACTCACTGTTCAACTTGCTCCTGAAACCTGGCACCTCTTAGCCTGCTCAAGTGCATCTAAATAGGTGTGCAGAGTCATCCAGTTGGGCCCTGATATACAGAGTACACCCCCTGGTGTTCAGTGCAAGGAAATGCACTTCTTTAGGGATGGATAAAAATGGCACTGAAGAAAAGGCAGAGAAGTTTAATTATTTTTGTGTTTTTCAGTGTCCAATCTTGTGGAATATGTGCATGCAGCAGTAGAGAGACAAAAACTGGACCAAAATGCAAGGCAACAAATAATGGGGAGGTTGGCCTGTCAGAAATGTAGGCGGTTTTGAGAAACGTTTTGCTAAATGAGCATGATCTGCTATGCATGCACTCTGTATGTTACACAGCTAGCATGCTACCAGTGTTAGCTAACTAAATTATACACTAAAGAAAACATACATATTATTTTTGATATTCCATTTCTGCCAATTTATCTCCTAAATCCTACATAATGGACCTTTGTAATGTGCATACATTTGAAACAGCCAATTTTAAAAAGCTCTGAAGGCCAAAGCTGTGCAAACATATTGTATACAATTAAAGAAATGCATGTGTATTATCTGGTCCTGCTTTGTCCTTTATAAAGTTGTGTGCAGACTCCTCCAATCCTCATCACCAAGATGAATGAAACAATAACATACTTACATTATTTTTTATTTTAAGCAACATAAAATGATTTATTCATCCACAGACCTGGTCAGGTTCGTTTTGACCACGTGTCCATCTCTTTGTCCCCTCAGATCAGCCAGGTAGGTCTGAGGTTTGGGCATGTTGCTCTCACTGTCTCTTTTGCTTTGACAGGCAGTGTTCTTGGGCAGCCAGGTCTGAGTGACGTTTTCCCGTCTCATGTGGCTGAGGTCAGTCTGCACTGAGTGTGTCACTTTGGTCCACAGATCAGCCTGGAATTATCACATTTAAAAACATTTTTCTTCTTTTTTACACTTAATATAGTGCCAATAAATACAGTTCCTGATGTGTTGTTTGATGTTAGAGAAGATGAAAAGTTTTTCTTCCCCAAACTACACAGCAACAATGATTCATTCACATCACACAGACCTGCATCTAGTGAATTCTGGCTCACCGGTTTGATGGCTTTTCTCCCACTCATTCCACTCATATGGCTTGACAATGTTTGTCTCCACTGGGTGAAGGTCTGTCTGTGTGCTGCCCTCACACTTGGTGATGTTTTTTTTTTTTTTTTTTTACCAATACTAGATGTAGTAATAAACTATATAAATGCATAAATAAGAATAATGAATCTTAGTGATTGCTATAATAGAATGTATTCTAAGTGGGTGCTCATAGCTATCTATACATATATTAAAGGTGTCCAAACTTTGGGACTTGTGTGATGAAGCTGTGGCTGTGTAACTGAAGGATGTGCTTTGAGAGTTCTCAGCATGGAAGAGACTGCTAACCTCTGGGTAAGGACTGATGCAGGAAAACTGCTAGTGCAGTTTTAGGAGCCGGATGAGTTTTTGATGCTTTGCTTTTTCCGCCATTTTAAAATGCTCTTCCTGACGGCAGAATTGGGCAGGGCTGTGTCTTGTAACATACCAGAAGAGACAATCCAGCAATCAGGTCCAGTTGAGGCAAATGTGCGGCCAGAATTGCAGAAATGTAAATAGGCACCATTTGAACTCTTCTCTCTACCAATACAGTCAACAACGTCTCTTTTCGTGTGTACAACCACCACCATGACTGCCTTAAAGGAGAGACTTAAAGTTCGTACACCATTATCCAGATTTGTAGGATTCATTGTGTTGTGAATAAAAAGACACACCAAGACTACAAAAAATAAATTCTTGAAGAGAGATTGGGGTCTGGTAAGACAGGGTGGTGGTTCCAGTTCATCTAAAAAGGGCCCAAAGGGTGTACTCAGATGACCTGGGTATCACACTATTCAGCCCTCCTGGGAAAGCCTGTGCCAGGGCACAGAATAAAAATGAAAAAAAAAAGACACCTTATCTTATAATTTCAAGATAAGATCTTGTAAACTCAACTTTCTATCACTGAAATGAATAGGCACCATCTTGGTATCCGTTATTTAGTTATTATTCTCAATCTATGAAAATTACTCAGATTTTTGGCACTGCTTCCTCATCATTGGGCCCGTAGAGCAGGTACACTAGAAACTTCTCCTGGCTTAGTAGCTAACTTCCGCTTTAGCACTCTGCTTATTGGAATGGGATGTAACATTACTTGTGCAGCTCTCCTAGACTTTGTAAATGTAATCGGACCAAATGGATCCACTTGTGATGGGGAAAAGAGTCATTTCACTGGGGTTATGATGCTCATAAAAAATGCATCCATTGATTTACAGGCATACCATTCAAAAGGTAAATATGGGAGAGAGTCTTTTGGGGCCCAATGGCATCAAGTGATGGAACCAGAAAATTCCACTGTTTGGTCACTACAAAAATTGCCTTCAAAACCCAGTACACTGTCTAGGGGGCCTGGCTTGGCCTCATGTGAAATTACAGTTTGACCTCTGATCCCTGGCTGTCATCTTTACTCTTTGGTATTGTTCATATGTGTAAGGCCACTTGCATATAATGGGGTAGTTATTCACTCTTGTTTATTGTTATCATTCATTCATTCATTCATTCATCTTCTAACCGCTTCATCCTCTTGAGGGTCGCAGGGGGGCTGGAGCCTATCCCAGCTGACATCGGGTGAGAGGCAGGGTACACCCTGGACAGGTCGCCAGACTATTGCAGGGCTGACACATAGAGACAGACAACCATTCACGCTCACATTCACACCTACGGACAATTTAGAGTTATCAATTAACCTAATCCCCAATCTGCACGTCTTTGGACTGTGGGAGGAAGCCGGAGTGCCCGGAGAGAACCCACGCTGACACGGGGAGAACATGCAAACTCCGCACAGAAGGGCTCCCACACCCGGGATCGAACTGGCAACCCTCTTGCTGTGAGGCGACAGTGCTAACCACCACACCACCGTGCCACCCTATTGTTATCATATTATCACCATTATATTATTACCTTGTGTGAAGCTCCTAGACTGTATATAAATGGACATAGCACTGTGTCACATGACTGGCATGTTTCAGGGTAAGAATGCATTTAAGGTACCGTATAGCTAATTTTTGTCTTAATGTGCATAACTCTTTTAAACCCAGCCCAGAACCCATAACAACAATAGTTGAACAATATTAAAGGTTTAATAAAGATGGTTTTCTCATGATTCACCATGACTGTGTTCTGTGTTTTAACTTGTTAGTGAAAGTACATTTATATCAGGGCAACAATATCAACACATCAAAACACAGAGTAAAACAGAGAGTCCACAGCAGCTGCACTCCTCCATCCTGCAGTATATTCATTCACATGGTCAAAATTAAAGAATTGTGATAAAAAGGCCCAGCTGCAGCAGAGTATTCTTCAACCCTGGATGCTCCATTTAACAGCAGGAATAGGTCCTCCTGAGACTGCAGGGGAGATCAGCAGTGTTTTAGAGACTGCTCTGTGTGCTCTCCCATCAGCGTCCTGTCCTCCTTCAGTGTGGCCTCAGTGATCTCCTGCTTCACCCTCAGCAGCAGCTCTGGGCGCAGCAGCACATCCAGGGCCGTCATGGCCAGAGCCTTGGCAGTCCTCAGGGTGTAGAACTGAGCTTTGTCATCACCTGAAACAGAGTCACAAACACACTGTCAGCTGTACAAACACATATCAGCATTAGTCAACAACAAACTATTGCAAAAGGCAATATGGTGATATTTCAATATCTTTGAGGTCAAATGTCAAGTTGGAGGAATTAACCATTCAAAGTCTAAAGTGTTATGTGTTTGTGAGGCAGGGTAAGTAACATACCAGCAGACTGCTTGTCTATGTAGGTCTGAAGTTACAACATTGTAGGATCCGCAATATCTGCTAACAGCATCCATGCAACACCATAAATTAGGAAAATTAGTTATGATCAAATAACCAATATTCTAGTCTTGGAAATGAGATGGTTGCATTCAGGATCTTTCCATTATATTCAGGGACTGGGCCACCATCAGTGAAGTGGAGGCTATACGCAGGTATACAGGGTATGGCCATCTCATTTTTTGGCCATTTACAGTATAAACACCTACTGTATCAGGCAAAAAGTCATTGGAAAATACAGGAGAGTATACCCACTTTCTCCCTCATAACCTACCCACCTACCAAGTAGTACACCCACCCAGTGGCATAAGGTAGTTATGATGGGCCCCAGTGCACGCAATTATGACAGCCTTAGTGCACACTAGTTACTAGTTCTGAAACACATACAGGGTTTTAGGCATATATACATTTTACCAACAGTGTGTCTTACTGCTGCTTGATGTTATATCTGCTTGCAGATGTGCCCAGCTTGTCTGTCTTGGAGGTTTTGCATCGAAACTAGCTGCTATAAATTGCATCATCTCATTACATGATTAAAAAGAGACCTGATATTGGATAAGATCAACAAACATATTACATTAGTTAAACTATAGTTTTTTATAGTTTATGCTGAATAAGCATATCATTTTGTTATAGACTGATACTATTTTACAAAAACAGAAAACCATGATGGAGATGGGCCTTTTTGAGGGCATATGTAGAAAATCACACCATTTTTGATTTAACGCGAGTTCTTCCTTAAAGACCAGCCCCAGCACTACCGCACTGCCTGCTATCTATATTTACGCCCCTGCACTCACCTCATTATCTACCACTACACCACAGTGGGCCACCATACTAATGCCATATATAACGAAGAATTTACATAAAGCACAACATACCATATCACACTACCAGGCCTCCAGTAAAGAACACTGTGCATGCAGCATACACAACAAACAGAAAGCTGAAACATATTCATACAGGAAATGTGTACTGTAATAACACTTACTCTTGCACAGCCACACAGGGTAGGTACGGGGAATCCTCTTTTGATGGGCGAGCCATAAACACCACATCCAGGCCTTCAAATGCTCCCTCCCTTATCATGTCAATTTTACCTCCACCATCTTCCTCGGCTGGTGTTCCCAGCACCGTCACCTGTGGAGATACTGTGAGTCCAGCAAGAGACGTAGCTGCTGTACAGCAACCTTTTGTAGTACAGAAAGTTCACACCACTGCAGAATGTTCATAATTGCCGGATGTATATCTTGGGCCTGATTTACAACACACCATGTATGTTTTTCAGCAGCCAGCAGTCAATGTGTTGGAATAGTACCACATAACAATAGCATAACTGTCAAAATAAGGTAAACTCTTCACATCAGTGCTCTGACTCAAACAAGTTTCAAGTCACCATTTGTTTTTTATACTGTATAACAATGTATGGATATCAATGGCTGCCTATACAACAGGAAATCTGTCTTGGAACGTTTTTCTTTACATACTGAAGGTGTAATTGATACTGGGTAAATAGTGTAGGATTCATACAGTAGTTCCTTTTTTTAACATTGTCTCCCAATGTAGCAAAACAGTAGGCTTAAACATAAAGAGACAACAACCCAGGAGTTTTTATGGCCTGTTGGATGTTCTCAACTGTCAGTTACCTGAGGGCTCAATCCACTTCCTGAGAACCAGACGTAAAGCAAACCTCCCCAAAAACAAGTTAGATGAAAAGCTGGCAGAACCCCCGTCAGGGTACATACCAAGTGTCTGCTGATGTCTGCTGATCAGAGATTTCTGACAGTTACTGATTGCAAAGCAATGGTTTGTAGGAACAAAGGGATAGTTTAGATAGTTCAGATTCTTGAAAGTGGAGTTGTATGAAGGAGGCTTATCCATAGCCAGTCAGTATAACGCCAACAGTGGATAGTGGTCAGCTGTCAGCATGACCCCACTTTGGAGAAGCAGGCAGGAGTACTGCCACAGAGGCGAAGTAATGTACTGCTGTGGATGGGGGCAACCAAATGTATTCTAGCCACCTAAAAAACAACAACTATCAATTTAAAAGTACACTGTGCATATTTAAGTGTATATTTTTTACTGCTTTACTTTGCCGTCTGTGGGGTAACAAATTCTGTAGTTTTAGCGGTACCAAGGGTACGTTGGTACTACTACCAATTTATGCGAAACTGTGTGGCCAGCATCTCGGCCGACCAAGGAGCGAGCTGAAACTTTTGCTGCAGCGTTGATGGTTTCAGTCTATCTGGTCTGTTTTCTTTTCTATTTTAATTTGGAAATAGCTGAATATTACTGCTGTTTGTGATTGTGTTTTTTAAATAACGTTTTTATTCCACATTGGCTATTTGTCAGTTGTGTCTAAATAGAGTGAGAGAGGTGACACATGCACACACACATATACTTACACACAAGCAAGCAGAAAATTAAAATGTAGTGCCAAGGAAAGGGCTGTCTGACGACTAGGTAAACCTGTAAAAATATTCTCAATATCGCTTCCACTAAAACTGATTGTTGTGTGTGTGTGTGTGTGTGTGTGTGTGTGGTTTGTTTTAGGTAGGGTACAGAGGTTCTACTTTAAAGAAAATGTACAGCCAAAGGAAAGGTAGGGGTGAAGGTAGGGGTGAAAATATTTTTAATATAGCTTCCACTTAAATTAATGGTTTTTTTTTTTTTGGTGGGGCTTTTTTAAGTGGCTAAGAAAATATCCTGCTGTCCCCAGCCACAGCAGTACATTGCTGAGCTTATGTTTTGGTATGTTCAGGTAGGCTATTAAACATTGTGCAAGATATTGTCAGTCAGAAACTTCAATACAACAGAATCTGTATCCACTACCGCGGTGCTGAAACGAAATCAATCGATGTCAGGCACATCGATCACCCACCACTTCATCAGCGCATGAGTCACACACAGCCTACTTATTTTTCCGTCTTATTATTATTTTTCTTCCACCAGATTTCGGTGCGTAACTTGTGCCACAGCTCTGAGCGCACACAGGGTCTTCATAAAACATAGATTCAAGATTCAATATGCACAGTAAGGACACACGTTTCTATGGGGTGCCGTTTGTAAAGTGTCTCACGCTGAAAATAACATCAACATTTTGCCACATTTAGCTTCAAACGATGTTTAAAAAAGTATTGTGAATTTTTTAACGTCACCTTTTACCACATTTACAGCAATATTTGTTAACTTAGAAATATATTAAATAGTTAAATCTAAATATTAAATGTGGCACCTAAATGTTAAGTGTTAAATCTAAATATTAAATATAAATATGAATATAAATATTTAATCTAAATCTAAATGTTAAATCTAAATGCTAAATATAAATATAAATCTAAATGTTAAATCTAAATCTAAATCTTAATCTAAATCTAAATGTTAAATGTTAAATCTTAATGTTCTGGGTGAAACTAAATATTTAGCTAATATGCAAATTCACACTGCCGGTCACCGGAAGTACCAAAATAAAAGCTCAAGATGGTCAGACTGTGTTTATAGAATCAAATAACGAATTAAAACCAACTTATCGGGGGAAATGAACACTTGAACATACATTAGCGTGATAATAACTACCTAAAATAACAAGAAACATGTTTGGAGAAATTTTATTTGACATGTACTTTGAGTTGTTAGTGTCTCTTCGGAGGGACTAACAACCTAAGCTAAGCTAACAACCGTTAGCTCTTAGCACCGTTAGCAGTGTCTGTAATGACTCATTAACTCTAAACGGTCCGTGAAAAAAATATTTTTTTCCAGCAGATGTCTTAGTTACAACATGATTGAGCTAGCAAAGCAGTTTTGTGTTGCGATGTGTGGTATTTATTCAGTTTTGGGAAATCACGATGTCTAGAAAGCATCAGTGGCTGCAGCAGCAGCAGCAAAGCTAACATCAGGACGTCATCTGTTAAAAGCCTCCTGTTGTCGGATACGACATGAAACTACTCCAGTTAGCTCAATCATGTTGTAACTAAGACATCCGCTGGAAAAAAATATTTTTTTTCACGGACCGTTTAGAGTTAATGAGTCATTACAGACACCGCTAACGGGGCTAACAGCTAACGGTTAGCCCCACTAATCTACGATAACCATGTTATTAATTTCAGAACGTGATAGTAATGTTTGTTCAATCATTGTGTTTATAGACTTTACAAACACCAGATTAGTCTAAATGGTGATATAGTGACGTGAAAAATGTGAGATATGCATATATATATATGTAGCTAAACTCCGCTGGCTTTCTACCTGGAAGTATTTGTAAACAACAAGGTGATTCCCTCTGAAGGGACACTAACAACTCAAAGTACACATCAAATAAAATTTCTCCAAACACGTTTCTTGTTATTTTAGGTAGTTATTATCACGCTAATGTATGTTCAAGTGTCCATTTCCCCCGATAAGTTGGTTTTAATTCGTTATTTGATTCTATAAACACAGTCTGACCATCTCAAGCTTTTATTTTGGTACTTCCGGTGACCGGCAGTGTGAATTTGCATATTAGCTAAATAGTTAGTTTCACCCAGAACATTTAGATTTAACATTTAACATTTAGATTTATATTTAGCATTTAGATTTAACATTTATATTTAATATTTAGATTTAACATTTATATTTATATTTAGCATTTAGATTTAACATTTACCCCATACGTTTCCCTGCAGAATGAAATTCGTTCTTTTCTGTCACCAATTAATGCCAAACAATATAAATCTGAAGTATAAAACAGATCAAAAATATATACGGCACGCACTGTTTTAATATCTCCTTGATCAGTGTAATATTAATGTGCCTGCCGCGGCTGGATCTGTGAGCGTTTGGTGGCTAAGAAGAGTGTTAAGAGTGGGTCAGCTCGATCTTACAACTCCTTCTTAATGAAAGATCTTCTTAAGCTAAGAGCGATCTGGGAAACGCGGCCATTATCATGTCAACATACAGGGAAAATGTGTCCAGAATTTATGACATTTACCGGGAGAGCTAGAGCCATTTGACTAAAGCTGACGTTATTACTGCTGTAGCATGATGTTATTAGGCTAAATGCTACATTTCTAACAGTGTCCGAGCTGATTTATTGACACAGTATGCTTGTAGGCTGCTGTAACATTAGGTTTACAGAGGAAATAACGGGAAATAATGGGATGTGACTTAATCAGGTGAAAATATCGTTAGTGAAACAGAAACAAGTGTTAGTTAGGGGACAAGAGCCAAGAGTCACAAAGACTCACGTATGTTAAAAGTTACTTACAGCCCGTGTATTTACTGTACGTGTCCGGGGTCCTTGGCCTGTGGAACGATTAATGTGACCACTAACTTGTCCCCAAACGAGTGCATGTTTCTGTTAGGCCTATGTGTTTCACTAACGTTCTTTATGTATTATGAAGAATGTCAGACTGGCCAATCAGTGGCAGAGCTGGGCCCGAAGTCACAAATAGCTCATTTCGACTGACACAAAACCGGCACGGTGCCAGTTCCCGAACCTAATTAAGTAGGCTACTTACAACGGCATGAAAGGCAATCTGGCATTCTGTTTGTTGTTGGTTATTTCCTTAAAAAACTACGACTTTATTCTCGTAATATTATGACTTCAATCTCATTAAATAACGACTTTAATCTCATAATTTGACTTTATTATCGTAATGTTATGACTTTTTCTCAGTTATGACTTTATTCTCGAAATCTCCAAATTTTTTTTTTCTTCAATGTTGCCCTAATACTCCATCGTACCCTAATACTCCGTCCTAATGTGGCACCTTTCCTGATCTCATAATTACGAGATCGTAATTATGAGATCCTGATCTCTTAATTACAAGATAAGGTGTCTAATTTTTTTTTTTTTATCCAGTGAATGCAATGCGTTTCCCTACGCTGGGTGGGTGGAGTTGAAGTTTGCAGCCAGACTTCAGTGAGGGGAGAGGAGAGGGGTAGACTCCGCCTAACTGGTGTACAATCCATATTCTCGCTTTGATTGGGCAGCTCTAGTCTCGCAGTCAGCCGACTACGGCAGGGTTGCCAACTTTCATGCATCTGGCATGACTGTCACTCTCTCACGCTCATTTAAGAAATCTCATTCCACTGTCACCGTTTCTTTTTTTTTTTTACGTCCTGCCCATTGTGTGGCATACTGGATGTCCACTGGATCCGTCACGTGCACGATTCAGCTGCGGCGCGGACTCGCTCCCTCTCGTCAATGTCCACTGGAACTGTAGCGGCGTGTACACAGGTCATTGAAAGTCCTTGAATTTATCTATTTCTGTATGAAATTGCATGAAAATAGGATTTCGCCGTGTGAATTTCAACCCCCGAACCCCCCTTAAAATCTTTATATTTGTCACAACAGGACTGGATTTTTTAAGCAGATGACTATACTACCATAGATTGATGAAATCGACCTTGATCTGCACCGTAAAACAAATATACGTCTATGGACGTATGTGGGGCTTAGGCCTATAGATATGAATATCTAAATGTACACTCATTTCTTCTGTTTGCCACATGTGCATATTAACTCTTTTAAGGTAAAAAAATAAAATGTGCCGCCGTGTCCAGGTATGATTGTGACCACGCACACACAAGCAGATATTACGTCATGAGCTAAAATCTCACTCCGGCCCTCTGACCAAAGTTGGCAACCCTGACTAAACATGACGTGGAATTTTTCACCAAGAAAAAAATCCATATAAAGAGCTCTATTTCATTCATCAGTTTGTTTGCTAATTTGTTTTAATGCTAACATTCTGTAGCACAGTATGTATGGTCTGGAAAGCTGGAGCAAAAGTTTAACATACTTGAGGCAAATTACAAACTGAAATCGATGGAAGGAGGATTTTCACAAACACATCAGAGATTTCAGAGGTTCTCATAGGGTTGAAATGACTTCCAGTTGACTTGCATATGGGGCTATGTGGAAACAAGGCCTACATGCACATCAAGTTGACAGAGCTTTGCGCTTCTTACAACTAGATGTAGCTCCAGCCTCTCATGTTAGTAAGAAACAGCAAAGCCATTCCTACAGAGTGCCCCAGGAGTGACTACTATAATCCCGGAAATGAGTGAGCATTTAACACTCCCGGTTCCCTCATCTTGAAGTCAGTGGGGTTTGAATGTTTTTTTAAAATAAAGTCTGTGGTCAACACAAGCTTAAGAGACTTTCACATTTTGTTCTACGGCATAAGAAATGTCAGCAAATACCCCACTTGTTAATTTTGAAGCTATGTGTCTTAACAAGTGGCTAAATGAGACTACAGAAATTCATCATGCCGAACACGGCTTTACAGCCTCATTGTGGCAGGGATGTTAACTCATGCCACCATGGTGTAGTTCTTTTATAGCTTAACATTAGCTTTTTACTTCTGGAGATTGGAATTAGGCTCCAAAAATTGAAGTGTAATTCTGTAGGTGCTGGACATTGGTAGAGATGTGTCCCTACCATCCCTACCAAATTCTACACCCTTAACATACAGTATGTTGTTAAAAATCTGTGCGGTTGGGTAAAATACAACAAATCATTCCAGGTCATGATACCAAGAAAGGAAAAACATTCAGAGGTACGAGATTCAGACAAACACAGAGATGAAGACAACAGAAACGTTTCCTCCATGCTGTTTAATATAGGGGCTTTTGGTCTTTCTTTATACAGTGTGGTGGGAGTGTGAATGGAGAAGAAACCCATTGATGTCTTTAACTGTACACACTACTATTGCCATTAAAATAGTTAATTTACATTACATTATCTGGAGATATCAATGATGTCAGCTAAATTCCTATACAAGGCATTGAATGCCCTCAATAGTAGGATGGTAAAGGACTTGCTATAATCTCTGTATACATTAATTATCATTACATAGGCTATGGAACACATACTCAGACAATCAGACAAGGAATAAAGCATAAAATGACAATACACATTCAAATATTGACAAAAGAAATAGCCAAACACCCCCACCTCCTCCTGTTTTCCCCAAGAAATATTCAGCATCATATGTGTTTAAGGATATACGCAGTATATAATCACTCAGTAACCCCCCTCCCCCTTCCACTCACATACTGTACACTGGCACAACCACCACTACAGCAGGAAGTTCAGGTGTATTCAGGGTCATTGTGAGGTACGACAACGTTCTTGCAGAGACAGTGTCGTAGGTAATGGCCTCCTTGGCATCGCAGTAATCTTGGAATGGGTTTTGATAAAGTGCTGTGTGGTAAAGATTGATTGAAGGAAAGTCAGATTAAACTTTTAATGGATAAATCAAATCTTACCATGAAGCATCTCAAGCTTCTTCTGGAACTAAAGCATTTATGACAAGGGTTCAAATCCTAAACAAGGATACTACAGACCATAATGTGTGTTACCCACTGAATAGGGAAACGTGGGGAGCTAAATAGCTCCAAGGATGTGATTATGTTCACCAAACCCTATAAGGACAAGTAAGTGCAGACATACAGGTGTAATACAGGCCTATTAGAAACACCAGCATACATTACACACAAAAGCAGATGAAAAACAAAAAACAAAAAAAACAATTAAATACAGAGGCCCTCAAAAATGTATATTTTTTAAAACTTGTGTGCACAAAAGAACATAATGTTGTACATTATACAAAAGTATGTGTCATATAATGTGTGCAAAAGGTATTATCTTACGCACACAGCATAATATCTTCTGCATGCACAAGGTATTAATGAAAAGTTAAATAAATTGTTTTGCGCACTGGAGAAATGTATCACAAAGCAAGTTCAACCTAGCCATGCTTTCTTTGCTTAGCTGGGGCAACATAATCCAAAACCCTGGTCAGAGATAGTGGGTATCACCACAGTGTTTGGTTAAACCTCAAAATTTTCATGTGTAACAGCAACAAACATCTCATCTCTCATTTTGGCATGTTAACACGTAAACACCAGTAACAGCCAACTGGTTGGTCGGTTCGTGTCTAATAGGGGTATTAGTGACAAACTCTGAGGCAAATTGAATTTTTGACTACTGCTGTTCCAGCTGAACAATTTGTGGTGCGCACAAACCTAATTATTGAGCTAAGCTATGGCTCACTTTGAGTGCCTCTTGTTATCTTTACCATGAAGACTCATGTTTGCACATGTAGCATATTCTCAGATGAGAATCTGCATCACTCATAAAGAATGTCATCAGGAAAACCCAATGGATCTGTTTTGTCTCTAATGACAATCTCCCGCTGAAGAGAACCTTTTTTCAACTCTTTTCAAGCTCTGAAAGTAAATGGCACCGGAGCAGGTTAGGTGTGCAGCGTAAGTTGTCATAACAATCTTGCCAAGTTAAAATAGAGTCACCTTCGTGACACTGAAAACTCTGGCTTCAGGCTGAATATACCTTGCTAACATACTAATGGGATTTATGTCTTATGTGCACAATATAATACCTTGTGCCAACAATAAAAGTTGTGTGCTCAAGATCCAAAGCTACGAAGGCCATGGCCATGTTAAAGATAAAAAATCTTAGATTTCAAGAAAGAAAGTTGTAAATCCATGAGAATAAAGCCGTAATATATTACAGGAGTAAAGTCGTAATATTAAATGAATAAGGTTGTAAATATACAAGAATAAAGTTGTAAATGGCAACCTGGTCAGTCACTATGAGGAGGGCAAATTAATACACTGGAGCTGGAGGACCCAGGTGGTAACACATTACATGACATTGTAAGTGTAATAATCACCTGCAATCTCATCACATTATATCACTTTAGTACTGCTAAAACTAATATTACTGTCACCCCCAACACTGTTTGTACACACTTTGTCACTTTTTCTACCATGTTCTGGTCTTTCTGGTCTTAATCTGACTTTTTTTTTCTCTCCTAAAATTATGAGTTTAATCTTGAAGTATTTCAACTTTATTCTTGTAGATTTATGGCTTTATTCTCGTAATATATCTACTTTATTCTTGTAGATTCATGACTTTATTCTCTTAGATTTATGACTTTATTCTTGTAATATTACGACTTTATTCTCAAAATCTAAGATTTTTTTTAACCTGGCCCTAATCCTCCTAAAAAAAAAAAAAAAAAACATCTTTCAGGGCTTCTTGAGGGCTCCGTTATATAATAATAACAGTGCATTACAGTTAAGTAATAAACTTATCAGACACCCACATACATAACCACAGAAGCAGCTGAAGTGTAGACTGTGTGCATAGAGGTCAGTTAAGGGGGTTGAGATTGCTGCTACCCACAATAAGCCTGAACCTCTCAACACAGCATCACTGACTGAAATTGTAGTACAGTTGTGACGTACAGTAGTTATCATTCACATGACTTTCATCATCAAAGATTTTTTTTTTTCACTAGACATCGGGGGAGGAGGCCACCTCCAACATTCTCACACTTGTTCCCTCACAGGATTATATGGCTTTTTGTAAAACATGAAATAGTTTTAGCCTCCATCCACTTCAGCCAAGTGGCTTATACAGTCAGGAGACAGGAACACAACTAGTGCACAACTCATGATAAAGACTGATGTTGAAGTTATGGATGAGCAAATGTGTCAAGGGGAGAAAAGGCCATCCTTTGTGTCTCTAAAGTGTTCTTTCAATCTTCTCATGGATGTCAACGCATTGACAATGGCCGCTGGTACTGTGGATCCTTCATGTCGATGAAGTAAAACCCAAACACAGACAGGGACCGTCATGATTGTCACTGATGTTCGACAGTTACATGATATGACCGCGAGCATAAACACTGCTCATCCTCTACCAGTGTGTGTTTTTACAAACAGCATTATTTTGTATGGCATGTAGATACATATTATGGTCAGATGTAAAGATCTGAGATCAAACATGGATGAAAGGCAACTGCTTTACAGTGTTCACAGAAATTATGACATGTTTAGCTGTTTGAAGGATCTACCTGAAATGTCCTCACGATGTCAAACTGAATCGACACTACAGACCAACAGAACAATCAGTTAGTGGACACACAACACTTTGGATACACATACAATCTCAACTTCAAGTAATTGCTTAAAATTCATAAAGTGAACAATAGTGCAAAATATGTCAACCAAATTGTAAAAAAAAAAAAAAAAGTTTCATGCTGCTTACTTCTTCACCGAAGAACTAAACAATTCAGTTGGTGTCTGATTATTTTTGCTGGTTGTGTCAGGATGTTTCTCGATCCACGCTTGGGTGATGAGGCTCTGACAATTGTACGAATTTTGATTTGCAAGCTGCTTTTTTGCACTTATTACACATAAAGTTAAACATCAGCACAACTTCAGCAAACAGAAGGAAACTGCCATCAGGTGCCACTTTCATCAAAGTGCTCTCAAGAAACACATTCACACAAACACCCTGATCCTCGATGCGATTACAACCCAGATATCTTATTGATTTACATTATGAGTGTCAACTTACATGTAGCACTCTACGTATAGAAATTCTTTGCAGAATGATCTATTAGACAAATAAAGTTGATTTATTTGCAGTGACTGACTAACTCTTGTACAGCGGACTTGAAATACACACTACCAGAGTGACAAGTTAAACTACACCACGAGAGCGTTAAGTTAGCAGAAATATACAGCACGGAGCACAGACTGAGCACAACGCACTTCATTCAGATCTACATCAACGTGTCAGACTGAGCCAGTGAGTATCTACAAACAAGTGTCCCATCATTATATGACTTTCCTATGAGATTTACTGTATTGAAGAGATTTTCATATGTGTGTTATGTGAAATAAAAGTCATCCAAACTGAGTTCAATTTTTTCAGTAATTCAACAGTTCAGCTGAGTTTGCTTCAAATACAAGCTTCAGGGCACAAGGACAGGAAAAAGTTCACCTTAAAACATAATGTCCACGTTGTTCATATTGTCTTTGTCATGGCCTAAAATCCAAGCCCAAAGACTGCGATACGAAGATATGAAATAAGGAAACAACACAAACAAAATGGCTGAGAGGTGTCATTAAAGGAAGAAATAGTTCCAGCATGTAAAACCCCACAAAACACAACTTGTCTTTTTCTATTAAATTAGATCAAAGGCTCAGTGTGTAGGATTTAGGGGGGGGGGGTCGGTTGGCCAAAATGGTATATCATATTTTTATGTTTTCATTTCCATAAAAACCTGAAACTAAGAATTGTGTTTTCTTTACCTTAAAATGAACTGTTTCTATCTAGTGGGTCCTCTTCCACAGAGTCCACCATTGTTTCAACAGTGATTCTTAATGGACAAACCAAACACTGCCTCTTAATAGGGCGCTTCCCGTTTTTGTGTTAGCCACCATAGTTAATGCCCGGCACACAGGAGAAGTTTCAATTTGTTCCAATCTGCAACCTCACCACCAGATGCCACTAAATCCTGCACATGACACCTTTAAACAAACAAGATTTAAGGGCTGAGCTTAAGGGCCCAGATACACCAAAGTGGCATCAAAAAACTACCAGCGATAAAAACAGATTGATACGCAGCCTGTGTCACAGCCAGGAAGTTGCACTTGAACACACAAAGAGTACAGTCAATGGCCAGGTAGCACTTCGTTCTGTGCCTGTGTGAGAGAAAATAACTCTCCATACTGAGAGGAGGGTGGTCTGTATTTTTCATTCAAAAATGGAAACCACAAGATTGACAGGACGGATTCAAGACGCTAGTGAGCCTGTTAGCACATTAACAATACCACCTAATGTTGCAATATTAACTAACGTTAGCTAGGTAGCTAACGTAAGGCTACATTAACATAGGATTGACTGCAAGCTTAGAATGCATACAGTGATAAAAGCACAACACTCACTGGTAACATATAGTGTCCAGCAGATCCCACACTTTTCTGTCTTCACTGTGATAGCATCTCACTGACATATCATACAGTAGCTAAAGCAGTCAGGTCACTAACGCCTCTCCGTAAAGTTTTGTGATTTCAAACTAGAAGCACTTGGAGCGACAGCACAGAAAAAGACGGAATGCTCTGAAAATAGACGCTGGGCGCGCCACTTTTTCTATTGATGGCTGCAGACGTTCTCTCCTCATTAGAAACTAATGAAAAAAAGACAGCAGCCCTTTGAAAAAAACGCAATGTAGACACAGGCCCTAAAGAATTCAGTGGCTAAATAATCTTACCTTATGTAACAAACTGGTTTCCATCTTACACCCTCCTGACTTAAGCTGTTTGTTTGCTTTCCTCACTTACAGATCTCTACTCGTGCACTGAGCTGAACTGCCAATCAGAGTGATTTCACTTTCTGACGGGTTCCACCAGCTCTGCTGCCAATTCAGCATGCTGAATCAGCCCGAAAGCTGCTGACAAGGGCCGACTAGTGCCAATGGTGCAGGACACACCAGCAACAGCGACATTGGGTGTGGTTACATGATGGCTTCTCATTCAGAATGAAATAAATCTGAATGAAATCATTCAGAATTAAAGTCTTTCCAGGTAGTTTACATGGGAAACATTCATTCCGAATGAGGGTTTACATGGGAAATCAGTTTAATTGCCTTTTAATCGCCTGTATTCGGGTCCGCACAAGGTTTGGGGCAGGGAAGGTTTCTGATTGGATAGGGGGCGGGGCGGATGTTACGTGTTTACGTTTACCGGAAGAAAACACTGTAGTCCTCGTGCTGGATAACAAGATGCTTGACGACGGCGTTCTTAGTGCCTTTTTCAGGCTTGTTTTGCTTATATTCTTGAAGCAGCAGTACGACAACAACCTTGTTCTGCTAATGCTTCGTCTGTTGAGGAGGAGAAGGGAGGTAGAAGGTCGAAGAAGGGAGAAAGAAGACCGTGCTTTGGCGAATGGAAACCGGTGAGTGCAACGAGTCCGACTGCTCTATCTCAGCCCCTTGCTATGCGCGCTATATACGTCATCGCGCCAGAAGGGCAAGGAAACGAGCATGCGCAGAAAGACCGGAATGAACTTTAAGAGGAATGAGTGTATACAAGTGCGAGAAATTCTTTCATTTGGAATTAGAAACGGAATATTCCAGCCCCTTACATTGGATTGAATTTTCAATCGCATTGGCCATTTTCATTCCGAATTAGGTGCTTACAAGATCACTTTTAACAGGAATGAACTTTCATTCAGAATGAAAAGGGAATTAAACTGTCCATGTAAACGCACTCATTGACCGATGGCTGACAGTTGGCCTGGTGTGTCAGGGCCTTTAGATGTGTTGGTAGGTGGATAGATCAGAGCCAGGTTATCTGTTTCCCTTCCAATGCTAATGTTAGGATAAGCTAATCACCTGCTGGTTGTAGCTTCATATTTAGTAGGGCTATACAGACATGAGAGTGATATTGATTTTTACACCTAACTCAGGACAAAAAACTAATAAGCATATTTCCCAAAATGTCAAACTATTCCACCAGTGGTTGAGAGAAACAGTAAAGGACTCACCCAGCCAGAACCCAGAGGAACGCTGTGCATGGAGCGGATAAAAGTCAAGATATCGAGATATAACGTGTTTACTTGTTGAATTTTTAGGTTCTGGTTTGCTGGTAGAATAAACTCCGAACAGTGCCTGATTAGCTGTTTCCACCTGCTTCCAATCTTCATGCTGAGCTGAGCTAATGGCCCGCTGGCTCCAGCTTCATACAAATTTACTACCATTTATAACGCATCTTTTGACAGTAGCCATGAGAGATATTGTGGAACTGCTCAAACTGCAAAGTCAAACTTACACATCTGTTACTCAAAACAGATTCTCTGTGACAACACATGGCTCCTTTGTTTTATCGCAGGGCTGTTTTTTGTCTGAATTTCCACTTTATGTCCCCTCAAGCTGAACATCAAACAACAACTGACTTGCAGAAACTCATCTACACTGTAAAATAAATCAGAGGCGATCAGTTTTTTGTTAAAGTCTGGCTAAAGGCCTTTGTACACCAAGTCTGTATTTCTTTGTCCAAGATTGTTGCCTGTTAAAAAAAAATAAAAAAATACAACCTCACCTTTTGTCAATCATGTTTACACACTGACTCGGAAACTTTGGTCTGTCATTAATGTTTTTGAAGAGGCTTGAGTTTCTGCGTATGGTATTATTTCATAACTCAGATAGCCTACTTCATGGGTCAGATAATAACATTTAGGTGGATGATGATGAAGAGGAGGAGGATGTACTAGAGGACGAGGACTGTATGCAAACAGAAAGATGGAGAGAGCAATAGTGTGGAGACAGAGAGGGAAGACAGCTCAGCCTTCAAATGCAAGACACATGAGGAGAATGACGACAGCTAGGGAGGTACCTGCAGTGGAGAGAAGCAAGGGCGCAAATATAACCTTTCATTTGGTCTCATATTGTGAATTTTCACAACAAATAGAACAATAATACGCGTCGGACTCGGTGTGCAAGGTTTCTGTGCATAACCATTTTTATCGGATGACGGATTTAAAAGATGCATACTAAAATACGGACTTGGTGTGCAAAGGCTTTTAATCGGCACAGTGTCTACCTGGCATAAACAGAAACAACAGTATTAAACAGTTTGGCTTGACTGCATAATGGATCTGCTCTCCAACAGAGGGTTGAAAATGTCTGCTGCGGTGTGTTTCGGTGTGTTCTACCCTTAAAATCAACCTGACTTCTATGTCTACATTGTTGTTTCTTGATATTAGATGAACTCCATGTTTTTCCAGTCTTGAAGACTCAAAGAAAAGCCCATACTGTCTGCAGTCACAGGACACGTGTGAAGTCTGAATTAAGGTGAGCAGAGTGCAGCTCATCCACTGCAGACAACCAGACCATTTGGTTATATATAGACACACTCTCATACATACACATATTTCATGTACACACTCACCAACACATGAATGCATGTCAGAATTGAGACAGCCTTGTTGGTTAACAGATCAATGAACCTTTAACATTTCCCTGCATTTAAAAAAGAAACAATCAGCGTTAAACATCAAAGCATAGATCATTCATTTCAATCAGCTCATTCAGTTTTGCACAAGTCAGTAGTGTTAGCAGACATCTTGGTAGCAACAGCAGGAACCAGTGGGTGAGAGACAATAAGGAGCAGGAGCAAACAGAACAGACTTAACCAGTCAGAGATCAGAGTCATAAATGCACATTTCCTGTTCCCGATGCTTCCCTCAGCGAGTAACCTTGATGAGGCATGCAGGACAGGAAGTTTTTTCTCTTCCTCTCCTCACACTGCAGGTATCTTTCAACAAGCTGAGGACACAGACCCATACAGGAGAGGTCGTAGATAAGGACCACAGAGGTGCTGCACTCATTCTCCTCTTATATCTGTGATCCGCCCAGGTCTCCCCCGCCCGCGGGGTAATGCCTCAACCCTCCTCCCCTGCGCAGTGAGTGCAGCGCCACAGTGCAACAACCTCGCAGCAGTGACCCTATATGATACATGGGCTGTCTGTCACGGACTGGACCGCGGCACAGCCATGCCACTGTTGGCACCACAGGGATGGCCACTGCCAGTAGATCAACTAGGAAGTGACGACTCCAGTAGCTTTTCTGAATCGTCCCAGGGTCGGATGAATCTCCCTCCTCTGCTGTGGTGCCCCCTGTGGCGCCTTGTTCTTTTGTGTCATCTTCATCATCGTCCTCATCATGCAACTCCACTACAGTGACACCCGCTATCTCCTCATGAGAAGTAGATCTCCTCGGCTGGGAGGTTTGAGGCTGTTCTGCGTCTGGTGATAATCCTGGGGGACTTGGGCTCAGCTCTTTCGTCTCTACCTGGGTTGATGCTGCTGATGGACCAACCTCTTGCTGCATGTCTTCCATACTCAGTTTTTCCAGTGTTGTCTCACCCTGTCTGCCATCTCCACAGCATCCTCCAAACTTCAGCTCACCCTGCATCCCTGTTGATGTCTCTGCTAAATCACAGAGTTTTCCTGGTGCTGGCTCCTCCACTGTAACCTGAACTTCCACCTCATTCACTCCCACTGAGCCCATTTGTGTCTGCTGCTCTTTTTCTCCCAGTCGGATCACTGCTGTTTCCTCCTGTTTCTCTGTTGCAGCAGCTTCCTTCTCCCCCATCTCTTTCTCTTGCTTTTCCTCTGTCTCCACTCCCTCTTTCCCCCCACACTGAGGAGTTTCCATTGAACACGCCACAGTAGCAGACCGGGGTAAGGGAGGGACCAGCGGCGTTTTTGTGACTGGGATTGGCTCTGTGGCTGTACTCATGACCGTCGCTGTGGTTACTGAAGTTGTGGTAGTGAAGGAGTCCACCTCCTCCTCCCCTTCATCAGACATCCAGGTGGAGGTGGGGCTGCAGGCCTGGGAGCGGAAAGTGCGTTGCTCCGCAATGGTATCCAGATCAGAGGGGTAACCTGCCATTGCAGGGATGGGGCAGCTTTCTGTCTGAATACCTGTCTCACGCAATGGGTGCAGGTAGAGATGGTGGTGGGATAAGCAGGGATGGCTCATACAGCCCATCCCACCCAGGCCGCAACGCAAGGGCGCCAGCCGCTCACCTGTGCACAGCTTCTCATAGGTGGAGGAGTGCGGCATAGTGTGGGGCACAGAGTGAGACAAATTGTGAGGGAAAGAATGAGGTAAAGTATGGGAGAAAGTGTGAGGCAGAGTACTGGGCAAAGAGTTGGGCAGAGAATGGGGCAGAGTGTGGGATAGAGAGTGGGGTAAAGAGTTGGGTAGAGAGTGGGAAAATGTCTGTGCGTAGGAGTTGAGTAAAGATGCTGTTTCCTCAGAGAGGAAGGCAGCCTCCAACAGCAGGTCAGCCCGGCTGGGGACGCTGCTCTCCCCACAGCACACAAAGCCGCTGTCCTGGGTACCATCACCTGACAGACAAGGAAAGTCTGTGCCATTGCCGTTACGGTCTGCAAGCGCCTGATCGCTGAGCTTAGTGTAGGTGGAGCTCCGGGTCAGAGAACGGGCTGGGGAACCGTCACAGGAGCAAGAGCCCCTCCCTCCTACTGCTGGTTTGGGCATTCCCCCTGGACTTTCCCCAGATACCGATGCAGGTGCGGAACCTCCAACACGGGTCCGACAGCCTGACATGGCTTCCCCCTCCTTGGCTAATCCAGCCTGGGCTAGCTCCATGCTGAGCAAAAGGTTCTCAAGCTTGTGGTTCTGAGTGTTGATGTCTTGAAAGTACTTCTGGACCCCTACATCCCCGCTGAGCCCCCCAGCATCACTGAGCCTGGCACGAACAGTGTCCACAGCCTGTTTGAGCTGTTGGATCTCCTGGCGCGCCTCCTTCAGGGCCAACTGAGCCTCCACACGGTGGCACTCCTCCTCAACCCAGTCCTCCTGCATCCTGTAAAGCTGGCCTCTCAGCTCATCTATCTCTGTGTCCCTAAGAGGATGAACATGGAGAGGAGAAAAGGGAAAAGGAAAGAACAGAAGAGAAAAGGAGAGCACAAATGAATTAGGAGGATAAAGATATTGGGGTTAGTGTTAGGGGTACTTCAGGAAAAACCTAACAACAGACAGACAATATCAAAACTGACTTCCCCACTGATATTGGAAATACCTATTTCTAACTCAGTATCTCACCTGTCTTGTAGAGTGTTGATGGTTTCCTTTAGCCTGGCCCGCAGGTGTCGGATACACACCTCTTTCTGTTGCAGGGGTGTGAGGTACTGCTCTGGTGGAGGGGGCCGGATGCCATGGTTGTCTGTACATGATGTGTACTTCTGATGACGTCTAGGACACAAGCATTTAAAAGGTATTTTATTATTTTTCGGAGTTCTTTAGAACTGATTTAACTTCAGTGTGATGCTTTTTGATTTTTTTATATGTCTTGTCAGTAGGGCTGCAATTAACCCTCAGTTCATTTTTTTGGTAGTGACAGAAATAAACCTGTCTATCAAAAAATGTACAAAGCTTTAGCAAAAGTTCACCAGGAAGACTCTACTCTTAGGTCTGTAATTTTGCCATTCACTCCTCACATGCCTGCTTATAATTTCTTGCTGTCATTGTCAGGGGCTGTCACTTGAGACATCAGCTGTTCTGTCAGCTGATCAGAGTTAACTAAAAGCACAGTGACACACCTTCTCTGATAGCGAATCATATTATTGCTTCTTGTTTTAAATATGGTTCTCTTTCTGCCTGTAGTTCTTTCATGCTGCAGCTGTGTGCACCCTCCACCTCCCCATCACTGGCTAGTCTAGGCGGGTTTATCTGCCAATTTTATCTTGCTTTATCTTGCTGCTGCTCAGACACCCCTTGATTACTAAATCTTCCTCAGGTTCCAAAGAATTTCTGTCAAATTTTAATCATCAAATCATCTGTTCCTATGTAAACCTGTCATCTGTATTAAACAATTATCTTTACCTCATGCACCTGTCTCTGCTAATTGAAATGTCTTTAGACATAATTTAAAATCTGAAAATTTCAGGCTATAACAAAGAGTACCCATCCCTCGCCTACTTTGTAATGTTTTGGTGACTAGGGGGCAGTGGCTTAACCCTAAACTTAAAATCACCTTTTACATAACACATAGTTTTTGAACCACTATAACTATAAACCTATTGATTAGAGCAGCCTTAAAAGATTAAAAATGTACTTAAGAAACTTTTACTAAATCAAATGGAGTAAATCATTTTACTTGATATTATAAATAAATAAAAAATAAAGAAAAAGCTATAAACCTGCATTCCAGACCTTTGAATTTCCACCCACATCACTTCATCATTTAGATTAAGTTAAAATGAAATAGCAGCTGTAGAATAGAAATAGTGTTGAAATGTTGTGTGGATTTTTACTGATTCACTGATTGTCAGTTTTGTTTTGTATTTCTGGCTTGAAATGAGTGCAACCACTCATTCTAGGGAGCACATTAGATGAGAGCACTTAGAGATGCTTTTCATCTCCATTACGGAACAGGCCATGCACTTTGTGATGTCTTACCCTTTGGTGGGGCTGCAGTCGCTGCCTTTACAAGAGCCTGAGTTGCTGCTGCTGCTGAGGGAGGCGTTGCCATGGGGATCTCTATTACTGGGCGCGGCTGGTGTCCGCCTGGTCCAAAGTAAGAGGAGACATGTTAACCTCTTCCTCGTAAAACCCTGAAACCAAACTCCAAACAAGGTTACAGTGAAGTTTGAGCTGTTGAGCAAAACCATCATGACATCATCTGAAACCACAATAAAAAAACACACAAATGGAGCAAACGGTCCACTAACATGCCAATACAACACCGAAATGCACAAAAATACACAGATGAATTACAAATTCTGAGGCAAAAGTCACTGTGATCCCACAAGCTCTGTCTTAGAAAAAAGAACACACTCATTTGGGCACTGACAGTGATGTTTTTCAAAAGGGGAATGTGTCCTGCAAAGATGAGAAACCAAACCAGAAATCCAAAGAATGATATAACAGCAGGAAGCATTCTTCAAAACAAAACAATAAAGTGCACTAAAGAATATGAAAAGGAAGAGAACAAACAGAAAGAAAAGAAGACAGGATTAACAGGGTAGACTAGACATGATGCTGTGGAAACAGTTCTGTCAGATGTATTCCATAATGCAACATCATGAAACATTCCCAACAGTGCAAAGGGTGTCATCATTGCCATGCTTCAGAAAGTCAACACTGATCGGGAGAAGAGAAGAGGGACTCAGGACAGACCGAGAGCGAGGGGTCGAGGGAGAGTTTGTTGAACGGCTGTGGCGATCTGGAGACTTGGTGGAAGTATATCCTTTAGTTGGCGACTTGGTTGATGCATAGCCTTTAGTCGGGCGCATTGAGACCATATAGCCTGTCTCCATAGGGACGTAGTCTAGCTCTATGAACCTGCAGTAGTCAAACCTGACCAGGCAGAGACAACAAGGTGTTAAATCACAAAGGACAGCAGATGACCACACCACTGATACAATGTGCATGCTACAAATGTATGCGCACTATTGAGGCGTGACAAAGCCTTCTGGTTTAAAGCATGTCTTAGGATTCACCTAATTCATTCAGAGCCTGAGATGCAGGTAGATGCTAAATATCAACAAGCACTCAAACACTGACTGGGCCCAGGAGAAAAGGCTCTCTAAATGCTTTAATCGCTCTGGCTGCTTGCTTTAGTTTCCCATACGAGACATCTATGTGAAGTCATTTGCAGCTATGAGGCCTTTACTGGCACAGAACACAAGCAAACGCTCTGCATTCTGAAACACAATCACAGGAGATAAAATGTTCTGAGACTCTAATGATTAGAGAAGCAAGGGAGCAGCATTTGCTCAAAACAGCCTGATCATCCAGAGCCTTTCACTATAAAACAAGCTTTCACACAAATGTCTCTACACACAGCAGATCTGCTTTGAACATTAGGTAGACATCACAAACATAATCAGACACAAATTCAACCTCTGATACAACACAAAAAACTGTCAGAACATGATAATGAAATCACTCTTATCCAGAGAGGTTATATTTGCTTGCTAATATCTTGGCTGACTATTACAGGACACACAGGTCCACTCAATAGTTGATTGTGAATTGATAAAACACAATCCAACCCCTAAGACTATCCAACATCCCTGCCAGTCTTTCTCTCCACACAACACAAGGAAAGATGTCATTCTTCTTCTGTAACCACAATACCTATGATGAAGTTGCTCCCTGCTTCTTCCTCAGCCCATAATATAGACAACCTCATCCTGCACTATGAGGCCAGATTATAATGTTTAATTAAAACAGCTATTTGAGAAGTATGCTTATTCACCTCAAGAGTGAAGAAGCTCTGTACCACTCTCTTGTGTGTCTTTTAAATGTTAAGCTAAAAGCCAGGAGGTGATTAGCTTAGCTTAGCATAAAGACTGGAAGCAGGAGGAAACAGCTAGTTTCATTCACTCCAAATGGAGGTTTGAGAATCCAGGATGTCATTGTGGTGGTTGTAAAGTGTTAGTATATGTCATCTAAAAAAGTCATCATATAGTATGTCATAGAAAACTTATAAAATTCAGAGTATGTCAAAAGAGTTATTAAAAAAGTCACAGTATGTTATAGAAAAGTCACTAAAAAAAGTTATAGTATAGTATTTCCAAAAAGTTATAGTTTAGTATGTCAAAAAAAAACCACTCTATAGTATGTCATACAAAAATCATAAAAAGTCAAAGTATGTCAAAAAGGTTATTAAAAAGTCACTAAAAAGTCATACTATAGTATTTCCAAAAGGATATAGTATAGTATTTCCAAAAAGCCATACTATAGTATGTCATGCAAAAGTCACAAAAGAGTCATAGTTTAGTATGTGAAAAATCACATCATATAAAATGTCATAAAAAAGTCATGGTATAGTGTGTCACAGAGTCATGGAAGAGTCATAGTATAGTAAGTCAAAGAAAAGTCATAAAAAAGTCTTAGTATGTCATCAATAAGTTATTAAAAATCCATAGTATGTCATAGAAAAATCACAAAAAGTCATAGCATAGTATGTCATAGTGAAGTATGCCAAATAATTCATAGTTTGGTATGTCATAGAAAAATCATAAAAAAGTCACAGTATGTCATTAATAGTTATCAAAAAGTCAAAGTATAATGTGTCATAGAAAAGTCATAAAGAAGGTATAGTATAGTATGTAAAAAGGTCATAGTACAGTATGTCATAAAAGTCAAAAATACCATAGTATAGTATGTAAAAAGGTCATAGTACAGTATGTCATAAAAGTCATAAAAATACCATAGTATAGTATGTAAAAAAAAAAAACATTGTATAGTATGTCATACAAAAGTCACTATAAAGTCATAGTATAGTTTTTTGGAAAAGTCATAAAAGGTCATAGTTTAGTAAGTAATAAGAAAAGTCATAAAAAGCCATAGAAAGTATGCCATAAAAGTCATAGTCTGAAAGAAAGCCTAGTATAGCATGTCATAAAAAGTCATAGAATATTATGTCATAGAAAAGTCATAAAAAAGGCTTACAAAGAATGTCACAGAAAAGTCAGAAAAAATGATACTATGGTATGTCATAAAAAAGTCAGTCTGTCAAAAAATGTTATAGTATAGTATTTTTTAAAAAGTGATGATACAGTATGTCACAGAAAAGGCATAACGAAGTCATAGTATAGTATGTCAAAAAAAGTTCACAGAACAGTATTTTTTTAAAAAAGTCATAGTATAATATGTCATAAACAAAAGTCATCAAAAGTCATGGTATTATACAGTATGTCGCAGAAAATGTGTGGCCCTTAATCATATGCTGGCTCCTTGAAATGGCTCCCAGTCATCAAAACCTCGAGAAGCCCTGATCTAGGATTTTTGTTTTATGAAACTTTCTCCTGAAAATACAATAAAACAATGTGTTCATTAGAGAGCTTTGAAGTTGCTGGTAGTTGGATGATTTGGCTTTTAAATGAGCTGTTTCCCCGTGCTCCCAGTCTTTGTGCCAAGTAGTAGTACTCTAGCATGGATGAACTGGATACAGGGCCACCGCTCAGCCTTGCTCTCAATTTTTTCCAGTGGTCACTCCCAGTATTGCAGCCTAAAATTCCCCTGCGGCTCAAAAACATCTACCCATGGACTATCACTGTAAGAGACAGTTGAAAGGCCACCTCGACTTGCAAAAAGAATCAATTATTATTTCTTTCGTCGAGAAAATTAGATCCATGGAGTTTTTTTTTTTAAAAACTTATCTTGAGGCAGGAAAACTGATTTAAAAATCTGTGGTGTCATCACAATGTGAAGTGTATTGGCTGAGCAGGAACTTGTGGAAATAGCCAGCAGGAGAAACACTACTGTGCATTTTCAGTGGGCCACATACCCTGGGAGTAAAGTCAAAAGCTTGAAACATTTTTTGCGTATGCACCAGGTGAGCAATTCTGATTGGACCGAATAGGCGCCATCTTGGGATCTAGTATCCAGTTCTGATAATACTTCCATGGACTCTAGCTTTATGCTTAACAATCAAACAAAATGATAGTAGTATTGATCTGGTCATCTATCCCTTGGCATGAGTGCAAATGAGCATACTTCCTAATATGCTAATGCTAATATGCCAAACTATTCCTTTAAACTAATCCATGTCACACAATGATACATTCGCCCAAATAACCTTAGAAACCATGTAAGACCACATATTATCCAAATAATGATTTTTATAAATGTAAAATAAACACATATTTTCACCTCAATTATTCTGCTGAGGAAAATAAATTAGTTGAGTATCACAGTACAGTTACATCAGTGGTAGACAGGAAAAGGAGGGGTGATCTGTGATGGGCAACTTCTGTCAAGACATTCCTCGCTGACAGTAAATACTGTAAATGTTTTATAAGTGATTTTGTATGACACAGTGAATGTTGCAATGACCTGTTACTTTAAAAGAACATGACTGTTGCCCAATCACTGGCCTCCACGGAGGGAGGAGGAAACAAGCGAATCGGAGCAGCCATGAGGGATTGTCACACAGGACCCGATAACTCTACGCTGCCACACTGAAATCCAAAACATGGACACAGTGTTGCACCAAACTCAGTATCTTTATACATAAACTTAACCTGCTGGAACTTTTTCAACACACAAACTGAGAGAGAAAGAGAATTATCCAAATGCTGCACCTTCAAGTGAGACTGTGTAACTTTTAGAGGACAAAAAAACTAAATCTTACTTTTACAAGAGTTTATATTCATAAGCAATCGATGAACGGTAGCTCAATTCAATACACACAAGGGTGTTGCTGCTACAGCCTTACATGGTCTGCTATGAACACTAGCATATAGTGGCTAATGCTAGCAAACATTAGTTAGATATTGTTGTATAAAGGACATTACTGAGATGGTTGTTTTTTACTTAATGAATTTCCTCCCAGCACGCTCTCACTCCCAACTCTTCAAAACGGCAGCTTGGTCAGTGGCCCTTCACTTTAAACTATGACACTGTACGTGGCAGTCGTAAACAAGAGACAAAGTCCCTCCCCCTCCTTGGGGACCACTGTAGGACCTTATTTTGGAAAAAATATGCTCAGTAATTATTCTCCTGATTGATCCTAATTGAACTGTGTCATGAATTACACATATGTTTGTAGATCTAAAAAGATAAGGTAAGATCGCGCATCATAGTTTGTTGTAAAACTACTGAAATATAAGACTGAAAATACATAATTTAAAACTACAAAAGCCACAAAAGTGACGTCATAGCTTTCACTCACATTGAATCTATAATAGCTTTGTGTTTCCTAGTGGCATATGCTCACACTAGCAACAGGTTTTGCTTGTCTTTTGCTTCCCAGCTGATAAAATGACCAGGAGTTGCTGAATAAAACACATCAGGTAAGATAAAATTACATTTATGCTATGAACAAAGCTAAGTTAGCAAGTTAGCTAGCTAGTTGGTGATGTATATTATGGGATCAAAAAATTATTTGCTATTTTTGCTATTGACTACTGTGCCTATTTTTTCTGAATAAGGCCCCATGATGGATCTATTATGGTAAATGGACCTGCACTTGTATAGCGCCTTTCTAGTTGACCACTCAAAGCACTTTTTACACTATGAGTCACATTCACCCATTCACACACTGGTGGCCGAGACTACCATACAAGGTGCCCCCTGCTACTTGGGGTTCAGTATCTTGCTCAAGGATACTTTGACATGCAGACTAGAGGAGGCGGGGATTGAACCGCTGATCTTCCAGTTGGTGGACAACCCGCTCTACCTCTGAGCCACAGCCGCACACAGGGATTGCAATTACTTCCCATGAATGAAGAATTTCCAGTAAGCTCACATTGATTAAGTTCCTTTGCGCCCATCTTCCTTTAATAGGCGCAAAGGAAGAAGTCAGTTAATGTAGTATTAAAAGTGACAAAGCCTGCGTACAGAGGAGTTCAGGTAGGATAGATGGGTCAACAGGATCACTGTTCATGCCCTGTGTGAAACCAAATGACAAAGTTGGCTTATTTTAACTTACCTATGTAAGTTGACTTACGTAACATACTTAACTTACATCACATATACGTAACATAACAAACATACCTATTTAACCAGTAGTTTCTTGTGATAACAGAAGTTTGTTTTAAATGTTTAAACGTTGACGTGCAAAAGTGATGTTAGAAGGGTACGTATAGTGTCATAGCTTGAAGTGCAGGACCACTGACCAAGCTGTAATTTACGAGTTGAGAGTAGGAACATGTTATTAATCGTGTGTTATTTTAGTATTCAGACACTTAGTTTGCAGCTGTTTAGCATACCAAAACAGAGACTTTATTTGACACACTAACACAGTAGTGTGTAATTCTCACTTCTTTTTGAAAACATGTACATCTTTTTTTCTTTTGGCTACCCTCAACTTTACCAAGCTCCTTGGAAAGAGTTGTGCTGAGTATACGTGTCCTGTGTGATACAGTAAGGGAGGAGGCCAGATATTGACTACTTGGTAGTTATTTGAAGATCAATATATGACAAAAGCCAAGACAGAACAGAAACAGGCAGAGGGAAGCAGCTGAAGCAGTGAGCCTGGAAGGGGGCGGAATACACAGAACAAGAGTGTTTCAGGTCTGACAGTCTATCCCATTCATCTGCTGGAATGGGACCTGTGTCTGGACTGTAGGAGGTGGGTGACAGTCTGGTGGGAGAAGTTGTAGGGAGACTGTAGGAGCCGAGTGTTGCCCGAGAGTCAGGTGTTGGTTAGTGTGAGTGGGTGGAGTACAGGAATATTCCTTTACAATGTTGTTTGTTCGTGGTAGAGACAGAGACTTTGCTCCAGAGGCTGAAATCATTTTAGATCAGCCACATCTCACTTCTTAATAAACCATAAAGCACATTCTCTTTTCAGGCAATGTCGGTGTCTCACCAACTCTCTGTTGTTGAACTGGTTAGTGTTCGTAACAAACATTGTGTGTTGACTGACAGCTGTGGTGGACCAGTGATCACTTTTGATCACAGTATGCTTCCACAGCACAATGATTGCGCTATTTCTACTGTGCACGTAGCCTCTAAACACAACTTCATGCTACAAACATTAACATAGAACATGGACCAAATGGTGTTAGAAATTCTCCAGTTCTAGAGTACAAATTTACCTGGTGACTCTTAAAGGGACAGTTCACCCCAAAATGAAAAATGCATATTTTTTTCTCTTACCCGTGGTGCTATTTACCAATCTAGATTCAGGGTCTTCAACAGGGTGTCCGTGACCCCTAGGGAGTCCTCTGAGTTACTGTTATTGTTATTGTTTGTAAATGTAATTATTTTCTTTAAAAATACAAATACATGTAAACATGTTAGTCCGACTGAAATCGTACTAAATCAAATTTCTTAAAGTTGGACTAACACACCTAGAAAATGCAATTGGAGGTCGAATTATTCCTGCATGTACAGTCAGTTGAACACAAGCTGGACTAGGCGCTCTGCACATGCTCCACAGTTTCCGCTCTGGGCTTTAACCTGGAAGTCGGATAGCATTGAATGCGCAACAGTAGTAGTAGTAGAGGAAGCCGGTAACAACATGGCTCGCCTTAACTGTGCATGTAAACGTACTAACTGTTACCCATGAATCCTTGTGCAATTATGTAAGCTAGTGGACCCTTAATCACTGTGCGCCACTTATCTATGATGGTAAGATGAAGTAGTTAGCTAACAATTACATTCTTCTCAAACATACTGACCAATTAGCTGTACTTGGACATTCTTGTGAGCCACAATGGATAGTTTTATAATTTTTCAAGCAACAGACTCACCATCACACCATCCACCTCAGAAATTACCAGAAAAGAAGATGAGGCGAGACATGCAACTTAGCAGCAACCGACAAGTGCAAACATAAGAAGACCTGAAAATGCAACTGTATGTACAGTAATAGGTGTCCCTGTTATGTCTCTCTTTGAGCTAAGGGTCCCTGGCCTGTAAAATGTTAGCCTGAGTGTCAGACTGAAGCTCCCAGAACCTTCAGTCTGACATTGCCTCCATTGAAGGCGATTTACAAGGGGGAGGGAATTTGATTTTTCCCTAACCAATCAGTAGAGATCAACGACTCACCCAGAATCTGACGTCATTAGTATCCATGCATCGGGGGTGCCGAAAACAAGCGAGCATTGCCCGTTTAAAATGTCTCCGTCGTTGTGCACGCCCAGCTGCATCGCCGTTAAATCCAGTTTAGCAGCTTCCTTAATTTGGTCCTCCATTAACGCGAGTAGTGGCGAAATACCTCGATAGCATCGTTAATGTGGTCTGTAGGATCTGTAGCGGTCACCATTGTTGCTATCCTCACCAGTTACCCACCGGCGTACAGCTTGACATCAGCGTGGTGCTGATTGGCTAATTGCTAGACCCCCGGCGTTCATTGGTCCGTCCATCGTTTGGACGAGATAAATCGCAAATTCATTGCAGTATGCCAGACCAGAGATGCAAGCCTACTCAGTTGAGTGGGCGGGGTCTATGGTCTGGCCCCTGATCTACATTGTTTTGGTGTGAGTTTCTGAGTGTTACAGATATCAGCTGTAGAGATGTCTCTTTTCTTGAATTTACACTGATGGGTGTAGTTCGATAGACAGAAATTGTGGATAATCTTGAGTCAGGGTCATGATGTCTGAAAAGAAACATTGCTGTTGAGTTCCATCTAGTTCCTCTAGTTCCATTATATTTGAGAGAAGGCAGACATCTCTATGGCGGATATCTCCAACACTTGGCGACTCACACCAAAATAATCTGGATTGATAAATAGCAATACAGGTAAGACAAAAAATATGTATTTTTCAGGACAGTCTTTTTATTGTACAGGGCTGTGTTTTTTGCTGCCAGGACATCAACAGACTCTGTGATGTGACATTACAACACAAACACACAAGTCTGTGTCGTTTGCTGCTGTTTATGTCAACTTCTAATCTGAATATGAACACTGAGAGTTCCAGTTGTTCATGTAAACAGTGTCAAAGTGAGACAGGTAGCATAATGTTGCCTGTGTGCTTGGTCTTGTTTTAGTGGCTACAGTGCATGCCGAAGCTACAGCTACAGCTACGGAGCATGCTCTCTGAGACTGAAACTGAATTGAGTCTCACGCAGGGGGCGCGGGCACAGGAATGGCCACTGGCGCCGTGGCTGCTGGCGCAGCCGTCCCCAACCCCGACCCCGATACCGGCTTAGGCACAGGGACGGGCGAGGATGCCAGTATTTGCTGCAAACGACGTTTGGGCTGCAACGCCTTCAGAGGGTTGAATCTGAGGAAAAGAGATGAGAGAGAGGAGGACACCACAGCTACAGATTGAACTGTCTGTAGCTACATATTACCATACCAATAAAACCACTATGATCACTGACCAGACATCTTGGCTTCAGTTTAAGAGGGTATCTGTCTGTGACCCACGCATAAATATATGGCTTGCAACATCTGGATGAGATGACTGGTTAAAACACATAAAAATCACTTGACACACAATTAGTATAAGTGGATTTTTGGCAATATGCAGTCAAACCATTTATTCTGATAAGCAGCCAATATTAATGCCAAAAGGGCTCTCCATATTATTAAAGTAGTGACTGTGTAAAACTGGACCACAGACGTAAATCAATGCATCCTATTGTACACATTAGGTTTAAAACATACAGTCTGTATACTGCATTACTGCAGCATTTGCATTGCAGAGTAAGAACATTTAGTCTGAGGGTTAAAGGAACACACGTCCCTACAAACCTTTTGTATATCAATTACTCGCCCCATGTTATGTGGATTTCATGAGGAAAACTTTTTTTCTCGCATGCCTCCATGGTAAACAAAGAATCCAAAAACTGAGAAAATTCTTTATGAATTAAAGTAAAAGGAGTCCATGCTTAACAACAGCAAACTATATCAAAACAGCTGTTTACAAACTCTCACAGAATACGTGCGGTGCACTCTAGGTCTCACTTATCCAGTCATATGCTGGGTACTTCCCAATCAGACAGCCCTTTACGACGGGGAACTGAACTAAAGGTGAATCTTATCTATGATCTCTTCAAAGCCAGATCACATTGACAAAGACAGTAAGTTTACTAGGGTTAGGAAACACGATACAATATCATCACAATATTTTAGTCACGATACAATATTAGTTCAATTGAAATATATTGCGAAAGTACTGTAATAACATATATTGCAATATATTATGACTTACTGCCTTTTTTTCAACTGTAAATATCTCAAAGGAAAACTATGTTAACATCTGTTTTATGTAAGTTACAGTAAGTTAAGTTAAAGCTTTCAGTCTATTAATCTCACTTCAGCCCTTTTTTTGCAGCAAAATGTATCTAGTGGATTGAAAAAGCCATTGATTATATTTTTTTCGTAGGCTACCTAAGTGTAATTTGTTTTTGCCATATTATTAATTTATAAAATAAAGAATCAATACTTGCTACTGTGTGATGATATGATACTGTCACACAAAAATATCGCAATAGGATGCTGTATCCATTTTTTCCCCCCACCCCTACATTATACCTCGCTGAACATGGCAACTTACTACTTTAAAACACCAAGGTCACACAATAACACAGACTTGTGCTGTGTCTCAAATTACATACTTCCGTTAGTACACTTCCATGTAGTATACTATGTGCACTATGTACTTATTGGCGTAATGCGCAAATACGACAGGGTAGTGTTGTCTCAAACCAAACACGGCCGTTGTGCACTCACCGGAAATGACGACCGCAAATTAGCTAGTTAGCAAACTAGCATTAGCATTCGCGTTATCGTTCACAGTACCAAATCATTACGGACTGCTAAATTAACCCAACAAACATACTGCTGGCTTATATCCAACAACAGTATAGTGGTGCTTAGTAGGGCATTAACAGAAAAGTCGTTTTGTCGACGTGTCGACGTCAGTAGCACAAGTCGACACCCCCCGGGAGGAGTCGACAAGTCTTTTTTTCCCTCTCTCTCTCTGTGTGCTTGTGTATGGAATGCAATCGCTGCCTCTGATTGGCTTACACTGATACTTTATCCTTGACTCGAACATACTTGAGCGTACTATTAGCGGAGCAGACTCCGCGAGGAATGTCCGTAGTCATCCGGGCTTTCGTAGTCGAGTGCAATTCCGCGTTGTAGTTTCCTGTAAAAATGTACGTGAAAAATCCCCGTGATGTGAAAAATACATGCTGAGCAGTCACTGGTGCGCGGAGTGGAGTCCGCGCAGTCGTAAAATCTGAGCTTTGTGCGCACAGGGCTTGCGGACGTCCGTTTTGAATCCGCGCAGACCTCCGCAGAGTCCGTTCCGTGTACGTTCCGCCCGAGTATGTTCGGGCCTTGACAGACACACATCACATGTGTGGAGATACTTCACTTTCCTCCGCCGTGTCAATGTGATGATATCATTAAATGACTTGTCGACTTGACTTCGACTTTATTGACAGATAAGTCGACCTGAAAAAAATCTAAGTTGTTAATGCCCTAGTGCTTAGTGCAAAAAACACATGTACTGTACAACGCAGCGAAGTTCACGGCCGCACAAGCTGCCATTTACAGTTTGAAATAAGGTCCCTCCCCTTCTGCTACGTAGCCAAGATGGCGACCATTGAGGGCGAGAAATGTCCATAGTTCCACACTGAACTTCTTGACCGTTTTGAGTGCACCATCCGGGTACTCATAGTGCACTGCATTTTTCCATACTTCTCAGTGTGAATGCACTTATGCACTCAAAATATTAAGTGTAAGCATAGAAGTACGCAATTTGAGACACAGCATAATTGATCAAGGCAGCGATAGACCAACAGCTCCCATGTTCAGCAAAGTAAAATTACTGTTTTTGTTTTCAATGACTTTGAAGAGCATAAGTTTCCTTTTCAGTTCAGTTTCCTGTCATAAAAGGCTGTCTGTATGGAAAGTACAGAACATATGACTGGATAAATGAGACTTGGATTATACTGCACAAGTTGTGTGAAAGTTTGTAAATGAATAGTTTTAAAAGCGAAACCTATTGATGTCATTTCATCAAGAATGTTCTCTATTTTTCGATTATTCATTCAATGTGGAGGTATGCAAGAAAAAACAATTCAATGTAACACTGGGGGAGTAACTGATATACAAATGGTCATTTAGGGGGTGAAATCTCAATAACATGGTCTTATGCCTACTGTTTGCAGTAAACAGGCCACAGAGGTCATGTAGATGTAAGAGAAACACATCAATATACTCAATAAAGTGTGTTCAGGTTGCTTTTCACAGGTCACTGTGTAAGAGAACACTGAATGCCTCTAATTTAAGTCCATCTTATTGTCAGTAATACCACAGCTCCTCCATCAGGATCATTAGAGCTAAATGACAAAAAGTACAGGAACAAACTGGGATAAAATGCTGACTCATCCATGACACCAACAGAGAGGGAGAAAGAACGAGAGGTGAGTAAGAGTTCAGGGTACCACTTTCTAATATGGCATGGGCCTTTTAGGCTGTGAATCATTATGTTATTAACGCTAAAAAATATTTTATAATTCTTTACTTACAAAAACTTTTGGGTTGCCAGATTGTGAAAGGTATGGAGTATCTTGCTAATAAGCCAAGTGGTCTGCAGAGATATACCATTAATAATAAGTTGTTAATAACTTTAATTCACGTGCTCTGCAGCACTTCCTGATGGTCAGAGACAGAATGTCCATCGGTGGCTTCTACTTGATGAACTAAAAAGGTAAAAAGAGGAGGGGGATAAACACCAGCCAGGGAGATTTTTCACATCCTGGCAGCCCTATGTTTGTACTTTTAAATGGTTAAAAACAGATCTACAAAGCTTTAGTAAATTATTTGTTAACTATTTATCATGCAGTTGTCTACAACTCATAACCATTGCCAACAGGCACATATAAGAAAGTGGTACTGAGTTGGGTAAGAGTTCTTACAACAGCTGTTTGAGTTGGAAGAAAGCTGTTCTTAGAAAATGTTCAGTTTAGAAATAATTACGTCGCACACACATAAACAGGGCAAACACAGTGTGCCTTTACACACAAATCTAAATAAAAAGGTAATGTAACAGTTTAATTTGTAGCTACATAACTGAGCTACAAAAAAATAACAGACACTCAAGAAAAGGCTGATGAAAGAATGAGGAAATTGTGAATAGGAAGGAGGTATTAATACAATTGCAGGATAAGTGCAGCTCCACCGCAGCCTGTGGTGCTGGAGGAAATGTCTGGGCCTGCATTCATCAAGCATCTCACAATCACTTGCAGGAATATTGCTGAAAGTTAACTTACAACTACAAACACTCCTTCTTAAGATGAAGATTCATATACTGACTTTCAGCAAGGAGACAGACTTTTCTGAGGAGAGTGGTATCACTGTTTCATGACAAACTCAGCTGTAGAAGTGAGTGAAAAGCTGTTGAAATGATGATGATATAGTGTAGTTCTATGACACTTGCTGTTTGAGATATAAGACAGTGATACAATTCAAACTGCAGAGAATATCAACATATTATGTGGGGGCTTTATGTGTATAGACAAACAAGTTACTAAGTCATAATGATATTTACCAAAAAGCACTTAAAGTAAATGCTAGCAAGCCGCTCACATGGTTAAAAAATCTAATGTTTATACAGTGGCATGCAAAAATTTGGGCACCCCTGGTCAAAATTTCTTTTATTGTAAATAGTTAAGTGAGTAGAAAAATGAACTGATCTCCAAAAGGCATGCAGTTAAGGATGAATATTATTTTTGTTTTGTACAATTTTAGAGTGGAAAAAAAGGAAAGAAGCACCATGCAAAAGTTTGGGCAAGTCAAGACATTTGAGCTCTCTGACAACATTTACCAGGGTCTCAGACCTTAATCAGCTTGTTAGGGGCTATGGCTTGTTCACAATTACCATTAGGAAAGGCTGGGTGAAAATAGAACTTTTTTGAGGTAGTGAGCAAAGGTATGTTTGGAGAAAAAAGTATGCAGAACATCACACCATCTGTAAAAAAGCTGAAGATGAAGAGAGGATGGCTTCTACAACAGGACAATGATCCTAAATTCACCTCAAAATCCACACTGGACTACCTCAAGAGGAGCAAGCTGAAAGTTTTGCCATGGCCCTCATAGTCCCCCAACCTAAACATCATTAAAAATCTGTGGATAGACCACAAAAGAGCAGTGCATGCAAGACAGCCCAAGAATCTCACAGAGTTAGATGCCTTTTGCAGGATGAATGGGTGAAAATCACTCAAACAAGAATTGAAAGGCTTTTCACTAGATACAAAAAGCATTTAGAAGCTGTGATACTTCCCAATGGTGGTGCTACAAAGCATTGACCATGCAGGGTGCCCAAAGTTTTGCCTCAGGCCCTTTTCTTTTTTCATTATTTTGAAACTGTAAAAGACTGAAATAAAATGTAATCTTGCTTAAAATATTGGAGAAATGTGTCACCTTTAACTTCATGCCTTTTGTTAAAGATTGGAGATCAGTTCATTATTTCTTTACTATTCACAGCAAATGAAATTTTGACCAGGGGTGCCCAAACTTTTGCATCCCACTGTACAATTAGCAATAGCAGGCAACTTCACTCATCTGCATGACATATCCTCATGTTTTATAATACCTATATTTGTGCTGCTTCATGCATATATTGTGCAGTATTGGCAATGACATCAGAAAAGCCCCTGTGGACTGTGGAGCATATCACCAAAAGAAACATGGAATCCTCTCATCCACTGTTCAATGCCCTTTTCAACGGTGCCATTCGATTGTTCTGTCAGTCCATAAATTTGCAGCCCAAACAGTCCCAAAAATGTCCCACTGGATTGAATGGAAATTGTGTCTGATAGCCCATTATCCTGAAAACAACCGCACATTGTTTAGAAGGGACAGTTCTCTGAAAATATGCCCCAAACCCTCCCAAACGGAAGCACATGGCTAATTATTATGCAAAATGGCATAATCAGAGCTTCCTACTATGGCAAGACATGACCCTAACCCCTAACCCCTAACCCTACTCTGCCTCTGACTGGCTTACCCTGATATTCTTACCCTAAACCTAACCAATTCATCTACCAGCCAGATTGAGTCTTTGCATAAAGTGCTCTGAACAGGAGGTGGCTGTACTATCAGGACTTCTAATGCCTAAATCTAACCAACCCAAGCAACAGCAACGAGGACTAGCCAGAGGCAGAGTCACCATAGTAGGAAGGTCCGATTACTTCATTCTGCATAATGTTCTACTAACCCTAACCAATCTCACTCTTCATGCCTAAACCTGACCAACCCAACCAATGAAGGAAACAAGTGCTAGCCAATCAGAGGCAGAGCAGCCATAGTGGGCAGGGCTGCCTTTCTGCGTAATAATTAGCCATGTGCGTCTGTTTGGGAGATAGCTATTTCAAGGAAAATGCAAGTCGGAGCAATAGGTGTTTGTTTTCAGGATACCAGACTGTCGGAAAAATGGCCTTTGGGTCCAATGGGATATTTTTTATTGAGGTTTGAGAATTGTGAGCCACCCCCCTCTCAACAACAATCTTTGCTACCTTATAGGTCCTCCTTACAGGTGGACAAAAGTAGTTATTTCTGTAATATAACCTGATCTTAGGTAACAATATGAACAATATCAAGCAGCTTGTGCAACTGAAATGACTCTGTACATTATTGGAGGTGCTGTAAAATCAAAGTTCCAATTTATTATTGCTGCAGTTGTGGTTGATACAGACCCAAATCATCACTGTGGCAAAACTATGTTTTTTCTGTTGTTGTAAGTTTGAGAGGACTTCTTTATTTGTGGAGAACATGTGTTCTCTTTTTCACTGTGCATAATGGCAGTCATAAATTTTTTTTTTTTCACCAAACTGTATCTGCAATTACCTCATTGTCATCAATAATGTCCGTCCTCCCACAGAACGGCGACTCCCAAATATCAGCAGGGATAGGAGTCATTTTCAAAGTTAGTAACTTGATTAAATGGTAATAGTCCTAGTCACAAAAGTAGGACCAGATTTTTGGCCAGGACTGAGTACCTGCTCTGAGACACTTGATAAACACAACCAGGCCCATCACACTGCAATATGCAATGACGGAGGTAAAAGGAATACTTTACCCACAAGATCATTTTTTGTACATCAATTTCTAGGGATGTCCCGATCCGATCGGCGCCGATCACGTTATTTTTACAAAATCGGAATTGGTAATAAAAGATCGGAGGAATCAAAACAACAACAATGGCCAGGTTTTTCATCTATGTTGTTCACCTCCAGACACTGAGGTACCTCCAGACACACCCGCTGGTGCTATCGGCCAGTGGGATGGCTCAATCGGCTGAGCCCAGGTAGACCGGCCCCTACATTATGCCGCTCCTGGCAGTATGGCGAGAGTCGCCGGTGAGTGAGAAATGAGCCAGAAGTCCTCTGCGTACTCGGCCTACCACGGCATTTCACACCGCTCAAAGTCCGCGAAACAGGTGCGCTGATGTGAGGCCGGTAGCCAGATGGATGATATTCCACAGGGAAGCCCCTATGGAGCCTCCACGCCCGAAACAACGCTGGAGCGTTACGGCATTCACCCACCCCATTTCATTATTCCTTATTTGGAACCTTAGGACCGGATTGATTTATTGTTTTGAAACTGAACTGAGTCACAGCAAACAGTAGGGTTGGGTACCGTTCATAATTGAACCGATACGGTACCGGTACCAGTATCTGGAATTCGGTACTGGTACCAAACGGTACCTTATTTCGGTACTTTTTAACCCTATGGGCCCTAGGCCTTTTTGGGGTATTTTTTACTGCCTTTACTTTTAAGCTCATATCACAGTCATTATAAAGGCTACATACACATGCTATATCTTGTTTTTTTCAGGTCAGTCTGGGCTAACCAGATTTGCCATCATTTCATGTTCTTCTATGTGCCTGTATTTTATATTAATTTTTATATCAATGAAAAAAACAAATCTGTGTGCCTAATTTCTTACATTTTTACATGTATCTCAGCATAGCAAGTTGGAAAAAGACATATTCTGCCATATATGAAAAGGGGAGACTCTCTGGAATCTGGCAATATAAGAACCATGATGCTGGGACATTCTGTCACTTCACAGCTGTGGTTTGTGCCAGGCGGACATGTTTGCCAGTATTTTTTCATTATTGCAAGAAATTCCATTGATTCATTCAAAAGTCAAAAATGTGTTTTATCTGAAAGAAACATGCAGTATTTACATCTAAGATCATAGAAAAATAGTCAACCAAGTGCAATGATGTCCTCCAAGATAATATTTGTTTTTCAGTTTCAGTTATATACTGGGGAGACATTTTGGGCATTGGTGGGGGGACACGTGTCCCCCTCAATGTATATGGTGACTACGGCCCTGTCAGCATGCATTAGGCTGCAGTTGTCTGGGTGCGCAAAGGTAAAGTGGCTGGTCTTGTCATACAAAGTTTGATGGAGTGTCAACTGGACAATATGGAGATATTTGCATCTTGAAAGCCGGACTACAAATGTGGATAGACAGGGAGAAACACACGCAAGCCTAAGACGTGGTGAGATACGATATTCCTCACTATATGAAGTGACTGACAACAAGATCTGTATAATGGATTGTTAAGAAATTCGTCAAGTTTTTATGTTGTAGACAATTCATCTGTATTTAGAGCGTGATGGGATGACAGCACAATGATGTGTGTGGTCCTGCGCTTTCATGTGATATGCGTGGCATTTCTGTGCGAGCCTGCGTTCGTGAGTAATCCATCCAAGAATAATGTGTGTGCAAAGCTGTATGAAAGCTCTGTTATACATCATTTTATTGTAATTTTTCACTGTGAAAACATTGGATTACTGACAAGTGCTTGGCCTTGTTGGAAAGCTACAATTCTGCTGTTTCCGCTGATATGCGTGGTCTCTCGCTATGATGCATGGTCGCGGAGAAAATTCACAGAGAAGAACAGGTGTGAATTTGGATGCACTATGCGTCATTCGGGCCCATAGTCTAAACTTCTCAGTTTCAACATTTTATTGAGAACATTTAGGAACAGTGCTGCACGTTAACTTTTGTCTGCACATTGTTTTTGTCGCCATTGTTGCTGAGTCTGAGGTGCAAGTCATGCGCTCTCGCTCCGCCTCTACCTCAGGTACCAAAATTTGGCACCGTTTCATTTGAAGTGAATCGGTACTCGGTAGTACCGATGTGAATCGGTACCAAGTACAAAAAGTACCGAGTTTCGGTACCCAACCCTAGCAAACAGTGGATTTTCTTTACCTCCTTGGTTGCGGGAAAACCTGGGGTGGAGTTTCCTTTTGTTTAGCGAAATGTGTGGATTGAACTGAATTGAACTGTGAACTGTGAACTGTGTGTTATTTGGAAATCCCAGAGTGGAGTTTTTTGTTTGAACTGGATTGAACTGACTGAACAGAGCGGAACATTTCTTTTCTTTGGTTGAAAAAATATATACTTTCTTGAAACTGATTACTGTTGTATTTATATTTTTGAAAATTGAGTATAATTCTTTTGTTCTACAGAAACCAGGTAAAAACAATTTAATTTTGGTGTTAAGGGACCTGTTTTATAGGTTTTATGGTTTCTTTGTGGGGTTTGACTGAGCTACAAAAGATATAGGCCTGTTTTGTTTGTTGAAGACAAGAAGAAGATATTGAATTTGTTTACCTTTTGTGCTGCTGAACCACAGATATGCTTTTTGGATACTATTTAAATAAAAAACAAACCTTATGGGACAACTTGGATGCATTTTTTTTTCTTTCTTCATGCTTTGCAAAGTATTGGATTGGACTCAGTATTGGACTCAGTTTCAAAATAAAGGACTCGTATCGGATCAGATGCAAATAAAATGTGATCGGGACATCCCTATCAAAATTTTGTTTTTGTCACATGTGTCTAGGGTGAACGAAGAATCCAAAACCTGATTCTGCATAAGCAATCTCATGCACAGATGAGCTGTGCATCTGGGAAAGCGTGTGTGATTGAACTCTGTTCAATGGGATGCACTAACAGAGTTCAAACACACATGCTTGCCCAGGCACACTACTCGCACATGGAAGTGTTTTGAATAGCGCAGATTTTCGCAAAAATACATGTGTTTGGAAATACTGAGTGTACAAGTGGATAAGTGGGACTTGGATTGTACTGCAAGAGTTTGTAAACGGAGGCTTTGATTTTGTTTTGTTGTTGGTAAACGTGGCCCCCTATGACTTTAATTCATCAAGGATTTCCCCTTTTTTGGATTCTTCGTTCACTGTGGAAGCACACAAGAAAAACAGCATTTTCTTCATGAATTCAACGTAACACAAGGGAAGTAATAAATGATGACAAATGTAACAAATGATATTTTGATGATTATGTTATTATTAAGTATTCCTTTAAAACCTTTCTTCTCTAGAGATACTTTTTGTGGCTATCCTGTAGCTATCTTACTGAATATCCTAACACTGACATCGTAAAACAAGTAACGTGTCCTTATTGGCTACCTACCGGCGAGAGCCCAACGCAGACCTCCGATTGGCTGGAGCAGGGGCAGACATGGAGCCAGACAGACCTCTTGCGCAACCTTTTGCTTCTTTTGTCCTCAACTGGTCTCTCTGTTCTTCAGCTCAACACTGAGAGGCTGGAGGGAAACAGAGACATGACCAGTGAGTGACCACACACACACACACACACACACACACACACACAACAAATAAGGAATGAGTTTTGCTGACTGCCTCTGCGTTCAACGCCTCAGCATGCAGCATGGTGCTGCTGACTCAAGCTGACACTTACTTGGCAAAGACAGGACATCAGGGCTTAGCAGCCAATCACCTCTCAGCCATTCGGGAGAACTACCCAATCATCACTCATTTGCCTCATCTCAGGTGAAATACCAGTGAGAGTAGCCCAACTGAGCAAAGTTAAGTGACATTTGCATCTGTATGTCAGGACACACATCTGTGTGCTTCGTTTGTTCATGTGTGTGACCTCATGTGAGGGTTCCCATTTGCCGCTTTGAGCACTCAGACACACACGTGGCTGTGTGGATGCAGGGAGATGAGGACAGATTGTCTCATAAACATTTCATCATTATCCCTATCAGTGAGATAACACAGTTTATTCTGGAATTATGAAGCTGGAAAGGCCAAATGTAAATATGTTTTGTCACAGCCATGGTATTCATGCTGTATGTAATGAAGTCCTGCCAGTATCTGTTGGGAGACAGAGAGGCACACTGAGAGTGAGAGACAGAGATAGAAGGAAAAAGCACATGGATGGGAAGAGAGGAGGATAATTTGCATCAATAATACATCACACAAACAACTTAGTGTGCCCCTAAGTGCCAGGTTTGTGTATGTGTGTAAATGTGAGGCGCCTGCTGTAAGTCACCTTCCTGCTGTAACACCTCCACATGCTGTGTTGTTTCTCTGCCATAGACTTTGGCCAGTGTAAAAATTGTCAAACTGGTTTGATATTAAGCCAGACAACAGACCAGACCGGTGTACTGAATTATACCACTATTTCAGCTTTTTTTGAGAGACTAACTCTAGTATGTCTTGTCACACCAAAAAACACAAGAACCTCCTGGTAAACAAACACAACATGCACCATTCGCCCCCTCCCACCTCTACTGAAATTTGATCTCCATTAATTAGTATGTTTGTTAAACAGAGTATTATTTTAATCACATTGTCATTGTTTATTTTTTAGCGCCGTGACGCTGTCAGTACAGGTTACTGATGTAGGCTACTTTTTAATTTGCCAGAATGTGTCGTAATGAGAAATGTTGGTTCAGCCGGTTTGCATAAAAAAATCTAACTGGTTAAAGCTTGTACACCAGACCAGATCAGCAAAACCTGAAACTGCTGAAACTATCACAATACCCTGACATAAGTACATATAACAGGTAATCTGAAATAATCATGCTACTCTGGTTTCACCGTGCTCCTGATGGTATTTGCAACAATCCACTGGGCCTGAAGAAAAACAACCAATCACAGCTAAGGAATGTCTAAAGCCCTTTCTACACAGAGATCACGTTATAGGGCCGCTACAAAGTCCATTTTTATGCCATCTTTGCATTTTTACACAGAACCAAACAATGGCCACTCCAGTGTGTGACTTCAGACAACGTGCTGGCATGCATCCCTGTTAAATGGTGGCTGATCTCTGATCTGTTTTATTTCCAGACATTTTTGGCTGTTGTTCTTCGTCTTTGAGTTAGCCACTAGCTGCTATCAGCTACTTTTTAAATATCCCACGGTGGGTCATACACATAACATGTTGTCAAAACATCACAACTGTCCTGTTGGCTGTCCATTTTACATACATTGTTTTAGCGCTGTTACTACCTCTGATGCTGGCTTAAATGGGGGATAACTCTGTGCCCCCATTCTGCGATTGTGCCTTGGCGTGAAATTCCCACCTTGAAGAGGCAGCGTAAAAGGGGCTTAGCACTGCTCGTGCTCACACTGAATACACAGTGTGCCTCCCCCACACATGCTCTTATTCGGTCAAGTCACTCATATTTTGGTTTTGAATCCTTTCAGGTCCCAAAGCTCTCTCTACCTCGGAAAAGCTACTCCGATGTTTACTTATTTCTTTTTAGCTTGCTTTTCATTGTGGGTCTTCCTCTGTTTACTTGTCTTTACCGTTTCCACTATTGTTGGCTGTGCAGCAAGGGCACGAGCAGTGACTGACAGCTGTGTTAGAGACACCTCCTGGCTCTGACTGGTTATTTTTGTTAGTAGATTTTTGCAAATGCCATTAGGAGCGCTACGAGGAGGCAGAGGAACATGATTTTTTTCACATATTATCTGCCTCATGTACTACTGTCAGGACATATCAACAGTTTCAGCAAGTATTACATAAAGTATTTCTTTAATAATAATCACCACCTGTATCTTGAAGTGAAGTGGATTATATTATCTGTGATATTTATCCAAGTTTATTAAGTGTCACTTCACTCACAGTACTTAGTTATTTGACCACCATGTGCTGTTCAAAAAGCCTGACAAAGAACGAGACACAGTGTCCATGGTTTGCATGCCTCTCCTTACATGAGGGCAGGTTCAAGTCATATTAACTGGGGTTTAAATGAGCCATGTATATACAATGTTATCTAAAGTAGATTTACATTTTTTAAAAATAAAAGTTTAGATATAAACAATGAAAGTTTTGTCAAGGGGCCAAATATTTTTGTTGAAGGGCTGGATCATAGTTGTAGAGACAGTTGATTAAAATGATGCACGTCATAACCTCTCAACCACAACACACAGATTCACTGAGTGACTTTTATTTTTGAGAGAAACATTTCTACACTTGGACAATATATGATTTTTTGGGGGGCTGAAGTGGCCAATATTTTAACGAACATTTGTGTGAAATCCAATCAAAATATATTAGAAAAATTAGTATTACTGCCTCGTGGTTGAATGCCTCTGTGAGCCTGTCAAATTGCAGTTACAGCTTATATCCATGTCTGTCCAGACTCAAACGTTGCCATGACAGTAGGCAATGCTTTAAATATGGATGTTGCTGCAAAGAAGCAAGAAATTCTGTAACATGGATGCTTCACACACATCCTCAACCCAGCAGCACAGAACATCTATACAACCCTAACCCTAAGATGGACACCCAAGATTAGTGTCACCATCAGTATCTGACCAAATGTCTCCCCTGCTGTTCCTGAATTATAATGCTGAGTCACGGCCAGAAACATGTTTCTGTAGAACATTATGATGTCGCAGTGAAGCTGACGTTTGACCTTTTGGACTTAGAATGTCATCACTTCATCATTTTATTTTTTTTCATAATTACCTTCATGACCAAATCATGCTTGATGAGGTCACAGTGACCTTTGACCACCAAAATCTAATCAATTCATTGTTGGGTGCAAGTGGACATTAGTGCCAAATTTAAAGAAACTCCATTGAGCTGTTCTTGAAATATCGCGTTTATGAGAATGAGACAAACTCGAAAACATAATGCCTCGGGCCACGGCTGTTGCCGGCGTAGAGGCATAAAAATCAAGGCAAAAGGCTTCACACAGCCAACAAATGTAACACTGACCAGACACTCAGTGAATGCACAATGACACAAGCTGGCTCAAGTACATCACAGCCCACATTAAGAAAACACTCTCGCTGTGTTTTTAACAAACCATGTCTTAATGAAAAATAAATAATAACAAAAATCTGTTATTACCATTGGCTGTGACACTGCAGATGTCACACTGGGTCACAGCACCACCTGCTCGCTCTCTTACTACATCTCCACATACAATCCTCTTGCATTAATATGCATAGGGAAACACACACACACACACACACACATGAATGCACACATGAAGACACACATGTCAGACAGGGTTGAGTGCTGCACATTTTGTTCAGCTTGTGTGTGTTTAGTTAAATCCAGAGTAAAAAGGCCTAATTCCACCAAATCCTGTTGAATCAATGTTTTTTTTTCAATTCCAATTAATTATCAATCTGTTTAATCCATTTATAAAAAGGTGATGTAACAAACTGTCTCAATAGTGAATCAAAGAGATGAAGATGAAACACAGGATGCAGGAAAAATGAATGGGAACAAGCCTGCAGCCATTACTTAAATTTGATTGTCTGCTGGGACTGTTTAGATCAGAGCTACAGGCAACAGATTGATGACTGATAGATATCCTTCACGTGCATTCACTTAAGGAAAAAAAGGACAGAATAAGATCACAGTCATGTCTATTTGTCACTGAGATTTAATGTACAAATGACATAAGTATGACTTGGACAAAAAGTGCATAAATATTCATTGTCAATTGTGTAACATAGTTATCATAATATTGTTAATACTCTGCAGAGTGTGACATTGGCCTGAGAAGGCAGCATGATCTCCAGCTCTGGCTGCTGTCATAACAGATGAAACCACATCACGGCACATCATACAGGATTTATTAAGTTACATAACACCATCCCCAACCACGAACAGCCCGAGTGAGGTAGACACACGCAAGCAGCTTCTCTGCTGACGAGACGGAAACACAGACGTAGAGAAAAGAGATCGGCAGTGAGAGAGGGGAGGAAGAAGGGGAGAGGAAGGAGAGGAGAAGAGAAAGCCAATGAGATGAAAGGAAGAGGCGGCACGTGTCAGGGACCTTGTGAGGGTGAGGAAGTGGAGAAAGACAGGAGGAGTAGGAGTAAATGAGGAAAGGATGTTTGATGGATAGAGAACACCACTTTGTCAAGTGTGATAATCTGGACGCACACGGAACTGTGAAAAGACATGACTTTACAAACACACAAACGAACACACAGTCATTGTTCGTCCCCCTGTGTATCTGCAGCAGAGGAGACACTGCGGTTTCTCTCATGAAAGACAGTGTGCCCTTGCTATCCATGATAATTTGACCTTGACTAATCTTAGTGTATTTCAAAAACAACTGTTGTGCACAGCTGGAGCATGGAGGTCCATATACTGGCTGCTGAAAGTAGACAAACAGTGACAGAGTTGACAGGACTAAACAAAACACAACGCGAGAAAAGAGTTTGATGCAGAGACTCAAAGGGTTAATAAAGCCCCCCCCCCCCCCCCCCCCCATCAGGACAGAGCAGACTGCAGTGGTAATGCAACTCACGACTTGCACCCCATAGGTTGAGCAGAGTGGGAGAGGGAGGGGGTGTGTATCTGTGTGTGGGAAAGTGTGACTCACTCCCACCAGCGACACTCTCGAGCCTGCTTGAAATCTCTGTGCATTCCCAGCCGACAAATGCTAGCAAACAGAGGTTTACAGACTGTTAGACAGCCCCGGGGTCGACAACACTGAGTCACTGCTGTTAATGCAGGAGATCCTTTCAACACTGAGTGTGTATATGGCTGTGTGCTGCTGAGTGTTGCTCATCCAAAGCCCCTTTGGTCCTTTCCAACACTTTTCCTGTCTGGGCACCGATCAGTGAGAGGCACTGAATCATGGAAGAAAATGCGATGTTTTCTACCTACTGTGTGTGTTATCTGTGTCTCCATGTCTGTGTTCATGTTGTGTCATGCAGAGATGATCACTGTGCTGAGTCAGTGTGCTGTGCTGAGTTGTACATCAGCATGTACCTCGCTGACCATTTGCTGTCACCATTCATTGTTTACAGTTTTACATAACGGAGATGCTGACATGTCACTTTCCTTTTACTGCTCCATTACAATAAACGTAATCTGCAGGGCTGTGAGATGTTTTGGTGCATAGTGTTACTTTTTCTAGCCGAAGAAACTATACTATTAAAATTGTATTGATAACATTACAGATATCAACCTCAAAGTATTTTATGTCAGATTTTGAAGGAATAGTGGGATATTTGTGAAAATACACTATAATATACTACAATAGCATGCTCATGTCTGTAAACTAAATATGAAGCTAGACCCAGGCAGGGGCGAAAATCCCATTTCATAGTTGGGGGGGACAATAAACAGTAAAATTTTAGAGAATAATTCCAGGGGGGGACAAGGAAAAAAAGTTGTAGCCTGTCTTTTATACAACATCTTTTACCACAATTTGACGCTTTAATCTTCTCTCTATCTCTCCAACAGGCATAGGACCTTTCTCAGCAATGGCTGAGTCCACCTGCACATGTCCAGATTTTAAACAAAATGACTGAAATCAAATTAACATGCACACAATGACAACAATCAGGTGCGCCGTGCTGTCCAAGGTGCTGAGTGTGTCTGGAGCAGAGCAGGTCTCTGTCTCCCCGTGCACAGTAGTGTGATTATTTATGCTATTAAGTAAACGGAGAAAACATGTCTGTCATTGTTTAATAGCAGCAAAACAATAAGGCTTCATTCATCAAAGACTGAAACTCGATCTCTCTCTTTTTCTCCCTCTTCTTCATCTGGCTCAGGTGTGTGGAATGGATCCTTCATCTCTGGCTGGCTGCAGGAGCAAACCGTTTTGTTTGTTTTTTTCGTTTTTTTTACCAGCAGTGAGATAAACATTTCCTGCAATTAAACTGGTGAACTGGTTTATAAACAGTGTGCTGTGAGATCTGCCGCTGTGCACCTTAGAACCGTGCGTAATAGTCGCGCGTAATGACCGCTCCTCGTCAGTACTAACAGCTGCTAGCCCCGCCCGTTGGAAAGAGTGTGGGATATACCACTACTAGGAATGGGAGGGGGGGGACTAAATCTTTTAAGATTTAAATAGCACATTATTGCGCTTTTATAATGAGCACTACTTACATTGTGCTTTCAATAAATACTACTGCATTGTTCAAAAATTATTAATTGTGTCTCAAATTATTCTAGGGGGGTACAGCTTTATTGAAGGGGGAGTCATGTCCCCTCTGTCCCTCCCGGGATTTCCGCCCCTGAACCCAGGAGATGGTTAACTTAGTTTAGCTTAAGATTTGAGGCAGGGTGGAAATAACTAGCCTGGCTCTGTCCAAAATTTAAAAATCTGCTTTAAGTCCAGATAACAGCATTTTGAGATCTAGCTTCAGTATAAGGACGTATTTCCAAGTGAAACAAGATAGGCAGGTGGAACATACAGTTGCATGCAAAGGTTTGGGCACCTGTGGTCAAAATTTCTTCAACTGTGAATGGTTAAAGGGATAGTGCACCCAAAAATGAAAACTCAGCCATTATCTACTCACCCATATGCCGAGGGAGGCTCAGGTGAAGTTTTAGAGTCCTCACAAAGGGGGTAGGAACACAACTCCACCTAATGGAGGCTTACAGCGCCCCAGATTCAAATGTCCAAAAACACATAATTGAAACCACAAAATATCTCCATACTGCTCGTCCATTGTGATCCAAGTGTCCTGAAGCCCCAACATAAAAAGTTGTTGGGAAAAACGTCATTTGAAGTCTGTTTTTAGCCTCATTGTAGCCTCTAGCGCTAACTGCCTCTCTGTACACTGCGTTAGATGGAGTTGTGTTGCTACCCCCCTCTCCCCTGGGATCTCTGCAAATGTTGTGAGGACTCTAAAACTTCACCTGAGCCTCCATCGGCATATGGGTGAGTAGATAATGGCTGAATTTTCATTTTTGAGTGCACTATCCCTTTAAGTAAGTAGAAGATGAACTGATTTCCAAAAGGCATGAAGTTAATGGTGACACATTTCTTCAATATTTTAAGCAAGATTACTTTTTAATAGTAATTCTTTACAGTTTCAAAATAACAAAAATTGAAAAGGGCCTGAAGCAAACATTTGGGCACCCTGCATGATCAGTACTTAGTAGCACCCACTTTGGCAAGTATCACAGCTTCTAAACACTTTCCTTCAATTCTTGTTTGGTGGATTTTCACGCATTCTTCCTGCAAAAGGCTTCTAGCTCTGTGAGATTCTTGGGCTGTCTTGCATGCACTGCTCTTTTGAGGTCTATCCACAGATTTTAAACAATGTTCAGGTCAGGGGACTGTGATGGCCATGGCAAAACCTTCAGCATGCGCCTCTTGAGGTAGTCCATTGTGGATTTTGAGGTGTGTTTAGGATCACTGTCCTGTTGTAGAAGCCAGCCTCTCTTCATCTTCAGCTTTTTTACAGATGACATGATGTTCAGGCAAAAACCCTTGTTGTGTTCGCATTAAACTAGAAAGACAGACCGCCATGCCACCACGCTTTGGCAAAATCAAACTTTAGGATGCTATACCACACTGACAATTAAATACAATTCTTAGTAACAGAACTTAACAGTTGATAAATCAGTTGACAGAACAAGTAATTTAATTTTGATAAACCAATATAGTCCAGTCAAACCAACATTAACACAGCACAACTGGTTGGCCCTAATTCACGTCCCCTGTCTTCCTAGCTAGCTTGGATGCCAAATCCAAAAAGTAAAAGTATCTGAATAAAATAGAGAATTTAGTAGTGTGTGGACACATTTGTTTGCTTTCACTGCCAGCTCAGCAAAGTTAAAGTACCAAATAATCATAAATAGTGCCCTGCAGAGTAGCCATCTTGTGGTGAAATATGAATGAATGCTCATTTAGACTATTAGTATAGGCTCATTCAGACTTTATAGGCTGTTTTACCTTCATTAAAAGCCTCAAATATGTTTTGCGGCTTGGGGCATCAGTGGCTTAGTGGTAGAGCAGGCGCCCCATGTACAAGGCTGTTGCCGCAGCGGCCCGGGTTCGAATCCAGCCTGTGGCCCTTTGCTGCATGTTACTCCCCCTCTCTCTCCCCCTTTCACACTTGTCTGTCCTATAAAGGCTTAAAAATGCCCAAAAAATATCTTTAAAAAAAAAAAACATGTTTTGCGGCTCCACACATATTTCTTTTAAATCATTTTTGATAAAAAATGGCTCTTTTGATAGTAAAGGTTCATGCAGGCTCATCTCTATTCCTGTACACGTCTTTAAATCCATAAGTTGAGAAGCTTTCATCTGATTTAAATAATACATCTGTGAGCTGAATGCAGCGCTGCATCCCTCCAAGGCAGAGATGCTCTGTCTGACTAAATGATGATGATGACTCATTCTCTTATCCTGATAGGCTGCACAGTCAGCAGCTTCTATTAGCATCTGCCTGGGAAACATTAAAGTGTGACCCACCATTTGTGGTACTTTAGGTGCTATAAATACTCACAACTGTGCGAGAATAAGATGAGGTTAAAAGTTTAATTGTGGAACTGACATATTCTATAGTATATGGTGTGTGAAAAGTTTAGGTGAAATGAAATCATTAAAATAAATGAAAAAGCACTGGAGCTTGTGTTGGTGACCATGTTTGTTCGTTAGCTGTTGCCAGGTTTGGTCCCTGTGGTTCACAGCAGGACACGTGGGACTCCTCTGTTTCATATCAGACACAGAGGTCAGTAAGTTACAGATAAAAGCTGCATCTACTGTATTTAATGCCAGTGCTAGACTTAGCACATTCAGCGATGTGCTAAATGAACAGCTTTTCTAACAAACAACAACAGTAACCAATGCAACCTGCAATCATGTGACCAACGTGCTGACGGGAGTGAACAAGGAGGCAGTCCCAACCGGTCTTGTAAGGGGGCAGGTTGGGGTGGTGGATGGGTCACAAAAACGCAGACTTTTCCCCAGGACATTCCCCTGGAGTCATGTTAACTTAGAGTCATTTTAAGGTGCATCCTCACCATGTTTCTTTCCCTAAGCCTAACCACAGTGACATTATTTGCCTAAACCTAAAAAAAGTCATCCGTGTTTCTTTTCCAAAACATAACCTCTGTAACTTTACATTGTTATACAGTACAGGCCAAAAGTTTGGACACACCTTCTCATTCAATGCATTTTCTTTATTTTCATGACTATTTACATTGTAGATTCTCACTGAAGGCATCAAAACTATGAATGAACACATGTGGAGTTATGTACTTAACAAAAAAAGGTGAAATAACTGAAAACATGTTTTATATTCTAGTTTCTTCAAAATAGCCACCCTTTGCTCTGATTACTGCTTTGCACACTCTTGGCATTCTCTCCATGAGCTTCAAGAGGTAGTCACCTGAAATGGTTTTCCAACAGTCTTGAAGGAGTTCCCAGAGGTGTTTAGCACTTGTTGGCCCCTTTGCCTTCACTCTGCGGTCCAGCTCACCCCAAACCATCTGGATTGGGTTCAGGTCCGGTGACTGTGGAGGCCAGGTCATCTGCCGCAGCACTCCATCACTCTCCTTCTTGGTCAAATAGCCCTTACACAGCCTGGAGGTGTGTTTGGGGTCATTTGGAACCAAAGATCTCAAATTTGGACTCATCAGACCAAAGCACAGATTTCCACTGGTTTAATGTCCATTCCTTGTGTTTCTTGGCCCAAACAAATCTCTTCTGCTTGTTGCCTCTCCTTAGCAGTGGTTTCCTAGCAGCTATTTGACCATGAAGGCCTGATTGGCGCAGTCTCCTCTTAACAGTTGTTCTTGTTCAGTTGTTTAATATCAGCAGGTGATTTTAATACAAAGTGGTAACCACTGTATGTGAATGAGTCAGACCTGCAGCACTGGATTTGAAATGAACTGTAATAAACTGGAGCTTCTGTGCGTTGATCAGCTGCTGTGAAACAACATGACCCTCATCCATTTAAAATGAACATTAGTTCTTCTGAGCTCATTTCGGTGAAAGTAACACAAAAGTAGTGTAATAAGTAACTAATTACTCTACACAGTGAGTAATATTGCAATTTATAACTTTCAAATGAAGGTAACTAGTAATATCCCTAACTAGTAACTTGCCCAACACTGATCTTCGCATTGTGCCTACTATTGTTTATATTTTGGAGACAATGTCAAGAACGACCCTCTCACCTGCCTACCTGCTTTATCACCCATGGCTGGTGGATGAAATCGGTGGGTGCTGTGTGCATATGCAGATTTTGGAGGAGAGCGTTGATGCTAAGAAATGCCTTTGCAACTCTATTTGCCAACTGCTACCATTTCAAGTGGACTGTGTACATAGTGCTCACACTAATCAAACTGGACTTTGTGGTCAAGTTCACTGAGATCCAGGCCCGGGTCCTTGATGTGAAAAGCCTGGTCCTAATCCTTAATGCCTTCTCTTTTGTAAAAACCAAACATACTATTTAAAAATGCTTCCAATAAAGCAAGCATTTTTATTTTATTTTTGAGGTCTCTGTGTTCTGCACCTGATTGTGATCTACCAAGCCAGACTGGGCTCATTATTGCCCCCTGAGGTCAGAGGGCAGGAAACAACCACTGCAACTGTGGCTACTGAGATCTCCAGTGTGGCAGGTGTTTATCCCCCATCAGCCACAAGGGGCAAATAAAGAGCCAACTCAAAAGCAAAGCAGTAGCAATGCCAGGCAGACTGCGTCTTTATAGTACTGTCCCCTGCCAGGATGACAGAATCCAAGCTGCCACATAGAGCCAAGTGGTAGTATTTGAGCTCCAGTTGCTCACTGAGTCCTAAAATTTCAGTGAGTTTCACTGTGGATGAACTGTATGCAGCGCATGTTGTGTTTGCACATTTGTCAAGCAAACAAACTGGCTTTCAGTAAGCATTATAAAGTCAGGTTAAAGCACATAAACATACTCACTTCCTACACAGGGCCACTCTGACTGCTTTACAGCAGTTCCTGTGCAGTGCATGCTGGTATATGCAGACACTGACCCTAAGACAGCCTTCACCGCAGTTACTCCAAAGTGGCCGCACTGATGGAAAACATAAACCAGAGCAGACTGGCAAGCAGCACATTTAGCAGCGACAATTTCCGTCTTTGTTGCTCTGTGGACATGCATGTAGTTCAGAATGAAAGCACATAAGTGTGAAGTGAAGTATCACTAGAGAAGAGTCAAGTACATACTCACGCATCCATCAAATGTCTCCTCAGTTAAGGCAGGATGGAAATAACATTCAGTAAAGAGCACAAGCTGTGACTTTTGGTTTTCACAGTGCACACAGATCAGGTCCATCCTGCAGAGTCACCCCACTGCTGCAGAGGATGCAGACTAGCTTAGCTAAGATCCAGCAGAGCACAGCAATAAAATAAAGCACAGCTCTTACTGGACCATCAATCAAAGCTTAACGCAGAGGTTGAGGGTGAAAAGAGGGAGGAGAATGTGATACAGACAATTTTACTAAAACTTCAATTATTAACCAGGGTTTTGGCCAAGTTTGACATTAAGCCTGTCAAAAGGTTTCTTTCACACTTTTCTTACATCACATTCTCACAGGATTTGAATAAGATTTAGCCGTCATTTGGCTGCAAGTTCGGGGTAAAAAGCACATGGCGTCATTATAACTTCTGAGGGACTATCTGTGTTTAATCAGGTCAAATGCTCAAAATATCTTACACCATGGGTTTTTCGTTAGTAAGCCAAGCAGCAGCGATTAAAAGCATGCCAGAGTGCTGCAGCTTAAGTGATCAGGCTAATAGTCTGTGTGGACTATTTTTCTCAGAGGCAAAACAAGCAAAGAGCATTGGGAAAAACAGGAAATCAATATTGACAATCACATTAATGCCATGTGGGAGGAGACTCAGGACCACACACATTCATCTCTTTCACTCTTTCTGTCGACAATCAGGCTCCATTCATGATGTGGGTGCAATCATAGATTATGAGAGCAAGTTTAATCTCTCTCTGTATGTTAAAAGTAGCACTACATACTGATGACATGGCCAGCAGTTGTCTTTTTACACAGTAAGCGGGCATGGAGCAGCATTTGCATTCAAAGTCATGTGTCTGTCTACTGGACAAATAAAAGGTCAATATTTACTCTCTTTTTTGCTCTGTTTTGGTCTCCACCACCTCCTGAGAATATTATGTTTCTTTAGCTGCAAGCGAGTCACTAACATTGACTGTCTGTCTGTTGTTTGGTGTTGGGTATTATATAGTGTATTTATCAGAGGTTTTTTTTTGCTGAAAACAGCTGGATGTGGGGTTGATAAAGAAGGTAAAACTGAACCACGACAGTCAAGCTGCGGACTGTTAAACAAAAACAATGATCTCAAAGACACTAAAGTCACAAGAGTGCCCTCTATCACATGACATTAATATAAAGTATTGAATAATGCAGCTTTGAGAGTGACAAATAAAAGAGAAATATTTGGGGGTTAAATTTGAGAAAAGCTTAAAGCAGCTATAACCAATTATGTTTACATTAACGGTGGATCACATGACTGCATCCATGTGAGAGGATTTGCTCTCTCTGCAGTTCCCCTTGGCTCCATAGACCTTTATAGCAGCTCATTGTCACTGGTCTGTAACTTGTCTTGATTAAGTTTTAACTTTCTCATCATCAGCGTTGTTTGCAGCTGCAGCAGGCAGCTGTTTTAGTGAAAAAGTACACTGAACACTACCAGTTCAGCACTGAACAGAGAGACAGACACAGTTTGCAACTAGCTGGTGAACATATCTCGTCGGTAACATAGCAGATAAAAAGTCAGATATTTCCCTATGCAGTAGGTGGAGACCAAAACAGAGGTAAAAGGTGAGTATTGAACATTAATTACAAACAAACAAACAAAATGAGAGACTTGTGTGCACCCATAGAACCCATTTTTATTCATATATTTTGAGGTGAGAGTTCAAGGGACCCCTTTAAATGGGGCTGGGTTGCAATGGTGGAGATTTTCCGGTATAACCATCTCAGAAAATATTGTGGTTTCGCAGTATCACGTTATTGCAGAATTCATATTATAATCAGTCAGAATGACACTTAAAGAAGCAAAAATTGAAGAGTTATTGTTGTTTGAATAAACATTTTATCACTATAATTGAAACTTGAAATCATTTTGTTGTAAAAAGTCTCCCCTTTAAAAATGACTGAAATAAAGGGAGATTGTCTGTCCAGCTGTTTTTTTTTTTTTTTTTTTTTACCAACATTGTAGATAAGAAAATGTACACAGTATGATAACTGTCAACTTTCATATCATGGTATACCTTGAAACCGGTATAGCGCAGCAACCCTAACCAGTTGTTGCCTTTTTTGCTTTAACTTTTATTTAGCCCCTTCCTGACAGGCTATATTGACATGGTCCATTTCTTTAAAGGGGAACTAGCCCCAAAAGTCTGGAAACCAGTGTCCTCCATGATGTTTTACTAAACTATCTCATTAAGCTTTCTACTATTTTCAGATGTCTGGGGTCATCTACACTTGTACTTTTCCCCACATCTACTCAGCTATTAGCAACTGAGATGAAAAGTTCCAGCTGACACTGGGTGAGAGGTGAGGTACACCTGGACAGGTCACAAGATAATCACAAGGATGACACATAAAGACAGACAGACATTTACACTCACAATCACACCTCTGGTGATTATGTTTTTGGACTATGAGAGTATACTGGAGCACCTATACAGGAAACACATGGCCACAGCCAGCAACAGCCACTAAGATGGAAATACTCTTTCCTCTGCTGCAGTAAAAGCTACCAGGGAGTTCAATGGTGTGATTAGCACTATAAGTGGAGATGGACGCCATTCACTGCAAACAAGAGGAATGAAAAACAACATGCAGGAGCCTTTGGCGATTTTGCACAAATAAAGACCTGAAATGAACTGTTGCATGTGGTCCTGTGAGAGAGCTGCTGCAGTGTAACACTGTTACAGATCAATAGTTGTGCTTGTGCTTAGAATTATCACAGGAGAAAAAAAAGGCAAAATTAGAGATTTTCCCACCATGGGTGCATCTGAGCAAACACCATGCTGTGAAAACGACTGCCAAGTCACCATGACGACGGTCAGTCCGCCACTAGTGTGTAACGTGTGCAGGAGGAGAGCTGCCATTGGCTGAGAGTGCTGAGGAACAGGATGGAGGAGCCTGCTGCTGACAAGATGGCCATGCTGCAAAGGACAAAAGTGACCTGTCCTTAAGGACAGTAAACAAGTGACTCAAAAGCGTTCCTTTAATGCTGGATGGCTCGCTCCTACATTGGAGTGGGGTGGGAGGACTTTCATGTGTCTCTGCCCAGGGGCCCACTGTCTCAAAGTCTGTCTATGTTCACACATACTCATTCAAGAGTGCCTGCTTCTATGTGGTGCCCTTTGTTGTATACAAATGCCAAATTCGGACAACATTTGAGCATTTTTGGGTACCAGAGCAGTAAATTATAAGAGCATCAAAGCATGTTTTTTTGCCAAGGTTGTTCAGGGAGCTCTGACAGAATCTCGCTCACTCAGCTCTACTCTATATCCATTCATTCCTGAGTGAGCACTGTGTTGTTACAGTAAGGAATATGGTTTTTCTACTTAACATGTGCAGGAGAAATGGAAGTCAATGAACAGTGAGCTAACCCCATACAGCCTTCCAGGAAATCAGATAAAGCGTTGATATTATTGCAGTAATTCAGTGGCAACATTTGAAAGGCTCACAAAAAGAGCTGATCCTGTATTAACTGTCAGGTGGGACCTGCGTTCCTGAAAAACAGAAATGCTGCAAGGTCAAACTGCAGCGCTGTGCAACCTGTCACGACTTCCCTGCCTACAAACATGGATGTCACTTACTTTGGGTTTAAGACACAGTGAGCTGATTCGCAAAGCAGGGCCGGGGAGAGAATTCAGGGACGTCTCCATTCACCGTAAAAAGTACGATTAAATATCATGTTATGACGCTGACGCCGGTGGACAACATGCATCTGACGCCCAAAGGCCCTGGGGGAGTTACACGCTCAAACATTGGGCGCACAGGATGACAAGACGCGCAAACATCTGCCGGAGCGCACTGCGCAGCATCCCTCCATCAGCTGCAGCAAAATAAACAGACAGAGCAGAAAACAGCTCGGCTCCAAATAAACACCAAGCTCCACACATTTCCTGCACGGTTACTCCATAATGTATCATACTGTTTCCTTGCTGCACCACACTCTCTGTACTCCCGAGGAGCATCCTTCGCAGAATGACAGCTCTGCCGCGGCCAATAGCACTGACGGTTTCAATGACAAGCCCAGGCCTCGCTTACCTGTGCCCCCTTTCCCGTGTAGCGCCGTTACTCCTTCCGCGGCTCCATCGTCTCGGTTTGCATTGTTTCCCTGCGGTTCTCTGCCAAGAGCTCCGCTGGATGGAGCAGTGATCCTGTCACACACACCCGGGGAGAGGGAGAGGAGAGGAGAAGGGGGCTGGGCCAGGGGGATGCAGGAGGTGCGCTGGATGGCTGCCGCATGAGGATGGACACAAGGGTATAAGGATGGAAGCATCTGCGTCACGTTACGTTGGATTGTTTGTTAAAGGGAAACACTCCGCGGTGAAGTCAGGTTTGAGTTGGATATGTGACAGACATTCACTCAGCAGCATCTTGCTACAGTTTCATCCCAATGTTGACAGTAGGAGGACGGATAGCTCATCTCTTGGCCCTCCGTTTAATGTAGGGACTTGCGTCAGGGAGCATCAGTGTATGGCTGTTAAATAAATAAAGTAAACCCAAAACAAACAAACAAACAAACAGAACACAGTGTCACTACTTATTACCGACAGGTATGCATGTCTTTCTTAACCCTTTAACGTTCTAAGGACAAAGGGATGGAAAAAACATTGCATTTTTATTTCCTTGAGACTATAATAATAAAAAGCAATATTTTCTTTTTTTAAACAGACCCTGTAGTTTAAAAAAAAAAAAAAAAAAAAAAAAATCCTCTACCAAGCTGTCGAAATGGCCCTTCGTGGTCCATGTAGGTATTCTCAATTTGGTTGAGCATGGCTTTAGACGGAAAGAAAAAAAATTCACTTCTTCTGAATTGATTTCATTATATGTATATATATATATATATATATATATATATATATATATATATATAGTACAGGCCAAAAGTTTGGACACACCTTCTCATTCAATGCGTTTTCTTTATTTTCATGACTATTTACATAGTAGATTCTCACTGAAGGCATCAAAACTATGAATGAACACATGTGGAGTTATGTACTTAACAAAAAAGGTGAAATAACTGAAAACATGTTTTATATTCTAGTTTCTTCAAAATAGCCACCCTTTGCTCTGATTACTGCTTTGCACACTCTTGGCATTCTCTCCATGAGCTTCAAGAGGTAGTCACCTGAAATGGTTTTCCAACAGTCTTGAAGGAGTTCCCAGAGGTGTTTAGCACTTGTTGGCCCCTTTGCCTTCACTCTGCGGTCCAGCTCACCCCAAACCATCTGGATTGGGTTCAGGTCCGGTGACTGTGGAGGCTAGGTCATCTGCCGCAGCACTCCATCACTCTCCTTCTTGGTCAAATAGCCCTTACACAGCCTGGAGGTGTGTTTGGGGTCATTGTCCTGTTGAAAAATAAATGATCGTCCAACTAAACGCAAACCGGATGGGATGGCATGTCGCTGCAGGATGCTGTGGTAGCCATGCTGGTTCAGTGTGCCTTCAATTTTGAATAAATCCCCAACAGTGTCACCAGCAAAACACCCCCACACCATCACACCTCCTCCTCCATGCTTCACAGTGGGAAGCAGGCATGTGGAATCCATCCGTTCACCTTTTCTGCGTCTCACAAAGACACGGCGGTTGGAACCAAAGATCTCAAATTTGGACTCATCAGACCAAAGCACAGATTTCCACTGGTCTAATGTCCATTCCTTGTGTTTCTTGGCCCAAACAAATCTCTTCTGCTTGTTGCCTCTCCTTAGCAGTGGTTTCCTAGCAGCTATTTGACCATGAAGGCCTGATTGGCGCAGTCTCCTCTTAACAGTTGTTCTAGAGATGGGTCTGCTGCTAGAACTCTGTGTGGCATTCATCTGGTCTCTGATCTGAGCTGCTGTTAACTTGCGATTTCTGAGGCTGGTGACTCGGATGAACTTATCCTCAGAAGCAGAGGTGACTCTTGGTCTTCCTTTCCTGGGTCGGTCCTCATGTGTGCCAGTTTGGTTGTAGCGCTTGATGGTTTTTGCGACTCCACTTGGGGACACATTTAAAGTTTTTGCAATTTTCCGGACTGACTGACCTTCATTTCTTAAAGTAATGATGGCCACTCGTTTTTCTTTAGTTAGCTGATTGGTTCTTGCCATAATATGAATTTTAACAGTTGTCCAATAGGGCTGTCGGCTGTGTATTAACCTGACTTCTGCACAACACAACTGATGGTCCCAACCCCATTGATAAAGCAAGAAATTCCACTAATTAACCCTGATAAGGCACACCTGTGAAGTGGAAACCATTTCAGGTGACTACCTCTTGAAGCTCATGGAGAGAATGCCAAGAGTGTGCAAAGCAGTAATCAGAGCAAAGGGTGGCTATTTTGAAGAAACTAGAATATAAAACATGTTTTCAGTTATTTCACCTTTTTTTGTTAAGTACATAACTCCACATGTGTTCATTCATAGTTTTGATGCCTTCAGTGAGAATCTACAATGTAAATAGTCATGAAAATAAAGAAAACGCATTGAATGAGAAGGTGTGTCCAAACTTTTGGCCTGTACTGTATATATATATATATATATATATATATATATATATATATATGTATTCATCCATTTTCTAACCGCTTATCCTCTTGAGGGTCGCGGGGGGGCTGGAGCCTATCCCTGCTGACATTAGGCAAAAGGCAGGGTACACCCTGGACAGGTCGCCAGACGAGCTCAGCTTCTCTACCTTTAACATAAAAGGCCAAATCAATCATTTGGTAGGACAAGTTTTTTTAAAAAGATTTGACCTTCATCAGACTTTTATTTTTTGTATAAAGTTACATAAATCTGTTCAGTAAAACCTCTGAAACTATAAGATGTATATAACTATAACACACTACCTTTCAACATCTCACCACACACAGCCCTAATGTCTACACTGACTCCCTGTAGGAGGCGAACTGACAACCAAACTATTTAAAGACACAGCGACATCTAGTGGATTATTTTTGTAGCATTATATGCCTAAACCGAATGGTAGAGATAGCTCAATCAGGTTGGGTTAAATTCAACACATTTGTCATTAACATACAGTGACTCAAAATGTGCTCTACCATATGGTTGAGCAGGACATTAAATTGTTGATACCACAGTGAAAAAACATGTGTTCCCTGCAGGACAGAAAAAGACTCAAGACTATTGATAATCAACTTATTGTGTAGGCATGAATGGTCAGAATGTTTGCAGGTGAGGGTGGGAACTGACACATATCATGTGGGAATGAGCGACGCTGACCGCAGCTTCACAGCCTCGTTGTGGTGGCGATGTTTGAGTCTTGCGACTATGGGAAAGTTTGTTTATTATCTAATGTTAGCTTTGTACTTCTGGTAATGCAGTTACGCGTCAAGTATCAAAAGAGTGGTGTTAATTTGTGAAGATAATCTTGTTGAACAAAATGTGTACGTATTAAACTCGCCACAGAGCTTATTTTCTGCAATAATCCAAAAATCCAATGTTTGTCAAGGGAACCAGGGCGATGCTAGTCTACGAATAAATGTCATCCCTGCAACAGTGTAAGAAGAAGAGGGAGGTAGAAGACAGACCAAATAGGAACGAGGGACATATTAAAAGAGACAAACAGTTCAAATACAGTTTAAAGACCAACAGTAAATCTTTACAAACCTACAGACCTTTTCAGTCAAATCTTGCTGTGAGAGATGATGGCCTCTCCACTGAATTACAACATCTGTTGTTCTTGCTGCTTCCTCAGGGTGTGACAGGGCACTAGGGCTGGATTTGGGCTTTAGATCGGGGCAGGCTCAAATTTACAAAAGAGGTGGAAGGCAATAAAATGATGACACAGAAGTCTTCAAAGCAGTGCTGGCCTAATTAATAAGACCTCCTCTGATCCCACAAAACACCCCTCAGGTCTTTGTGCGCACACCCAGTAGGTTAGTGACTGCGACAGCACGTCTCCAGAAAGAGAGAACCAGAGAGAACAGGAAATTAGTTGATTGGAGCTTCAGGGCAGAAAACCCATTTGGTTTGTAGGAGCCTCCAATACGAATAATATACAAACTTTCTACAACCAGGACATCCCAACTGATAGGGACCTCATTCTATCACATTCACCAGTCAAAGTGGTGGTGCTGTCAGTGGAGCTGATTTTCAGCAAAAATTCGAAATCTAATGGAAAAATCCCATGAGCTTTTTTAAAGGGAACCAGCGTGATGCTAATTTCCATGTAAGCCTACAGGAAAAATGGTCATCCCTGGAGCACTCGGTGGGGCGCCAGGCCTACTTGCCTCGGTGGACCTCTCCTGGTGATTGTTGTCCAGCATCTTAAATTTACCCCTGCTAGTCCAGTCTGATGAGGCTCATATCTGCCTGCTGGAGAGGGGGTTGATTTTCACTCTCTCCCTGACATGTTTTTGACAGGTAGGGGCTGCATAGGGACCTGTACCCTCCACACTGGTATAACAGTAACAGTATACCATGGAGGCTAACAGGCAGTTGGCCAACCCCAGATATTACAAGCCAATTAGGTAAAGTATCCAGCTACAAACACAGGTGAGGGCTGTCATTTAAAATCTTTACAAGGAATTAATCAGTTTTATCTTCTTCCTAAAATTCCCAAACAGCCACATGCCTTGACAGTTCTTGATGCAGTTCCCTGGCAGGCCCATAGTGCCAGATTGTAACAGACCAGACACAGAAATTCTACAATTACTATAAATCTGTCTGAAATGTCATGATGTTTTGTTTGATGATAAACAGTACGTACAGGTGGAGGGCATGGCAATGGGACACAGGTACATGCCATCCACACAAAGCTCTAAAGAGAGGTGCTGGAAAAATGCTGATTGAACCCTTATTTTTTACTACAGGTTTTTAGACGACATCATTGGAGTGTATCAGTATGGAGAGAAAAGCTATCAGGACTACATAACCATCACCACTCTATTAAAGTAAAGTGCAATTTGGACCCAGTTGTGAACTTTTAAGACACCACCGTGTTTTTTGAAAATCTGAATCACAACAGCACAAGACAACTCACCCAAGGAAACATCACTGCCCTCATACCACAGTGCCTCTTTTATAATGGCATAGATCCAGCCAGGAGACGGCACTAGAGGGCAGAGTCAAAAGTTTCACACAACAGATACTGTCTATGTGGTCTTAATATACATCCCAACATGTGGACGAATAACTATTTTCACTATATTACCAATTTGTTCCGTACTGCCATTATTTAATTTTTTTGTTGTCTACTAAGGTCGCATCTTGTTTAAACTATACCACCACGATCTCTGGTGGAACTGCTCCATTTCATCCTTATCCGTATGCTTTTTGAAAACAATCACAAATGTGGATGAAATGAACACAGAATATGGACAGAAGGCTTCTTCCATCCAAAACACACATTCAAGGTCATTGTTATATCCCGCATGGCAGATTTTCATCATTCCATTTCCATCCTTCTCTGTAGCCTCAGGCCCTGTTTATATGTATATAGATATGTTTCCTCCATGTTTTGGCCTCTCATTCACATGAGTTTTAGGTCTCATTTTTTCAAACGTCTTCTAAAGCGAAGATTTATCAAAACTCCAGTTACTGTTTATCTGTGTGGACATGTTGAACAGAAAAACGAAGGCCATGTGTACGGAATTATCTTTTAAAATGGAGGGGGGAAATGTTTGCCTTTCAAAATATCTGTAGCCTATACGTGTGAGACAGGGCTCCAGAAGGAGGGGTTACTCCAAGCAGCTCCTCGGATGGATAAAACAAAGCACCCTACCATCTCTCTCTCCCACTGACACAACTCACCATCTCTCCTTTGAAGCTGTCAGGCAGCAGCACCCTTAAAGAAATGGCAATGGGAGTCCAGAAATGTTTGTGCCTGTAGTTACTACTCTAAACAAACCTACAAAACCAACTTAATAGCCAATCATGACAAACAACAGGTGAAAACAGAGTTAACTCAGCACTCAGAAAAAAAACAACCTTAAAGATGTACAGGTCAGAGCCAAATTTATCAGACAAGTTTGCAGAGCAGAGAACAGCCACTGGGGCTTCAAGGCAATGAAGTTCATATATAATCCACACAGGGGTGGAGGTGCTCCAGTCATGGAGAAATTCATCCTGCAACGGCAGAATCTAGTGTCTGTCATTATATACCACTGTTGTGGGATGCAATATGTAGGGGAGACAGGGAAAACTTTATTAACAAGACTCAAGCAACACATTAACAACATCGGGAAGGGCAGACTGAACACTCTTCTGACACAGCACTTCCAGGTCCACCTCTTTGGATGTGCTACGTGGACAGGTGGCCAGTGAAGGAGACAGGAAAGAATATGGATTCAAAGGTTGAAAACTGTCTTGTTAGGACTCAATTTGAATAAGAAACATGGGGGGAATTTGAAAAATGTGGTCTACGTGATACCTGTTGAAAAATCTTTGATTTTACAAAGGTCTATGTTTATACTTTGGGGTCCACTTGTACAAATATATGGGAAAATTAATGCCTATGTATTATTTTTTATCATTTGTATGCAGGCAACAGAGCACTTACCTCGACCACAGGGCTTCAGGGCTGTGGCTCATTACAACAGGTCTCACTTCCAGACTGCAGGGGTCACTGTTGACTCATTTTTCAAGGAATTTTGACAGCAGGACGTTAACTCGCTGCCAGGCTCTCATACACCTGAGAGACAACCATTATTATTGTTTAGATATGAGCTGTGGATAATGACAATCAGACCCCTGATGCCAATGCACTGAATACACAATGTGGCACATTCAGAATCATCTCTTCCAACCTAACCTTAACCACCTCTATTTAAGCATAACATTTCATAGCTAGTTAAATGCTAATCCAGCATTTTTTTCAGGGCCTCCACTTCTGGACTAAGGTGCAAAGGCTGACTGTGTAGGTATGTTGGCCAATCATGTGGCCGTTGGGCAGTTTACAGTATGTAGCTGCCCCAGCTGCAGCGCTACCTACTCGGACCAGAGCACATGGAAAAGTAAAAGAGGTGCTTCGTAAAAGGTCAACGATAGAAAATTACAGTGTCCAGTCACAAGATAAAATAAGGCCTGATGAGGCTCATAATGCTTTCATCAAGCATGGGTTAGTATAGCATATATATAGTGTCCAGTGAATTTCATTTTGGGGTCCTAACACACATTTTAACATGGTTAATGATGCGTTGTCTCAGAGGAGTATTTGCAAAACTATAGGGCTCACCATGAGGACCTAAACTGTACCAGAAAGGATGGGGAAAATGCTGCATCAAAGGTCAGGAAGTAACATTTTTCTTCGACACATGAGCCACACACTGACCCACCTCTCTGACTGGCTGTTTTTGGCCAACCCAGAGAGGATCGGAGAATGAGTAACATTGTTATTACAGTTCAGATTGGCAAGTTAAAGATGATACATTACCTTTCAGTTATTTAACATGAAAAAGCTTTATTCAGTGTTGTTATCGGTTTAAATCACTAGGTTCCATTTGTTTAGGAGACGAGGAGACCTCTGTGGCTAATTTAAAAACCTCCTGAACATCTGGATCTTCGATTCGCCTAGGGCACCAAATGTGCTAGGGCCAGTGTGAAAAATGTGTAAACAAGTAATAAATAAGTAACTGAGGGAATGGAGAGTAGTATTGGAAAAAATAATGGTTGTGATAAGTAAGAAATGGTGTCTGTATTTCTTTGCCTATGGGATCCTGCATCCAACATGTACTGTACATGAGAACATGTACTGTAGGTCTGAGCACTGTTTAATTATCTTAATTTTTCAATGCCATTTACTGTAATACTAATCCTTCACCAGCAGAGGGCACTATACCATCACTTTCTTTAAATGGTGTGCATTATGTCCACATGTCGAACTCCAAGCTTTTATTTTACCTATAAATTATACATCTTTGTAGAACTCAGACTTGTTTATCTGTGTGGTGGTACAACTGCTCAACAGTTTTTTGGGCAGCTGATCCTCTCTGCTGCGATGCTGACTTAAATTCAAACACAAGACAACTAAGTATTTCCTACATAATGTGTTCTGGACAAGGACTTTGGACAAAAGTTACACAGTGAGGTGAACTGGTTAATGTCACAACTGTTTTCAACAAATTTACCTTGAAGAGAATTAAGATAAGATAAAATAGGATAATATAAGATAAGGTAAGGTAATGTAGACTCACTGTGTTTCAGACATCATGGTATATATATATCTGTGTCATAATTTAAAAAAGCATCAGAAATCAGGATAAGTTTCCAATGTCATGGCAGGAAGATTTTGTGACCGGAGGCTCCGTGTGGAAAGAGTCTGAGTCACCAAAATACTATTTTCAAGGGGATTTTAATCACAATAAAGCTAGATAAATGCATAAAAAAATCTTAAATGGTGATACAGTGTTTAAGGTCTTTAAGTCCTTTTTATTACGTTATTTCACCTTTAATTATAACTTTGCAAGTTAAGAAGTAACATTACTCTGCCAGACATGACCGATCGCTGTCAGAGAATGGAGAACAACTAAATCTAAGTGTTCTGAAATAACAATTACACTGTATTCAATGATATCTGATAAAAAAAAATGCATTAAGAGCATTAAAAATGCCTGCTGCAGGATACTGTGAATTTAAAACGGCATATGTCTGGAAGTGGGTTGAGTGTTCACTATAGTCCAGACACTGTGTCTCTTGGTAAAAAGCATCAGTCAACTTGTTTCGACTGGGAACACCCTCCCCCACAGACGAGGAGAGCAATCAAGCTTCTGTGTGCATTGATTAAAGCAGCAAAACAAATTTACTGCATCAAGTGTCCGAAATACAGCGAGTCAAAGTTCAGGTAGGATAACACAGAACTTTATTCATCCCGAGGAAAACTGCTGTCTGTGGAGAGAGTTTTAAGTAATCATTTAATGTGCATGTAAAAAAAGGTAGTGATATTGCAACTTTAATCTTAGTTAAAGGCGCTGTATGTAAGAATGTGGCCAAAACGGTTACTGCACTCAAATTCAAAATACTGCCTTGAGTTGTGTCCGCCCCCCCTCCCCTACAGATTCGAGGTTGCTGGACAGCGGCATGCTGGAGACTGATTTGTTTGCCCAAGGGCGGCTGCCGTGGCAGGGCTGCGTCGCCGCAACCTTGATCTTCAGTTTTCCAGCGGACCGTTCGAGCAAGTCCGGCTTCTCTGCTGCTGCTGCTGGATTACAGCTGAGGAGGAGCCAGCTGCTAATGCTATGTACCGGGACACTGCTAACGCTGCTGCTGGGATACAGCTGAGGAGGAGCCGGCTGCTAATGCTATGTACTGGGACACTGCTAACACTGCTGCCGGGATACAGCTAAGGAGGAGCCGGCTGCTAATGCTATGTACCGGGACACTGCTAATGCTGCTTGCCGTGCTGCTGTAACTCAGTCGTAACTGTAACTGATGCTGAGACTCTACTGACTGCGTGACTGGTAGACGGCGGTGGGTGGTGCAACAGGCCAAAACACAAATTCAAAACATAAACTAGGCTGACCAAACGTCCTCTTTTTCCCGGACATGTCCACTTTTCATGTCCCGTCCGGGGCGTCCGGGGGTTTTTTATAAACTGATGATAATGTCCGGTTTTCCGTGTGTTTGTGTGTGTGTGTGTGTGTGTTAGAGTGCGGCATGGGCAGCATATTTCTGTCCGAACCCGAACCGAGCCCGACATTATTTAATGACCAAAGCACTGAGTTTGTGTCACACAGTTGTTACGGTTACAGGCTATTTAACAGGCCGGGTGTGCTCAGAGAGGGAGACCTCCGTGTTTGAGACGGGAGCGGGAGGCGGGAGGTCCGACGCTTCCAGCGAGAGGAGAGGGAGAAACAAAACAAAATAAGATAAAATGGGAAAAACCTGTCTTCCTCTTTTATTTTATTTTCAGCGTTTAATCAAGGTGGAGGCGGGCGGCTGGAGGTCCGAAAATGTTTTAAATGCGAATATTCTGGCCGTACTATTGTTGTCGGTGAGATCAGTATGTTATATGAACATTATTCCTTAGTCTCTGTGACATATTAGGAGGATTTTACGACTAGATTAGATTTCTTACATATAGCTCCTTTAAAGCCTAAAAAGTGTGCTAGAATCATAATTATTGATTTTCAGCCAATGACACTACATGTGTTTTGAAAAGGTTGTTGGATTTAAGTGGAAACGGTGGTTATTTTGTGGATTAAAGATTTTCTGTCCAATAAACCACAAAAGAGAGTCTGTAAAAGGTTGGCTGTCAGGGATGATTACTCAAAACACAGAAACACCAAAGTGTACAACTTTTATTACCTTTGTTGTTTTCGAGCAAAACACCAGACTTCTGACAAACTGTAACCTTTAACTATCACTGAATCTGCTGAAGAAATTGTCAGCAGACTTAAAGGTCCTGAAAAAGTGACTAATGGTCACTTTAATGTCAGAGAATATTGAACACATTGTTAAAATAAAATCTACTTAGACAGTTAAATTATCTTCATGATACTTACCTTGGAAATGGTGTTTAAATATCTAGTGGAGAGTATTTTATTACTCAGTATGTTCATGTGGTGTGGGAATCTTTATGTAAGTAATAATTAAATATAATGTGTATAGCTTTCCAGATCCTTACCACTGTTCTCTGCACTTTGGGAATTTTGACCTTGGGGAGGTGCTGTAGACAAGCACACCAAATGCAACCAGGATGCTGAATGCAAAGCCTATTAAAGTCCAGCCCTTCTCCCATTTTATTTATTAATAACATATTATATTTTAAATTTTCACTGTAATCATGCACTCTAGATCCGGTTTGTTTGTGTGTTATGTCCCTGCTGTTTGTCCTCAACTTGTCCTGTATTGATTTTTATGCAATAAGGTGAAGCTAAAACTTAATGTGGCCCTTATTCCATAAACCTTTTAACTGAGAAAGCACTTTGTGTTTAAGCTTGAAAGGTGCTATATAAATAAAGTGGCTTTATCGAGCAAAAATCCCAATAAAACAGAGAAGAACAAATGTTCCAGGAAATTTAGCAGAGAGAAAATAAGATGGAGAAAATAAAGAGAAATAACACAACCTCACCACAAGCTGCAACTGACAACGACTCCCCCACAGTCAATTCCCAAGTAGCTTCATATAACCCTTCCTGGCACCACCTTAATTGGACTAACCCACCATATGGGGGTTGCCTGTTTGGACTAAACCACTGCAGGGAACTAAGGTAAACCTGAGAGGGAAATTACACTGAAACCTGAACCTAACAGGAAAAAGGCAAACATTTAAATGCTTCTAATGCTTCATATGGCAAATATTTATAATCACTTCCCCCTAAGTTGATTTAGATGCTCCTACAGACTTAAAGGACAATTTCGGTATTTTTCAACCTGGGCTCTATTTCCCCATGTGTATGTGTGCGTATGATTCATGGGTACCACTCGTTCTAAAATTGGTTCAGTATTGAGCCGCGAAACGAGCTAAAACGGTAATGGGGGCAAATGCGTCCCGTATAAAAGTGCTTTTTTCGCCACTGACCAGTTCAGATCGCCAGTGCTATCTCTGTAGATAGCATATGGTAGCGGCCCTGGGGCAGTGGTGACTGTGAATGAGTGGAGTCAGCTGTCAGTCAGTGTTGGAGCAGAAAGGCGGAAGTTGTCCCCACTTGGTAGTGTAAATGAGTATGTGTGTGTGAAGTGTGTGTTACGCTAGAAGAGTCAGAGGACGGAGTCTTTTACGTGCGACCCCCTGGAGTGTTACAGTGAGTTTTTGGAGTGCTCAAACAAACGGGCCTTTTTCCCGAACGCAAGAACAGGATGTCGCGCAACACCCCGTACAGCTTTCATAGGCTGCCTTTGTTGGACGGCGAGATGCTGAAGTTGTGGCTAGTTGTGCTACAAATGGATGCTAACACTCCTGTCCAGACACTGCGCCTTGCAGACCATCGGGTCTGCAGTGCTCACTTCTCCCAAGATGACTACTGCCAGCCGAAGAAGAGAAGACATCCAATCCCGAAACACCTCTTCCTCAAGAAAACGGCTGTCCCACGAGTAGAGAGAGCTACAGACACAGTGGAGCAAAGCTCGTGACATTACACAGCCCAGAGGTAAGGGAAAGGCTAAGTTAGCATGCTATTTACAGAGATAACACTGGCGATCTGAACCGGTCAGTGGCGAAAAAACACACACTTCACACACACATACTCATTTACAATACCGAGCGGGGACAACTTCCGCCTTTCTGCTTCAACACTGACTGACAGCTGACTCCACTCATTCACAGTCACCACTGCCCTAGGGCTGCTACCATATGCTATCTACAGAGATAGCACTGGCGATCTGAACCAGTCAGTGGCGAAAAAAAGCACTTTTATACGGGACGCATTTGCCCCCATTACCGTTTTAGCTCGTTTCGCGCCTCAATACTGAACCAATTTTAGAACGAGTGGTACCCATGAATCATACGCACACATACACATGGGGAAATAGAGCCCAGGTTGAAAAATACCAAAGTTGTCCTTTAAGTCTGTAGGAGCATCTAAATCAACTTAGGGGGAAGTGATTATAAATATTTGCCATAATGAAGCATTAGAAGCATTTAAATGTTTGCCTTTTTCCTGTTAGGTTCAGGTTTCAATGTAATTTCCCGTCATTAAACGTCATGTTTCTTTGAAACTGTGTAAAAAGGTGTGCAACAGGCTTTGAGGTGTGGGTGTGTCAAAGGTGTCCTCAGTCAGTGACATATTTATAAATAAAGTCTGGTAGATCTCTACTTATTATACAAACATTTTTTGTTTTATTTCACACTTGCTTTGGCAGTGTGAAGGTTGGGTTTTCAAGCCAATAAAAACCCCTTTGAACTGAACTAAATAATAATACCCCGCAGTACTGGTAGTGCACCTTTGTAATACAACAGAGTTCAACGCACCACCGTTTCTGTTTAAATACACATTTTGCTACATTTTGTCAGGGCTGAACGCAGCCCAGGTGAAAAGAGGGGAAAATCATACTTACAATACATCCTTATGGTTAATACACACTGCAATAAAAAGCACATAAACCTCATTATTATAATCCTATTTTATTTGACATTTTATGGACTAAATGAGACATAAGCCATCAAACTGATGGCTCCAGCCTAATGACAGTGATTGAGGTAGTAAATGTTGGGAATCTGGGCATGTGAAAAGGTACGGAGGGGACTTTTTCAGTAAGGTTGAGAAAAAGATCTTTATTTTAAGATTTATATGCCTCTGCGCCGGCAACAGCTGTGGCCAGAGGCATTACTTTTTCGGGTAGTCTGCCTGTCCCATTCCTGTGAACGTGATATCTCAAGAATGCCTTGAGGGATTTTTTTTTTTTTCAAATTTTGCATGAAGATTTACTTGGATTCAACTATGAACTGTATAGTTTTTGGTAGTCATAGGTCAAGATCACTGTGACGTTGTCTGTCTCATTATTGTGAACACGATATCTCAAGAATGACTTGACGGAATTTCTTCAAATTTGGCACAAAGGTTCACTTGGACTTGAGGATGAACTAACTAGATTTTAGTGGTCAAAAGTCAAAGTCAGTGTTACCTTGCATCTGTCTCGTTCTCATAAACACAATATCTCAAGAACAGCTGAAGGGAATTTCTTTACATTTGACACAAATGTCCACTTGGACTGAAGAATAAACTGATTAGAATTATGTGATTGAAAGTCAAAGGTCACGGTGACCTCACAAAATATGTTTTTGGCCATAACTCAATAATTCCACAGAAATGTCCAATAGGATTAAATAATGAAGTGATGTTTTATATCAGAAAAGGTCAAAGTTGCAACAACTGCACCATGACATCATAATGTTCTGCAAAAACACTCCTTTCTGGTCCTTATTTAGCATCATATCTCAGGAACAGAAGGGGAGACATTTGGTCAGATACTCAATTGGTGACACTAAACTAGGATGCCTACCTTGAAACTGTGCTGATCGTATAGATCTTCGGGGGGAAAATGTGTGTGACACATCCACATTTACATTTACAGACATGGATGTAAACTGTGAGAGAAGCTTGATTGGTGCATGGAGGTATACAACCGTAGGGCAGTAATCAAGTTTGGGTTAAAATAAGTGCTTTTGTTATATAACTATGTAACATGACATAAATATGTAAACGTGAGTGATAAAAGTGTGCATCGACCATCAAAACTCTCCCTGGGTGACAGTCTTGTTTTGTTTGACACATTCATGTCCTCTGTCTCCCACCTCATGTGGACTTTCCCACTGTTCAAAACACATAAGTTGCTCTCAGCATCAAATATTAACATAGATGGGCTTACATTGGAGTTGGTTGAAAGTCTTGTTCATCTCATCAAGACATCAAAGGGGACTTTGGGCCTTTATATCACAGGTCATGGGAAGTGACAAAGTGTCAGTGGCAGTTTTACAAACAGGTCATAAGAATGGACTGGATGCATAACATTTATGCCACTACAATATGTATTCTTAATTTATACTCACTTAGCTTACTACAGGATGGAATTAGAAAGTATGCAAACAAACGAAGTAAAGTTCCTAGAATGAATTATAATGAACCACTCAGGATTCTAAATATTTTAAGACTGGGAAATGTCTTTCATGATTTCTTTTGGAAACATTTTTCACATTTATTTAATTTCCTATTGAAGTATATCAGTTTTATGATTATCTTGTTATATGTGTCATTCATCAACACTGTTTTACATCTAATTTTAAACTAGTCATTCATCCTCTTCTGGCAAATCACTTAAAGAAAAATGTGCTATTAAGCATCTGTTTCAAACATCATTAACATGACTCCTGGACTGAAACACTCATAATTGGCAATAATGTATCAGAATAGACTTAATACAACTCAGGAAGCAGGAGGGGTTTCCTGTTGAGTAAAGACAATGAGGTGGTCAATATAACCTGACAAGCTTTCACTCTCTCATTACGTGAGCCCATTGAGGTGGGGTGCAGTGGTGCTGCAAAAAGGAAAGCCAACAAGTCCACCATGGAAGCAGCAGAGCGAGCCTCCAGATGGCTTTGGATCAGGAAGAAAGATCAGTGGACCAATGCTTCTGGGACACAAGCCAGGGTCTGATCCTGGCTGCGGCACCTGAGGAAGGGTGTGTGATGTTGAAAGAAACATATCTCTGGAACATCACTGGTGATGTGTCCCAGTGCATCCAAGGATGTATCTTCCACACTGAATTGACAATTTTTGTCAGATGTTTTTTTATTTAGAGTTTTAGTTGATAATAAACAGAAATTGATTCTTTGTGCCGCTCTTAAAGAGTAGTCTACACAGTAAGTTGCACTGCGCAACCACCGGCAGTAGTTTTAGAGCGATTAAGAAGAACTGATTTTGGGTAAATAGTGTAAAGTTAGCCATGAGCAGAATACAAAAAAATTGCAATTTGGCACCATCTTACACTGGAGAGTCCCACCAATAAAAAGGCAACCTGTACAGTATGCAAGGCTTTAGGTGTGAGAGGTGGCACTAGTGTTGCTAATTTCAACACAAGCAATCTTACGAAGCCATGCCATACCATGATAGCAATTAAAGACGTGAATACACCATTACCTGCATCTGTATTTGTATCAGTTCAACCAACTAAATTATCTGTGTCTGTGTCTGTACTTGGAATGGATGGGGTTTAAACCAGGGGTGGGTGTGACTTAAACCATAAATGAGTGGGATTTAACCAGAAGTTGGATATGGATTGATTAGAAGTTGCTATATTTATTATTTATCAGAAAACTATTTACAGAACAGCCTCAGGATTGAGCTTTAGATCATTTTTGTTCACAAGTGTGGTTGGGTTTTGGAAAAAAAATGGCTTGGCTCTACATTCATACAGGAAGTGAACAGCTCGCTCCTGCGTTAAAGTCCAGGGTTTGTTGGACCCATCCACTTCCCCTTTTCTGCCCGCCCTATAGGGACTTTCCAGCTCCTTATATTGTGTTGTCACGGGCAGCATTTCAAACTGATGCCATGCAGCAGCGTATCATACTGCCGCGAAAGGTGGATTTTGCCGAAGGTGTCTGATACCGAAATCACTGTCAAAGCAGCGGTATTTGATGAGTTTGGAATGAGAACGAAAGAAAGAGGGATGTGATCAATATAGTGATCGCAGTGCTAACCTGTGCCCTGTAAGAGTAACCAAACACCCCAGTGTCTGTGTTATTAACTTGCCTGTAACTAGTGGTTCTCTTCATATTGAGATTATCTCTCCACCCAGTAGTTACATTATAACTATAAGAATTATCCCCGTCTGGGGGAATCTACATGGAAAATAAATCATCTTTAAGACACACCACTTTACGTGGCCAGCATGCGCCAGGCTATAAAAGCCGCACCTTGTGCATGCACCCACTCATTCATGGATTTCCACCTGTCGGAGTCGACGTGAGAGCAGAAAGAAAAGAGAGAGGAGTTTAGCGTTTTGTCCACTTACCTTTGTTTAGGTTGGAGAGCTGGCCTTCGCAGGTCCCTCTTGAAGATAGCTATACCAGTTTCTTCTTCTTGACAATAAGGAGTGAAAAAGTTGAGAGCAGTGCCATATCTGTGTATTGCAGCTGTCTGTTTACGCACAGTGGAGTCATAGCAGCTCGTTCGAGGCTAACTGTACGTTCACACCAACAGCGACCAGAGCTTCCAAAGCGGCGGAAGTCATGCATTTTCAATGAGAGCCCAGCGACTTGGGAGACCTAGTTGTCAGCCGCGCATCTGGGGCGACCAAAGCGACCGGAGCGGTTCCGGAGGAGAGTTAAAACTTGTTTAACTTTATGGGAATGAGCTCTGATGCGGTTCGGCAGCAACCAGTTGGAATGCTGACGCGTTTCAATTAACTGGGTCCCAGAGAACGAGCCATGTAACTTTGGTTCCTACAGCACACTTGTTTCAACAATGGATATTGAGAAGGTTAATACTTGCGTTTGCGCCCACTCAGTCCTTTATAATGTGTCGCTGTTCGGTTACAGAGACCAAAATAAAAATAATGAGGCTTGGGACCACGTCGCGGAGGTAGTTGGTTGGTCTAGTGAGTTTTAAAGTGTGTAATGTTAGTAACAGAGGAGGCTTATCTGCACAGTTAGCCACAGTGAGGTGTAGCTGGTTTTCCGGTTTGCACCTGTGGAGGCTTCCCATTTCCTCATTACAACAAAAACATCTCCCTCCAGTGAAAGTGTCCCACTGTCCGGTGTCAAAGGAAATAATCCATAATATGGCCACACTAACATGCTGTTTGTTGAAACTAATTAAAGACAATTAGCAGCACTATTGCTATAGCTACAGAGTGCACTTTCTGGTCACGCTACAGTGACGTCACTCTCCAAAAAAAATAAAAGGAGAGAGAAAGAGAGAGAGAGAGAGAGAGAGAGAGAGAGAGAGAGAGAGGGAGAGGATGGTAAGCTGGCAGGACCCTTCTTGTGAAAAAAAAAAAAAAAAAAAAAACAAGAAACATGACAACTGTGTTTTAAGTTTGGGAATTGAGCAGTGTCTACTCGTGATAATCCGGCTTCATACATGAACTGCTTCTGCGTGTCTGCTAGGCAAAGGGGAGCCCGCTGCCATTCATTTTGGCAGACGTCCACCAGCCCCTTCTCAGGGCCTGCAGCCAGCTAAGCGCTAGGTGTGGTAGGACTGGTAGTGGGGGATGGGGGCCTATCAGGGTGCTCCCCCGCCTCTATTATTACAGTTTCAGAAGGGGGAGAACGGACTGTGTCACACAGGCACTTCCCTGCATGCTCCTGGGCCCTCTGCTGGGTTTGATAGGAGCCTCTCCTCTCCTGGGTTGGAGGAGGAGGACATTCTTGGCCTTGGGTCCTTAGAGAATGATGAGTTGGCCTCAGAGGGGCAGCAGGTGCCTGTTGAGGAGAATAACCAGCAGTCACCTCTCCTTCAGGAAATTATTGGCTGGGCTGCTTTGGCTCTTGGCTTGACCTGCCAGCTGGTCAGAACTGCCAGCTGGTCAGGGTCCCACCCCTTCCCATTTCGATGATGGGGGGGGGGGCCCTTGGTGTGTCTTAAAGGGTTCCCATAGTTATGATATAAATACTGAGTGGGGAGATAATCTCGATACGATAGAGAACGTTCGGTTACTTTGTAACCTTGGTTCTTTGAGTGAGGCGATGATCTCCCCAGGCTCAAGGCCTCTCTGCACCTGTTCCAATCAATGTTAATCAGTGGGTGCATGCGCAAAGTGGTGCTTTTATAGCCTGGTGCATGCTGGCCACATTAAGTGGTGTTTCTTAAAGATTATTTATTTTCCATGTCCATTACCCCAGATGGGAATAATTCCCATAGTTATGATATAACTACTGGGTGGGGAGATAATCTCCTCACTCAGAGAACCAAGGTTACAAAGTAACTGAATGATATGTATGATACTGAGGCTCCGAGGCATGTCAAGTACTTACAGCTTACTCACTATAATCAACAAAGGAAACTTTAGTGGGTCTTTTAGTATTTTGGCAAAATCTGGAGTAGATTCAGTTCCACAAAGACACAATAATGGTGAGCCCCATTAATCTAACCTGTCACAGATAGCCACATTAAAAGTTAAATTTTTAAGATAAGGCTTTATTAATCCCATGGTGGGGAAATTCATGTTACAGCAGCTCAAGAGACAGAGGCAAGAGAAATAAGGAAAAAAATAATTGAGTGCTAAATAAGGATAGAAATATGACACAAATTAAATATCATAAACATGAAATAATATGAAATCTATATACACTATAATCCTTTTACTTAAGTGTGTAGTACTTTCCGCTTCACATCAAGGCTTTTCTCATTTTCAGAAAATCATGATTGATGATAAACGAGGTTTCTTGATTTAAAAAGATCAGCTTGAAAACTAAAAAAGCAAAAAAATGTTTATCCTCATCTCTTGTGTGGCACTACAGTCTTAGTATTCACCAGCCTCCTCTGTCTCTTGTGAGAGTATCTTCCCCAGAGCAACAGAGGTAATATCATAAATGCCCAAACACAGTGAAGACAACTCTGTTACTAAAAAGAAAAATCAGTAAAAGCTTTCCCTTCCCTTTCTTCCCATACACACTAATCAGTTTTCAGTTTTTCCCAAACCTACACTGTGGTCACTCAAAACACTGAAGAGCATAGCACCGCAGTAGCACATCAGTAATATTTGCGTTTATGATTTATCTGCTTTCAATTTATTCAACCAGTAGGTGTCACTCGTGAAATCTGTGTTAAAAGTGTTAAGAGTGCAAAATTGGAGTTGGAAGGCAAGCTGCTGCGGGCCACGGTGCAAATTTATCAGCTGACAGTAGCCCACACATGTTGTCAAGTAAAGCCCTTGTACCACAAATATATAATACCACTACACATTGATGGATTACCGTCATCATGGACATGGAAATTCTTTTTGCAGAACAGAGGAGGCAGGGACAGGGAAGCAGCAAGGAGAGATGAGAATGAGGTGGAGGGAGGTAAGATCATCGGGTTTAAAGTCTAGTGGTTCAAACTTATCTGTTATGTCAACACCAAAAACATGAGTCTCGCAAATCACGACTCCAAATTAAACTATGGCTAGTTTAGGTTCACTTTAGATAAGGTTGGCTTCTGACTGGAGGCCTGTGCCCCTGCACAGCTGTATGCCTAGCAACGCCCCTGGGAGTGACCTCCAAGAGCTGACAGGCATGAAGATAGAGGTTGCGGTTTCTGCTAGAAAGGTGGGGCAGTCCAGGATCAGACCCCCCGGCACTGGGGTTTACTTTGGCTATTTGAGCTTGGTAAATGAAGGTAGGAAGGACATTGTTGGTGCCAGGTGTTTGACCCTGGAAGGGCAAATGGTTTTTGACTGCTGTGGCGCAGGAGATTGTTCAACATGCTAAAAGTTGGGTGTTCTGTTTATGATGAAAAATGAAGAAATGGACATTTATTCAACCTTATGCATGCTGGTATGAATAAATATGATTGTTTGCAACTGGAGCCTGCAGTTCGTTTTCTGAAGACAACACAACCAAAGAAACTGTGGCTATTATGTTATGTTATTTTGTTTTCCATCATCTTTCAGGAGCTGTTTCATCACTACCCATAATTTATTTTAATTTTTACAGCTGTCAGAACTCCTCCATATCCTTTGAATATAACACTGTGGGAGAAAAGCATCCATCAACAGCACACTCAAAAGTCAGTCAGACGTATTTAGTATGCATGCTGTCTGGTTTGAGAATACTTGAGCAGGGCTGCCAACTTTTAACTACCAGCTGGAGTGAGATTGTTGTTTTTTTGTCCTTTGTGTTTGAGGAAGTTACTCAGACTTTTCTTAATACAATAGAGATGCATATTTCAACACTCTTCAACACATTTCAACACTTTCCAGTAGAAAATATTCCCATGAAAACTGGAGACAGTTAATTCTGTGGCTTATCTGTTCTGTCCACCCCCATTCTATTGGGCACCAATTCTGAAAAGAGATAAATGAAATTCCATTTATATATCTACAAGCCTGGATTAAAAAAAGAAAACAAACTAAATGGATAGATAGATACTACTAGAGGTTATTTATAGAATAGTAACTGTAGTAGTAATTTCGGTTAACTGAAGCCCACAACAAATAATTCATATATAACCCCTCAAATATATTGTCTGTGTGGTCGCCAAAGTTTCTTCGTAGTCCAATTTATGATTTTCCAAAAAATCCTGTCCATGCAATTTGTAGTTCAGTTACGGAAGAATATAATGTGATTCAGTTGTTAGAGCCTGTTGCCATGTTTTGTTCTATACTTGAAAGGTCCTGTATATGAGAATGCATCAATAATGCCACGACTGCAAATACTGTGACACTTTGAACTTAAGCAGCAACACTGAAAGATTCCTATAATACCGTAATGAGTGAAAGAATGAATGCTGATTGTACATTCACACAGAATGCAATTTGCTGTCCCTCATAAAAGAACAACTGTTCCATTCAGTTTGCCCAAACACACACTCACATACCCTCATATTAAAACAGGATGAGGCTGAATTATGATAAATATGCTAAATAAGGTGCTATAAAAAGGACAAGATAAAGTGCATATGTAGTTTTTGTACTTCTGTCCATGGTAGTGCAATTTCAAATTGTTGTGGTGGGGAAGGGAGGGGGATTTTTGGGGGGAGAGTTCAGTTTGTGTATGGCTGTGTAAAAAAATCTTCCTCAGTCGGGAGGTGCAGCATTTCAGTGTCTTCCAGAGGGCAGCAGTGTGAACAGGTGGTGAAAGGAGTACTGAGGAGGAGTACTGTCTTTAACAATCCTGCAGGCTCCGCGCTCTGTGTGTGTGTGTGTGTATGTGTGTGGGGTAGCCTCAAGTGATTACAGGCCATGAATCATTCTAACTACAGGGAGATTTTGTAATTTTGGGCCCCTGGTAGTGAAGGTGGAGATTGCAACATATAATTTAGCCCGTTCAGCTGTCAATTTTGTAAATATCAAGTATTCCCAATTGTGAAACCTAGTCAGTGGTATGGATTATCATTACAACTATCAATTAACAAAGCTATTAAAGGCATTGGTAATCACCTTTGTCTAAAGTGCTTTACGTTAATTTAAAGTTTCAAAAGAAATTACAAAGACACAAAATGGTGAGTAAACAACTACATTATAATCATATAACATGATGTGGTTATGACTTATACTGTCATTATTTTTTTTCCTTTTCATTAAGAGGAAATGTAAAATGAGGGTGTGTGCTGTTTAAAACATGAATATTCACTATTGACAACTGAGGGGGAGCAAACATTAATGAAGTTCCAACAACAACTGTGAGTCTTGGAGACATCCTGTGCAAACAATGGCCTAAACAAAGAAACACGATTCTTCAGTCACACATTGGTTTATGTGTTTTTGAAGAGGAAGCAGCATCTCATTGTCACACCCTGTGGTTGAATCAATTGGTGTGTTTACAGTGGAATGTAGACATGCCATGTAAATAGACACCAAGAGCTACGTCACAAGAGCTGTGGCATCATTTGCCGCCGAAATGATGCAACAAGCAAGGGCTGTAGGCAATAAGCAGGGTAATCTGTATTTCCCACCAATCCAAGTACTCTCTCTCTCTCTCTAAGACTTCTATAACACTGCCCTGTGCCTCTGAGAAGCAGCTTGGTCCATCCATGAACCTGCTCACCACCACGACTGACCAATGCACTACCCATAAGATAATATCATGGTAGCATCAATTTGATTCCAACCAGCAATCTCCCATCCACTTTTCTATCATCTGTACAGGGCCCATTCAGAGTCACATTGGAGTCACTGGCACGGCCAGAACAGGAGCACCAGACAAGACTGGAGAATCAAGGAATCGAGGCAAAATGTTCATCTTTATGGGAGAAATTGGAGCACACGTTGGAAGCCAACAGGAAACATAAATTCAGCTCTTGCAAGAAAAGACATAACACATAATTTTAGTGTATTGACTGTGATATCTCTGGGCTGTATGACTATTTTTTGGCCTCTTTTTCTCTCAGAGCCTGTTTAGACCCTGGTGTTAACATACGTATGTTTCGGTGATCCAGACACAAGATGAGACATATCGTTGTACACATCTGTGCCTATCATGCGTCTTCAGCTGACTGCTTGTGTTCAGATTTCGTTACTGCCCCCTGCACAGTTACTACATCCACACTTTTGCAAGCTGCTCTGTAGCATGCTTGCTAGTCATGTTAGCTGTTGCGTCAGTACAACTGGAGATATCACTGTCAGTAGAATTCAACACGTCTTCTTCCATGGGATGGTTGGTCACGCAACATTTCAGCCTACTCGACATAAAAAGGGTGAGTTATAAAGCTTTAAAGGAATACTCCAACGATTTGGGAGTTATGCCCTTTCTCTATCATTTTCATATTGAGATAACATGATCGATATCTTTTTTGTGTCTGTACGTCCAGTGGCTGGGTCTCAGCGGTTAGCATTGCACTTATAGGGGGTCGGTACCCTACTCAGTAAAAGTTAACAAATAAACTTTACAGAAACCCTGAAGCTGGCATTTCTGCACAAGCATGTATAAACATTAATTCAAAAAATGAGAGTCCTTTTTAGTCATTTTAGAAGAAGTTTGATACATGGAAGTATAGTGTGTTTACGTCCTGCGCGGAGGGATACACCAGTGAGCAACAGCTGCAGCTGACTCTGGGACAGGCACGCTAGGTTACTAAAACCAAACAAAGAGACGACACGGATGATATTACTCACTCGACTGAAAGCTGTCCATCAGCTCCTGCAGGCCTGGGGCATTTTTTCATGAAAAAATGTTTCAATCACACCAGGATTAGTGATTGCTGCAAAGTTTTCACTCCTTGTGATGCACTCTCTGCGGCGGTTTTACTCCTGATGATATATCTCTAGCGTCCCCAACGATGGTAGCACCGAATCCCATTCTGTGCAGAAAAAATGATTCCACCTCCGTAGGCATAGGTTGGCAAGCCCCGCAGCTACACCACCAATCCTCCCCTGACCTCCGTCTCCCCTCGGCCCCTTGCTGTTCCACTGCCTGGGAGGATTCAGCCTCTCTTCTTGCCCACTCAGCATCCAACACCTGGAGTTCCTCTTCTGTGTACTCCAGCTCAAACAGGTATGGCTCTGGATCTGTGTCTGCTAAAAGAAACTCTTCAAAATCACGCTCAAAGTCGTCAGTTGCAGCTACTGTAGTCAGGAGATATTGTTTTGTTTACAGGCTACGTCTGTGCTTGTGCCTGCTCACCGATGTATCCCTCCATAGATCACAGCGCAGGACGTAAACACACTATAGTTCCATGTATCAAACTTCGTATCAAACGACTAAAAAGGACTCTCGTTTTTCGAATTAATGTTTAAACATGTTTATTTTAAATGCATGTGTAGAAATGCCAGCTTCAGGGTTTCTTTAACGTTTATTTGTTCACTTTTACCAAGTAGGCTACTGACCCCCTATAGACTTCAGTTGTATTCGCTAAGCTAAGCCGCAATGCTAACTGCTGAGACCCAGCCACTGGATGTACAGACACAAAAAAGATATTGATCATGTTGTCTCAATATGAAAATGATAGAGAAAGGGCATAACTCCCAAATCGTCGGAGTATTCTTTTAAGCGCTGTCACCAAAACAACCACCACGTCCTGCACTGATGACATAGTCCTTGCATCACGATGCATTAGAGTTTATACAACAAAAGATATGTGGTCAAATGTTTTCTAGACTTCTTCAGCAAGTGGTTTGAGTGATCAGAACACAATGTGCCTTGATGGTTGTTTAGACTTGTATTTAGTGCTGTTCAGTTGTGATTGGATCACCCAAAATACATTTTAATACCAGGTCTAAACAGGGTCTCTTTCAGTGCTCCTTGATCGCCTGGCCTCTCCAACCTTACTAAGGGATTCGTCTCACCTGCTGGGAGCCTTTATAAGATGGATGATTCCAAGATGACCATATCTGTATTCCTCACAGAAGGCTGGTGGCCCTTTAGGCACTCAGCTTGGTTTTGTATGGTGTGATTGTGTTTAGTTTGCCCTTTCTCCGTGTTAACGGTAGTTTTAAGTTGGCACTTACAGTTTCACAGTACCCAACACCTGTACTTCTATACTGACTGCTCATTTCACACACAATAGTTTGCTTTAATTGAGTTATCTTGAATAAACGTGCTTGTTTATATTAATTGTTGCTGTGTTTTTTGTTTCTGAATGAGCTGGACACATCTTGAAATAAATGGGTGAAATAAGTCAAGATTGTTCAGTCCTTTCAGGAAAGCTAAAAATACTGTGCCATTGTATTGCAAGGAATAAGCTCTTTACCAAAGGTCAAAAATTACATTTCTATAGCAAACTGAATCTTGGTTCTGTGGCTGCAGTGGCCCATTATGTGCTGCTTCAATCTGTTCATCCACTTCAATTGAGTCACCTACCTTCGAGCACATGATGGAGGATTAAACAGTCCGAGAGTGCTGTTCCAACAATTGTGAGGTTTTTTATGCCAAAGGTATGCTCAGTGACTGTGCATGCAGCATTTATTTCTGATTAAAATGGCACTGCCAAGCAATTTAATGACTAATATCTTTGTTTGGCCTCATAAGCTGGGGCAATAGTGGGTATGCCGATTCCCCAGTATTGTGCATTCACTCTGGTACCAGGAACTGGGGATCTTCTTCAAGCAACCGTCCAACAGCAGACAACTGGAATACCGTGCATCATGCAAGCTACCAGGGTGGCCCACATTGTAATGACAGAATCGTCCCTTGCTGTCACACAACCCTATGAGAACAACAGAATAGAACTGTTTCCTGTTGAGAAACACCACTGGGTTCTCACAGTGGGGTTTGACGGTTGGAATATGTCATCCATCAACAGCAGAGGTAGTGTAGGAACATTCTGCTGCACAAAATCCTAAATCTGAATTACACAGGGCTTGCCCTGTGGGCCAGGATATGTGGTGAGACAAGTGTGCCATGACAGGAGCAAAACTAGCAGTTTTGCAGTAGTTTTGGTCATATTACAATGATCAGCAACCTCCCCTGTATGACTCTTGATTGGATAGAGTCCACAGAAGGGCAAGGACACTGGTTTAGAGCGCCAACTTACTGTGCTGTCTGTTCATTGAGAATGGGCCAGTGGTAGTTATTACACACCTGTAAACACACATGATGATATGTTGCTATGGTAATGTTGGGTTGTTTACAAAGAATGGAATAAAATACTTGTCCTTAGAAAATGACATCCAGGCGGAAATTAAGCTTTTAGTTGTATGGTCTTCCATCTTCATTTACTTGGACCCAATAACATATACTGATGCATTTGATACTAAGACTATTGAAACAGACCTTGTAGGTACAGAGATATACTCTACTCATTTTGGGCGTGTCATTTTCAAGTAGTAGTCTGAGCCAAAGGCATAGGGATAAAGAAGAAAAAGCAATATATGACAGTAGTAGGGAGAATTGGCAGAGCTTATTGAGAATCATGTTGAAGAGCTTCATGTAAACACAACTTCTTTGATCATGTCAATTGGTGTGTGGTGGCAGAGAAAGTTCAGTCGTGAAAAAAATTATTTTAATTTGATTTTATCTGCCTCCAGTTTTAGCACTGAATCACACATTTGATGATCATGACATTCTTGTGACTAAAAAGTGAATAAATATATGATTAAGGCGTTATGGTATTTTGTGTTTGGCGTGGTCACTTGCGGACGCTACATATATTTCCCTGCTTTTTGACCTTTGCCAATCACATGCCTGACTTCCCTCCCACTGTCTGTGGCTTTTTTTTCTTTTATTGCTTTTTGTGCTTTTATAGGGCTCAAAAGGGTGACGTAGCGGAGGTGGAAAAACTGCGATGCATTGTGGGCTTTGCGGGCAACTGGAAAGTTGTTTACGTTTTGCGACGCTACGCTTGTGCTCTGTTGTTGTTGTTTTAGCATTTTAAAAGTAATTATATATAGTATTGTTTGAAAATGGTGCAAACTTGCTGTGTCATTAACTGCCACAATCGTTCTCACGATTGCTACGGGAAGAAGATCGATAGGCTATATAATGTGATGTATTTTGATAGCAAAAACTGAAATAGAACTAGGGACAAATCTAACACAGCTGTGCAGTCAGGACTTTTAATCCCGTTTTTAAAAAAAGAAAAAAAAAGTACACATTGTGATGTCACACTTCTCAGTTGTCTCCACAGGAGTAAACTTGTCCTAAATTGTGGTTAAGAAGTGAAAGTTAAAAATAAAGATAAACTCCATGTTGTGCCCACCCATGTATGACGATGGAGAGTTAGAGATTTATGGTGTGAAAATGCACTAATTCTGAAATAAATAACGGAGAAGCCCATACATATTATTTACCACATAAATGCAGAATGGATTTCAGGCTTCAAAATATTTTTTGTTTGAAATAAATTGGTCCTGCAGACGCCAGGATATGTTAGTCAAAACCTGAGCAAGCAAACAGACAGCACCACACGGAGGTGGGACACAGTGAGGCTTGTAAAGTTTACATCCCTCTGAAATGACAACGGTCTTCTCTTTAAGGCGTAAAATTCAGAGGTCCTGCACCCACCCAAAGTTTGCTTGCCTATGAGCCCTTAAAGATTTGGCATTCCTAAATTCGCCGCCGGTATAACAACTTATACCGTTGACAAGCTCAGCTGCAGTCAACGGCGGCAGGGCTTTTAAATCCCGAGTCCAGTCTCCGTGCTCATACGGATCCGCTCCACCTGTTTTCTGGATTTTGTCAAGGTACCAAGCCTTTGGAACAGGGTCCAGCTTGTCTCAGTACGTCTGACACACTTTTCCTTTGCCCGGTCCATTTAAATCTCTCACTTCACGTCTCTCTCCCGGCGCAACGCAATGTAAACAAAACAATTTGCCTGTAAAAATGGCGCTGGTTACACACAATGCATTGCAAAGTCACGTGCCCTTTTGAGCCCTATTGATAGAATAGGATATAAGGCAGAATTTTTTAAGGTTCAATAATTTAATAAAGTCATAGGCTCTGTAGTTTTAGCAGACACTGCAGTTAGTTTTCAGTCACAGATTAATACACATTTGGTATGCTTGTGGATTCTTTCAGTAGCAAGTTGGTGTATGTGGGTTTGATTCAAAATGAACTACAGTGGGTGCATTCATGGTTAAAAAGGAACATGTTAACAAAAATACACATCCACATAGTTTTATTTTTTCCTTATCTGCTGCGAGGGTCCTAAGGACAGAGGGATGTCGTATGCTGTAAAGCCCTGTGAGGCAAATTGTGATTTGTGATATTGGGCTTTATAAATAAAATTGATTGATTGCACATCGGGGCCAAACTCCACCATGTGTAATACAGAGAGACAGAAATGACATGCCGTTATGTCATCACATTACAAGGTGAAACGTTTCACCATATAACATGATAAGTAGTATATTGTTATGTTATTATATGAAGAGTCCCCCACGCAAAATAATATAACCTTAGTTTATGAAGAGATAAGAAGGAGCCCTCTCCTCTCCTCTTCTATGCTTTACTCACAAGTGTGTGAATTGACTTGAATATGAAGCATCCGTAGCACCAAATAATATAACTGTAGTTACTAAAGAGCTAAGACAAAAAAATCAAAATAAAATCATCAGCAGGGGTCATATTTCCGCAGCATATAGGGCAAACACTGAAGGAGATGGCGGTTTCACTGAACAAATGCCTATTTTCAGCACATTTTATGCTATTGCATTCAAAGCAATATCAGCCTAATAATTCCAGAATGATTCATTCACAACTTCATCAGATGATCACTGATAATTCCTGACTGTGTTCGCTTAATTTTTGCTCCACTCTAGTTTGTCGAGGTCGGCTGATGTTACACAAACACACCTGGAGATCTGCACAGAAGAGTCCTGGCTTTCCTTTTCCTCGTCCTCTCCTGACGACCACTCATAATTGAATTCAAATGTAATTTTGGGGAAAATATCCATCTTCTTGGTGTAACGCTATAGTGTCAGTTAGCATCAATGTAGCGAGTGTGACAGTTGGTTAATTAACGGTTGTATTTATATTTATAACACCTGTGAGCGGAGTGATTTTACTGTTACAAGTCCCAGTGATGTTATACTCTATATCAGCACTCATGGAATGCCTCTCGTCCAATCAAATTACTCAGTCAAGACTAACTGTTGTATAAATCACAATATATATCGCTGGGGGCAAAAAAGTTGCAATGGCAATTCTTCCCAATATCGTGCAGCCCTACCACCAACATGCTGAAGCATTTGTCGTCGTGTAATGTTATTTGACGTAGATGAAAACAAATGCTGTACAAATATTCTTTCATTTGTTCTATTTTAGATAATAGCAGTGGACCAATTTCATATTTGTTTACTTACACAAGCACTTATCTCTTGTTTAGAAAACTCAATTCCCATCCTTTCTGTCTTCTCGTTTAATCTTTTTAGGGTTTGATAACATAAGATGTCAGTGCATGTGTGTATCTGCATTCAAGCTGGAGCATCCGACAATAACACCCAAGGTTTCTTTTCAACCCTGCACATATTTTAGATGTATCTCAACATGTGACGCCAGGATGTAATTTCATGGCTGAAGTGTGTTGTATAAGAGTCCAAGGAACAATTCTATAATCATACCTCAGTGTATGGGGGGGGGGGGTCAGAGAAGCTATCAAAGGCATGATGAAAACAAACCATTACAACAGACGAATACCAGGTCTCCTACACAGTTGCTATAACTTCCTTATTCATCTTCCTTTGGTAGTCTTAAGGGGCCTTAAGGGGCTACTTGAAGGAATTAAGCTGTGGCAGCATGGAAGTAACAAAAATGTCTAGTTTCATCTCTGTCAACCATTTTCTCAAGTTTTCTGTTTGTGTCTGTTTATTTTTTATTTTTTGGTTTTGTTTGGTCTTTGTTCTCATTGGTTTTATTGTTGTTGAAAACCCGTCAGGATACCACTCAATTATTTACTGTGTTAAATAACTTAGAGATGTCTATTTACAAAGATCAGATGTACCCTGATCCACACAGGAATAATAAGGGGGCTTTCACATCAGGGACCCAGACACAGATCTGAGTGCACCTGACCTCAAAATCCAGTTTGTTTGTATAGTGTGAACACTGTGGACTGTATCCGGGCATGGTACACCAATACCTGCCCACATACACAGGTGGTCTCAAGCATGGTTCATGTGTACTCCGGTACGGTCGGCGTCAGGTGTGAACACTTAACTGTACCAAAATACAAAAGTGGACTGCTATTTAATGCCACTACAAGGAGTTTTTAACCTGTTATGAAACTGTCTCAGTTTAATCTCCTAGGTCCCCAGGGTAGGAATTTCCTTCTGCAGCACCCTACACTGTAGCATAGCAAAAAAGTCACGTAGATGATGATACGAGTGTACTCAGGTACAGAACAACATTACTAGTGTGACAGCTGAGTAGCAGGGAGATGTGGGCAGGGGCAATTGTACGAATCAATCTTACCAAACAGGAAAAACTCCTGAAACCACGAGGCAACCTCAAGGGCTAAAAAATGAAACCAATGCATAAGTGCCAAAAATTGCAGTCCCACTTGGCCACTTGAGACTGGCTCCAAACGTGAGTCCCCACAGACCCCAATAGACCCTGTGTTAAAATGCCCAGCTTTACAGCAGAAACAAACATGTTTAAAGCCTGTTACAAAAACACAGTTTAGGTCTTTATAGCTAGTGTCAGCATTCATGACAACTGTACGGGATTGAATTTTCATACAACTTACATGTACATTTTATTGAAGCTTGAAGTTCTGCATATTTAAAGCCACAGTGTGTAGAAATTTCTCCCATCTAATGCTGAACTCATACATTGCATTCAAACGGATAGCGTACTGTAGCACCTCACTGTTTCAAATGTGTACTGCAACAATGGTAGCCACTGTGTACCAAAAGCTATGATAACATTGATGAAACCATGTCATCTGATACTTTGAATATTTCATTCAGGCTCCTACACAAATACACATGCGACGCGAGTTGACAAACCCCCTCCTCACCATGCTGGCTGTGTTTACAACTTAAGACTGTTGAGGCAAGTGTAAATCGAAACAAACCAATCACGTCAAAGTGGCTCAACCTCACACACCTCATCCCTCTCCTCGCATCACTGCGCCGGTAACAGCGACTAACAGCTGTTAGCAGCCAACACCACTGTTAGCCGCTGTTAGTGCTGTTAGCTGTGATTGCATTACCTTTCTCCTTCAGCAGCTCTTTCCACCTGGGAAAGGCTACCCCGATGTTGACCCTCGATTTTTGAATTCGCTGGTCTCGTTGCCTTTTTGATTCCCTTTTGCACTTTCTTGGCGACCTGGCTCTCAACGAAAATGCAGAAGCCGGTGCTGTATGTCCCTTGCTGGTGGATGTATTCTCAAGTTGGCAAAACGTTATAGAGCCCCCTAGTCTCGCGTGACCAGCCTCCCTTACTTCGGAATGGGAGGCTGGGGACATTCGTCTTTTGTTTTGTAATAGAAATGGGCAGGTATATCCAGACCACGTGACGGCATTGCCATAGGTATGGCACGTGTTTTACATGTGGGGAACTCTTCTTAACTCCGCCACAAGATGGCAGTATGGCTCCATGTTAGATGAGGAGTTAACAGTTGAAATTGAAATTGAATTCTGCAACTTATCAATCTTTTGTTTTACAGGGTTAAAGCAAAGTATCATTTAGGTAAAAACATGATTATGCACGTGTACAAGTTTAGGAAATGGCAAAACAACCAACAAAGAGGAACAAAATGAATACTCTCTCTTCCAACATATGTTTCAATTTTGTCACACGGAAACATTTGGTAAGAGAGGGGATGGCGTGGTCCCCTGGGGTCACAGGAAGGGACAGGATGTTGTGAAAAAGGGAAGCATCATCTTATTCTAGCAGGGCTGTTTATCAAGGCATTTCCTCGGGGTGGAGGAGGGGACCCTTTTATAAGTTAATGACTTAAAAAGCATTTGAAGCACCTCAAATGAACTCTCTACCCCCCTTTTTTAGTGCCAGGATGTCTGGAGGATGCATCCCTCCTGACTGGAGTAAGCTCGGGGGCAGGGTAATAAACATTTGACCCTCGATTGAAGGCTGTATGCTCCTACATAAATGATATCTGTGCCTCTGAAGAAAACTGTAAAGCGCATTTTTATGCAGATGACACAATTCTTTATGCTTGTGTACCATCGCTATTGGAAGCTGTATCAAACCTTCAGTGTGCATTTGACTGTGTGCATCTGTTCCCTTAATGGCACTCACATTGAACGTGTTACAGATTACTAATACCTTGGCATCTGGCTAGATGACAAGCTTTCATTTAAAACATGTGGTTGAGCTCACAAAGAAAGTAAAAATTAAACTGGGTGCATTGTACAGATTGAGGTCATGTTTCTCTTTAGACAACAGAAAGACAATTATTCAGTCAACCATGAATATAATGTCAATCGTAGATTATAGCAATATTTTGTAGATGCATGCAGCACAATCCACACTGAAATCCCTTGATACAGTCTACCACAGTTGTCTCCGTTTTATTACTGGGGATGGTTTTAGAACTCACCACTGTGAGCTGTATCAGAATGTGGGATGGTGTTCTCTCACTGATAGAGGGGAAGATCATCGTCTCCTTTTTGTTTATAATGCATTGCTTGGAAAGCTACCCTTCTACATTACTTCTCTTTTAAAAATCAAATCCATCTCACATCACACAAGATCACATGGATTTGTATCCCTTGAAACACCTCTAATCAGTACAGAGCTTGGTTAATTAGCTTTTACCTTTTTCACCCCACATAAATGGAACAAGTTACAAGACGTATTGAAATTGGACAGGTATGTATCGGTAGATCATTTTAAGTATTTGCTAGATGATATGGTTGTTTAACAGTGTTGCTGCTTTGGTTGACTGAGAGACATTATTTTCTACATATTACTGTTTTTATTGTTATTATTGTTGTTGTTGTTGTTGTTGTTGTTGTGTATCTGTCTTTTATGGCAAACTCCATTCTTAATTATTTAACTTTTTCATCTTTTTACTGTTTTTTATTGCTGTTTATAATTCTTGATACATTGCTGTTATTTGTTTTTATGGACTTTTTTTCATCACTTTATTGCAATTATATATTTGTATCCTTCCAGCCCATTGAATGTGAACTCAGGGCATTGCTGTAAAAGAGCTAAATGCTCAATTTTCCCTGAATAAACAATGGTTGATGATTTTGACTTATTATCTTGCTTAGTGTTTTTGAGCAAGACAGTATTCTTTGCCAGAATTTTTTGGACTGACTCCTGTGTACAGAATTCTGATTTTTCCAAGTAAAGACTTTAACTTTTCACTGTTTTTTGAATTGTGCTTTTGCATCCCTCCTACGTATTTTCTGGAAGGCATGTGAACTGCGGCTTTTTCACCTCGTTCTGTACGCGGCTATTTGAACAGTGCATGTTGGCATGGTATAACAAAACACTCCCTCCCATCCCCAACATTTTGGGTAAAAGCAACAAGCAACAAATGTAAGGAAAAAAATCCACACATACGATCACAATTAAAGTAACATGTATATGTTGAAGGAAAGAGGACTTTGCTGTATAAAAAAATATACTTACCCCATAAATTGATTTGGTAGCCCTGCTTGTAACATATGCAGTGTCTTTTAGTTCAATAAAAAAAAAAAAAAAAGTTCTTTGGATGTATAAAACCAGGTTGTTGACTACCTCAAATTATGTGTCCTTTTCTCAATTACCCTGTAAATTATTCATAATCCCTCAGTCCATAAGGGTCCACTTATAAAAAGAATCAAGAGTTTTTCATAAAAAATAATCCAAGTAAGTAAGTATGAATAATGTTTTAACAGGATAAAATGGTGTTGTGTCGGTATGCCAAGTACTGTAATCCTAGAGTGCCGTAACTCTCTGTCTGATGAGCTGACTCTTGGAGCCAATGAAATGAATAATTCATAATTGATATACTATCTGAAGCCTAATTTTTATACATGTAATATCTACACTGGTTTAAATGAGCAATTTTCCAGTTTTGTGTGAAAGGAACTGAAGGCCTGTCCCAAATATACGCCTATTGATTTCAGTGATTTAAGCAAATAATAGCTATTTCAATCAGGAGAGACATGTTTTTATAGTAAAAGAATATTTATTAACATGTGCACATAAGAATGCAAAATGTGAAAAGTCTTTGGCGATTAGACCCCGTAGAGATAATGTGATTTAAGGAGGGTGATGAATCCATAGTCAAATAGGGAACCCCCCGGGGTCTAGACGCTGGTGGTGGTGGTGGTAGAGGTGGTGAAGATGCGATGAGAAGAAGATGGAGATTCATCTGGATCATCATCTGGATGAGTAGAAGAGTGAGTCTTTGCTGAGCTTGACCTGGACTCTGGATATGATGGCTGGAGGTGAACGGTTGGAGGAGGGCACGAAGATTCTGCCTAAAATGCTGGTTGACAGCAGCAGAAGAAAGAGCAGATTTAAAATTTTGCAGTGGCATCCTGATTGGCTGAGAGAGATTGTGGCAAAGTTTGATTGGATAACTAGAAGAGTGAACGCCCATAGTCAGCTGATTAGAGGAAATAGTGAACGTGGGATGGAGAGAGTTGTGAATAAATGAGCACAAAGAAAGTCTTCCTGATTGAACTTACGCTGAGCTTCATTAGTTTTACAATAAGTACTTTTGTTACATCACATAACATGTTGTATGTCACACCAGTCACGTGACACATAGGCTACTACAGTGTGTAGTGAAAAGAACTTAACATTGACTGTTGGTTTCACTTAAGACACGAACAGTGGTCTCCTGGGTGAAAGTCCTGTATTTATTTGACCCACCACCACCATTTGGACTTTCTCGCTCGTTCTACCAGTTAGTTTTTCGCAGCATCTCATAATGTGGCTTGTTGCATCTAGAGGGTGTTGATGCTAGAGGGTGCTTGGCTGTGTTGGTTCCAGATGCAGACAGCCACTGACCAAGTGCTGGTATTTGACGAACTGGCCGAGAGAACACCCTGGCTATTCAGTATTTAACAGTAGCAGAGCATGTGAGCGGAGCGGAGCGGGTGAAAATTTCCGCCCCTCGCTCGCAGACCTGTCACTTTGCGCTGCTCATCCGCTCCGCTTGGTTCTGCGCATTCTTCGCTCCGCTCCGCTCCATCATAAATTTTATCCCGCTCCACTCGCTCACCACTCCGCTCAAAAAAACTGCATCGTACTACCCTAACCTGTAATCTTCTATTCACAAATAAAACGGGGTCTGCCCATTTTTCCGACCATATTAAACCCATTGTTCCGACCATATTAAACCCATTGTTCTGAAGTCCTGTTGTTCCGAAATCATCATGATGCCCTGTGGTTAAGGTCTGGTTAGGTTTAGGCACAAAAACCACTTGGTTAGGGTTAGGAAAAGATCATGGTGTGGGTTAAAATGAAAAAGAAAGTGACAAACACATAAGCTGTGAGCCTGCTCCGCCTCAAGCCTTTCCCAGCTGACCTAGAGCTGGTCGCGGCGCACCATCAAGGCAGAAATACGCCCGTCGGGAGCCGTTCAGCACCGCGGAGAGCTCCCCACACAACCTGGACCCCAGAGTTAATAACAGGAGGTTATGGTGTTTCATTCTCTCCTCTCTATGACACTTGTATCTCGACCAGTAGCCTACTTTTGTTGCGTTACTGATCCTCTATGGTACACAAATACAATAATAATCACATATCGGAACAATGGGACGTTGGGAGGTCGGAACAATGCGGCACCAATAAAACATGAGCTTGGTAGATTCTCCAGGGAAGCCTTCTCCCCGCAGTTAGGGACCGTTCTACACAATACCGCTGGCAGGGTGGAAATAAGTCAAAGTGTAGAGGAGACGGACCAGGTTAAGAGGCCGACCTCCAAAGCACTCTCACCTCTCCCCGCAGTTAGGGACCGTTCTCCAAGGTACCGCTGCTTCTCTTCTCAGTTTCTTTTCTGAAGTACACAGTAAACTCCATAGTTTTGAAAGAAAATAGTGTGGGTGTGCACAGGTGCAAAGATGCATTCTGGGTGGGGCATGAGCGACCGGAGCGAAATTGGAGCGAGAGATAGGGCTCCGCTCCACCTTTTAAAAAAATAGCCGCTCCTCGCTCAACACAAAATCCTCCCGCTCCCTGCTCCGCTCACATGCTCTGAACAGTAGTTACTTTGCACCACTGTTTTTCTTTCATTTTCTTGTTTTACTTGCAGTGTTTCAACATTAATTCAAGCTGCAGGTGTTTGATTGGAACACTGGTTCAATAGCAATTACACTGCGGATTTAACAGTAACTTCACTTCTGTCCATTCAAACTAATTAAGAACCCCACTACAGCGTTATCGCAGCAATAATGGGAGCAATTACAACTTATCAGTGGGATGCAAGCTTATAACACTGGAGGAGCTTTTATGGGTTTAAGAGAAGGCAAATAAGCTGCTAATTAAAGTGGGTAAATAAACATCAAACCATCATTTACTTGTCATTTTGAAACACTGCTTGTTTGTACAGAAGGGGGTGTATGAAAATGCATGATTTCAGTTCTAAAATTCAGCAAAGCAGCTCATTTAATTAATCTGCTGAACATACCCTACTTTGTTTACTGTATTTAATGAAACTTTGAAATGAAATTTAACCCTGTTTCTGAAAGCTCTGTCACTTCTCTACTTCATAACAGACTTTATTATCTCTGTTGTGTAATCTGAGGTCAAGCGGCTAACAGAAACCACTGCTCATTGTGTTTGCACTGTCAACTTTCCATGTGCCAGTCTCTGCTGTCAACAGACTGAAATGGTCAAAAGAAAATCATTGACTTTGTAATACAAACAAGCACTGAGAAAGAATGGGTCCAAGTTCACTGCACTGTGCAAGCACCCAGATGGCCTGTGAGATACTGCATTTAGTTCCAATATATACAGGTGGTATTAACTGACCCCTCTCTGTGTGCATGCAATGTGTCCTCCTCAGTCAATGTTTGCAGAGAAAGGGAGGGAGAGAGAGATTGTGTGTGAAAGTGATGTAGAAGAGAATAAAAAAAATCCTGTATATTGTCGGAACACATTACATTTCTACTGAGCAGGAGTCAGATGCTGTGGCGCACAAATTCAATCGCACATCTTTTTTTTTTTTTTTTTTTTTTACCATGAGATAAAATGAACACATGGAAAAGTAAAATAATAACTTATGGGATTTTTGCATCCGTGAATATTTACGTTGAAATTAATAGCTTAATATGAACAAACCAGAATTTAGGGCTGTACCCAAATATTCGGATATTCGAATATTCGTTTCTATGGGTAAGTATTCATTATGAAAATTTGGTATTCGATATTCATTTTTTTATTTACTTTTTTTGTTTAACATTTTTTTGGTGCTAAATGTAGTCTTTTTGTTGTTGGTAAATGTAGGTTATCAATAAAAATCAAAACTTTTAAATTGCATTGTTAAAATATAGTATCGCCTACCAACTGAGCTTGTGCGCATGGCACGCTTGAGCACATCCGTCTGAGGCTGTGGATCAATGCCAAGTTTTACCACTTTATCACTATTCCCTCTAAGTTGTAGCTGTTTTTTGGTTATCTTTTGAATTTAATATGAATTAAGGAACTGTTTTTGTCAACGTTTGTTTCCCCTGTTTTGTACAATAAATTATTGTTTCAACAAGTTTCTTTTGGAGTGCGTGACACAAGTGTGTTTTGAAAACGGCCGCGGACTGTCACCTGCTCAACGCATCAGTACCTTCGGATGCCATGACAGTAATAGCCAATAATGTCAAAATATCATTTACAGACCGATTTAACAGACAATCACTGCTGCCCGACCCGCAGGTTCATTTGTGGGTCCCGTGGGTTACAGGTCGACCCGCGCATCACTACTCAGCTCTGTCTATAAAGGCTGTACACAACAGTAAGGCTATAGACATTATATTCTATTCAGGCCGGCAGAACCAGCAGCGCATCGGCTCTACAGTGTACGGCACTGCTGATTAACCATTTTATTGCAGCACAGAGTGTCTGCCAGCAACCAATTACTTGCAGAGGCTTCCTACAACTTGTTTCAACGGTTCCGATTTAATCAGAAGACAAATGAAACAGGATGACTAGCCAATGTGAAAATCAAAAGAAAGCATAGAATAATGTACTGAAGGAGACTGTTGTGCCATCACATTTTTTTGTGGTTTGAGAGCAAAGATCCGGTCGCCGCTGTGCAAAACTGAATGGTTCACACTCATCTTCAACAATCAGCACATTTTAAGGTGGACACCTAAGATTCGTGTCACCAATTTAGTATCCAACCAAATGTTTCCCCTTCTGTTCTGAGTTATGGTGTTCAATAATATTATGTCCCAGTTGTGACAATGCCCACTAGGGCTTGCCACTACTGTACACAAAGAAAGCAAAACAAAACAAAACCCCATAACACACAGAGCCGGCTGGTGAACCAAGCAAAAGCAAACAGAGGCAGCTATGCTTACTGTTACGCAGTGTCATCTGTAGTGTCTGTTCCGAGAGCCCAAGTGCCGCTCTCTTGAGCCGCCAGCCCTGTCGTCATCTGGACAGTTCAGTTTTTAGTTTTCTTCTTTTTTTGATGGAGAGAGAGAGATATATAAAAGGTATCGCTGTTTGTCCGTCGGGTCGTGCAGATACTGCTTCCACTCTTGCCACGTCCTCACCAGCTGTATGCCATTTGTAATCAAAGGTCCCCGCCACACGCCTACGCACACAGCACCGTAACACCTGGGACCTGCCGCACTGGGATTTGTAGTTCATTGTCGCAAGGCATTGCACAACATACATAACAATAATAACATAGCTGCGACCTCAGGTTCACAACCAGCTCTGCATAGACCATAAAGGAAAAAAGAAAGAAAGACCCAGACCATGACCGTAACAATAATGTTGAGAAAAATGTTTTTGCCGAGCATTTTGAAGTCTCAGTGAAGAAAGCCTTTGACTTTTTGGATAAAAAATGTCATCACTTCATTCATTTTATCATATTACACATTTGCATGTCATTTTGTCATAATTTTTGCCATAGATTTCTTCAGTTATGGCTAAAAGCATGTTTTGTGAGGTCATAGTGACCTTCGACTACCACATTCTAATCAGTTCATCATGGAATCCAAGTGGACTTTTGTGCCAAATTTGAGGAAATTCCCTCAAGGCCTTCTTAAGATATCATATACAAAAGTATGAGATGGATAATAAGTCACAGTGAGCTTAGTCCTGACCGCCAAAATCTAATCAGGCAATCATTGAGTCCAACTGGACGTTTTTGCCAAATCTGAAGAAATTCATTCCAAGTGTTTTGAGATATCACATTCACACAAATGGGACGGATGAGGTCACAGTGACCTTGACCCTTTGACCACCAAAAATCAAATCAGTTCATGCTTGAGTCCAAGTGGATGTTTGTGCCAAATTTGAAGAAATTCCCTCAAGATGTTCTTAAAAGATCGCATTCATGAGAATGGAACAGATGGATAGACAACTCAAACACATAATGCCTCCAGCCACAGCAATCACTGGCGTGGAGGCCTGAAAAGGAAACAATAAATGTTCATTAGTCTGATGGAGAGCAATTAAAATGCTGAAGAGAATTAGACACAAGCAAGAGAGGTGGGAGGGGACCGGTAAGTCAAACTTTTGGTGGTGACCTTGCTGGCCTTATCAGTCTCATCAGCCTGGGCATGAAAGAGCTGTTTCTCTTCTTTTTGTTGTCTTCATTATCAGCAAGGTTGGTGTTATAGATGGGTTTGGTAGCAGGACGAACCAACTCTTCCATTTTATCAGTTAATCCCAATAGGGGTGAGGCAGGGGAGAAGGGAGAGTGAAGGGAGGAAGAATTGGGAGACTGATCCATGAGCTGGTTATCAGGATGCAGACACTGAGGCTGTGTTGTTTGAAGTTTTGTTAGGGTGCATCGTCTTAGGCCTAGCCGATGGGTATTGCAGGCTAAACAAAGACAGTCCATCAGGATTTTAACTCCTTGATGAAGGCCATCTGCCCTGAAAAGATGCCTCTGTCCCCAGACCAGATTTAAGTTATCAATATAGTTGATCCCTCTCAGACCGCAGGTTTTGCTGAGCCACGTATTCAGTGATAAGTGTTTTTTCCTAAGCCTGTAGATGTTTGCAGTAGTCCATTAGTAAAAACTTGACTTTAAGTTTGTTAAGGCATTTAGGCTTTTATGTCACAGGCAACAGCATCTGGAATGCAGTATGTTTTAATTGCCTTACTGTCTCTCACAACCAAAGTTAGGCCTACAGTATTGTGTTGTTGTGATTTTCAGTAAAAAGTAATGTAGCCTACATGCTATGGACATTTTTTTTTACATGAACAAAGTGCAAAAGAAAAAAAAAGAGTGTGCACTCAAAGTGCACCCTGCTGGGAGGTTTCTCTCTGCCAGCACCAGAGAGTTTCTTGAGGCCTCAACACTGTAATGAGCAGGGAAATCTGTCTAGCTTACATATCAGAGGTGTCTAAATATCCATACTATATGCACCTAGCAGCTGCTACACATAAACATCACTTTCTACATTTATCTGCCTGAATCTGCCAGTTGAAGGGAAATAGTGGGGTTTTACGCCAGACTAGCTTACTTGTTGTTAAACTCAGTGATGGGTTATTGCCTAAATGGCTGCATTCAGATGTGTTTAATTTCACAACAGTGACAACCAACAGACAACACTATTGTTACCTGGCTGTCCATGAAGGCACGTCATGGAGATGTGATGCTGCTCTGCGGGGCGCTTCATTTATGTGCAACTGCCACAAGGGAGGTTGTAAAAGGAGGAGCAGAGGCTTGACTCAAATGCAGTTGTCGGGTACACAACACTCTTTTAAGTGAGAATTGACCAATTTTAAAACTAAAATGTAAAAGTATTAAAAAGACATAGAAAAACATGTCTTATGGGATTGAAAAAAAAAAGAAAAAAAATGGCTCAGTTGCAATAGTGTTTCGCTCTACATGAAATTTATTGAGATTTCATTTACAGTTGCAAATTAGTCATAGCCTACAGAGATGAAATTTCAAAGATACATGGTCATTCATCTGTACAGTCAAATAAAATGGCGGGGACTAAATATTGTGCCCCAGGAAGCAAATGAGAAGTTATTTTGGGCTCAATTAGTCACCCAACGTAAATATAGATAAGGCATGTCTGTTAAAATAATTTAAAGCTGTTACAATCTTTTTAGGCCACTAGATGGCAAAAGAATACTAAAACAGTAACAGTATTTACTCTTTGAGTTCCTGTTTATTGCTTTCCACTTCTGAGAATAATCTTTGCTGTTATGTATCAGACATTTACCCACCAGCTAGTCGGTAACTTTGTTTGTCTGCCATTTGGGACGCTACAGATTGTGAAGGCTGAGAATGTGGCCAATGAGAGTGTTAAAAGTGAACCAAACAGTTAATTTGCAGAACACAAACTCTTTAAAATGGTGTAAAATTGACTTTTAGTGAATAGTAGTGAATAGTTGTTTTTTTTTTAAAAAACTTATCAATATTTACCCTCACCGAACAGCAAAGCAATCTGAAATATAGTATATGTAGCAAGTCCTGTTTCTGCCATGCTAACAGCATGACATCATGGCTTTAGGTATCGCAATGTCATTCTGTCGATTCACCCTTAATTTTCTCAGAAACTGTGACAATAAATAAAAATATGTTCTTAATTTTTTGACAGATAATCACAGTCCTCAGAGGATGAATCCTACTGACAATGGTCATACCTGACTTTTTCTCTTCCACCACCACCATGGGGTTTACATTTTCAGCTAGATCTCAACAACTACTGGTCGGACTGCCGAAGTTTTTAGGTACAGACATTCATGGTGCTCAGAGCATGAACCAGAATGATTTTGGTGCTCCCCTGAATTTTCATCTCATGCCACCATGAGGTAAAAAAACATCTGTTTCATGACCAAATCCTTGCAAAACTAATGGCATTCCCACCGGTCTCAGCTGTGTTTCCTACTAATCAGCAAATATTACCATGTTTACATGCTTGACTAAGATGGTGAACTTTGTAAACATTATACCTGTGTAACATCAGTATTAGCCACTAGCATGGTTGTAGACTGTTTCTCTTGTTAATTTTGTCAGTGATAAAAAGATATCATATTAAATTACATTTTGAGCTTGACCAGCAACCTGCTGCTGGAGATGAGTTGTTACAGAGTGTGCACTGGGGAAAACACAATGTTTATTACTACATGGATGAAGGAAAACTAATGGTATTTTCTCATGAAACACAGGAAAAACCCACAGCTTTTGTTTTGTTATCAGTCAGGAAGCTGCACAGTCCAAGATTCTACCAAACATCAACATTGCTGGTCCATAAAGTCCATAAACTGAGGTTTTAGATGTAACAGTCCATGAAGCACATTATTGCAAAGTCCAGAGGCTCTGATGAAAAGAGCCTCTTAACATTTTATTTTCAGTGCAGACTTTGGAACAACAGAAGTTAATCTGCCTCAGGATCCCAGGAAACTTTGCAGTTGGACAGAAATTCCGAGGGCTATGATATAGCCAAGGACAATAAAGTCATACAAGTGTTCCTAAATTGTCTAAATCTTGAAAGAGAGAGAGCCTGTACAGGTGATGGGATATTGTCTGCATCCCTTGTTCTTGTCTTGCAGGACAATATAAATTGTAAACTAGACAGCAAGCTCCAGAACGATACTGTCAACTAAATATTATAAATACATGAATGGCCATCTCTCAGTCATCACCGGATAATAAACATCTCATATTCCCCTGTTGTTCAGGTATAACTGCGCAATCTTTATTGCATGTCTGTCTGTATTGGGAGAGGGATCCTGGCTCAGTTACTCCTCCTAAGGTTTCTTCCATTTTTTTATGTGTCTGCGCTGGCAATAGCCGTGGCTGCAGGCATTATGTTTTCAGGTCGTCCGTCTGTCCGTCTGTCTGTCCGTCTGTCCGTCTGTCCCATCTTTGTGAACACAATATCTTAAGAGTGCCTCAAAATTTGGCACAAATATCCCCTTGGACTCAACAATAAACCGACTACTTCTTGGTAGTCACAAGTCAAAGGTCAAGGTCACTGTGACTTTGTCTGTCTCAATCTCGTGAACGCAATATCTCAAGAACAGCTTAAAGGAATTTCTTCAAATTTGGCACAAATGTCCACTTGGACTCAAGGATGAACTAAGTAGATTTTGATGGTCAAAGGTCAAGGTCAGTGTGACCTTTATCTGTCTCATTCTCATGAACATGATATTTCAAGAACACCTTAAGGAATTTCTTTAAATGTATTATTTACTTATTCACTGTGAGGGTCCAAGGACAGGTGTATGTTGTGGTAAGTAGTATGGCAAATTGTGATTTGTGATATTGGCTGTAAATAAAATTGAATTTAAAAAGTTAATGTAGCCTACATGAAGGTTTTGAGGTGTTTTTCGTTGGAAATATAGTTTAAAAACTGGCTCCAAACAGGAGGAGGAAGAAAACATGTTCTTTCTGCTGCCTAGCAGTGTTATGGCCGTGGCTGTACCCCTGGTTGATTCCTTAGTGTTTCCCTGTGTTTCCCTTTGCTGTGTCCCTGGTGCTCCCCTGTCTGTCTCTCTCTCTCTGTGTGTTAATGTTTTGTTTGTGTGTGTTTTGGCATGGTTTCCTTTACTCATTCTCCTGACTCCCAGCTCTGCTCATCATGCACACCTGCCTGCAATTGGCTCATCACCTCTCCCAGTCTGCTCATCCGCCTCTCAACAGCTCATCAGATAACAGTATATCTACCACGGCTCCTCAACTATCCTGTTTCAACCAGTTTTAGTTATGGTTCCAAGCCAACTTACTACTACTACAACTATACGCTAGATGACTGAAAAGACTGTGAAAATACTGTTAAAAGGCTAAATTCTAACATCCTCTTACATCTAAATATGATACGAGTTTTTAGCCACACACTGTAGGATTTTGCAAAGACTGGGGATTTTGAAGGGTCACTATTTTTAAAAGTACAAGTAGATTCCTTATTGAGATTTTTTCCCACATTGGTTAATAAAAGTCCCAGGACCCAACCTGTACCCATGATTAAAAACACACTGGCTACAGTCATTAAGAAGGGTTCTCTGTTCTTGAATTACAAAAACCAGCAGAGGAAAAGTCTCTTTCACTGGCTGCGCTTGATATCTGGATCACTGCCAGGGTAGGAAACATTTTAGCATGCTCTTTCCACCACCATAAAACCTAAGAAGGATCCTCCTTGGATGTCTTGACCTCAATAAAGTTTGCCACCTCATCCTCGGGCTGCAAAGTTTCATCGCTGGAGTCCTCCATGTCAGTGAGGAATGTGATGACGGGGTCAAGGGTTTGATATATATATATATATATATATATATATATATATGTGTGTGTGTGTGTATATATATATATATATATATATATATATATATATAGCTTTTTGCAGGTTTCCCATCAGGACCTGGTGCAGGACTCTGCTATTGTGTCCCAGATTCATCACCTGCCTATCTGTCTTCCTGCTTGTCTCCCTGCCTACCTGCTAGCTACCTCTTAGCGTCCAAGCTACCTCCTCATTCATGCTCACGCCAGCCACCTGATTCTCATTGCCTGCCTTTAGCCCCTCACACCACCACCACCACCACACACAACTAGATAAATTCAGCATAACCTTGACAGGCTTTTTATTAGATTTATTTTGAATGAGCGTCATACAACAGTAAAGTAGACAATGGAAATGCAATAGAAATTTTAAAGATGAAAAATAAAACTATATGCGATGCTGTAACCATGCTAACCTTCAGAATGATCACTGTGTAGCCTTGTGTCTGACTCTCTGTCATTGATGTACTGTTACAGAAAATGATGTTCATTCTGATCCAAGGGTCTGAAGAATTTATCAGTTTCCATGGCAACACCTGAAAAAAGTTTTATTTCCCTGTGTCCCTGAGCACACCCAACCATTGGGCTGAATCTCCAATGAGAAGTGAAAGCAGAGCTTAATGGTGAACAGGTGTGTGTATTAATCTGCCTGTATATACTCTGTGTGTGTGTATGTGTTTGTTGGAGAACTTAAAAAGAGGGGTCATGTAAGCATAAAGTCCTCATTTGGGAGAACAGGTTATGTTTATTGTCCCAGCAAAGTGATAATCACCCCATCTCTTTTCTCTCAGCGCTCGACTCTCCGGCTCTTTTCTCCACCTCTCAGTTGCTTAGGCAGCACAGAAGTTCATTCGTCTCAGGTTTTCTGGTGTGTGTGTGTGTGTCTCTGTCTCTGTCTCTCTGTGTGTTTCTTCTCCTTTAAACTCCCATTACTATTTGAAATAATACCTTGCTCAGTTGGCACAAACACTGCAGAGAATACTGTATATAAAGTGGTACAGGATGTTTAATCTTTACAACAGTACAACAGTACAGTGTAAATGCGATGTAGTGTGCGTGTTGGTGTGGAGGCAAATTTGACATCACTGCCTGCATGCTGTTGGGTGTTTATGTCAGCGTGACAGGCCGAGAACATGTTTTTCTCACGCTTTCATTTGCCACCTCTCTAACTCTTTTAGAAAACAATAAAACCAAAAACTATTATTTCTGGCAAGTTGCTCCCATCCTGACACTTTCAAACTGAACTTGAAATGGAATTCTTGATGGACCTGCTGTGTGAAATGGTGCGAGTTAATGTTTGGTTTGATGAATAACAACGTATTTGTAAACCTTTTGCATGTTGAATTCAAAATATTATTTGGACTGATGATTAAACTCTGTAGAAGTGAATAGCAGGATGGGGATACACACTGAATATAAAACTGAAAACAAACCTTAATGCATTTTGGTATCTACAGATTGATCAACGGTCCAGTCAAGGGAAGGTTGAAGTCTTTGAAATGGGGAGTCTATCTGCGATTTGACATCTTTATCACAGTCACAGACAGTGGGTAAAATTGAGTTCTTGTTTCTCTAATATGTCAGAAAGAGTGAAATACGTGACCTAGGGTAAGTGGAACCAAGATTGAACAGCTGATCGCTCACTGAGCCTTAGTTACTGTTGCTATATCTCAAGTCAAGCTTTTCATTCTTTCATTTGAAGTGGTGTTTGACAGTCTGGTGGAACTTCCACAAGAATCACAGAGTTTCTGCTATTGTTAATGTTTTGAACTAAAGATGACATTTGACAGATTGGCTGACAAATGGTAAATGTGAAATCTGTATGTCTTTACACAGTGTTCTATTTCCCATCATGTGCTTTCTGATTGATTGGGGTGGATCCATTTGTTGCAGTTGATTTGCCAGAGAGTATTGGTAAAAATGTGGAGCTTTAAGGTCTTTATCTGTTTATCATTAAAATCTCTCCAGCCAACAGGGTTCGATGCTGAGGACCTAACTGTGCATGTGGGCTACTGGTTCAAGGCCAGTAACAAAAGAAAAAAACATACTTGATGGTATTTCATCCAGTTTATTTTAGGGCTGTCCCGAATACCATTTTTTATCGGGGGAGGAATCCGGGCGCTGAGTTTTGCACAGCGGCAACCGGATCTTTGCTATCAAACCACAAAAAAATGTAATGGCACAACAGTCTCCTTCAGTACATTAATCTGTGCTTTCTTTTGATTTTCACATTGGCTAGTCATCCTGTTTCATTTGTGGCCTGAATAGAATATAATGTCTATAGCCTTACCGTTGTGTACAGCCTTTATAGACTGAGCTGAGTAGTGATGCGCGGGTCAACCCGTAACCCGCGGAACCCGCAAATGGACCTGCGGGTCGGGCAGCAGTGATCGTCTGTTAAATCGGTCTGTAAATGATATTTTGACATTATTGGCTATTACTGTCATGGCATCCGAAGGTACTGATGCGTTGAGCAGGTGACAGTCCGCGGTCGTTTTCAAAACACACTTGTGTCACGCACTCCAAAAGAAACTTGTTGAAACTTTAAACAATAATTTATTGTACAAAACAGGGGAAACAAACATTGACAAAAACGGTTCCATAATTCATATTTAATTCAAAAGATAATGAAAAAACAGCTACAAGTTAGAGGGAATAGTGATAAAGTGGTAAAACTTGGCATTGATCCACAGCCTCAGACGGATGCGCTCAAGCCTGCCGTGCGCACAAGCTCAGTTGGTAGGATCCTATATTTTCACATATTTAACAATGCAATTTAAAAGTTTTGATTTTTATTGATAACCTACATTTACCAACAACAAAAAGACTACATTTAGCACCAAAAAAATATGTATAAAAAAAAAAGTAAATAAAAAAACGAATATCGAATACCAAATTTTCATAACGAATACCTACCCATAGAAACGAATATTCGAATATCCGAATATTTGGGTACAGCCCTAGTTTATTTATGATATATGGTTGTGAATTGACCTTTTTTTTTCTCGGTACACTCCATTCCATTGGTTGTTTGTTGAAACCAATATTTTTAAATCATGACAGAAATCATACATGGAGACTCTGCCCGATGTCAGCACAAGGTGGCTGAGCTTAGATCTGGTGGTAAATCGCCTGCTTAGACTCTACACTGCATTGAAGAGCTACTTTGAAAGTAGTGGTAAGTATTGGCGTAGTTTATAATGTAAACACCCATCTACAGAATGATATTCTGCTAAATGCAGTTTATTATTATATTTCTCTTGTGAAAAGATTACGTCATTGCTGACTGTGGGGAGAAAATGTGAGCATATGATGAGAAACAGATGAGAAACAAGCTACATGCATCAGACTCCGTGCTGCATTCAGGGACCTGATGACCGAGGTCCACCTGCTTTTCTATCAGTCGGCCCTTTGCATCTTCATGCAGTTTAACCTGCTGTTCCAGTGCCAAGACCCGTCTGTCTATGTTACACCCCTGAATGGGGGAAGACATAACTTGAGTTGAGTTGAGTTGAGTTAAGCGTCTGTTCAGCTCTCAAGTTAGTATTTTTAATGACTGAGAGTCAGTCCAATAGCACCCCCTACAGGTTCTATACTGGAAATGACATCACTAACTCAATTCCCCTGTCTGTCAAAATAAGACCACAGAATACTAAGTAATATGAAAAACATAATAGTTTACATAACCTACAAATTAAGAGCATGTAACTTTATACTTTATATAGCAGCCACTACATCTACCTACTACATGAGCGAATACATAACACTTAATGTTGCCATGTAGTTTTTTAATTATAAAATAAAAGTTTTTTTTTTTCATTTTCACACATTGCCCCATTCATGATGTCAATGTGATCACTTAAGCTATAATTTAGAGTTATTAAGAGAATTTAGAGAAGTCATTTTTCTACTGTTCACTTTCCTATTCTTGAGCTTATCTTGTGTTGATTTAATTACTCTCCATCTTGGGTAATTGTAAAAAAGGGAATGTTTTTCACAGTCTGTACTAGAGTCTGAACTTTCTTACCACAAGATTTGCAATTATTATGTCTTATTTGCACATTCAAGATGAGGGTTTTCCTCAAGAAACTGATTCCTGAAGCCATCATCCTTCAAAGCTGTCGATGTGGCTGCTATGACTTGAAAAATGAAGAAAGTCAACTGCCAGGTGAATATCAGAAATAAACAGTAAGACAGTGTTTGCTTTGTGTTCAGGTCCTCTGTTATAAATGGTACATACTTTGATACTTCCTAGATTCACAGCTTGGCATTGGGTTTACGACAAGAACGACTCTGAACTGACGAGTGGAAGATGGCCAAGTCACCTCAGAAACTCCAAAGACCTTTCATCATGCGGTGAAGAAGTTCTTTGAGATCTCAGTGGAGTATGCCCTGACCAAGCTTCCGCTAAAAGATCCAGTGCTGCTCCACGCCAGATTTGTCGACTTCAAGAACAGAATGGACGTCACTGTAGATGACGTCATGTATTTTGTCCAAAGGTATTTAGCCTGAAGTATGAACAGTAGATGGATGGGTCTGATGGGACTGAATTATTGGTTCACTGTGTTTCTGGCATTCAACCATCTCCTGCCCTATGACCAGCCGAGGGAACAGGATCCGCTAAATGGTGAATTTCTGAAATACCAAATTATGGAGGACCAAGAGATCCCTGACGCCATCTGGGGGAGATGCTGTGATCCGATCAGATGAGGGAGGGCAGTACCACAGGATGGGACCACATCTGGGCACATCTTTTTTTCTTTCTTTCTTTTTTTTTTTTTTTTTAAAGATTATTTTTTTTGGGCGTTTTGCCTTTAATGGACACGATAGTGTGTGAAATGGGGCAAAGAGAGAGAGTGGGGGGACGACATGCAGCAAAGGATTGCAAGCCGGAGTTGAACTTGTGACCGCTGCAACGAGGCATCACCTCTATACAATGGGCCCCAGCACTATCCACTACACTACCGATGCCCCATCTAGGCACATCTTGGCAGTTTGAAAAATCGTGCATCTGGTACCCCAAGATTCCCAAGACTAAAGAAGGTTGCAGAACTGGACTGTACCACCTTCATTTTAATGCTGATGCAGAGCGCACATTTTTTGTGGTTGGACTCAACAAGACTCCAGGAATAGACTAGCACTTGAAAGTGCACTGTCATCTATAATGCGAGTAAAAATGAGTGGCCTTGAACCATGCTACAAGTATGAACCACCTGCTGAGGTGTTCAAAGACGCCAAATCTGCCATGGTATCCTACAACAAGCCCAGTTCATCACGATAAATGTGACAGGTCTAAACCTCAAGGTGATGGGCAATTCCATCATTACCTATATTACATATTGGAGAGTTTTCTACTGAATATCCAATGTCCAACACAACTAATTATATATTTTGCATAGGGACCTACCAACAACCCAAGATAGGTTGTTTATCCATACCTTCAGTTCTCTAAAAAAAAAAAAAATCACCCAGGCTATAGCTGTTTAAAAATCACTAGGGGAAGTTCACTCACGTAGGTGCCATCTAGTGGACAAATAAGTAACAGAATGTGAGATGCTAATGTCATGTCCAAGAAACGTTGTTAAGTTCATTTATCAGTTTTGTCCCGTGTCTATGTTGTCTCGTGATTTCCTGTTTTTTTTTTTCCTGACAGCTAAACATTTACCATGTTTTATGAAGGAGTCTCAGACGACCACATAAATCAACAGGGTTCCCACAGGTCCTTGAATTCCGTGAAAGTTTGAAAAAAATCATTTCAAGGCCCTGGAAAGTTTTTAAAAATATGCATAAATGTACATAGGTCATTGAAAGTCCTTGTATTGATCTATTTCTGTATGAAATTGCAAGAAAACAGGATTTCCGCGTGAATTTCCAACATTTTCTCGGGGAAACCCCCCCAATCCCCCTTTAAATCTTCTTTTTGTCACAACAGGACATATTACTGGATTTTTTAAGCAGTTGATCAATACTACCATCAGATTGATGAAACTGACCTTGATCTGCGCCATAAAACAAATATTGAGCGTCTATAGGCCTATAGATATGAATATGTAAATGTACACTCATTTCCTCTGTTTGCCAAATGTGCATATTAAGTCTTTTAAGGTAAAAAAAAAGTGCCGCTGTGTCGTTCATGACCACGCATGCACAAGCAGATATTACATCACAAGGTAAAACCTCACTCCAGCCCTCTGACCAAAGGCAGGGAGAGGGATGTATGGGGTACTTTGCTCATCCTTTTGCCTCTGCAACCTGGCCCCGGATAAGCGAATAAAATGAGATGGATGTATGAATGGAACATGCACCTAATAGCTTCATATTGTAGATGATATTTTGGTGAAAGAAAGACACTAAAGCTTAGTAATTTAGCATGTAAACATATTCTAATAGAAACCCAAAATACAAGTATGAACCTGAAATTGAACATTCCCTTTAAGTTGCACTGTAAAAGGTCACTAGTAAAATCCCTAACTGAAACATTAAGCTGAATAATGCTTTTACCAACACAGCTGACCTCCAGCATTGTGTGATTTCATGGCAATAGCAAAAAGCCTCTGCTGTAGCCATGAATGGCCAGCCTAATGTGCTCTACCCACTCAGGTTCTCATTCTTTGTGTCAGTCTACATCCTTTTCTGCAGTTTGTTTAGTTGACACAGTGACATGTTTCACTTTTGTTCTGAGGTCCAGTCAAACAGAGCAGCGAAGTGCCTGTGAATGTGTGAGTTTTTTGTGATGACAATGGCCAATGATGTCAAGTTGTGAATCACATTCATGGACACACAGAAGAACAAGCACACACAAAAACACACAAAACTACCCTACAGACGTACAGTAAAGGCTGGACATAGATAGAATGAGAGAGCAAACAGGCTCTCTATTTTTCTCTCCCCAGTTTATATTAGCCAGCTGAGGGCCAGAAGATCAGACAAAGGAGCATTAATTCTTCTATGGATCTGTCAGTAGTGTAGCTTAAGGCTGTGGCAATGATGTATGTGTTGACAATATCAAGTGCTGTCCCTCTATTCAATTTCAGCATCTGGCCCTTTGCTTGGGGGTTGTTTTAAATCCCCAAACTTTCAATCTTTAGATGCTCCTTGCTCCTCCCTTGACTCACAGTCACTCCTCATCCAGACAGACGACAGAAAGTGTAAGCAGTGTGGTTGAAATCTGGAGCGCAATCGCTGTTGTTGTCTCCCTTGTCCCTGCATTCCCTTAGGCAAATGTCAGAAATCGAGAGGTGTTTTCATCTACCAGTATTTAATGCTGTTGCAATCAATTTTTTGACATTTACTGTGACACCTTGGATCTTCAACTTATTCTCTCCCCCTTCATTGGTCCATCTGTCTCTCAGCTCAGCTACTTGCAGTTCTCTGCTCTCCTTTCTCCATGCATTATTCCAGGCTGCAGCTCTCTTTTAAAACTGCATACAAAACATGGTTTTCAACCAGGGATGGAGTGGGAATAAAAATTGCCCTGTGACTTTTGTTTCAACCCAGCCCAACAGAAACCACCTGGAGACACAGCACCACCCATATGGCCCATGTTAAACTTTAAAAGAATTGAGCACAAACAGAGATTTGATGTCTGATAACGACACATGAAAAAGACACCCCTTTACAACATAAAAAATAAATAAATATATATTTATATTATTTTGTATGCGCAGGAAAAGGCCTATAGTAAAACTACAAACTACAGCTGGACAGATTCATACCTAAAATATTGACATAGCCAATAGAATAGAATAGAAAGAACTTTATTAATCCCCGAAGGGAAATTCAGCTGTCCAGTAGCAACTGCCCCAGTAGCTGGACCCTACCCAGATAGCACACATACATCTGGCTGACGTCGGGCGGATGTATCAAGTTTAGATCGTTAAGACGTAGCAGGGAGAGCGTTTGCTCATTGCTAATATGTTGCCGAGACGTCAGCCTTTAATTGAAAATGACCACCACGTGACGTTCAAACGATCAATAAAAGAAGCTGGGCTCAGTGGGCACTCCTTCATTAATATTCATATGCTTCGTTAACTACGACCTTTATTCATTTAGGTCGGACCTTTCAAACTACAAATATTTCACCATTAAATGTGAGAAATCAATGCTAACATTCAAAAATAGCTGAATGTTACCCTATTTCGTGTGTAAGTGTGCACAATGAAGAGAAAAAATCAATTTGACAAACTTTATTTTCAAATTTCCACAAACAATATCTGATGGCCAGTCCGCTTCTCCTGGCAGCCTGCAAGAGACAGAAAAGACAATGAGCACGTAACTTCAAGAAACAAATCCCAACTTCACCACTGTATTTTTTTTAGCATTTCAGCTGTCTTTTAGCCAGATTGAAGGCTTTGGGTCCGTCACTCTGCTTAATTTAGTGTTGAAACTGTTAAATAACGGGATCTGGCATTAACTGTTAACAGCAACTCAACTATCAGTCCTTCATCTCGGAAAAACAGTGGTTTCAAAACTGCGCTATTACCTGTAGCCACCGGGTCAGTTTGCTTTGCAGAGGAGGAGACCTCGACTGATAAATTGCCCATAAAATCACATTAACAACATACCGAAGGCATCCTTAAACTTCACTATTTGACCTCCGCGTTCCTCTCCGCTCCGCTCCTCTCACCCACACTTGAGCACCCGTTCTGGGATACACAGTGTCGGCCCGCCCTGCCTTACCTCCACGCTCCTCTCCGCTCCTCTCACTCACACTTGAGCACCCGTCCAGGGCCCCGGAGGTCAGGCCGGGGGGCCATGGGACCACGGGTGGCAGCTCCGGGCACTTCCACTTTAACCCAAAACAAGTGCTCACGATAACCAGATGAGCAGATAACGTCAGCTCGGGAAAATAAAATGAAAACACCACAGTTGCAGCCTGTTAGCTAACATGAGCTAAACCGCTAAACTAGCTAACAACTAACGAAAGATAATGTTAGCTGGAGGGGACATGTGCTATATACACCCAGTCGTGCCTCGCCACTCACCAGGAACCTCTTTTAACGGTCACAGAAGAAACAACAAAGCTATTTTCTGCCAATTTATTCCAATTAGCTTACCTGAAACCAACTACAATGAGATACTGTGTCCTGCGAGCTCAGTTCCAAACAAAGAACGCGGAGATGAAATTCCGCCTCTGTGGCGACTTCCGTATGTTGGCAGACATTCTACGGCACTGGGCCGACCCAAAGCTGACGTAACAGAGATGTTTGATGAGCTGGGACAAAAGAGTATTAAATTTAAAGATATCCCTATGCGTTCGACGCTTGTCAGACGTTATAAATTAGGGGCCAATGTGTCGTCCTCAGGCCGACGTCGGCCAGATGTATGTGTGCTATCTGAGTAAATATTTACCATAACAACAGGTCTGTGTTTTAACATGCACACAATTAACATTAACATTAACATTTAACGCGATTAACAGGGAATATAAAAAAATATATTTAAAGTAACAGTGTGTAAAATTTAAGGAAATTTAGTGGCATCCAGTGGTAAGGACTGCAGATTGCAACCAGCTGAAACTTTTCCTGGTTAGGATTCCTTCCATGTTCATTGTTCAGGAGATTTTTTTTTTATGGGAGCTGAATTATCCGCAGAGGCATAGGCGATTTATTTCTGGTTGTCACACAGGCTACTGTGGGCCGTAGCCACGCCAAAAACAACAAAAGCCTAACAGAAAAGTTCACTATCCACAAGAGTGCCGCCGTCTTGTTTTTCCAAGAGAAACACACACCTACCCGCTAGCTGCAGTGTCTCACTCATGAGACACATTTGCAGACACTCAGGAAAACCAGCACATAACATTTCACTAACACTCGGAAATATCAGTACTTCACTACAAAAACTCAAAATCTTACCAAGAATATTTGTCTTATTTCTAGTCAAAATGTCTCATTTCTAGTCAAAACAAATCTCATTACACTTAAAATAAGAGTCATCACCAAAAAAGTAACTTGTTTTTCACTTGTTTCACTTGTTTCAAGCAAATTTTCACTTGGAATAAGTAGAAAAATTTGTCCATGGATAAGTTTTTTTTGCTTGTAATAAGAAAAAAAAAACACTAACTCAATGGACAAATTTTTCTACTTATTCCAAGTGAAAATTTGCTTGAAACAAGTGAAAATTATTTTTTGCAGTGTTCAACTTAACAGTACAGAATCTGGGCTAAATCTCTCTTATTTATAACACACATAACAGTAACGTGGCCCAGTTCGTTACAGTATGAAGCATCCGTGGTGGTATGAAGAGGGTCCAAGGGAAAAAGAAAGCCCAACCAACAATTTTAAGTTGTTGGTTGGGGAAAAGAATGAAAATATCTTCCCAACAGGAGGTACGCTACTGCTAGGGCTCCAGTGCCACCACTCACGAGTCAAATAATGTTAACTGAATGAAAGTTAGTCCTTTAGTACTTTCTGGTGTGTTGTGTGTGTCTTAGCTGTAATGCAAGCTAGGCAGTTAGCCGAAGCTGTCGCCGGTGACAGGAGATGACATGCATTTTTCAAATTACCATAACTCAATCATTCATGCTATCAACGTAATTCCAACGGATTCTGTAAGCTGAGAAGTGGAGCTTTCCAGTGATACATGGTACATTACGGTAGTGGCAGGAGTGCCTGTGAGGGAGAGGGCGGAAGTCAGCCGAGTAGGAGAGCGTCAGCGTTTGCTATCGTTCGTCCTTTTCGCCTTAGATATATATATATATATATATATATATATATGTGTGTGTGTGTGTGTGTGTGTACATATATATATATATATATATACACATGTATATATATATATATATATGTGTGTGTGTGTGTGGGTGTATACATATATATATGTATACATATACATGCGCAGAGGTCTGTTCTTCTCAAAAAAAATGGACTTAGTGATTTAAACCAGTAAAAACACTAAATAAAGCAGTTTCACATTACAAATAAGTGTTTCTCCTACACTGTTTGGCATGTCGCAGACAGGCCCAGCACCTATTAATATGTGCACACCTTTCTCTCTGATAATTTAATGTGTGGTCACCTTATTTCTGGTCCAGACCCTCATGAGGTTTTTAACAAGAGCGGAATTATACACAGAGGTCTCTTCCTCTCCAAAACAAATGGATACAGTGATTTAAATTGATAAAAACACTGAATAAAACAGTTTCACATGTCATGGAGGGGCTGCTAACTACAGTGGCTGATGCCAAAATGCAAATTGCCCTCCCTAGAGCCAGTTTTTGGGCAATTAACCTAACCTGCATGTCTTTGGATTGTGGGAGGAAGCTGGAGAACTCCACACAGAAGGGCCTTGGCCAGCCAGTGGATTCAAACGCGAGGCCCTCTGGCAGTGATGCAACAGTGCTAACCAATGCACCACAGTGATGCCAACAAAACATTTATTTAAGTTTAGGTTTAAAAATGAGGACAATTTCATTGTGTTACAATACAATATATAACTGAAATGTGATTCCTTCTTTGTCCTTTTTGGCTGCTTTGAGTACTGCTACTGTAACAGCACGGATTGACGGGCATCAAAATCTTAGCAGCAGTTGGCGAGACTGTGTTTTACACGATGCTGCTGTTGTACTGTGCTGCTCTGGCTTGTCTCTGTGTGCTGTCGGTGTCCTCTTTTTGTGCTGCGAAGTTATCAGTAAGTAATTTTCCATTTTATGATGAGCTCAGTGGGCTATGCTCCTAATTACATACTGCAGCTCTGGTCCTTCTCTCTGGCTGTCATCTGCAGACGCAATTCTTTCTGAAGCACTGCTTCTATTTTTGCGGATTAAAAAAAAGAGAAAAAAAGTTGTATGAAATCTTCTGTGGCTTCAGAAAGAGCTGTGTGGAGTCTAATAAATGTCGTCAACTGATGTCACTTGAGTCAGCGCTGATTTGGGTTGGAGTTAGAGAGCTTGCTTGAGGCTAGCGGTACAAGACTACATTTGCTGCTGCTAGCATAAAGGCCCAGACACATCGAACTGACTTCAGAGAGCTAACCACGATCAAGGCCCCTTGCTGCGTTGCCTGACATCGCCATGCCTCGGCCAGAAAGTTGCACATAAACACACCGCAAAGACTACAGCTGACAGCCAACCAGCATGTATATTGTGCGTCTGCGTGAGAGGAAATAACTCTCCAAGCAAGCAGACGGTGGTGGTCTGTAATCGTTATCGTCTGTCTTGACGCTAGTTAGCCAGTTGGAATATTAACAACTCAATCCAATGTTAAAAGAACAGAGCATACTTGAACTCCAGTCAGAGTGATTTCATTCACCCAGAGGCGGAATCATGCTGAATCGGCCAAAAAAATCCGACCGGGGCTGATGAGGGGCAATAATCTGGGACACACTGTACTGACTAGGATGGTAGGTGCTGACCGACCGCCCAACATTTACTGATGGCCAACTGTCGGCTTGGTGCATCAGGGCCTTAACACACCTGATTCTCTAATTGAACTGTCAACAGTCTGAGCTGTCACTTTCATTTTGGGTAATGTAGGTGCCACTTTTTTTAAGGAAGACTAAACTCTGGTTCTGCTATATCGAGTTTGATCATTTTTGTTTTACACCGTCCATCGTGAATGTGAAAGTTTTATAGAACTACAGTGCTAAGTCAGTGGAGTATTCTTTTGACATTTTTGAGTCTTTGATTTTTAGCCTCATCTTAAAAAGTTCTTAAGCTTTGTTATTAATGGAAATAAGTCCCCTGGGTGAATATTAGGAGGATTTTACTTCCGTAAAAACTAAAGGAGTGGGCTGAGCCGTGAAAACCAGCCAGGCAACCACATGTGATTAGTTGGGGTTAGGGTTAACACAGCTCTCTATATTACTATCTCTTTCTCCCATTATGTGTAGCAGCCCAACAGGAAAGGTCCTGGCACTTGCAGTGGCTGGTCTGCTCTTGTTTTCAACCAAAGTAATGAGATGTTGTGACACAGCAGAACGCAGACAGGACCATGACTTAATCACAGCAGAGAGAAGATGAAAAGACAGAGTGCAAGCCACTTCATGTATAATGGATTTATGATAAATGCCCTGACAGTTTAATATTACCATCTTGTTTACATCTCATCTGTTACGTCTGTGCCCATGCCACTGTTAGCTATGTTACAATCAAATTCTCTCTACCCACCTGTGCAGTCTCCAGATGACTGTCTGGAGAAATAACATTGCATTACAAGCAAAGAGATGTTTCTGTTCCACAAACAATCAACACAATAGCTCACAGCTTTCTTCTCAAACTTTCAAATAGTTTGAAATAAAAGGCTGCTGATATGCATGTGGGGGTGTTCTGTGTGGTACAGAGCACAACAAGTAACCAGTTTTTGTGTGTTATGTACTGCACTCTCCTTAGATGCACAGTTGAAGTGCCGTTTCTCACTATGGATCTGAAGCACAGTCTCCTTTTATTTCATTTTGTCTGACAGGAACATTCCCATTAATATTGCCAATGTAACAAGATGTAGCCAAATATTGTTTTTCTTGTATTTCTTTGTTGAATTCTCAACATCTCACTCTGTTTCTATAACCCAGGCCTATTCAGTTGATAGCCCATGGGCCACAGTCTGGCCCAGAAACAACCTATGATTGGCCCAGCATACATTGATCTGATACACCGGTATGACAAAATATGTAGGTGTTTGGAAGAAGCTAACAAGTGATTCATTTCGCTTCATTCTCATCTAGGGCTGTCCCAAACGATTATTTTTTTAGCGATTAATCTAGTGATTATTTTTTCGATTACTCGATTAATCTAACAATTAATTTTTCGATTAGTTTAACGATTATTTTTTTGATTATCGATTATTATTCCATTATTTGCTTAATGAGGGAATTTAAACAATATAAATACCAAAACATTTCTTATTAACATTAACATTTATTGAAACATCAGTGTTTTCCCTACCATTATATTAGGGGCACTTGAATAGGCCATAGCACAATAGCACAGCACTGCTGCATGCCGCCATTTTTTTGTTTGAACCGATGCGTTGACGCAAATAATTCGCATCAACATATTTACGTAGTCAGTGACGTCGATGATGTTGACAATGTCGAGGTGTCGCTCCAACCCTATTCTCATCTCTGTTGACTTGCATATTCTACTGATCGGCATGGATGAATTACTGAATGGGCCTACCCATGGGCCTGGCCTTCACTTGCAAAATGTCATCAAAATTATCACATACCAGCCAGAAAGTGACCAAAAGTTATCACAAAGACAAAGACCACAAAGAGATGCAAAGAGGTATGGTTTGAACCCAATTGCACTAGAGGCAGACAGGACAGTTTGTAATGATCTTTCATAAACTATTTGTCAACAGAGTGTTCTAAAGAACACTGTGGTCCAGAGATACGAGGAGGAGAAGACCAAGGCCAAGGCTGTCATGCAGAGAGTAGAGGCTGTGAGCCTGACTGCTGATATGTGGACCTCCATTAATATGGATGCATATCTAGCAGTGAGCTGCCATTATGTGGATGACTCTACAAAGCTGGCCACAGTGCTTTGGGGAGTGCTGCCTTCCCTGAAGCTCCTACAGCTGGTAACATCACTGCTGCAACGAGGTCTCCCATGGAGGAATGGGGCATTGAAGGCAAAGTGACCTTGATTGTGACAGATGCAGGAGCTAATATGGTTGCCTCTGTTAGAAGTTTAAATCGAAGACATACACTTGGCTTTGCTCATTCACTAAATTTAGTGGTGAAGAAGTCTCTTGATGCAACTCCTGGCCTAGAAGACCTATGCACACTGGCACAAAAAGTAGTCACATTCTTCAAAACCAGCACAACAGTAAAAGAGAAGCTCAGAGAAGTGCAGTAGTAGATGAATCGTCCAGTGATGCTTATTCAGGAGGTGGACACACATTTGAACAGCACTTTCCTCATGCTACAACGCCTTTTCAAAGAGGGACAGTCAGTGGGGGCAGCTTTTGCGATGCTGAGAACAGACGTGAGACCTCTGTCCTCCGAGGACTATGAAACAGCTGCTGCATGCCTGCAATTGCTTGCCCCCTTTTACTAGGCAACAGTAGAACTGTGTGAGGAAAAGAGAGTCTCAGGGTCAAAGGTTATCCCAATGACAAAAATGTTAATGTTATACTTGTATGAAACAATGTGAAAAATAAGCCACAACATAGCTAAACTACTGGGACAGAACTTGGTGTCAGCGATGCAAAACAAGTTTGACACTATGGAAAATCAAACAGCACTGACCCTTTCAACACTGCTGGATCCTAGATTCAAAAACCACTGGATTCTATAATCAAGCACAGGCATCAGTAAAACGACTGACAGCAAAATGCTCACAATTGATAAGATACACACAACCTGACACACCTACAGAAGAACAGCCCTCCACACCAACTCAATCAGCACCAGCAAATGTTGAAAATCCATCATCCACAGGTAATGTTATAAATAGTTAATTGATAAAATGCAGGACAAAATAAGTACAAGTAGAAAAGGGTACAAATTGAAACCTTTCAGTACTGATAATTACCGTCATGTTTGTCTGTCAGATATTATCCTTTGGGAAACTCTGAACAGAGATGCTTCTGTAACAATGACAATGTAACAACATTTCAATGGTTCAGCCAGTAAGCCAGTGGTACATGACTGATCCACCGCTGGAAAGATCAGAAGACCCACTGGCTTATTGGCTGAACCACTGAAATGTGTACCCCAGAGGCGGGGCTTCCATGGTGGCACGGGGGGGCACCCGCCCCCCCTGCAGTCTGATTGGCCACCCCGTGTGCCCCCCCCAACGGCCATTGACTCATCATAATGTCAATCACTGCGTTGCGTAAAGTTACCGACGCTGCATGATAAGACGGAAGCAAAGCCGAAACCTTGTTTGATTAGACTATGTTAAAAACTCATGAAGGCTTTTATTTTGGAAAAAGAAGGAAGTGGCTCCTCGGCTCCGCGCATGAACTCGTGTAACTTCACCAGTCACGGACTTTTTTTCGACGTGATGCTCAAAGGTGCACCGAGCTAAGGTAAGAACAGAACACTACAGGTTCTTAAAAACAATGTTTTGCCAACTTCTGTTCCACTTGGGCCTAATTTGGTTGAATTTGCATGGGAAATTGTTCACTGTGTTTTACTTTAGTTAGCTCTCCATCTGGATAAATGTAGGCTAAACATCTCTCCACTGTTTCAGTAGCGTTAGCATCCTTCGTGTGTTGAGCGTTTTGCTAATAGTCAACAACAGAGTATCATGTTGCCACTGTGATGTGACGGTACAAATAACATGTTGCTTTTCGTTGTGTTTGTGGACACGTTTTTCAATGTAGACTATAGTATGAAACGGAGGCAGGGAGATATCTCCAGCTTCTTCACTAAGAAGAAAATTAGGGAGAGTGACCAGGAGGAGTGTGAGAATCAGGGTGAATGCAGCCAAGCTAACATTGACCAAAATTCCCAGGGCCAGACCAGCGCTCATGGACTTCCAGGTGAAAATGCAGGAATTAGGGAAATGCTTTAAAATGTGTAATGTGTGGTGCTCTCTGCACAATTACAGTTATTTAGTGAATTAAGGAATTTAAATAGGCTACCTCCTTTTAATCATGGTACTAAACCAGCACGCACTTAAAATTGTGTAGTTGTTAAACAGTTCATATATTCATGCTATATATTATTTAAAAAATAATCATGTACACTTTATAATGTATGTTCAATTAAAAATTGAGTTAATTAAGTGCTGACTTTGTCAATCAATACTTTCAGATGCACAAAGGGAGAGGACTGACAATGGTGATGAGTCTGACCATGCTGAGTCAGATGACAGCTGCAGCTACAGCAGTTGCAGCAGCTCCAGCAGCAACAGGAACCCCCCAGTTCATCCGACCTTTGCTACGCCGAAAGGTCCCCAAGGTAGAATATTTATTAAAAATTATATTAACCTATCACCTCAACATCTGAATTACTCTTTTGTATTAATTTTCTGCTGAAATGCAGTTGTCCCTTTATATATTTTAAAGGGCTTGACAATCAAAATGTTACTTTCGAGTTGTTGTTGCTTAATGATCCAACTCAACTTTTATAAAGTTTAATAAAATCCTCATTTAAAAATTCCAGAATCTTTGCATATATTTTTCAAACATTTGCCATAGGAACAATAACAAAAGCATATTTCTTTAATTATTATTTTCTTTAATTGTCAGTGTTGATCATGAGTATTAATTTCCACAGACTTATTTTGGATTTATTTTTAATATTTCCAGACATTTCTCAAACCAGAGCTGCAGGTCCTGCGCAACCTGTCCTGAAGACCTTCCCTCGCACCCAGCACGGACAGGGTAGGACCAGAGCGTTCAGGGCTTCGTCGTACAAAACCTATACCTGGGTGGAATACTCCCAGTGCCAGTGCTTTTTGTTTTGCATGTAGGCATTTTTCACTGCCCTGTGTTCCAGAGACAACGTTCACCTCAGCTACTGGCTTTTCAAACTGGAAAAAGGCCACGTATAAAGATGGAGGTTTCCGCTTACATGCAAGAGCAGAGCACCATCTTAATGCAATGGCGGCATGGACGGAATATCAGCGGGGTGTTGAGAACAATACATCTTTACTCCAGGCAATGGACAAACGGTACCAAAAAAAAGTAGAGGACAACAGGAAGTATATCAAAACAGTTGCTGATGTTTTGCTATGCACAGCCACTCAGAACATAGCACAGCGTGGCCATCGGGAATCAGAAGACTCAGGAAACAAAGGCAACTTTTTGGCCATTTTGGAGCTCATAGCCAAACATGACCCCTTAGTAAAACAGAAAATGGGACATAGCAATGCCAAGTACACCAGCTTCTTTGCTGAGCCTTTTTTCCTCTGCTTGAAAATTGCATATAATTAATAAAATGAGTATATCTGGAACCACAAGGTCTGTCTGAATAATTTTGGTGTCATAGGGAACACTTTGAGGATTTGTTGAGTGGCCAAGAAAAGCAAGATGAAAACATAAGCAATGTAATATTGAAGTGGGCAGCCTTCATTTTTGTTACTTTTGGGCGGCCCCCCCAGATTTATTGTTGTCACGCCCTGTGCCCCCCACCAGAAAATTCTCTGGACCCGCCCCTGGTGTACCCTCATCTGTTTAAACTAGCAAAACATTTTTTATGCATGCCAACATCATCTGTTTCTTGTGAGCGAGAAATTTTCCAAATGTGGAGACGCTGGGAGCAAAAGAAGAAACCGTCTCATTCCAAAAACTGTTGAAAAAATAATGTACCTCACAGTGTTTCCCATTAATTAACGAAACTATGGCGGCCCGCCATAGTTTAATTTGACCCGCCATAGTTTCTAAATAAAAGATTTAGGCTGCCGAAAGTATTGACTTCTCATGATATAAATAATATCTTGAATGCTGTAGCGTTTTGTGCCAATGTGCTCAGGCTGTCAGATCCAGCGCTCGACAGTGCGAGCATTTCACTCGACTAAAAATACGTGTGCGAACTGTAAAAAATATTTAGGGGCACATGTGCGCATAAAAAAAAAATCAGCCGAAGCAGCCTATATTTTTGTCAATAAAAAAATATGATAATCTAACCGCAAATGTTGGAGGAACCTCTTCCCTCTTCCCCGTGTGACACGGTTATGGGCGGTTTTCCAAGCCACTGTCAGCACAATGAATATAAGTCCCACTGTCGGCTGGGTGGAAATAAGTCAAAGGGCTCTAGTTTCCCGGCGCAGAGCTAGTTTCGAGCAGCGCAACCCGAGGCGCGCTCAGTTTGGTAGTTTGGCAGACCAAGGTGCGCTGAGATGGGTGTGGTGGCGCAGCAGGGGGAGGTGTCGACAGATCCAGCTTGGCGCAGTGACAGTTTCGTGCCAAAAGGCTTCGCTGAAGGTGCGCTAAAAGCTCGCCAGCTGAAACCAGGTCTACTGTCAGTGCAGGTGGAGCGCAGCCGGAGTAAGCCAAAGTTTGGCTGACCGGCAGACAGTGCGCACACGTCACCAAAACCTCATAGGCAGGTTTCCAGAATATCAGGCACATTAACAATGCAATAAATACCCACAAAAAACACTATTCAATGCAACTATCTGCAATCAGCACATAAATGTATCTCTATATCGACTGTCCCGTCACATCTGATGTCAGATCAAAGGGGATTGGCACCGTTTGGCACGTTTGGCACGCGTAATGGAAACCCAACACACAGCTGCAAACTAATGAGTTCACATCCCTCTCAGCCAACCACAAACAGCCACAGCATCAGATAGGGAGTATATATTCAGCATCTGTCATCTTAGAAAAGTCAAAAGAAAAGAAACAGAGTGAGACTGCGAGAGAGAAAGAGAGAGCGCGCGCACGAGAGAAACGCATCATTGATTTACAATTGTGGTGACCTCCTCCCAGGCTACCTTTGCATCATCAGCCCGTGGAGGTCTGCTCGCAGTTCCATATATTCGGATACCCCCCGCCCCCCCCCCCCCCCCATAGTTTCCCAAAATCCTGTGGGAAACACTGACCTCATTAAAAATCTTTGAGTGTTCCCCATCCGACATAATCACCCCATGCCACAATTACAAAAGCACACCCAACCTATGCCATATTTTCCCAGCACTCTCTCCTCAATAACACAAAACACACATGCATAATCTATATTTTTAAATAGAACAGGATATTCAGTCTTAGTGTGTGTGTGCATCAAAGAATATTCAACGCAAAGACACTTTGAATACAAGGGTGATCAAAGCACAGATGCTTCAGAACAAAAGGTCTTTTGAACAAAAGTAAAGTAGTTTCTCCAACAGTGCTCATTAAGGTGTGTGTGTGTGTGTGCGTGTGCATGCGTGTGTGTGTGTGCGTGTGCATGCGTGTGTGTGTGTGTGTGCACGTGCCTGCGCGCGCACGCGTGTGTGTGTGTAATTAAAAGCCACCTGTCCACCAACTAGCCGGTCTAATTTGACTGCAGCCTTACACTTTAACATGAGAGGTCACTGTAACTGAAGCTTCGTGTAATGAACCCATTTTTGAAAGAATTGGCTCAAGTGGTTCAGTGCTTCACAAAAGCCTAATTTGCCCATCAATACTGAATGGGAGCAGACAAAGCAGGAGAGTCAGAGGCAGGCGAAGTCGGCAACGAGAAAGCAATCTGGGAACAAATGCTGGAAAGTCTTGCACAGGAATGGCAAAGCAACTACAGTAATAACCAAAAAAGACATACAGTTACCTCAAAGACAGCTAAACCATCACAAAAAAACAAAACAAGAAGACAAAATAACTACAAAGAGACACCAAACTACCTCAGGGGAGACACAAAACAACTACATGGAGACAGAAAATGACCACAGAGAGACATAAAACCACAAAAAGAAGCAAAGAAACTGCAAGGAGACACAAAACCACCGCAAAGTCTGTGTGTCTTGCGCCTATGTAGGAGAGGTGGTGGGGTCCTTTGTATGTCTGTGGCAACCTCCGGGGTTGAAAAATGAAGCCAGCACGCAAGTGCCAAAGTTCAAGTTGAATGGCCACTTGAGGCTGGCTGCAGAAACCAGTTAATCCTCATAGACCTCCATGTTAAAAAGCCCAACTTTATAGCAGAAATAAACATGTTTACAGCCTGGTACAAGAAACAAGTTTGGCCTCGACAGCAAATGTAAGGGTGATGGATTTTTATGTAACTCACCCATTTATATTTTATTAAGGCTTAAAGTCAACCATAATTAAGGTTAGATCTATTGCTACTGGTAAGTCATTCTGAGTGGGTAGCTCTGCTTGTCAGAATACCGGTCCACTTGAATTTGTAATCGAACAGCCCTACCCATTCTGTATGAATGCATGTAGTTATACCAACCATACAGCATGTACTTTAAACGCTGTAAATGCTTACTGTACTATACAAAAGAGTGACAATATTCAATATGTGATGCACTGCATGCCAAGGTCCTGCTGTCTCTGAACAATGTGTGCCTGTGTCACCGGAACAACTCCTACATACTTTCATTGTGAGTGCTGATGTGCTGATTCTCTTCCACTGCTTTGTAAAAAGAGCTGCTTTTACTTTTATTATACAGACACATATAAAATGTACCCTTCACAGAAAAAACTCATTGGTTGTTGGTAGAAAGTTGCTCAAATGAATTTCAGTATCAATAACTGTTATTTAACAAATACAAATTCCTGGATGACATTAAAAGGAACACTGAATCATGCATGTTTTCACTTTACAGTTACCCTGGCAATTTGCTCTGAAGCAGACTTGGACTGGCCATCGGGCAATTCTGGCAAATGCCAGATCGGCCAGCCCATGTGCAGGTTGAAGCCAACTAAGCTATGTAATGTCTGGTTGTTAAATTTTTGTTAGATTGTTTTTGTCAAATAGTTGTAAATATCAAAGTTTGTCACAACGGGTCATTCAGTGGGATCATTTCCCAAGATTAGCAAGGTAAAGAAAAGAGGACACTGAAAAGACCGACAGTATTGCGTTTGTCAATGTATCTTTTCGTCTTTGGCAGACACAGGCAGTGCTTCTCAAAGTCAAGGATACTTCCTTGGTAGCATAGGTCCTCTCAAGTCTGGTCCTACAGTGGCTAGGCAAAACTCCTTTTGAGAATTTAGTGAATACACAGCGGAATAGGCTAGCAAGTGCCCAGGTGTGCATCATTTAAGAGGCCCCGCCTTCAATTCTGGCAAATCATGCGCAAAGAATTGTGGGTACTTCATGCCTGCTGATGCATCCTTAAAAATTCCCTGAGGGAAGGACTTGGTCCTCAGTAGAGTTCAAAGGATCCTTGACACTGAAACAGTCCAGGGTGTTAAAATAATCCATTGAATGGTGAAATTTAATGTTTTTAGCTAGCTACAGGCATTTTGTTAGCATTTCAGCCCAGTGTTGCATATTGCGACACCAACAATTTTCCCCTCCATTGGGCGTGGTTGTCAGAGTATGTAAGTATTGTCTCTATACTGTAAGGTCGGTGCAGTGGTATCAGCCATTGTCACCTCCCTCCATCCCATCAAGCAGGGGTCGCGTTAACTGGATATTCTCGGTCATTGACCGTTTTTTACAACAATGACCGGAAAATCTGAAGGCTGTCGGTCATTTGACCGGTTGCAATTACCACCCCTGCCCACTTGGCGGCGGAGTGCACAGTCAGTGGTTTAAGTGGCTGCCGTATTCACACTGCAGAGAAAAGGTCATTCATCCGCTTCATGTAGCGTTGTTGACATAACGGCCTGGACACACCGGACACGGAACCAAGGCACGGCGCCCAGCAGCGAAGGCAGTTTTCAGTCAGCGCCCATGTTAACCTATCTGACTGTCCACACAGGCCGCTGAGCAGAGCGGAGTAGAGGCAGCGCCGCAGTTCGGCGTCTGGTCTATTTTTCACGGGAGCCGCGAGCACTTCTGTCAAGCTGGATCGAGCAGATTGCACCAAACAGGAAGTCGGACACAGAAAAGACGAGAGAATCCGGCCAATTTTCAAAATAAAATAACAATAGCACGCACTGAGGAACATGAGGAGAAAATACCGTGTTTATAATTTAAAATAACACAACAGTGCATAACCAAACACATTTTTCAATACCATAATCACTTCATTACAATTTTAATTTTGTGTCACCGAGCCTACAGGCATAACTACATAACACCCTGGACACACCGGATGTGTTAGTGACGCGTTAGTGCCGTCCGGTGTGTCCAGGGCGAAGCCTAATGGCACGGGTGTGTGGATGTCTGTTCATATTTTCGTTCATGTCCTTATTAATGCACACTTTATAATTTGCTTGTTGGATTTATTAAAAACGAACAAATGAAAACTAAATGTCTTTGAATATCTTTATTATCATTTAAAAACGAAAATTAAAATGACCAGTAAAAATAGATTATGACCGGATTTTTACAACCCTGTCAGTCAAAATGACCGGCGACGAAAAAGTCTAGTGCAACGCCTGCCATCAAGTGGAGATGCCCATCATGTTATTTCAAAGGTCAAGCAGGAGAGGTAAAGTGGGAAATAAACTAAATCAAGAGAAAAATCAGAAAAAGTGAGTGGAATATAAATACAAACTAGATGGATAAAGGAACTATAAAAAAACAAAACGTGGAGCTGAAAAGGTCAGAGACAAAAGGAGAAAGAAAAAAGTACTTGATGCTGATGCTGCAAAGTCTTTGTAACATTGGCAATGATAAAAGTAACTGTAGACGGCACCAAACGCAGAGGAGGAAAGAAAGGAAAGAGCAAGGTGATACCAGCAGAGTAACTTTACAGGCCAGGGGCAAGAAGAGAATGTCACCCTCTGCTGCTGAGGATGACAACATGACAACTTCTCAACAGGTGATACCACTATTGCTCGGCCAACTCATGTAGTGACAGTTAACAAAATCTTGTTTAGATGCAGGTGCCTGAATTGATAAAGTTTGTAAAAAGTCTGGAGGGTGCTGGTAGGGCTTGTGGGAAGCAGTGGGGCTGCACCAAATAAGGAAAATGCCAGGGCTGAATTTGGTTCCAAGTCCAACTCTGATTTAAGCTCTTCATATGTGAGAACTAGTTTTTATCATAAAACCATAGACTGTATAAAATAATGGACGTAGTCACCGTGACGTCATCCATCCGTTTCTGAAGAGTGTATTTGAAGCTCAAAATACTCCGCTCTGGACGTCGCCATCTTGGCAGTGCCTGACTCCGCCCAACTCCCAGATAATCAAAAATGGGCAAAGAGGCGGGTCGAAGGAAGCCTGGTTGCTTAAACACGCCCACCTCGCTCGGCGCTGCTAAGTTAGCTAAGGCTAACAAGCTAGGCTAACAAGCTACAAGGCTAAGAAGCTACGCTACTTTGGCTAGCCCTGCCAGCTCCCTCACGAAGCTTGAGGTAAGTTGAGTTTAGCTGAAACTAACGTTATACAACAAACCTTGAAACAACGATTCAGCTGTTATCTTAAAAAAAAAACGCTTCAACTTTTTTTTAAAATATATAACGCTAATTTTTTTATTACACTCATTTTACTTTCATATGCAGTGTGGAGCATTGGTGACAGCTATGTCCGGCGTGGTGTCCAGAGAGCTGCAGAGACCTTGGGAATCACCCTCAGTATGCCGGGCGTCCGTGTCTGCTGGTTTGGCTGGGGTGGACTGCAGTGGGGAGGCCTTCTCTCCTTCTTTTCCCACTCCCTACGAGGAAGAGCAGCACCAGATGTCCTCATCATCCACTGTGGCGGCAGTGACATGAGGAAGGTCAGCAGTGTCAAGCTGGTCAGCATGATGAAGGAGGACCTGCACCAGCTTCACCTCCAGCATCCTGGCATTAAGATAATATTTTCTTCATTGGCCCAAAGGTACAGGTGGGAGGCTGGTGGCAATCCAGCAAAGAATGATAAGGCCAGGAAATGTGTTTACAGTTAGAAATTATATGTTTTTAAGTAAATTAGTTAATTGTCTTAAAGACCACCTCCAAACACAGTGAACTGCTTACAGTTGGCAGTGTCACTGCTTTTGAATTTGGGCTTTAGGACACATTTTGTTAGGCCTGATCATAGCCCAGACTGTCAAGGCTAATGTAGAGTTTTTGATATTCATCTATAACTTGTTTAAAATGTCAATAAATTCTATTTATATTTGCACTCCTTTTGTCTTTGTTACTGACTGAATGTTGTATTTCACAATCAAATCTGACTGTCAATTGAAAGGGCAAACAAATCATACACTACAGATAAAACATTAAGTATTAATGTTTAACATTGTCACTGACAAAAAATTAAGCAGTCCATTTCTGTGTGGGCCTGATTATTTTAACTTTGTACTTGAAGATAACTAAGCACCTTACACCCAGCAGCAGAGCCTGAGAAGATTTTGGAGAGTAACCTTTGTTTGCTGCTCTGTTAGAAGTCTAGTTTTAACACAGAAGAATGTGACTGCATAAAAGGGTTCAAAGTGAAAAACAAAGAATTAGCTGGACACAATAGTTTTGAAGCCCCCAAGGAGGTGTCACTTATTCGCTATGTTGCCAACTCTGAGAGGGTCTTCCTCACGCAAAGGTATTGTGACTTTTTTTGTAGTGAGGCAAACAGAAAGATAATCAGCCAGTTATGTGTTGTTTTTTTTAGCCTCACTATGTAAGCCTCAATACCGAGCAATACCCACAGAACCTTCTCATATGTCACAACGTCACAAATAAATAATACCTCCTATGGGACTTAAAACTATTCAGTGTGCAGATATTTCCTTGTTTTTCACAAAAGGAGAATCGTTTCTCAGTGAATTTTCTTCATTTGTCTTAAAGAAATGTCCAAACAAAACCAGCACATAACATCAGCTTTTCTTTTTTTTTTACATTCTGCTAAGATAAATGCAAACTTGGGTAAATGTTAACACATAAATGAAAACATTAAGATGCCATTAATAACTATTATATTTTGTTAAAGGTTTAAATCACCACTATATTTCCAATCATCACAGGAAACTGATGAAAGACAGCTTTCAAAAAAATTGCTTTTACTCTAAAGTAAATTTTGTCTGATCCATTTTATATAGCAAAAGTTATAACCATTACACAAACAGTTTAACAAAATTAAGTCAAAGCTTGCATTCATGAAATCATCACTATTAAAAGGTTACAAAAAGTACACATGAAATAAATGAAAGATTTATAACAGTAATTATAAAACCTATGGATTAGGACCCAGTGTCATAATTTGCAAAATCTTAATTTCTCGTGAAACAACCTGAGGTACTGTATAAAAAAAGGTGTCTTTATCCTGGAGTCAGTGCTGAAGTGATGACTCTCAAAGTGTTCACTGCACAGATGGGAAGTCTTGTTTGGAGTCCAGTTCTGTCTCCTCGTGTTGAGTGTCCACTGGTCCAGTCTGTCTGGGTCACCTAGAGGAACTTTACACAGACAAATAGATATTAAAAGTAATATATATGTTAGGTAACCTACTTCACAGACACCTTTACATGCAAACAATACAACTTAAATTACTTCAATGTTCAACAGATCATAATCAATTTATGTTAGCAAAACAAAAAGGTGGTGGCCATCACAGTCCCCATATTCTGTCTGTGCATTATCTATTGTTGTGTAACTACACGCCTACAGGCCTATATCATACACTAGTCTTCTTAATATTTTATATGTGACAGTCAAATGTCACATTAGTTTTTTTAATCACGTTACACACCTTATTGTAATTTCACACAGTTAGCCACTTTTTAATTTACATAACGTTACACAAGTATAGCCTTAATGTTACGTTAAAGTTACACTGCTCATATGACAACGTTAACATTGCATCACGTTAGCTAACTAACATGGTGGACCTTTATTTTCAAACCTCACACAGCCTCAGCCTTTTGTTCAAAATATTCTCTCCCTAAATGCCTAAATCCTAACACTTCTCTGTCAGGCTCTGACTTCGATACATCCCCGGACTGGCGTCTTGCTCGAAGGCTAACCGTTAGCTAGCTGGTTAGCTAGTTAACGAGCTAAGCTTGTGTTGTATTGTCTGTGGCTCTGTAACTTGATGTGGATGTTGCTACTGTGATACAGGTCGCATTTGAAAATGAGACCTCCGGTATCAACGTGATTTTACATGTATTAAATAAAGGCTTAATAATATAATAATAATCTGACAAGCTAGGTGGTGACCGCAGACACCGATACACGCTGCTGACAAGCTAGGTGGTGACCGTAGTGACCGCAGACACCGATACCTGCTAATTAGTGCTAACATATAAGCATAAATAAAATAATACTAGAATTTCCGAATTTCACTTACCGAAAAACCTGGAGCACATACTTCTTGGACGGTCTGTATAATTAATCAAACAGCAAGCCATATTACTCCAATATTTGCCTGAAAAAATATCCAAAAGGCACAAACACGGCTGAGAGGACAGGTTCAATGCCTTGAACATGGGCATGAATTGGCTGAGTTGACGCCGAGCAGACGACCGAGTCTGAGCTCAGCTCTGCCGAGCTCCGCACAGCAGAGCCAGCGGCTAGTTAGCATGCTAGTTAGCCACCTGTGATGGTGCGACCTGTCACTCAAAGTGACCACACCCTTAATTATGCGCCTACCCTTGATTTAATTGCTGATGTGTTACCGAATGCGCCACGGCATCACATGACTATCTGGTGCTCACAACTTAATGTGTTCGCTAGTGTGCTGGCTGGTGAGTGACGCAGCCAGTGGTTTTGCATACTACCCAGAGGGCATTTCGGACCGTGTTGAAGGCTACTTAAAATAGCCCATTTTATGTTCTTTTATAGCCCTTTAATTTTTTTTTTGTAGTTTAGCCTATTTTATTGTTGTGGTTGGGGCTGGGCTAGTTTTGTGTGCAACCGTAACCAAGAGTGTCATATCGTTTAGTGACTTCCCTCAATCGTAGGAATTGGAGAACAAACTACATGGCTGTTAACACGTAAAAACACTTTTGTAATGCAATACAGTGCAGAGCTGTGTCTGTATAATAGAAAGCAGTTATATCAAGCTATCTGGCAAGACCTCTGATTGAAATACTTGCCTTAACAAATGCTAACGGGCCGGAATAGTGGCGGTCGGAATACTGGCATAAATATGGTCGGATTATTAGAAAAATGAAAATAGAACTCTATGGTCAGATAACTGGATAGTCGGAATAATGAGTAGTCGAACTATAAGGTAGTTGGACTGACGCCACACACTCCATATCACAGGCATCCATTAGCCACGCTCTCCTGTGATTTGTTGATTAAATAAATTAATTGGACACACAATACATAAAATTCCCATATACAGCAGCAGAACAGGTCCCAGTCAAGGGGTGATTCAATTCCATTGCTGGTCTACCCAACACTGTTGGCAAAAGAGACTACACACGTGTGCTTTAAGGCACTCTCTCCAGATCCGTTCCCATACCTCAACTGAAAGCAATTCCAATCCATAAATGTTCCAATCCAACAAATCTGTGATTGCCAGAACCACCATTTACACAAAAGATCTGTTGGTATGTGCCTGAAACAAGGAGCTGTTGGAGACGCATGGCTTACACATATTTGAGTCAGTTGATCAGCAGCATCCACGTCCTTGCTCCGCCATCAAACGCACCATAGGCAGCATTTCATCATTCAGAGTTTGAAGGGTAGTCATGGCTGGCTGTGTCTTATACAACACTGCCATGAAAAGTAGTGCACCACTCCCCCCTCAGCCACCATAACAAGTGGATGTTCGTCCTGATCCACTCCTGAGACTGGTCAACAATAGTCTGTTCAAGTCAGACAGAAACTGATTGTTTGAAACTAAATAGTTTTAAAATTAATTTGACTTATGCCCTGTGCAAGAATTTTCTGACCTCAGATTTGAGACGAAAAACTTTAAAACTTTAAAAATGTTGCGCCCTTCAGCGGATACAGCATTGAATGAACTTGTCACAGGCAAGGAGGACCCAAAATGCAGGACAGCAAGCCGGTGGATTCAAAAAGATACTTTGATTAAAACTCAGGCTTACAGGCAGATGTGATGCATACCAGGCGGGAACAATCAGTAGGAAAAAAAGAATGCAGGAAAACCTCAAGGAAAGTGAAAGGACGGTCCAACAGAGAACAAAGTGACAGGGCAGGTAGACGTAGGCAATATTGACTGGGGAAGTGAGAACAGGTGAGTAGGCTGCAGGACTAGTGAGGAACAGGTGAAAATCATCAGGGCGGGGCAGACAATCAAAAAGGTGAGAAAACACACAAGACAAGAAGTATAACCAGACATGACACATAAGGAGTGAACCTACAAAGCAAAATAGGAAACAGACTAAACATGAAAGAATAAATGAACAAGGAAAAACACAAGTCCACAAGATGACACGCTAGACACAGAAAAAACAGAATCATGACAGAGCTAGTAGTGCATAGTTTTTTGTGTGTTATTTCATAACCAGTACTGACACTTCTAAATATACCATCTTGTTTTGCATTTGCAGAAGTGTCTCCACTTTAGAACTATTCAAGCTTTTTTGTTGTTGTTGTTGTTGTTTGGAATCCGGTGCTCCAGCCCCTTTAGTCTTGTGTTTTGGCATTCTTGACTTATTTCTCTCTTTTCCTATCAGTTTCTGTGTGTGTTGGGGTCTGTACTGTACATGGCCCTACAGTCTAAGCCCTTTAAAGGAGATCTGTGGGCCTTTTACCTATGCTAACTGGATGGACTTACACACACATTCAATTTATTAGGACAGTGGTATTCGTCATTATAAAAACACATCATCAATCTAATATGGACTTTTCTAAGGATCTCTTTTGAAAAGTAAATTTAAGAAAAACGTAAATGTTAGTAAGTGAGGCCCATTATGTCTGCTGTCCATAACAAAGGACAGAAACTGCACAACTTAACTTGTAATCTGTACAAATTGCGATTCAGGACAGAAATCTGGCTGTTGTCTTAGACTCAGATCTATGTTTTTGTTGTTATATTAAATCAAACATCAGTCTTTTGTCATCTGAAGAAAATTGAGGGCTGATGTCCAAATGCATATTCATATGGAGCATGTTAGACTATTGTAACAATCTTTTCTCCGGTCAACCACAGAAAACTCAACAGAAACCTTTTCAAAATTCAGCCACTAGAGTCCTCACCAAACAAACAAATATGAACATATTTTTGACATAAAGCATATTTTAAAGTCTCTGTACTGGTTACCTGTATGTCAGATTATCCATTTTTAGGCCAGTGACAGTTGTGGCCAGAGGCATTAATGTTTGGGTTGTCCATCCTTCTGTCTATCTGTCCATCCCATTTTCGTGAACGCAATTTATCAAGAATGCTTTGTGGGAATTTTTTCAGATTTAGCACAGTTGATCACTTAGACTCAACAATGACCTAATTACATTTTGGTGATCAAAGGTCAAGGTCACTGTGACCTTGCATTGATATAATTGTCATAAACACGATATCTCAAGACCACATGGAGGGAATTTCCTCAAATTTGGCACAAATGTCTTGGACTTGGACTCAACAATGAATTGAGATTGGTGCTAATTTTCCAATCAATGCCAATGAGATTATTCAGGTGGGTGGAAACACATTTTTTATTAAAGAAACTTTTGTCTGTGCTTTGATTTTGTCAAAGTATCTAATTTTTTTTGTAAACTGTTTAAAAAAAAAAATAAAATTCTAAAGCCGTTTGAACCACCACTGTCTATAAAATGTACTAAGAATAATTTAGATTTAATTACTCAGTAAAACTTGTTTGTGCTGCAACTTCTATGGTTTTGAAATAGAATGTCTGCACCATAGAACATGTTGTGTTAATGAAAGATTTTATCCTGAACTAGTCCATTTTATTTCATTGGATGTTAAATAACCATAAATAGATTTGTATATATATTGCCCTTTTTAATTTTATTTCATTAATAAGAATACACTTTTGCCTATTTTATTTTGTATAACAAAATTATTAACCAATGCAGTAAGTTGAGTTAAAATTATTATGAAACAACTTTGAAAAAATACTGAGTTATAGATAAAACAATTTGCTAAGCTTCTTCTTTTTCCTTTATGTCTTGATAAAGGAAGCTGTCAGCCAAGATGTTATGTTAAGAGGAAAAGTTTATTCAGCCACACTTCAGACATCAGGTATACAATTCATATCAGATAATATTTAAAATGATGTTGAATAAATACTACAATAAATACAATTAATCTTTAAATACAATAAATAAATTACAATAAATACTTAAATTAAAATCAATACTGAATGATAAAAACACATAAATAAGCAAAAGAATACATACCAAGAACAACAATTACATTAACAATGTTACAACATTTCTAAAAAGAGATTCATTATTCTATTTTTTCTACTTTTAAAAACAGGAACAGGGCCAAAGTCCCATGCAGCACTATGCAAAATTCCAAGAGGATGTGCCCATCCTTGCAGCATTTTTCTCTGGGGCTGACCTGAAGCCAGCCTTCAGGCTCTCCAGGGAGAGCATCAACATGCTGGTGCAGATGCTGCCCAGGGAGAAGGCCCATGGATGGAGCCAAGAGGTGGAGGTGCTGGTGACCATTTACTGGCTTGCCTGTGGTGCCTCTTACAGGGTGGCTGCAGACATATTTGGAATGCCACTCTCCACTGTGTGCAGAATTGCCCACAATGTTGTGGAGGAAATGATCACCGTGATCCATCGGGTGATTCATTTCCCCAAACATGAGGAGATGGAGGTGGTGGGGGCTGGGTTTGAGCACCTTGCCGGCCATGAGGCATTCCGCCGTGCTGCTGGTGCCATCGATGGGTACCACTTTAAGATAATTCCCCCTGCAGAGCCACAGAAGAAAAGTTACATCAATAGAAAGCTTTTCCCCTCAATTGTACTGCAGGGCATCTGTGATTTCAAAGGTGCCTTTTTGGATGTATACATTGGCAATCCAGGGTCCGTGCATGATGTGCTGGTCCTCCAGAGATCGCCAATGTACAAGCATGCCCTGTATCCACCAGCTGGGCACTTTCTGCTGGGAGATGGAGGATACCCATGCCTCCAGCATCCTGTGGCCATCATGACGCCATACCGCCAGCCTGTAGCAAGTAAGAACACACACACACACCAACACAAAACTGTCACTTTGTTGACTTTGAAATACATTATATTCATTACCTGAATTTTGATTGAAAGGTGCAGTTCAGGCGCGGTACAACAGGCACCATGCACCATGCTCCATATTCCTGAGGGCCCTGGAGATCCGGCCTCTGTTTGCACCGAAGGTGGTTGCCGCCTGCTGCATTCTCCACAACATCTGTGCAGCAGTGGGTGACATCCTGGAGGAGGAGGAGGAGGAGGAGGATGAGCAAGATCTGGGCCCTGAATGTGAGGTCCCCTCAGATGCCAGGGAGCTGTCAGGGAACGGTGTCCGTGGAAGGGTCGCTGCACAGCTGTCTGCTCCCCATCACCTACCGGGAACTGCCCATTGGTTCGACAGCCCATTGGTTCGACATCCCATTGTTCCGACCATATTAAACCCATTGTTCCGAAATCATCATGATGCCCTGTGGTTAAGGTCTGGTTAGGTTTAGGCACAAAAACCACTTGGTTAGGGTCAGGAAAAGATCATGGTGTGGGTTAAAATGAAAAAGAAAGTGACGAACACATAAGCCGTGAGCCTGCTCCGCCTCAAGCCGGTCGCGGCGGGCGTCCGTTCAGCACCGCGGACAGTCGGACTAATGGGATGTCGAACCAATGGGCTGTCGAACCAATGACATGGACCCTCACCTACCTGCATGCCTTAATGAACATGATTACACCTGAAATGTTCAAATGTTCATAAGATATGTGGATAGATAGATAGATCAATGATAGATAGTTGATGGATAGATAAGTGTTCATTTGGTTTTTTTCTTATCTGATTTACATTTTCCTTCATGACTAATGACTGTACATGTTCATTTGTTGTCGTTCTTTTTCTTATGTCTGATTGACATTTCCCTTCATGTCTGTATAGATAGATAGATAGATAGATAGATAGATAGATTGATAGATTGATAGATACATGTACATTTTCATTTGTTCTGTTATTTTCTTCTGGCTGATTTACATGACTTGTTGACTGTTAATAATTGTATATGACTGTTTTTGTTTTGTTGTAAATATACTGATGCCATCATAACAGAATTCAGATCTTTATTAAAACTTATCAACAAGTTTTTCAAAAATGTTTAACAGCCTGTCGTCTCGCTGGGCAGCTGCCCTCTCCCTCTCCTCCTCTCTCTTGTCAGCTGCCCTCTCCCTCTCCTCCTCCTTCTCTGCCTGCTCCTTGAGAAGCTCAAGGAGACCCTCACTGCCCCTCCTCCTTTTGGAGGGTCTCTCAGCTTCTCCGACTCCTCCAGCGGAGGAGGTGGAGGGCTGAGGGACAGAGGCTGGTTATGCTGACTGTGCTGACTGTGCCAACTGACGTGGCAGTCAGGTTTGTTGCAACAACCAGGGGTAGACTGATTGAATGCTGCCCCTGGAGTGCAGTATCCATCACACTGTACCATGGCCAGGTGGCAGCAGTCACACTACCAGCCTCTACCCCTTTACCTGTGGGTGGGTCTCTGAGCTCCTGAAAAAGAGATATTGGTTACTATGTTATGAAACAGATCTGTGTTAGGTTTATGTGGTTTATCAAACTAAATGTATATAGTTTCTTTAAAAGGGAATGACAGGACAGCTATTTCAGGATATAATACCAAGCAGAGAAACAGGAACACTACCTTGTACTTATCCTTTAAATTGTTCCACTTCTTTTTGGCCTGCGTGGCAGTCACCGGCAGGCCAGAAGTGGCAACAAATTCCCTAGGCAAAACAATAACAAACAAAGACTGACACACTGCCAATTCACTAAGATATTAACCATAATGTAATGTAATAATGTAATAATACACACGTGTTTATTATCTATGAACGCTGACACCGCTGTCATCTAGCGGACCTCAGTCACATTCAACTGGGCTCTATATTAATACATCGACCACGGGTCTGAAGTTTAACTACGCATGAAAACACTACGTTCTGTGACAAAACAACAGTAACATATCGGTAATAACGACTTACAATTGTGCGCCTTTCCCTCACTCGCCATTTCCAATGGTTGTTGAAATGCATGCTGGGATACCTGGCCATCTGAAGTCCACACAAGTCTGCTCCGATGCATCCCCGGTAAAAGGGGCGTGGTGAGAACACATCCGGGCATTTGGACTGAACTTGGCTAGATGTGAACTTTGAATTGGAACAGTACTTGGGCTGCGACTGATGACGTATCAGAAGTCCACAAGAACACAAGTCCGCACAAGAATGCATATTGAGAAACAGCTAGTCAGTTGAACAGCGCACTTTCCTGCCAATATGGCTGTGTTTTGATTTTGACTGTTGCATGCCGGGATTGCGTGATGTCAGCTACCGGAGCTCTATAGAGTGTGCCAGGGCTGACGTCAAAACCCGGAAGTTTAGCATTGCGCTGCTTCCTGGAAGAGAAAGTGAATGTGATTTTTGCATTGCGTTTTGGATTATGTCAGAAAATAAGCTCTGTGGCTAACACAAGTTTATGATACTTACAGGTTTTGTTCAGCGAGATAATCTTCACATATGAACACCTTTCATACCGCATTTGAAGCTTAAATGCGATCGCCAGAAGTAAAAAGCTAATGTTAGGCTTTAACGGACTACATGACTACTCCACAGTCGCATGACTCTTGATGCCACCGCCACTTAGCTTTCAACTGATTTCAGCCGCTTTATTTTAAAAACATTGTATAATGGGGAAATCGGACTGTTTAAGCTAAATAAGAAGCTGTAATGGTGGACTGCCAGCACTCTCGTCTGTTCGGGGGTGATGACGTTTAATGTCCCCGACAGGGTTTGTAGTCATATTGAGCAACTTGTTAGCAACCGCCTTTTTTACGACACGTAAAAGCTTCAAAATTCACAAGTAGGGTATTTACTGACGTGTTTTATGTCATAGAACAAAACCTGAAACTCGCTTAAGCTTTTGTTAACCACAGACCTTATTTGAGGCATTTTACCAAAATCCCATTCAAAAAACGTATTGACTTTTAGACGAGAGAACCGGAAGTGCTAAAAGCACTAACGGAGTTCCGGGTTTACTGGCACACTCTATTTCACCACATCTACAGCACAAAAAACAATATAGGCCTACAGCGCGCCATGGTGTCTTGGTGCCGTAATTGCAGCCAAAGGCCTGTCATTCACAGGAGAATATCGTCATTCTTTTGGAAAACATGTCCTTATTTTGGACAAGTTATTTGTCTCGCTAACGTAAATAATATTCATTACATTGAAAAATACATAATTTCTGATAAAATAGTGGTTGTTAATGTTTTGTTAGAGACCCCACAGATGTATGGTTTTACAGCTTTCATGGGAGCTAATGCCCTCTTTATGGGAGCTCAGCTCCCACTGGCTCCAACATAGTTCGAACCGTGTATCAAAGCCTGTTTAAAATAGAGAAAAAAGTGAACCCTTCTGTATATTTGGGATCCAAACAACATTGTTTTTCTCTGTATGGTGATCTCAGTGAAACTGGAGGTCTATTCATTGCATTACCTAGGGAGTCAAACATTATCTCCTCTTCTCAGCAAGGTCTTGAGGGTCTTAAAGCATGTGATTTACACTGAATGTCTCAGCGTAAATCACACGGTTCTTGAAGTATGTGGATGCATGAATATGAGGCATATAAGAGCATGAAAACCCTCCGCCTCAGCCTTCTTCCCACACACATACTCCTATTTGATAGCAGTGAAGGTAATAATGTTCCATAGGGGCTCCATGAGGCCAACACACAATGACTCCATTAAAATGTACAATCAACTTGAAGCTCTGTCAAGAAAAAACTTGACATCCGCATAATAGCTTTCTGCTTTAAATGTTTGCATATGCGGACTGAAACCTCTGTCTGGAAGGGAGGTATATAAAAATAAATAAATAAATAATAAAATTCTCATACCATATATTGGGCTCTACTTTTAGTTGCGCAGCGCAAGGTGGCGCTGGGTGGCGAACCCGCGCAGAGCTAGTTTCGAGCAGTGCAACCCGAGGTGCGCTCAGTTTGGTAGTTTGGCAGACCGAGGTGCGCTGAGATGGGTGTGGCGGCTGGATGCAGCTTGGCGCAGTGACAGTTTCGTGCCAAAAGGCTTCGCCGAGGGTGCGCTAAAAGCTCGCCAGCTGAAACCAGGTCTACTGTCAGCGCAGGCGGAGCGCAGCCGGTGTAAGCCGAAATTTGGCTGACCGACGGACAGTGTGCACACTTCACCAAAACCTCACAGGCAGGTTTCCAGAATATCAGGCAGATTAACGATGCAATAAATACCCAAAAAAACACTATTCAATGCAACTATCTGCAATCAGCACATAAATGTATCTCTATATCGACTGTCCCATCACATCTGATGTCAGATCAAAGGGGATTGGCACCATTTGGCACCGTTTGGCACACGTAATGGAAATCCAACCTGATTTGATTAACACAGCAAACTAATGAGTTCACATCCCTCTCAGCCAACCACAAACAGCCACAGCATCAGATAGGGAGTATATATTCAGCATCTGTCATCTTAGAAAAGCCAAAAGAAAAGAAACAGAGTGAGACTGCGAGAGAGAAAGAGAGAGAGCGCGCGCGCACGAGAGAAACGCAACATTGATTTACAATTGTGGTGACCTCCTCCCAGGCTACCTTTGCATCATAAGCCCGTGGGGGTCTGCTCGCAGTTCCGTATATTCGGACACTGTGAGCTTGGACCTCCCGGACCAAAACATCAGTTTCCTCCTGGGAGAAGTTTGGCCGTCTGACGCTGCTGCGCTCTTCTGCCATGGTGAATTGAGTAAACTCTCATTACGCCTTCGTGCGGCACATTTAAGGGCGAGGAGAGGGGCTCATTTGATTGGTGTGATGTGTGTAAAACCCACTCCACGTCTTCTCTCCTCCCTCGTTCCAACTTGCGCAGGTAGGAGGGATGGAGGTGGGAAAGAGGAGTAGCTGCGCCAGGTGCACGGTGTGCCAAACTTGCAAAATCCGCCTGGCCACACCCAGTTGGCGAAGCGCAGGTGCGCTGCGCCCCCGCCTCGCCTGGTCTGCGAAACTAGAGCTCTTTGTCTGGAGTTCACAGATACAGACATTCACTGCACCATGGTAAATTGAAGTCACTTCCTAAGCAAGTCCCTTCTCATTCTGAAGGGGTTAAATACCCTGCTTTGTCAGTGATTTTTGCGTCAGACACCGACGCCAAAATCTACCTTTCATGGTGTTACAATATGCCTTTGGTTGGCTGGATGGCACCTGTCACGGCAGTATGATATGCAGACAGGTAGTGTCACTTCATATGCCACTGGGCAGCTTCAGGTTGAAACGTTGCTGATGACGGCATAACATAAGGAGCTGGAAGGTCCCTATATAGCAAGCGTGAAAGGTGATGGATGAGTCCAGCAAACCCCGGACTTTCACCCAGGAGCCTAAACCTAAATTGTCAAGAACTCCTGCACACCGTCTCACCTGCAAAAAAAGAAAAGAAAATGATTTTAATGCTGCAACATTTCAGGCAAACAGTTTTGTAACAAAGAGAAGCCTCTTAAGTAAAAGTGGCTGTTTGTTTGCGATTTGCAATAAGTGGAAAGGCGTAAATACCAAACATCAATTTGTGAAACAATCAACAATGTTATACATGGAGATAGAGGAGTAAAGACATACAAATTAAAAATTGCCTATTGACAATTATAAACATACCTCAAAAAGTTTACATTAGATAGGTAAGTTCTTAAGAATAAATGCTTAAATCTTTATTGTTAAATTGCATTCTCAAAAAATATACATTTCCAAATCATTTAAGTTACATTGGAAAGTGATCATCAGTACAATAAGAAAACTTGATGATAAATACACCGAGGCCTGCAAAATGCCACTGGGAAAAAATTACATCAAAATATGCAAGACAATAATCAAATGACCCTCTGCTCTATCAAGACTGCATACTTTAATTTACTTAACTTTTAATTTTTACTTCTTTACTCCTCTATCTCTATGTATAATATTGTTGATTGTTACATGAATTGATGTTTGATATTTACGCTTTTCTACTGCATGTGAGTAATGTGACTGATTGCAAACTCTCAGCCGCTGCTATTTAAGAGGGCTTCTCTTTGTTACAGTTTGCCAGATGAAACAAACAAGCAAACATTATATGCAGTTCAAAGCTAAAGAAAAGAAATATGTTTTAAGGTTACTCTTGAAAGTGTCTATAGTGGGGGAGAAACGGATAGGGGGAGGAAGGGAGTTCCACAGCTTTGAGTTCACCATAACGGTGCAGTATTACAATCATTATTTTTGCAAGTTAGACTGTGTATGGGAGTTTTTCTATAAGTTGTGCTCTGCCTATCCCTCTCCTACGCACCTGTTTGGAAATAGATGTGCAAAGTACTCCTTTGTTCTGAGTTGCCTGAACCTAACCATCTGCTTTTGTTGATGAACATCAACAGCAGATGCAGGAGGATACCTAATATGTGGGTGTGAAAGTATATGTGACAAATTGGGATGAGAACGTGTTGCATAAGCAGCAACTTTCTTTTCAAGTAGTGTGAGATTCAGTGGGAAGCTCAGATTTCCATGTGTATGTACCAGACTAATACAGTCCTTTCTTTTTTTCATCTTTGCTTTTGAAAGGATTGTTGGGCTTGATGTTGCATCATACAGTTCCAGTGAAGGTTAATGGAGACCACTGCTGTGCTTGATGGTCTCAAATCTCAAAGCCTGATGTTTAGTAGGATTTAACCTGTTTTGTTCATATATGTTGTGCATGTAACACCCTGGGATCATCTCCAATCTGATTTTGTTGACTCACATTCCTGACCTCCCTGTAGTGTCACTGTCAGGTCAAAATTTCACCTTGGTCACTTCAGTATCCTTAAAAATAACAGCAGTGTTCATTTTAACATAGAATTGTTTTGAATTTAATTTTCTAATGTATGTTTTATTCTGTCATTTTGTCATGCATTTTTATCTTTTATGTCTTTAAGCATTCTGAGGCCTCAGCCATCACCATCTTTGATGTGTCCATTACCATGGTTACATGCAATCCTCATCTATCACAAAGTCAGTGGAACAGGCTGTTGTGGCTAGAGAGGATCTGTCTTGTGTAAAACTCTCACCAGAGTTACCTACCTAAAATAAACCTACCTAGGATAGTTTTAGGCAAGTAAAGTTACATAGGACTAGAAAAAGAAACATGGTTGGGCGTTGTCACGTTAAGCACTTAATGTTAAGTTACTTAGGTTACATTTAGGCAAGTAAAGTTATGTAGGTAGCTTAAGTGAAGTAGGAATAGTAAATGCCATATGAGAATTACTAGAAATAACACTAAACTAAAAATGAATGTGACTCAAGTGTCTGTTCATTTTAAAACAAATTAATACAGGGTGATGCAAAACTTTGCAGGGATGTTTCATCCATCAGTGCTGTAGCTCAGCTATAGAGAGGCAAGGCAGTCAGGGGCGTGCATTAAGTCACAGCCTTTGGATTTTTCCAGAAAATTTGTCCCGAGTCCTTTACATAGAAATTAGTCCACATTCTGTTCACCACTGGCAATATGAATAATTAATACATGTCCAAATTACATACACAACCTTTACGCAAAATGCCAATCCTCCCTAAAAATCTCATCATCACACAAGCTGCACAACACACAGCAAGGAAACTACGAAAAAGGAAAGGTCATAATGTCAGTGATGGCATTTGAACTTTGCATTAGAGACAGACTTTGGTGCCACTTTTACTGGGGTCAGTGCAGCACGGCAAATCACACTATAATTAATCCTATCTTTTCGGTTTCAACTTTGAAATATATGTTTCCACAAAATTAAAAAGCACACAGTAGGCTACATGATGTCTACTGATGTTTTTTCATCTAAATGTGAGTGTTCCTTTCCCTTGTTATTGGTCTCCAACAGATCATGGCTCTGTCCAGCCGCTGCATCTCAAGCCCCTGTTGGGTCCAAGATATTTAAATACTACCTGCTGTTAGCAGGTAGTTCTGTAGGCTACATGTGGGCTGATGTTAGATAATGTTTCCTATTATTGGTAGGAGATGGCGCTAATTGCCGATTTTTTTTTTTTTTATAAATATCGACTTACTGGTACTTGTTACTTTGTTTATCAGTGAACTAAGTTAGCATTTACACTTTGTTTAGCTAATGTTAGCCAGCAGACGACCTACAGTAATTTGGAGATAACACATAGCTGCCAACTCTCACGCATTCGCTGTGAGAGTCACACAGTTGGTTGATTTCACATGGCCTCACGCCACACCTCCAATTTCTCACTCGGAAAAAAAAAAAAAAGCGCTGGTAGTCATTCCGCTCCTGTATGGTAGGTGGCGCCACCTTACATAACTAGGCTACTACTACCTACAATGATGAATGATGCCCTTCTGCCAGTAAGAAGAGGAAGAAGAAATATTTCACGCATTATTCACCTCCAGGTATGTTGGCATGTGTGTTGTGAAGTAGCTAGCCTTTAGCTTTTGGTCTTTACATTCGGGTTCATCCATAGTGTAGTGGATAGTGCCGGTGCCCCACATGATAGTCTTCATATTGTGTTATCAATAATTTTAGTGGTTCAAATGTGTTGATTAGGGAATCTGAGAAAGATTAGAATGCATTATTTTTATGATTTAATCTTATTCATCTTGCTTTCATTTCTATCCAATCAAACATGTCACAGGCAGTCATCTGTACGTTATAGATGATGCAAATACTGCAATATTTTCATAGCCTTTACAATGTTTTTGCACCCTCCAGCTTTTACAACATGGTCATTATGGGTCCACGGTGATCCAGATCAAAGTCAGCTCCCAGCAAGCTGAGCCCTACCTACCCTTCCCACTGGGCTCCTTTTGCCTCATCCTCTGCTTTTGCTTCCACTGCATCACTACAACGTTCACCTGGAACTCCGTGAGCTAGCGGCTTGCTCCCAGCAATATCGTTCCAAGGGTTATTTTTAAAATATGCAACCCAAATCTGTCGTCTATCTATATGTGATTTTAAGCAGTCTAATCATTCGCTTTTTGGAAGCTAATGTGACTGTGGCACGATTAACAGCAAAGGTGAAAGATGCCTTGGGCTGTGATGAGCCACTTACCCCGATAGACAGCCAAGGGAATGAAATAGTGGTGAGGGCACAGGAAGTCAGCTGTGTAATAGCTAACCTGCTTTTAATTTGTGGTTAGTAATTAACACTGATGTTGATTTTAAAAACAGAAATGAAATAAATGTTTTCTGACCTATAAGGTTCTCATTACTGGAAATGAACTCCAGAAAGATCTATCCTCGCACAAAGGAGCAGATACCGGTCCTGCTGCTGGGCCCTGTCCAGCTCTCCTCCTGTAATGGCCAGAGTTGGGTAAGGGTTCAAGTTCAAGTTCGAGTTCAACTTTATTTATATAGCACATTACACACAACAAGGTTGATTCAAAGTGCTTTACATCACATACAAAGGAGAAACAACTAAACAAACAAACAAACAAACAAGCAAACATTATATGCAGTTCAAAGCTAAAGAAAATAAATATGTTTTAAGGTTACTCTTGAAAGTGTCTATAGTGGGGGAGAAACGGATAGGGGGAGGAAGGGAGTTCCACAGCTTTGGGGCAGCTATTGAGAAGGCCCTGCCCCCATAGCACTTTGTCCTTGTTCTGTGGACAGAGAGTAGTTGTTGGTCAGAAGACCTCAGTGCTCTGGCAGTGTGATAAGGGGATAGGAGTTTGGTGATATACATTAACATCAACATTAAAAACAAACAACAAAATTTTAAAATTAACCAGTGTAGGGAGGCAAGAATAGGAGTGATGTGATCTGACTTTTTTGACCTTGTTAGTAAAGTAACTCAAGTACTTTTAAAGTACTTCCAACGTTACTCTCTGAGAAAAGTAACTCAAGCACTTTTAAAGTACTTTTGAGTATTCTACATTTCCTATTGGGCAATGGACCACAGGGCGCTAAGCCTACATGTTTTTGTCTCCAAAATTAAAGTTATGGACCACTTGCCCTTCACTGAGATCCAATTCTCCCATCACAGCCGTCACTTTGACCAGTAGAAACACAGAGCGATCTGCTGCCGTAGACAACTGTATGACAACAACACCCCAGCGTTTTTAATGTTTCCTCCAGGGATGTTACCACACAGAGTAAAAGGGGGAAATGATGGTGTGAAACAGCAGAGGCACTTTGTCAACCCGCTGAGTTAACGTTACTGTCATTAACATCAAGCTAGCAAAGACTAGTACTTTTTATCCGCTCCCATTGTCTTTATAAAGTTAACATATCGTGCCGTCATTTCAAACTCAACACTTCCTAAATTTCTTTCAAATTAAAAGCCCCTTATAACCCTGGCTGAGATAATCTCTCCATTTTCTAAATAGGCTTTTATTGTGAAACATTTGTAGGAACTTGTTGTGGAGGATACAGTAGCTTGAATGTTTACGTATGGTGCATCAAATGTAGCTCCTGCCATCTGCTGGCGCTTTTAGGTGACTACAACAACATTTCCGCTGGCACATGAACAGACACAGTGACTGAAATAATAATAAAAGTAATAAAAATAGGACAAGAATAACCCGATGACATCACACACGTCGTGAGAGACGACCGGGGATAATTGGTGAGTACCATCGTGTAGTGTGTCATGTCTGTCGGCCAAGTCATGGCACGATTTTATGACTCCACAATCATGTAATGTGACATAGTGACTTTCAGAACGGGCAGAAAAGTCGTGTAGTGTGTACCAGGCATAATGCAAGTCCTGAGTCTGACCTGTCTGTCAGTGAGTCCTCCTCCACCTTGTTTTAGACTCAACCGTAGACAATGGCAGCATTTCTTCTACCACGTAACGAGCCACAAGCTTCATGACTTCTTTCGGACTGATAGGTTTAATGTTATCTCCGTTATTAGAACCAAAAGACAATCGTTGCTGTTTCAGAGCTGAAGGACCAGCGTTCTAAAAGTAACGGAAGTAACTGATGGCTTGTTTGAAAATGTACTCAAGTATTTGATTACTCAAACAGCAAACTAACGTGTTAGGTTACTCGTTACTGCAAAAAGTAATCAAAGTACTCTAACACGTTACTTTGTAAGGCGTTTTACCCAACTCTGGTAATGGCCGGTCTCCTGATATCTCCTCAATGCTCTTGAGAATGTACTAGGAGACACAGCAAACCTGGGCTGCAGGTACCGCTTCATACCACGAGAAGGGGCAAGGACACTAGCAGAACACAAAACTAGAGAAGAATCAGTCAGGAAGGATAAGGAGAGAGCAACTGTCTGAGGTCACCACATGCAAAACCATTCCCTTTTTAGGGGTTGTCTTGCTTTTGCCTCTCCATTGCTCCTATTGTCACTTTCATTTGCACTAAAGCAGGTGAAAATTATTCACAATCACTCGTGCTTTGTAAATGGACAGATTAATATCCCTTAAGTTTAACTGACTTGGTGTTATACTGTGATGCTTAGGCTTAATTTTCTTGGTCCCTTAATTTTCTTGAGTAGTGTATGTACCTGCAGTAGGTTGTTTGAGCCGCTAATACATCCCGGAGCATCTGTATGGGGTTTGAAGCAGTTTGGTTTGTGAAAGCCCATTTCTGCAGGGTGTGTGTACTGCTCGAAGACGTCTTTTCATAAAGTTCTTGTAACAAATAATTGAGTCATTCGTGGTTAATTCCTGTGAATTAAATTTTGGCCATGAAACAGAAAATAGACATTATATGGTGAATAAAACTCCATTAGAGAGGCAATCATGAATGTACCAGATGAGTCACTACAATTCATCAAGTATTCATGAAGATAGTGGATACGATACATAATGACGCCTTTTCAGGACTTACATTAATCTACATGATAACAGTAACAGATGAAAACACATTTGCAATAAAGTGTGAAGTGCAAAGTGCGTGGGTTGGTAATTATCAGGAATAAAACTGCATCACCTTTTGAACTTCTACCAAGTAATGTAGGTGTAGTGAGGACTATTGGAGTGAATGTACAGTACTTTAGAAACACAAGCTCTTGTCTTAATGCTGCTTTTACATGGAATCAGGCAGACAGTGAAAAACACTTTCAGGAGGTCAGGGGAAAAACAAAAACAACTGTCCGATGAAATGGCAGGACGGTGAAACAAAACATGCATGATGATATGTTTCAATTGTGAAGCTGTATTGTTTATTAAGAATGGAACAAAATATGCCGAAGTAAAATATTTGTTTACTGCTATATTTTATTTTTCTAGTAATGTCCAGTAATTGCCCACATCATTCATGTTTTCACTTGAGTGAAGGCGCTGCTACCTAACATCCGGTTGTAAATTCTGTGGCGGAGGATGGCAAAATATTACTTTAAATGGCAATGTCTACCGTTATCGTTGTTGGTACTCTCTGCTTTACTTTATTTTACCTCTCTTTGGTTTGCCGTCTATGATCTACCTGGTAAAGATGGTAACTTTAAATCGATACACAGAAGGTTCATTTTGGATGGCTTGTAATTTTCTGCAGCTAAACGGCCCTGATCACTTAGCAATGAAATGACAACTCTTTATTGGTCCTCTGGCAACTAATATAAAGTCTTCAGCAAGAAATTTACGCATCATTTTTGATTCTTAATTGAACTTTGAACCACATGTCAATAATCTCATTAAATCCTGCTTTTTCCAATTAAGAAATATTATCAAAATTAAATCAGCTGTGTCACTTTTTCTGACCTAGAAAGACATTCATGTTTTTGTGTACTCGTGCCTTGACAAATGTAATGCACTGTTTACATACCTCAGTAAATTTCCAGTAGCTTGGCTTCAACTAGAGCAGAGTGATGCAGGATTTATTTTAACTGGGACAAATTGCAGGTCACATATCACCCCATTCTCGCCTCCCTCCAGTGGTTGCCAGTTAAGATTCTTTTAATGACTTTTAAAGGGATAGTTCAACATTTTGGCAAATTCGCCTATTGCCGTAATCCTGATAGTCATATGAGTAGGTACATTACCTTTAATTGTCAGCGCGTGCTGTTCTGAGATCGGTGGGGCAGAGCTGCCCGCTGAAATGGAGGTGGACGGTACAGGTCCCTCTCTCCCTCAGAACTAATCAAATACACCATCAAATGACTCCAAAACGCTCTTGTGGACAACTTGTAGCTTACACATTCACCACGCTATGAAATAATAATGTAATATGACAAGACAGAGTTGTTTTGAAGCCAAATGCAGAGCCGGAACTACATTCCAGACATACAGTACTTGCTGGGCGGAGTGATTTCAAACAACGTATGTTTAGTGCAGTTACTCCCGTCATCAAAACAACAAGTTTGTTGAGAAGAAGCCAGAATATACAGAGGAAGAGTTACAGGTTTTGGAAGAAGAGAGAGCAAGAAGAGAGGTTGAGGCTGCCGAGCAACCAGGGGCTGAGGGGAGACCCAGAGCCGGTGGTGTAAATGTGGGGCTTACTGGCCACTTTATTAGGTACACCTGTGCAATATAAATATAGAGTAACTTAAGCCTCAAAATAATCACCGGAACACGGGGAGAACATGCTAACTCCACACTCATAAATCACCACAACTCCTGAAGGAACAACAACATAAAATGTTCCCTAGCAGTCTGTTTATTCCCAACAATGAGAAGTAATGCCAGTCATTTCACTATATGCTCTGGGCAAGCACTTATCCATAACATAACCACAACAACATTTGCATTGTAGCCTTATTTACCATGCTTGGGTTGTAGGCTAATGTTACTCAACATGGAGGTAACGTTACAGCAGAGAGATTGCTGAGCAAAATACATAACGATCACTTACCACGTCTGCTCGTTTTGTGATGCCGACAGATGGTATGAAAGTATCTTTCAAGAAAAGCGTTTGAACCATTCCTGAGCTTCTGTGCTCCATTCTTTCAGCGTAGTCCTCTGGTAAAAAATGGCAGGAGCACACAAACATTTTCCGGACCATTTCCACAGGCGTGTTGGGGTCGATGTCCAGCACAAATAGCCATTGTTTCATCCCGTCCGTATTACTGGTTGGAACTACGTGAAACTTCACTTTGCTCCATGTCTTTGGCTTGTTACTGCAACCTTTTACAATGCATGTGTATAGTGTTGCTTTCGTCAACAAAAAGTATGACTAAATATCGTCGTCAACGAACCTTTATCACGTGACGAAAACGAGACGAGACGCAACGTAAATGGTGGTCATGTGACGAATATTGTTGACGAATAAAAACGAGACTAAATGTGGTTTACAAAATAAAACCTCTGCTAAAATGTCTCTTCATTTTCGTTGACCAAAACGAGACGAGACGAAATAACGTTATAATGTTTAGTCGCGTTATTATTATTTTGCAGTATTTCTGTTTCCTAGGCTGTGCGTCGCACTGCGCAGACGGATTACAGCCGTGACGATATACAGTACTACAACATCACTCGCTGTCATGTGATATTGCTTTTATACAACAGTTCAACAACAGCTTAAACAGCAATGCTGAGTAAGGAAATGTTAACAAAAGGTAATGAAATAAAAGTATGTTATGTAGCTCCGCGATCCCCCAGTCTGTTGCCAGGCAACGCAGCACACACGCCAGGAACTCACAAGCTACTTTGTATTTACACTGATCTGCAACTGTGTAACTTCGTCCAGTTCGGCTGATGAAATGTTGGCAAACCTGGAAGTTGGCACGGCCGGATTCAGCTTCCACTCTCCCTCATCCTCATCAGTACCTCATCAGATGATCACTGATAATTCCTGACCATGTTCGCTTCATTTTTGCTCCTCTCCAGTTTGTTGAGGTCGGCTGATGTTACACAAACACACCTGGAGGTCTGCACAGAAGAGTCCTGGCTTTCCTTTTCCTCGTCCTCTCCTAGCGACCACTCATAATTTAATTCAAATGTAATTTTGGGGAAAATATCCATCTTCTTGGTGTAGCGCTATAGTGTCCGTTTGCATCAATGTAGCGAGTGTGACAGTTGGTTAATTAACGGTTGTATTTATATTTATTACACGGCTCTATTAAATGCTGTATTCTGATTGGTCAGTCGCGGCATTCAGAGGTCTGATAATACTGTGTAATGACCGTTGCTATGTAGCCCAGCGTTGCTAGGGACGCTTCCCTGACAAGGAGATTCAGCCGTTGCCGGCAGGGCAGGGTGCGCATCGGGGTTCTATTCCCCTGTCGGGAGTTATTTTCCCAGTATTCACCGGCTCGTTATACATTATATACTTACTTATAACACCTGTGAGCAGAGTGATTTTACTGTTACAAGTCCCAGTGATGTTATACTCTATATCAGCACTCACGGAATGCCTCTCGTCAAATCAAATTACTTGGTCGGAACTAACTGTTGTTTAACCCTTTCATGCATGGAGGTCACTTCAGTGTACGGCTGTTTAAAAGTGTTTTTTCTCTATATATACCAGCAATTTTGGGCACTGCTGCATATAGTCCACTCTAGTGGAAGCTATTGCATCATCCCATACAAAAAATCCCATTGGCCGGTCATTGTGATGGGAAAAAGTAGTCAGTGAAACCAAGATGGCCGACAGACAGGGAGAAAGACCAACCACCTCAGCTATTTCGGTTTCTACCTTCTGTAAAAAGATGCCATTGCAGGTAAAAAAAAATATAATTACATCAAGTAACATCTAAGGTGACATATTATGTAAAGATCTTCCAAGTTTTGATTTTATATTTGGAGGAAATACCGATTAATCATCTGTCCACTCATTTGTACATCATGCATCACAAGCTATGTTTCAACTTCAATGCAATGTCAATTACTACCAATGTTGTTCTTGAAAATAATTCATATCCTGTAATGTTTTGGCTGTAAATCAACTGCTTTATGTTTTTAGAATGTAATTTGAGTTTTTTTTTATATATCCATATTTTTTGTAGGGCTCAAAAAGACAGGCATACAGGGTAATAGAGGAGTTTCCAGACTCAAGTGAGGATGAATGTGCTTCTGGTAGCAGTGATGAGGAATGGCTGCCAGTACAGACAGGTGCAAGCAGAGAAGTAGAATCAAGTAGTGACAGAGAAGGTGAGGAGGCTGGAAATGTTGCTGAGGGAGTTGAGGCTGAGGAAGGAGATGAGGCTGATGAAGGAGATGAGGCTGTTGAACCTGAGGGACCACCACCTCCCAGAGCTCAGGGGAAAAAAGCAAAAGAAAAGAGTGTCAGAAATGTTTGGAAAGCTAAGGATAACCAGTTTGAGGGAGACCTGCCTCCTTTCTTAGGAAAGAGCCAGATGAACGTTGAGGGAACAGATCCAATAGATTTCTTCATGCATCTTTTCACCCAGGATATGATTGATAACATCGTATACAATACAAACCTGTACGCTGTCCAGAAAGGAAAAGACAAGCTGGCATTGACCTCAGAGGAGTTCAAAACATTTCTTGGAATGAATATGGTAATGTCATATGTCAGATACCCAAGATCCAGAATGTACTGGTCATCAGAGACAGGACTTCGTCTTGATCTGATAGCCGATGCAATGCCAGTGAACAGATTCGAGCAAATTCGAGCAAGTTACATGCACTTTGTTAACAACTACTCACTGGACCCCGAAAATGCTGACAGGTTTGTCAAAATCAGACCAATCTTGGATGCACTCAAGGAAACCTTCCGCTCAGCACTTGATCCAGAAGAATTTCAGTCGGTTGATGAGATGATGATTCCCTACAAGGGACGCCTGTCTATCAAACAATATGTCCCCAAAAAAACCCAAGCCCTGGGGAGTGAAAGTGTGGGTGCGAGCAAGATCCTCTGGGTACATGTACAACTTTGAACCCTATCAAGGTCCAGCTGGGGGAGAGAGGTGAGATCAGTCAGCTGGGAATGGCTGGAGATGTAGTCATGCGCCTTTGTGAAGACATTCAGGGCAAGAATCACAAGGTGTTTTTCGATAATTTCTTTTGCACAATTCCCCTCCTTCAGGCACAGGAACACCAAGGGATCTATGGCACTGGCACATGCAGAAGCAACAGGCTCCATGGAGCACAAGAGAAGCTCAACAATGAAAAGCAACTCAAGCAAAAAGGAAGAGGATCTGTCTCTGTTGTGACCAATGCTCAAAACATCACTGTTACACGGTGGTTGGATAGTTCAGTGATTCACATGGCCTCTTCCTGCACTGGCCTGTCCCCAACAGATGTGGCACAGAGATGGAGCAAGAAAGAGAAGCAGATGCTCAACATCCAAAGGCCATTTTCCGTGAAGCTGTACAATCAGCATATGGGAGGAGTAGATCTAATGGATCAGTGTGTCGCAATGTATCCCCACAGACGCAGAAACAAACAGTGGTACATCAGAGTGTTCTTTCACTTCCTTGACGTCACAACTGTGAATGCCTGGCAGCTCTATAGAATGTCTGGAAATGAAGCGAAGGATCTTCTGCAATTCAAGGCATCGACAGCTCGTGCTCTCATCAATGCAGGATCCGTGAAGATACACGCCAGAGACAGACCCAGTGCCACTCCACCACCGGCAAAACGGAGAGCAGTGTCTAAGGCCCCCCCTGAGATCCGGTATGCCCCCGGAAACCACTGGCCCCAGCTCAAGGAAGCAAAAAATGCCAGCAGATGCCAAGATGCTGCATGCACACGAAGAACCAAGTACATCTGCGTGCAGTGTCTTGTAGCTTTGTGCCCTGGATGCTTTGGCAACTATCACAGAAAATAGTCTCAAAAAGGAGCAACAAGAATGCTTTGACAGGAAATATATGATAAATGCTATAAGATACTATGAGGAGAGAAGATGCTCAGTTCAGAGACTTAACAGTTCAGAGACTTGACAGGAATATGAGAAACACCACCTAGATACTATGAGGATCTACACTCAGTTCAGGAACTGTTACTTTTGTCACACTATCCTCAATTCAGAGAGATTATGTCTTTATTTTGTAACCTTGTTTTACATCCCTAAAGATAAATAAAAACGCTTAGTGAAAAAAAAGACTGAGTCAATCAATAGAGAGGCCTACAGGGTAGTGGAGGAACCACTATTCCAACATAATACCATTTTACATACATATTACAACTGTATAACTAAATTACAACTATACCTACATAATTACCATGTTATTACATTGATGTTTTTTACAGTACAAAATGCATGAAGTACACTTGAGTGGACAGATAAATATATCTTTATAGAATAAAGATAGAATTTTTTTTTTTTTCACCCCTATGGATGTATAAAAACACTTAGTAAAAAAATCCTGACTGAGCTTATTCATGCATGAGAGGGATAAATAAATATATATTTAGCTCTAACTAGGAGCTAATTTAGAAAAGAAAATTTTGGTTTGGTTATACTATACTAGGTACTTATACTATATTGACTGGGTATAATAGAATTGCATTACTAAAAAGAGACTAAAATACAATTTTCATTGACTAAAACTAGACTAAAATGTCATCAGTTTTCGTCGACTAAAATGAGACGAAAATAGTCATGGATTATTCTGACTAAAATAAGACTAAAATGCTCAGACTTTTAGTTGACTGAAATTTGACTAGACAAAAAAGAGTATGAACGTGACTAAAACTAGGCTAATAAAAACTAAAATGACAGTTTGACACAAAGACTAAACTAAAATTAAAACAGGCCGCCAAAAACAACACTACATGTGTAAACCATGATTTACAAAAACACTTGTAAACTTTCCTCAAACCTTCTGGTGTGTCCAGCTGACGATACCGCAAATGGCTACAAGCAATAACAATGGCACAGGTACGCACTGTGTCACTCCGCCCAGTGGTTTACTCAAGAAAGTAGTTCCAAGTATTTGCTTCATGTGTCGTAATGTTACTTAATTATACATTATTATTTCATAGCGTAGGGAATGCGCAAGCTATGTGTTGTCCACTAGAGCGTTTTGGAGTCATTTGATGGTGTATTTGATTAGTTTTGAGGGAGAGAGGGACCTGTACCATTCACCTCCATTTCAGTGGGCAGCTCTGCCCCACCGATCTCAAAACAGCACGCACTGACAATTAAAGGTAATGTACCTACTCATATGACTATAGGGATTACGGCAATAGGCGAATTTGCCAAAATGTTGAACTATCCCTTTAAAGCTCAACATGGTTTAGCGCCGAGTTATATAACTGAGCTTCTGACTACCCATGCTCTAAGTCGTGACCTGGGATCCTCAAGCCTACCCTTACTAAACCAAATGTAATACATTATATGTTATTAGTTACTGTCATTTGAAAGTAATTAGTTACATTATAATATTACTGTCTCTGAATTGTAATGTGTTACACTACTTCTGTATTACTTTTGAGTCACTTTCACCAAAATAACCACAGAAATATGACTAGGCATTCTAAAATGCTGAAATGTAGCTTAATGCAGCTGATTATACATTCAGTGGAGGGTGATGTAGCATAATGACTGAGTAGGCCAACAACTTAATATAATAGGCATAGTAAAGGCTCATGACGCAAACAATAAGTAGTAGTGACTGTCAGAATCACAAAAGCAGACAAATGATCAAAGTCTGGTAAGTTATGATAGAGATGCTGCAAATATTTAAAGTCTATGAAACACAATATAGCTAGAGCCCGCTATAATGTAATCTATAGCCTTATGACATGACAAGACACACAATCTCTTTTTCTATTTGTTTCTATTCTTTTATTCTCTTTTAATTCAAGCTCACAGCACAAAGATGGCATGCACTGAATGGACATACCTTATGCTTTATCAAGAATCAAAAAGTGCTTTTGGAGGACTAGACCTTAAGGAACATGGCTCAGTCATTTCAGTCCAACAAAAACTAACATGTAATTTAAACATAGCCTACAAGTGCTAATCAATAACACACAGACCAGAGGAACCTTGTTATTTGCCGAAAACAATGGCTAAAACATAGGCTACCACACAAAGGCTGGTAAAATTTAAATCACCTATAGCTAGAACTCTAGCTAAAGCACATTTCTCAAGAATACTAAAAATAAAATAAAAGTGCTTGGGCCTGTTAGGCCAATAGAAAATACAGCTCATTTCACACCCAACTTCACAAAAAATGTAAGCTTGGATAAATTAAACACACACACAATTAAAAATTAAGGCCAAAAAGGAAACCTGTTACTGCCAAATGGCCTATACAACAGAGGTACCATGCAGCCAAAGAAGGCTGGTAAAATAAACAGAAGTATAAAGGCTGTTATGACCTGGACCTTTCCATAGACTTCTTGTGGTTCTAGGGTTGGGCGGGGGGCTAGCCTATTCCACTACCCAACTGACTGAAATATCTGTTGAAGCGCATCAGGAGAAGTTCTGAGTTCTCCTGAGCCGCTAGCTGTTGCGGGGTGTCGGTGGCTTAGTGGATAGAGCTGGTGTCCCAAATATAAGTTTGTTGCCACAGCAGCTCAGGTTCAACTCCAACCTGCAGCCCAATGTTGCAAGTCATTTTCCTCTCTCGCGCTCCCCCTTCACACTTAGCTGTCTTGTCAATTAAAGGCATAAATGCCCAAAAATGTATATTTAAAAAAAAAAAAAAGAAGGAAAAAAAAAGTAGCTGTTGGCCTTGTGCATAGTGGTGGAGTGCGTAGCCTACTAATGTACACTGATGGATAAACTACCAAAGCACAAGGGAGGTGCGGAGAAGCTACGGGAGAAAAGGCACAAGAATCTCCAGGCAGATGCAGGCAGATGCGCGAAAATATCTGACATGTTTGCTGTAAGATCTGGTGCAGCGGGGCCGTCCGCACCGAGTGCAGTACATCCCAGGCCGTTGACCAAACATAAATGTGGACCTGCAAGAGAGTGGTTCTGGAGAAGAGGTGGCTGCTGGTGGAGATGATTCAGAGGAGGAGGAGGAGGGACAGAAAGATATGGCCCAGGGACAGATTGAGGAGAACAGAGTTGCCACTGCCGGCCCGGTAAGGAGTAATATCAGCAGAATGAATGAGAGACTCTTTCATGTATGGAGGGAGATTGTTTGTGTGTCCCCGTGTAAGGGTAACTGACCCCCCCCCTCGCAAAAAAACTGCAAACCTGTCTGTTTGATCTGCATTTGGGTCCTCTTCTGAACTGAAACCATTACAGAACAAAGTTAAAAAGACAGTGCTTTTCAGACAGTCTCATTGCAGAGGGGTTAGGAACTACAGTGGCTGATGCGAAAACGTGAATAGCCCTTTCTAGAGCCATTTTTTGATTTAGCCATTCTGGGCTACTGTAGAAACATGGAGGTGCAACATGGCGATCTGTGTAGGCAAGGAACCGCTCTCTATGTAGATATAAATGGCTCACTCTAAGATAACAAAAACACACAAAACAATTCTTGTTTTCGGGTGATTATATACACACAAAACACACTCATATTATATTCAGTTACTTCCAATATATCCCCCTAAACCCTACACACTGGACCTTTAAACAATGTATTCGGATCATTGGCTCAAACTAAATGTAAGCAAAGATATCAGTACAGTTGAAGTAAAAAAGACAGGTAAGTCAATAAATGAAAGAATGACCACTGTTCTTCATTTGCAAAGCAATGCTTTCTACTTGTGAACACAGATGTGGTTAAAACGTGTCTTTAGCCAGTCAGGCTGTATGGCCAAACATTCATTCAATCAGCTTCATTGAACAGCTCCTCAAGATGCTAACAGCAGTAGCTTTCATTATGTGATGATATGCCAAATACAAAATGACACTTGAGCCCAGAGAGGCACAGACATTTTAACATAAAGATGCTACAAATTTTGTTGTCTTCTGACAACTTGTGTTGTAATATATATGGCTCATTGGCTCAGTGTAAAGAGGCACTCTTAAAGCAGTGGAGCTCAGCACATTATGGGAGTTGATAGCTCAAGAATCAACTTTATCTGCAGGGAGTAAAGTAGATGGCAAATTTTAACATCCTTGATTTGACAACAGGATAAAATCTTAATCCCTTTCCATGTCTGAGAATAATGAGATTAGGGAAGATGAGACGGAGTGTGGTGTGACTGGCAGAGATTTTAGCTTTAACTCTCCATGGGGCCTTCAAAACCTTTTCATTTTCATCCATTGCTCGTTATAACCCTCATTTCTGAACAAGTGCTCTCCCTGGTGCCATCCACAATTGTCTTGGAGAAAGACAGGAAGGCCCAGGATGTCATGGTTCAACCTATCCCCTGCTGTAGCAGCTTGTTTTGTTTTGTTTATGCATTTCAATAACAGCACATGCATGCTTGGAGTGCTCCTGGTGTGGAGAAGTTCCTTTCAAGTATGTTAACCAATTTAAAACGGATAGGGAGGTAAAGAGCCATCGATACTCCCTTCAGCCCTTTGCACTGTGGACAAAGTATAAAGTTAATGTCAGACTTTCCACTTTCTATTGTAACGCTGCACACACTTTAACAATGATTACTTCTTATTTATTAGTAATTTCATTTTTGAAATAATGCATCCTTGATTTGACATAGAAGGGAAATGATTTACTGTCGCTGGCAGATTGTATCAGCTGTAGCTAGCTAATTAAGGTAACTAACTCCAAGTTGGTTATTAACTGTCCCCTGCTGACTTGAGGACATACATAGTAAATTGTTTACTCTGCTCTCATTGACGTGTTGCTTCTTGACACATCGTCCAGATGGAGGGCAGAAAACTGGAGGCAATGACTACCAAAACCTCACAGATGTTTAGGATTTGCACCGTTTATGGCTGTCCCAATCAGTCACATTGAAAAACAAAAACAAAGGTCTCTATGTCTCGAAAATAGTTTTGTAAAGAGAATAAGTAAAAATAAATAAAAAAAAAAGACTTGGATCCAATACCTCATGTGTGAGGTGCAAAATCTTAAATTTAAAAGTAACTAGTAACTAAAGCTGATAAATATAGTGTGGTAGAGGTAGACAATGGCATGAGAAGAAATAACTCAGATCTGTACTTACAGTACCTGATTAAATGTGTTAAAGATCATTATGAAAATAATGTGGGTTGCACAGGGTAGTGGCCACAGTAAAATCAGACTCTCAGCGTTAACATAGGTTACTTAGTGGCTTTGCAATCTTTGTAATAAGCTTCTGCCACCAGGGGCGAAATTTCGCGGAAAAAATCTGCTTTACGGCAGGAAACGCGTCATGTATTGCGAAACTGGTCGGTCAGCCAATCAGGGACTGGGGAAAGTCCTTGTGGGCATGAGATAGTTGAGTCACGAGCACAATGGCAGACGGACAAAGTTTGAAAACAAGTGAAAAACGGCCTAGCAAAAGAAAACAAGCTCCTCTGTCTGAGGAGGCAAAGAAGAGCAAAAAGGAGAGTGATAAAAGAAGAGGAAAAACAAGAGTAAACCTCAGTCAGGCGTTCAAGAGATGGAGGGAGCTCCGTGACCAAAGAGGCTTCAAAACCCATGTCCAGCTAGTTTTCTTTCTAATGGATCAGTAAGTAACACGGCTAAATGTTAGCTAGACGAGAGAGGACTGTACTGTACTGGCTGCTAGTTCGTTCCTAGCTGGCCAGCATCGCAAATCGCCTCAACCAGGGACCGGGTAGTGAGTGTTGGTCGGCTGACATCCTCGTTGCCATTCTACGGCAGCCCTCGACAGTGATACCAAGCCAAGCCAGCCCATGACTGTGGAAAAGGGGTACCAGACTCTTATACACTGTTCATCTTCTTGCTGTGAAACGTTTGGACGAGGTAATTTGTAACAACAATCATGTCCACACCAGGCAAATGGGTCAAGTTTTGGGAAAAAATCTCTTTTCTTTGTTTTGTATGGACCACGTCCAACATGAGTTTCAGTTTTGTGACAATATCTGCTCCCTGCAGGTTCATCCAACCCTTTCATGTAATCGCATTCTTCCTTTTTCAATTCATGCAGTATATGGATCTATCACTTTGTGCCCTCCATCTAAACTTTGTGTGTTATAATATTCATATGATTGCAAAGAAGCCATAAACACCCAGCAAGCAGGTCTCTTTTGCATGTGTACTGAAAAGAGCACTGTGAAACTAATGTGTTCTCACTGCAGGTCATCAAATACTGCTGCTTTCTCAGGCCTTTGGTATGTGATACCTATGCCAAAGGCATCCTTTGGCGTGTCTATGAGATGCAACCTTTCATATCTATCTCTGTGTACTTGGTTAACTTAAAAAAACATCCCATTTTGGTTTAAAATAAGAACGTTACATATGTTTTTAATAACTGTTGAGCTTAGACAGCTCTGGTTTGTTTTGCCAAATCACCTCTGGTCCTCCGTAATGCTTGGCGTTTTCACAGTGACTAAGCTCTGACTCAGAACAGACACCTTGCTCTGTTTTGGACAGTCTCCCACAGTCCTGGATGCTTTCCACTGAAAAGATTAGGGAAGCCAGTGTGCTGCACTGTAACAGAGGTGGGGAGGTTAACATTTCTGTGGGTAATATCACAAAGGTGAGATTTATCGCTTATCTCATGGGAAAGATTTATCCCTTATCTGATGGGTGAGATTTATCCCTTATCTCAACGTCTTTTAAACAGCTTGTTTTGGTTGTACAGGAGAGGAGGCTTCAGGAACGAGCACCCCTGATTAAGAGCGGCACACAGCCCTAAACAGGGCTATAGGTGTCGGTTAGGAGTCACTCTCTCTGCTTGAATGGGGTTCTTTCATGCCAGCAGAGCAATATTGTAATGCACAGCATATTCTGGATGTCTTTTATGCCATTCTTATAAAGCCCACTGCGCTTTTATCACTTACTGATGCCAGGACTGTTTTCTTTGGAAGCAGCACAGCAGGTGCTTTGGTTTCTTCCAGACAGCTGAGCCAGCCAGCTGTTGACTCATACAGAACATCAAGTAGGCCTATTGTAAAAAGACAAAATGATAGATCATGAAAAACAAATCTTAGTGATGAATGATGGAAGTTCATTAATAGCCCCTTTGTTACTCCCATGTACAGATAATAGAGATCCACTGTTTTGAATTAATTGGCAAATAAAATCTAAAACTTGGAATACTGTGACACCTGGGTTGCCTTGAAAGACTATGGTGACTTTTTTTTTTTAACAGTGGGTCTCAGTGTGCAACGATGTGCTGGCTATAAGGTAAGGTCTGTTAGAAGGTTTTACATTGTGACCATTGATATTTAAAATTATTCATGAGAGTCATTGTTACTGTTATATTGCTGCTGTTCATATTGGTGTTAGAGGTTTGATGAATATATTATTCCAGTTGTTGAGATGACTACAATATGGCTGATAAAGTTGCAAAGGTGTTTTCAGTTGACCTATGGTTAAGCCACGCCCCCCTCCACTCACTCGGACAAAACTCAGAATTCAGTGACCTACGTGTACTATGTACTGTGACACCTATGGCAGGTGTCACAGTACACGGCATTTCACAGGAGGTAATTGATGATTTTTGGAGACATAACAATCAGATGTCATTGAGAAGTAGGGCTGCACGATTCTGGAAAAAATGAGAATCACATTTTTTGGCCTATAATTGAGATCACGATTCTCTCACGATTTTTTTCAACATAAAAGATTTATTGTGCTTATTTCCTGATACAAAAGGAAAAGTAACAAAAATTATAAATAAATAATAAAAAAAATATCATTAAATAACAAAACCTATGATTGTGCCTGATACAAGAGACACAAGGCACATAAACTCTGGTCAGCAGAGAGGGAACATTCCTGTTTTAGCTTTAGTCTCTTGTCTTTTCTTACAGCTTTTGAACAATTTTAACAATACCGTATTGACCCAAATATAAGACGATATTTTTTCCCTTGAAAAATGCCTGAAAATGAAGCCTCGTCTTATATTCGGGGTCTAATGAGTTACCCATGTAAACCAATAGGTGGTGCCATATGAGCGCTTTTCTCTCTGTCAGTGTTTAGAGCAGTGTGACCCTCGCGTGGTCCTGTAAACAAGTCGGCTGGAGTGGGTGTGTATTGAATGACAGAAAGATGCAGCCAGGACACAGAGATCCACTTGAAAAAAGTGCTTCCAAAGTCGGGCAGGTGAATAAAAATGAAAGGAGAAGTTATGATGCGAATTTTAAACTTATGGTTGTAAACGAGGCTGAGAGAACGAACAACGTGAGGGCAGGAAAAAGATACGATGTGACTGAGTGCAACGTATGACGATGGCGGTCCCAGAAAGATGAGCTAAAAAATGCTCACAGCCAGAGAAGGAGCTATCGTGGTCCACAAACGGGTCACTTCAATGAGATTTTCAGGAGGGTGTGTGATTATGTGAATGAGAAACGTAATGAAGGAATGCCCATCACGAGGGCTGTGATGCAGCAAAAAGCACTTGAGGTAGCCACAGAACTCAACATACCCCGCACCGAGTTCAAAGCTAGTATGGGCTGGTGCCGCAGAATGATGCGACGTAATTGCCTGTCCCTCAGACGGAGGACAAGCCTAGCCCAGCGTTTGCCCGCAGACTTCAGAGAGAAGCTGGTGGCTTACCAGGGTTATGTCATAAACCTGAGAAAGAAGCATGAATATCCCCTGGGTCAGATGGGCAACACAGACCAGACACCTGTTTTTTTCGACATGCCCACATCTGTCACCATTCAAGGAGACAAATCAGTGATGGTGAAGTCTACAGGAAACGAGAAGAGCCGTGTTACCGTCATGTTAACCTGCCTCGCTGATGGGACCAAACTCCCCCCCTATGTGATTTTGAAACGAAAAACTCTCCCCAAAGATCCTATACCGGCTGGCATAATTGTGCGTGTACAAGAGAAAGGATGGATGGAGTCCAGGCTTGTGGTGGACTGGCTTAAAGTTGTGTGAGCCAGACGTCCCGGGGGACTTAGACGGAGGCGAAACATGCTGGTGCTGGATGCTTTCCGTGGACACGTGACAGAGGAAGTCAAGAAACAAGTGAGCGAGATGAATGGTGACTTGGTGATCATCTCGAGTGGAATGACAGGTCAGCTGCAGGTCAGTGTGGTTCGAGTCATTTTATTGGGAGATTGAAAAGACACAGTATGAATTTATGAAGCATGTTTTGGGGGCTGTCTAGCCTACATTTCGTGTAGCTCAATGTTTATCAGTAGGCTATGTGTACATAACAGCAAGGCCTATAATGGTAAAAAAAATCCCAAAAAACCTTGTTACAGGTTTTGGATGTGGTCGTAACTACACAGCATGGCTCCTGGCTGGTAACCATGTCCTGACACCTTCTGGAAAAATTCAGAAACCTCCTGTCCGTCTTCTCTGCGAATGGATCCGGCAAGCAAGGGCAGACGTGTCCTCTGAGAGCATCATCAACGGGTTCAAGAAATGTTGCATCTCAAATGTGATGGATGGAACTGAGGATGATTTGATGTGGGAGGAGCCGGCGGCAGAGGCAGAGGGCGACAACGAGAGTGGGAGTGAGGAGGAGGAACCCAATGATGCAGAGGATGCAGCTGAATGAATGTGCAGAAAAAAAACTGTTCGTGGTGTTCTTTGGATGTTAATGCTCTTACATTTTGCAGACTGTTCTGACACTGTTTGTCAAGCAAATTTGCCCCGTTTATTGCACAAGTTAGGCCAGTAGGCCTATGCCCGTTTTATTGCACTGCTTCATGGCATAGAACCATGAAGTGCGTTCTGCGCTCTGCCTATTTGCAGGACTATGGGAGATTTTATGATTTTTTTGTACAAGGAAAACAATAAAATGATTTTTTATGCAAACAAGATTTTATCCAAAGAAAAAGTATTTTTTCAAATAAGGGTCTTGAAAAAGAGGGGTCGTCTTATATTCAGGGTTGTCTTATATTCGGATCAATACGGTAATATCAATGTTGAACAAGATTTTTCTGAGGTAGGTATTCCAGGCCTGGAATTAAGTCCGAATTAAACATTTCAACACCATGCATTTCACAGGAGTATTCACCAAACATAGCCTACATACCTTTAATTACATAATTATTTATATGTCTCTATGTATATTTTTACATAAATCCCCAATATTTTATTTGCCTTTAAAAAATCCTCTTCCTTCATTTAATTTGACAGTGTTTATCGTATTGTATTATATGTATTAATTCTCTACAGGATCTTGTATGTTCTTTAATGTGTGTTCAATTTATTAAAAGGAAAAAAAAAAACGTTTTGGTGAACCCTGCAGCAAAGTGAACCCTCTTCCTCAGAGAGGATCTTTGCCTCCCACTTTGTTCCTGGCGGCAGAGCAGAGTGAACCGTCTTTCTTCTCAGAGGATCTTTGTCCCATGAGAGCAGGCAGCTGCTCTCCATGTCTGCAGTGTAAACATCTTTCGCTGGCGATTTGACAGTCACTAGAAGCACATTATGACCCTTTGTAAAAGTTTCTGTGTGGTACCTGTGTTGTACATGAGCTAACGTTAGCGGCTAAGGACTGAGAGGCTGTCCGGTATGTGTGTCTGTCTGAGGAGTGTCAGTACATTAACTTGTTAACTGTAGCCTTGCTTTTTGTCATGTTAATGTTATCGTCGGCAGACCTGAATAGCTTGTAAAGCTTTAGCATAGTTAGTTAACACATTTTTTTATCGGCCCATGTGTTTACTGCTACAGAAAATTAATAAATCTTTGGTTTATTTGCACAACGTCACCTCTCTGCCGTCTTTTATCACGCTCGCTAACGCTAAGTTAACTTTACCAGCAGATCTGTATGAGGCACAAACTGAGGCTACACTGAGCAGTGTGTTTCTCCCCGTCTTGCTGCTTTCCAAACTGCCGGCCGGCTGTCGCTCTGCATCATGTGGTATAACGCTGCGTTGTTGGGAGCGCTTGTTTTCATGCAGATGATGTCCCGACTCCCGGCACGGGCGGGGCCGGCAGAATCGCCGTCATTGAAAAATTAGATCGTATATGCATATGAATCGAGATCACGATTTTATGACGATTAATCGTGCAGCCCTATTGAGAAGTAAGCAAAAGGGCCTAAACTACGCACTGCAGGGATATATTCATCATTTTATTGTTGAGAAGGTCGATGAAAAGCTTAAATTACAAGCCAAAATTAACAGGTCACAGTGTACGCTTGTGAACCGCATCTCGCTGCTGTCACCATCAAAGACAACAAGATAAAGTGCCACTGAAGTTAAGGTTTTTAAGTCAGAATATGAGAAAAGGATAACGGCCTTTTTACCATCTTTACCAAGAGTGTCTCTCCATTAGCTATTTACATTGAATCATTCAGCATAACGTTTTCCAACCTTTGTTATCTCTGCGATTACAGAGAAATTAATGAAGCTAAGCTCCAGAAGTTAACATTAGCTTAAATAGAGCCCTTTGGACAACAATGATGTACGATCACCAAAGTACAAAACTAGAACAAAATAGGCTAATGAACTCCCAGCAAACAAGGTGACGAACAACGCAGCTAGGAGCTAACATTAGGCTAACTTTAGCTAACGTTAGCTAGAGAGTTACAGATAACTTTATATTTCTTTCCAGCAAAGTGACAATATGTTGCCTCAAACACAATGTTGACTTACCTTAGAACAGATGTAGGCCTAGACATCATTGTTAATCTTATTCACGTTGACTTTATCCAAAGGAGACACTTTTCTCTGTTGAGATGTGGTTTAGGAAAGGGTAAAAAATACACCTGGTCGCCCAGCCTCTCAGGATACCTTGTGTCGGAGTTGCATGTACCCCATGCATACTGTTTGACCATTTTTAAACTTCAGATCTCAGAAAAAGCTCATAAAACTGACTTTCTGTAATGCATTTCAATGAACGTCCAGGCAGAGAATGTTCAAGTGTATGGGAATGGCTATACGCACTGTAATTGGCTAATTGCATTTGAGGGCGGGGCTTAGCCATAGGTCAATTAAGTCAGTGATAAGGGCTGTTTCTCAGCGTTTTCATGTCCCATTGCCAGTACCCTCACCACCCAAGAGTCACCCCAGACATCATCACCCTGTGACATCTTTATCGACTGCACTGTTCTTCATAACACTGCCTGTCTCTGGAGGAAAGGTAGAATAGTCTCGGAGATAGACTGAGACAATTCTGGGATATTTCCTGATCAATAGACCAATTGAGACCAATAAGTTATTAATTATGTTAGTTGATTTATTGCTTCTGATGTATTATTTAACAATAGATCATGTATGTTACTCTTCCATGTCTATATGTATGTTTTATTTGGCACTGGTAGCACACAATTTGTAGCTATTAGGTTTTATTATTTTAATGTCCTCCCAAGAAGGTAAGAAGGTGTAAGAAGGTTATTTTGGCAACTTAAGCCTGCAAGGAAATAGAAAAATAAGCATCTGCTCTTTGTACATACTTTTGTTTTAATTTCTTATTTCTATGTGTACAAACAATAGATAAAAAAGTGTGTTTACAATGTTTTTGAGTGTTTTCAGTGGGCAGACAATACATCAAACACATCACTAGTTCTAAACAACCTCTCCAAATGACTGTGTCCTGAGAGGGCACAACACCCTGCGGTGTCGGGAAATAGGACTTCAGGCGTTTTCGGACTGCAATTGCAGTCTGCAATGCCCTCACAGTTGAAAGTTGTCCTGGCTCCAGCAAGTTGTTGTATCCGACAAACAGCCTCCTCCATTCACCTGGCAGATCACCTGCTGCTGATCCATCAACACATTTAGGTGGGATGCACCTGGCTGTAGTAGCAGCTGCAGCATCAGTGTATGTGTGTTTGTTATGCAGGGAAACACAGGCTTTAATCACATCCACAGTCTTGTCAGGGTGGAATTCTATGGGTCATCCCAAAATCCTCCAGCATGCAGCAAGGATGCTGAAATCATTTTCAATCACTGACATTGGAATCTATTTAAGAAGAAATAGACAAAGAGAAGAAAAATAGAAAAGTTGGATGTATCCTTTACCAAACACAAGGGTCAAGTTCTCTTGTTACTTGAAATGTTGCTCGACACTCTTTATATACTCTCTGTTGACAACAAAGACCCTAAGTTAACAAACAAATGAAACTGAGCGAATCGGAAATGAAAGCTGAGCATGTGTCACAGTATTGACCTCTGTCTGCTGCTGCCTGGCTTGGCTTTTAGGTCTCAGCTGAGTTAGTCAGTAGGGATGCCAGACAAATAAGCAACATTCAGTGCAAAGCATGCATATAGTTTGAAGGTAAAAGGAGAGAAACAAACAAAAAAAGGGTAGAAAAACACATTTATCTTTCCTGAACCTGAAGGCATGCTTTTCTCAAGTTGCCTTGAAGATGCTAAATTTGTTGAACTAAATGAACTGTCATAAATCTGCATGCAGGGCTCCACACTAATGCTTGCTGGAGGCAAGAAAACTGCTTTGGACAAGTGGGCAACCTCAATTCAGTTGTCTGATCAGGCAATTGAAATATAAATGTGCTGTCTAATGTAACGTTATGTGAAAATAAACAGTGTACTGTATTGCTGAAGCAGAGCTATCCAGCTGAATTGCACATGCAAATCAGTCTCACCACCAAGCATTCAACAGGACTGATGGGAAAAATCTGACATACTGGACGCGTCTATCAGGGTTTTTTAAAACCTGCACCGACCCGGCCCTTTGTGAGAGCCAATCCGCACTGCCCAACCTGCAAACATGCGCCTAGATCAACCACCCGAAACTGACGCAACCTGCAAACCATCAACTTTATGCATTATAGTTGCTCAACTGCCAGGACGGAGACAACAGCCAGAGCGCCGTTGCGCTCTCCAGGGTGCTGAGTCTGCTGGTTGGAGCAGCTACAGCTAGGGAGCTGTCCAACATGCTCTCTTCCTTCCCCCACCCACAGTAATGGGAAGAGCTAGGATAAACTATCTCTGGTCCAAAAGGTGTTTTTTATTGTTTCGCAGCAGTTGTTTAATGAGCATGAAATCCTTCTCTCTCTTTTTCTCACTCACTACACACACAGACTTGCATCCTCACATCTTAACGGTGAACTGTTTAGAAAAACTATGGAGTCTACAGTTTCTGGATCTACTTATTCTGATGTGCTCTGAGCACATGGCCAGCTGAGCGGAAAACACACTCACTGGATGCTCTTGCTGCTGGAATGCACATCACTACTCTGGCCAGCATGAAGAGGAGAAGATATGTGTGATCCCTCCAAAAAACAAGGGAATGAAGTCTGCAGGTCATATTGTAATTCAGCTGGCTCGATTATATAGCAGGGGTGCCTTTCAACTCCATCATTCTCTCAGAAATAAATAGGTGGCCACTGACATCACAAAATCAATGTCAAACCATTCTACACACTTCTAAAATATTTATAGAATATTATGGTTTTAAACTAGCCTACCATTGTGACCTACAGTTCACTTTATTTATGCCTTTTGTGTCATTATCAACAATATGTAAATTGAGGATGTTTACCTTCCAGAGCCTCCTCCCCAGTGGGGATGCCTGATGTGCTTGTTTCCCTCATTAGTGCTATGAAAAGGTAATCCAAAATTAATAAGTAGCCTAATGTGTGCATAATTATTGTCTCATTTTGTAAAAAATAAAATTGTGCTAATCTGAATAATTATGTATAAATATACATTAAATGGCTGTCAGTGTTAACGTGTTAATTGTGATGCTATTAAGGCCTGAGCACTACACATTATTTTTTTTATAATCACATTAATCATGTGTTGCTATTCTGTCCTTTCACTATAACCTCAGAAACTTGTGACATCCTGATCATATGAACAGTTTTTATGAACTTTAACAATAGCTAACTGTCTCCAACAGTACATCTAAGGTGCAAAGGCCCTCTACAGGAAATGGTTTTAATATAACATTCATAAGTGGTATAGCAAATTACACAAGATAATAAGTTTCATATACCAACCCCAGTGGTAAAACACAGCTGGCCTTTTGAAGTGCAACACCCATCTCTCTAATGGTACAAGCAGATGGCCGTGACATGTGGGGTCCCACAGGGGTTTATTTTGGGACCCCTCTTGTTGTCTCTGTATGCTTCCATTTAGCCACATCATACAAAATAATAAAGTAGCCTACCATAAGTATGCAGATGACATGCAAATATACGTATCACTTTCACCAGGTGATAATGGACCTGTAGAACATCTTTGTCACTGTATTGAACAAATCAATGACTGGATGCATCAAACTTTTCTCCAACTGAACAGAGATAAGACCAACATAATTGTCTTTGGGCCACAGAAAGAAAGAGTGTCAGGTCTCACCTTGAGGCCCTTTCACTTATAACTAAGAGTCACTCAAGAAACCTTGGCGTTATCCTGGAGATAACACAGATTTAAATTTCCGAAAAATTTCATCCCTCTACTGCCATTTAAAAAAACATTGCTAGAGTCAGAGGAACAATGTCAAAGCAAAACCTTGACATGCTCTCTCATGCCTTTATTTCCAGTAGATTGGATTACTGCAATAGTCTGTCTGTGGGCCTTTCAAAACAAGCTGTTTGGCAACTTAAGCTTATTCAGAGTGCCGCTGCTACAGTACTGACACAAACTAGGAAATATGACCACATTACTCCAGTTCTTGTGTTTAAATCACTTTGTGGCTTAACGCTTAAATGTATCTCTGGCATGCTTGTGACATATGAGTCTTCCAGGACTCTGAGGACATCTGGGGCTGGCTTACACACCATCCCAAGAGGTAAAACTAAACATGGTGAAGCAACGTTTTGTTATAATGCAGCACAAACCTCCTAGATGATGTTAGACAAGTCAAAGCTAAAAACATTCCTTTTTACACCTCTTACTCCACCCTGTAATGACTGCAACCTTATTTTTAGACTCAGTTTGAAATCATTTTAAATAATCTTTTTATCTTTGCACCACTTGTCTGCACTTTTGCTATTTTAATGGTTTGCTTTTAATGATTTTTTTAAAATTGTAGATCATTTTATAATTAAATTTACATGTTACATATTTTTTCCTTTACTCTTTTATTGTAAATCTTTATAATATTTTATATTTCATTACGCTGTAAAGCACTTTAAATTGCCCTGGTGTATGAAATGTGCCATAGAAATAAAGCTGTCTTGCCTATTCTGTAGGTCTATACTACATATTAACATGTTTGATTCTGTCATGTTAATGTATAGCCTTTATGAAGTGATTTCAGGGTCACAAACTAAGCTTAATCTGGACCGACAATTCAAATTTCTCTTGGTCCAGTACTGGGCTCAGGCCTAACTGTCTTTTTCAAGATGCATTTAAGTATTTAATAAGGGAGATTCTTGCCTGGGCTTTAAAGATGCAACACATGCTGCAAGGACTTCCACTGCCTATTCTGTAGCTCAACTTTGTTCCACCCAAAGTTTAGTAATGTCAGAACACATTTTTAGAGCCATTTCAACCATGCAGTTCTCTAACTAGGTAACTACCTCAAGGCCTTATGGTGGTACTGGAAGCTTTTATCATCTACATTGGCTTGCCTACCCAGTTATGGATCCTGATTAAGAACTCTTTTGTGAATGCTGGCTTGCCGTGTACCACACTGATGCACAGGAGCACAGCACATATGAAGTGGAAAACGTCCATCAGTCAGGGACGAGGCTGGCTTCCTCTCTCCTGCCACAACAGTTTGTATTAAGTCTGTATGTGTCTGTACATAATCTTAAACCTGTCCCCAGAGTCGTCCTTGTGTCTTGCCTCTTGCTAACCTTTAAAAATATCTGGTTGAGATCTAGTCAAGTAAGTTTAATTTATGTCACACCAAATCATAACAGAAGTCTGTAAGTCTCTCAGGGCACTTTATTGGTAGTTTTTCATATTTTATATTGCTTGATTTTCCTTGTTGTCTATCCACAGTTGATTTTAAACTGAATTTTAAACTGAATGCTATTTTAAAAAAAAAGGAAAAAAATATTTATTCATTTAAATTTTATTTTTGTAATTTGGTAACCATGCTTCTGTCCAAGTAATTTTGCACCTGTGTGACCTTGTTGAGTACCAAAGTACTGAAGTGGTGAAAGAGTTCATATTAATAATTTTGCAGGGGAAAATTCCCCTGGCGTTGTTTACAGTACTTTAAAATAACAGTTCCAGCCACATGCCTTGCCACATTTGCTAGTGTTGATATTTAACTAAGAATCATTCAAGCCATGTTCTTTAATTTTTTACCTGTTAATTGTATGTTATGTACCAGAATTATTGTCCAGATCCACATAGATTTTATTTAATAATTAACAAGTCTATATTTTCAAAGTGAGGTGGCTCCCAGGCAAGTAAAGTCAAGCTTAATGTCTGAAATAGTTAATCTAAAGTCTAGTCTAAATCCAAAAAGATATATTACCAGGGAGGTTAAAACAAAACTCTAATGAATCAAAAGACCAATTCCGTTTTAACCCACCTTCTGCATGTTCCTTTCTTAATGAGCTTCCATAATAATAACAACACATCATAGCCCATTTTACATATTTTTCAAAATGTCCCTTAGGGAATAAATTAAGTGCCTGCATTGTTATTCAAATCTGGCTGTGATCCGTGCAGTATCTCATCTCTTGGGCTCCCTTGTTCTTCACCCACACCACCACCACATTCATTTTTTACCCCCCATTTCATTTTCATTCAGTTCACTCAAGCGAAATTTGAATGCAGTATTATTCTAATTAGCAATGAATGATAATGCCAGATAATTACATTCAAGTCTGCGCTTGCTCAAAAATACCCCTAACAGCCACTTGTGATGTCATTTTTTGAGTGTGAGAGCTGAACAACACTCCTATTTCATTATATTGGCTGAGCTCCTTCAAATCACTTTGAGAAGCAAATCCATTCTGTATGTGCATTTACACGATGTGTGTGTGTGTGTGTGTGTGTGTGTGTGCTTCTGTGCATGTAAAAGGGTGGGTGAGTATGCTACCCAGCTGTCTTGGGATCTGAGAGAAAAGTGATATCTAACACACACACCATTTATAATCGCAGTAGAGCAGTGCTGTCTCGTAACAGGACAGACCGCAGTCAGTACAGATTTAGCTCACAGTAGGCCTGTAATACAAAGAAATGTCAGCGTACTCACAATGTGTAACAACTGCAATCACCCTTGATGGCAGGAGCATAGCACTATAGGCCCTTAGCATAAGCAGTCTGTTGGCCCTGGCCTTCCTCCATTGATCTATGTCTTTCTCCCGCACCTTTTGAATTTTTTTTGTTTCCTATTCTTGGAGAAAGACATGGCAGTGTATGTTGGTGCTCCAGCAGCATAAACACTCACTCACTTGGTTCTATAGTTTGAGACAAATCCTAGCGCAGGGGTGGACTAAACCATTTTGTGCATTTAAGGGCTGAGATGGGCCTCAGAGAACATTTGTTAAATACAAAGTTCAGTCTTTCAAGCAATATATTCAGCCATCTTAATCATTAAATCAATTTAATTATGGCACTGATTACTCAGAAATGAAAAAATGCCAACAAAATCAAACTTCCTTTTTGAGACTCCCTGTAATCAGTTCTGCCTTTCCCTCCTTTACAACGCCCCTGCTAGGCAGTCACATGATGGTGGCTATCAGCCAGGCCCCCAGAAGTGTGCCAGGCTTTGAAGCCAGTTTTTGTGGTGGCCAAATGGTGGTACTGTAATTTCCAGGGTCTGTAACCTGATGTCACTGAGCCCCAAAATACTTTTTTCATCGACTTACATTAGGACAGAGAGCGTCACAACCCCTGTAAAATGACTCGTTCCACTGTCAAGATTTACTCCATTCTGATAACATTTCAAAGGTCTAAAAGAGCCGCAAGACTAAATCATTTTATTCCCATTCACGTTAGCAGAGTGCCAAAAAAGAAGTCAGATGCTCGGCCATGCTTGGCCACCATAAGTCTCTAATTCTCTTGCTCTATGGGCGCAATCATCTGTGTAATTTCATACCGCAGAAATCAAGCTTTTTTGGCTGCATGCGCCACTGAGCAACTTTCATGGGAATGAATGGGGCCCCCGCCGCCAATGCTGTATCCAGATCTCTTAATACATCCATGGTTAAACCTTAAATTACCTCCCTAATCCCAAATTCTGCTTCATTGTCAAAACCCCTGTTGTACTGTGCAGACGTCTTATAATAACTTCCTGAAACTCTACTTATCAAATATTGTTATCCTTTGGCCAGACTGTCACAGATTTTCTTCTACTTCAACCTATTCTAAATCATGTCAACTAAAAACTTATGTTGTTTAAAATTTTATGAGAGACATATTGTACATGCAATCAAATGCTGTCTCTGTAAGTTCTTTGACCTAGCCTGTTACATGTTGGCAATTTAAAAATAGTTTACATTGCATCTAACAATGCAATCTAAACTTCAGTAGTTTCCTAACTTTACTCTGATGTACTTGAAGTTTTTTTTCTGTTCAACAAGGCAACATGTTCAAGGTTCTTTAAAAAGAAAATTGCTGTGTATGTTACGAGGTGTCAGTGGACCCACACGCAGAACACAGACCAGGAGACAGATAAACAGGTTTATTGCAGGAGTTACTGAGCCATGAGATGACCATGGGGAGTGAATGGCAGAAGACCAGCAGGAAGCAGAGAGAATGAGTTGACAAGCAAACAGGATTCCTGGAGCGCAGGAAACAGCTAAAGCATTAGGCAATACTCTCATCTATGAGTAGCATCACTAGAGTAAGGGTCTGAATGTAGCTTCCAAAGAGACAACAGAAACAGCTGATCACTGAGTGGAGGGTACTCTGGGTAAATGAACTGATTGTTGCCAGGTGCACTGGGAGCCAAGAGCAGGGAGAGGTAATGAGCTGAGTGCTAGCAGGTGTGTTGGTCGGCTGGGTCCAGATTAGCATCAGGACAGGACAGGAACAATACTCTCTCTCTCACACACACACACCCACCCGTGTTTACTTATGTATCACTTTAGGGGACATTACATAGACTTAAATTCATGTCCCAACCATAATCATAACCACAACTTGCCCAATTCTAACCAAAACCTTACCCTAACCTCAACCTTACTTTTTTGTCTTTAAACAGTAACACTTCTGTCACTTCTGTCTTTGGACTGAAAAGCACTTATCTTTAAAGGTAATTATCTTCTATTATATATATATATTTTATTGTTATTGTTATTAATATTAATATCATCATTATGCCAATATTATGAGATTTTGCTTCTAGTGATCAATGACTGCTGCAGTTCTACTCCCATGTTACTCCATGCTCTCCAGGCCCCTACAAGGATATTAATTAGACCAGGGAAACTAAACTTGCTTGGCCCAGGGGCCACACTTGCAAAATGCCAGGAGGCCAGGGGCCAGTTAATAACAAACTTTAGTAACTACTTTTTGTAAACAAGCTCTGTTTTGATGCTTTTAGTGAAAATAAATCAGTACATTAAAAAGAATCCCAGTGTGAATTAGTTTTAATTTAACTGTGACTTACAAAATGGTCGGCAGGCTGGATTGGGCAGGCAAGTTGAGTATCACTAGATTAGACCATTCTTGCTTCCCAGCACCCCTTTACCTTATCTGCTGGTACCTCTTAAGCCCAGTTCAGACCAATCATTTGCAATGAGACGAAACTGTTTTAGAACGCTGCAGAGAAAAGTTGCATTGGTGTGAACCAGCAGGTTTTAAGAACGTTGCAGAAGAGCACATTGCAAGTAGCTGCCTGTTTCAACTTCGTCATGGATCTTTGGTTTGAACCGGGCTTTACACAAGGGAATAAAACCAGAGCCCTGGTGCCTTTTGGGCTACGTAACCCTTTAAACTCATCATCTTCCACCATCCTTACTATTCACATGAAGCTAGTATTACCAGGGGACCTCAGGTGATTAACATGCTGTATCTGTATTTTACTTATATTTACTGACATTATCCCCTGGATATGATGCGCACACTCGTAACTAACTCCATTCTAGACAACAGAAACACTACACAGCACCATTAGTGGTGACATGCAGTGTCAAGCTCCTTTTTCTTTTAAATATGGGTTTAATAAACAGAACTGATTCTTCCTCACATTGTCATGTTATCCATCTCATCATCTTTCAGGATTCTCTCTTTCACTCATGGATTTGAGCATGCTTTTAATGCCAATGGGTCTCCATGTTGTGCAGCAAGATGAGCCTGCTGCACGCAAAATGTTGTCAAAACTTCTATTTATGATTGCAATGCAGCCTCCATAATTATTGAGCAAAGAGGCAGACACCAGGTATGGAGAAAACAGAAAATCTTAAGGCTCATGTATACTTCCTTTATGTACGAAAATAGATGTGTCTGTTTCAAACATTGTAAATGTCACTGGCCTTACAGTGTGCTTCCATGCATCCTTTATGATGGCAGAGATACAGCCAATAAACAGCACTAGAGGGCAGAGTCAAAAATTTCACACAACAACAAACGAGGTGATGGTGGAGGGCATGTAATAATGTACCACTGAACAGAGGCAGTATTGTAGACGTCGGATGTGGACAGATAATTATTTTCGCTATTTTAACTCACTTGAACTATGCCACACTGCCTTCATGATCTCCAGTGGTGCTGCTCCGTTTTGTCTGTATCTGTAAGCTTTCAGAAAATGTGCACAAACACAGACAAAATGAAAATAGAGTATGGACAGAAGGCTCCGACCATTTGCGTCTCCATATCTAACGGTGGCATGAATGAGCCCTTAGTATGATCCCATATAATAAAATTCACATGGGACTAATATTATCTTGTGACCTGTGTATGCCAATATATGGCAGGTTATTTGCGGCGGAATTTTTACCTGACAAATTATGGACATGGCAGATTCGCACAGGATTAAGATCACAGATGACCTCCACAATCATTACAAATTACTAGAGGTCCTGTATGAATAGGGCTTTAGTTCATGGTTTCCTTGTTTCCTTGTTTTTATTCTTGTCTTTTTATATTCTATTTAAACCACCAAGTCTACTTGTTGAAAATATGAACCTATACACAAAGAAGAATTAGTGCCATTGCATTACAATTTCCTTTGGGACTTATTTCCCCTTTACCTAAGCCTAAACTTAACCACTGACCCCAAAATCAGCTTTTCTCATTTGGCAAAATTACTTTTGTCATAATTTACAGGCTGTTCCCAATTAACTGGTCTTTCCAGTCTGAAACGTGTCCCCAAAGGCAGCCTCAGTAAGACACACACACATGAACACACACAGACACAGGGATATGGAAGACACAAGAGGATTCAGGAACACAGGGAGCACTGCTGTGGCCATGACAATAAATAATTACTTTTCCTTATCATTAATATGTGAAAAAAATCCTGACATATTAGCCGAGTCTTTGAAAGTGAGTGAAGCTACAAAGCTTGCTGATAAAGATAATTAAATTGTCTGCATGATTGACACAGCGTGGGAAATGACTGAGATAGAACAGCTTGTCTTTGTGTGTGTGTGTGTGTGTGTGTGTGTGTGTGTGTGTGGGTGTGTGTGTGTGTTTGTGTGTGTGTTTGTGTGTGAATGTATGCATCGACCAGAACTTTGTATTTGTTTTATACTGTGTTAATACTGTGGCTGTGCATGCCACTGGTTGATGTTTCTGCTGGGTTATACAGTACTATCTGCTCATTTAGTGAACAGGATACTGGAGAGTCAGAACAGGTTGATAAACTTATTTTGTTAGTTCACTGAAAGTTCTAGGATGTTTTTGGTGGAAGACAGAAGAGCCGACGACTCCAGCTATTAACTTTAGGGATTAGCTCACTGCTCCCTGAATATGCTCTGTTTGTCTTTCCTTTTTGCTCATTTCCTCCTATTCTTTCTCACAACCACCTACCCTAATTATGTTACTTAGTGAGGAAAAGAAGGGAGGAAAGTAAATAAGATTAGGAAACAGAGGTAAAAATAATTGGAACGGTTGATATCATCTGTCGTGTAATCATGCTGTGCAAAATTTATGACGGTAGCTGTGAGAAAAAGTTATCTTTCAAACAGACATTGTTTTCCTGTCAATGTTCTGCTTAATGACCCTGATCTTTAGACAGCTACTTTCTGTGTTTCCTTCCAATGCACTCACATAAGTGTTGGGATGATTCATGTAAGAAAATATGTTTATTTGGAAAGCTGTGTGCTTGCACAGTTAGCCCCGGTTTATGTTGTTTTGAGCAAATCTTTATTTGCCCATAAATCTTAAACAGACTTTGCAATTAAGCAATATCACACGAGAGGGAGTGATGTTGTACTGTATATTGTCACGGCTGTGATTTGGCCATAGGCACGAGGCTGCAGGCCGAGTGCCGAAGACAATTGCAGCCGTGACAGGGAAAATATTCATCTTCTTGGTGTAACGCTATAGTGTCAGTTTGTGTCAATGTAGCGAGTGTGACAGTGTGTATTTATAATTATAATCCCTGTGAGCGGAGTGATTTTATTGTTAAATGTCCCAGTGATGTTGTACTCTATATCAGCACTCATGGAATGCCTCTCGTCCAATCAAATTACTCGGTCGGAACTAGCTGTTGTATTAGTTAGCATGACTTTTTTTTCCCTCTAAAGCAACTAAATGAAATGATGACGGTGAACAAAATGTGTTGTGATTCATTAGTGTTAGCCTGGCCATGCAGACCCCGGCCAAGTGACTCTGCATCAGTCCCGGGTATTGATCGGCTCTGGCGCTCATTGGCATTGATGGAAACACAAAACCCAGGTAAATGCGCTAATTTTAGCTCCTTAAACAGCAAGATACAATCATGTGCTGAGACAACATACCGCCAAAGCAGGGCTTGAACCTCGTTCCAAATCAGTATGCATCAAGTTTGAACGAGAGACTGAATAAGTAAGAGACATATTAAAAGAAGTAACCCCCGAAACATTTTAACAGGCCTCTGTCCTCCTGTCTACTGTTTACTGACCAGCCTGTCAGTGACATTGAATGCAACACACCAACCAGCTCTCAAAAACAGCCCTCCACAAAGTCTCAGAGAATCCAAATCCATGCACTTCTTTGGCTTAACTTGATTGTATTTGTATTTTTAAATAAATATTTTCAAACGGTTTGATTGCTTGCTCTAAAATGACAGCGTAATCTCGTCCTATCTGTGAGCATGGAGAATCAGTATGTTACTATTCAAGGTGGCACTAATCATTTATCAGGCTGAATGGAAAGAGATGCACTCGTCATTCCAAGTCAACATCTATATCAATGAAAAACCACACAGCTCTGTTTGTGGATGGCCTCCTTCAATCGAGGATAAGAGCTGAGCTTTAATATGCAGAGGGGAATAAAGGCTTAAATGCTCATGGTAATGATTTCTACTTTCATTAAAACCAAATAACAAATATTTTATTAGGAAGGCCTGTGACCATGTTATGACTGATAACTTTAATGACTTTTCTCAAAGTGGAGGCTTCACAGCCCAGCAGTCTAGAGGATCCAACAGATTTACTTTGCACCAGCGAGTGTTTGTCTCTCATTTAACCTGAGGGAAAATGTGACACTGCACCCTCAGGGATTCAGTCCCATTATTGACTCTGTGCTGCTTGTGTACACAGATATACCAACATTAATCTTTCATTCAACGGTTTGAATCACGCCACCCTGCATGCTGTTTATCTTTCTCAATTCTCTCATTTGTAGAGCAGATTTTGTTGTTTTTTTACTGCATGTTTTTGCTTGGCGGGGCTTTTTTTTTTTTGTCTATCGTATAGCCATGTTTGTGAACGCAACGCCAAGCCACACAATTCATCACATGCAGTCACTGTCTCATTAGTGCCATATGAATGTGAGATAGACTGCCATGGTGAAGGTCAACCAGGCATTTCATATCCAAGGGTTAGACAAGACTTGGCATGAATGGGCCTCTATAAGTGATTGATGGGTCATTGCTCCATCAGTCTTCTTCCATCTGTTTCTCTTTCTATCCAACCTTTGCATCGTTCCAATCTCTACGCAGTTAGTATGCCTGTTGTTCCTCAGTTTGACTGCACTTGATTCAGATTTATTTCACTGCCTTTGTGCCAATCTGTACATTTCTATGAATTTTCCTCTCTTTCTGCAGCTGTAGCTTCACACTAAAACTCACTGGGTCCAAACTCACCCATTGAGTCAATATAGCATCGACACAATACTGTGTTAACTTTACACAGCCACTGGATTACAAAATAAACCCGAGACCATGGGTTGGCTTGACCCAGTATTAGTTTTTATGTTTGTGTTGGATTGATTACCCAAAATGTGAATAATTTTATTTAGGGCCACGATAAAAAAAAAACAAACAAACAAAAAAAAAAAACATAAGAAAAATCAATCAAGATAATTTGGACTATGCAAATGAAATATGCTGTTTCCATGACCCACATCAAAGCCAGAATATTGTCATATTTGAAATAATAGTGGAATTTTAATGTGTATGTAAACACAGCCAGTGTCTGTGTCCGATTATCCCATTTGTTTACATTGCTGCCAGCTGCACGACTGTTGGCTGCTGCCCTCTCACTCAGTACTCGGCCAACGTCAGAAATGGTTGTTCAGATCAGTCTTTTAGAAACAAATAGATGATAAAACAGGATCCATGTCAAAAAATGTGTAAGTTACCCTTTAACTGTATGTGTGTATCTGGTTTTTCATAAATCTTCATCACCTTTTGTTCTTTTACGTTGTGTTTACCCAACCTTGTCTGCTGCTGGTTATGTCAGCTCATCTGTGTTTGGCTATTTATTCCACTTTATTTAGGATGATATGAAGATCAGTGTAAATCAAACAACCGCACCGAGACTTTCTTAAAGGTCAGTCTGTGAGGAGCCGCTATGACACTTGAATGTAATTGATTTGTCTGCTGACTGTACACGTAGCATAGGAGTACGGTAGCCGACAAGGACAAACGCGATGCAAACAGAGAAACGCACTGCATATAAGAAAAACAAATGCAACAGGAAAATGATGCTTATACAGAAACATGCTGCAAATAAGAAAACAAATGCAAAAAGAAAATGCTGCATATCCACTCATACAACGGTGCTCCAGGTCTCTAGGGGCAGTGCTGAGCTTCCACCCAAGAGATAGATGTGTGAGTGAGAAGAAGAAAGTTATGTTTGGAGGAAAGTTGGAGCCAGGACAGGCAACACAGAAAGGTACGTATTCTTTCCTTCTTGTTTTTCACATGTGGCCCTCATCTTTTACTGTATAATGAAAGTGAAGCTGATTTACACAGCTGATGTTAGCGTGCTAGAGACTTTGAGTTCTACACGAGTAGTGTATCCATAGTAGTAATGTTAGCTAACGTTACTCTAACTAACGTTACTTTCCAGGACACCCCAGGTTTCAGTTCAGAGGCCTACTTTTCTGATCATTTTTTGATATGACAGTCATATTCATTCACTTGCTTGTGAGCTTCATCAGCTGCTTGAAGAAAAGACTAGAAGGACTGGGCTGCCAGCTACCACACAAAAATAATTTGCTATGATCATTTTTCAATTTAACTTTTAATTTATAAAAAGTTCATTTGCAGTGTTAAAGCTGCACTAATCAATATCTTTATATAATAACAATTAATCTAATGATTATGTGTCATGAGAAATGGTTTATTTGTAGAAAGTAACCTGCACAGAATTATCACCCAGCTCTGCAGTTCCCCTCAGCTCTGCTGAGCACTTTTGAAATTTTCACCTCATTATTTTGGTTTTACAGCCCACAACTTCAGTGTTTTGGCTCACTCTCATCGCTCCCTTCAACCTTATTTCCAGACACAGCTGGCAGCTGTTTTCAGTAAGAAAAGCCTGGGGCAGCTTATTTTCAATGAGAGTGAAGCTTTTTGCTTGCTTGTGTTGCTGAATGCCTCAGGTTTTTCCACTCTATGCATGCTGCATGCACGCCTTCCATGGTGGTTATGACAGTAAGTGAAGAGACAACATTAACTGAGGACAAACTAGTGCTGGCTGTTGCTGGATACACCAGCTTGTTCTCGTTCCAAAGTCATAAAATACCACAGCTTTGTCAGTGATTACAGACTCAGACACCAATGCCAAAAGCCACCTTTCGCGGCAGCATGATACTTCACTGGGCAGCGTCAGGTTCTAATGCAGTCGGACAGAACCTTATGTGATGTTATGATACATGTCGGTTGTGACAGTATGATACATGGCTGGGTGACATCAGTTCACAATGCGGCCAGGCAGCATTATCCCAGTGATATGATATGATAAACCACAGAAAGGTGTCAATTTGAAACGCTGCCAGTGACTACATAATATAAGGAGTGACAAACTTCCTATCAGGCTGGTGGGAGGGGTGGTTGATGGGTCCAACAAACCTCAGACTTACACCTTGGAGCCCAGTGTTTGCTTCCTGTATGAATGTTGATCCAAACCATGATGTGTTTTTTACAAACCTAACCACATGTTTTTGTTGATGTCCCAGCACTGGATGCAGTATTCTGGAACTTCACCAGCCACCGCAAGAGAATACCTAGTGCATACAGTAATATTTGGACGTAAAAAAGTCCACTGACAAAGCCGCGATATGTGATCTCTTGGGATAAGAATGTGTTATTCTAAACAAAAAAAAGTTCAGATCTGTGAGTTAAATTCATAGCAAAATGGTTAAGCTCAGGACAGGTGATTTGGTGGTTTCCTAGCAACATTTAAAAAGAGGTAGCAAGCTGCTCTTTAAAAAAAAACTGATAATAGATTAATTTCAACAAAAAGGCAAAAAGTCCTCTGTCGGATCAAAACAGCATATGGTAGTGGAGCATTTAGCAGCTAAAGAGAAGTTTGTGGGAACGAAAACAGAAGGAGAAAGGACAGTGATTTTTTGACTTACATCTGTAATGTTAATAATAATCACAACTGTTTTATAAGTGCTCATTAACTGTTAATTGGTGCTTATTAAGCATTAATTAATGCTTATTACAGTAACTTAATATAAAGTGTTACCAAACAGGGTTGTGCAGGAGTCACAAAACCCAGAAAAGAGTTAGCATTTTAGCACTCCTGGTTCCCTTGTCTTGAATTCAGTGGGTTTTTGATTAGATGCCTTTAGTAAGGTCTTTGGTCAACACAAACTTAAGAGACTTTCACTTTTTGTTCTACAATATAAAATATCAGTAGATACCCCACTTGTAAATTTCAAAGCCCTAACATGTCTTAAAAAAGACCGTAATAATAATAATAATAATTATTATTATTATTATTATTAATAAACTAATAAATTATCTGACTTGTGATATATTACGTTTTTGGCCACCAGCTCGCTATAGAGCAATGTTTTTGTGAGGGGGTCCCTGTTTTGTTTTTAGGCAACACAATTCACATTGTTGCTGCCGTTTCAGGCCATTTTACTAATTACCAGTCGCTGGTCGAAACAGGCAAAGAAAGGCAGCAATATGCCAATAAAGGCGGTGAAGAAGAACTGGACATGTATGTAATCAGTACAGGATTTAAAATAATCAGAAAATGTTCTATAATGAGGGAAATGCATTTACTCAACTCAGATCAACTCAACTTTATTTATAGAGCACTTTAAAAACAACCACAGCTGAAACAAAGTGCTGTAAAAAAATAAAAATATAAGACAAACAATAAAAACAATAAAACAGTAAAACAAGAGCAGAGTCTCACGCTGGGTTAAAAGCCAAGGAGTAAAAATGGGTTTTAAGACTGGTTTTAAAAACGGACAGTGAGGGGGCCAGTCTTATGTGGAGAGGTAAATCGTTCCACAGTCTGGGAGCCACTACAGAAAAGGCTCTATCTCCTCTGAGCTTCCGCTTAGACCTCGGTACATCCAGGAGCAGCTGATCAGCTGACCTGAGGCACCGAGCAGGAGCGTAGGGATGAAGCAGCTCAGAGAGGTAAGGCGGGGCGAGACCATTTAAATTTTTTAAAACAAATAAAAGAATCTTAAAATGAATTGTAAAGTGCATGGGCAGCCAGTGGAGGGAGGCCAGAGTGGGCGTAATGTGTTCCCTCTTAGGTGCTCCAGTTAAGAGCCGAGCAGCGGCGTTCTGAACCAACTGAAGACGTGTGAGGGAAGACTGGCTGACTCCAAAATAAAGTGTGTTACGGTAATCCAGCCGGGACGTGATGAAAGAAGCTGGACTTAACTACTGCACCAATTTGACGCTCCAATTTAAAACCACTGTCCATCTTAAAACCCAAGTTAGAAACTGTTGGCTTCACATATACTGCCAAGGGGCCCAAATCAACGGGGGGTTTCACAAGAGCTATTTGGACCAAACACAATCACCTCTGTTTTCGTTTCATTGAAATTTAAAAAGTTTAAGGCCATCCAGGCTTTAATGTCATCAAGCCATGACAGAAGCGGTTGTAGGGAGAAAGCATCTCTCTTCTTCAGCGGCACATAAATCTGACTATCATCAGCATAACAATGGAAGGAGATGCCATGCTTTCTAAGAATGGAACCCAGAGGAAGCAAATACAATGAAAAAAGCAGGGGTCCTAAAACTGGGACCTGTGGAACCCCATATGACAGGGGAGCGGGGTGGGGCTCAGAACCAGCAAAGCTTACACACATAGTTCTGTCTGCCAGATAGGACCTAAACCACTCCAGAGCACTACCACAGATGCCCACACGGTGCTGCAACCGGGATACTAAAATATTGTAGTCCACAGTGTCGAAAGCAGCTGTTAGGTCCAACAAGACAAGAATTACATAATCACCAGAATCATTTGCCAGGAGGATGTCATTAAAAACCCTTAGTAGAGCTGACTCTGTGCTGTGCAGGGTTTTAAAACCAGACTAGAAGACCTCCAGGATATTATGCTCATCCAGAAAAGATTTTAACTGAGCATGAAAAACTTTCTCCATGATTTTCGAAATAAAAGGTAGCTTGGAGATGGGCCTGAAATTAGCCAATACAGTGTGGTCAAGGCCATGTTTCTTCAGCAGGGACTGCACTACTGCATGTTTAAAGCTTATGGGGACAACACCAGAAGACAGACTGCTGTTAATGATGGCAAGGACCAGCTGCCCTATACTAGGGAAGATTTCTTTAAAAAAGTGAGGAGGGACAGCATCACAAGGGGAACCTGATGGTTTGATATGGCCAACCACATCCTCTAAAAGTGACAAAGTCACAAGCTCAAATTTATCAAGCACAGCCAGGCAAGGAACAGAGACAGAGGGATCACAGGCAGGTGCTGAAATGAGAGCCCTTGTGTTAACAATCTTGTCTATGAAAAAGTGCAGGAAGTTACTGCACAGCTCAGGGGATGCTTCCAAGCAGACAGACTGTGGGGCATTTAAAACAGAGTCAGTGGTTTTAAATAACACACGAGGGTTATGGCTATTTGACACATTGAGGTTTGACAAGTATTCTCTTTTGACTTCTTTAACAGTGGTCTGATAACAATGCCAACACTCCTTTAAGATTTGGAATGAAACATGCAGCTTGTCCTTCTTCCACCTGCATTCAGCTTTGCGGCACTCCTGTCGAGTCCTGTCACTGAACCAGGGCTCGGGTTTCACTTTAGGCTGCGTTGTTTTTAATGGAGTCACAGAGTCCAGAATGGTTCAGCAGGACGAGTGGAACCTGGAGCTGAGCTCCTCCGTGTCAGCAGACATTGAGTCAGAGGAGGCACAGAGCTGATCGAAAGCAGCAGAGAGCTGACCAGCAGTGGAAGGGTTAAAGGGTAACTGCAGTACAAGAGAAACCAACTTCAAACAATACGGGCATATGATCAGAAATGACATTTCCACAGATCTCCAAGTTAAACACAGACAAACCATGAGAAAGAACGAGATCAAATGTATGACCATGTTCGTGTGTGGGACCAGACACACACTGCACCAAAGAGTCAATAAGGCTTAAAAAGTCCTTCACCAACGGCTTATCAGGACAGCACACATGAATATTGAAATCCCTAAGAAAAAGGACACAATCGTAGTTTGGCATGATTTCAGCCAGAAAATCCTAAAAGTCTTTCACAAAGTCCTTATTGTACTTGGGGGGCCAGTAGATGACAGTGCACGTCACCGGGTCAGAGCGACCAACCTCAAATAAAGTCGCTTCGAAGCTGGAGAAAGAAGATGACACAGCGCACTGCTTACAGTCATTTTTATAAACAGTCGCCGTTCCTCCTCCTAAAATAAGAACAACCAGCCGGTAAAAGTTCGACAAGAGCACTGCACTCACCAGCACCAATCCCAATCTCTGTCACACAGAGAAAATCCAGGCCACGGGAGCTGAAGAAATCCCTCAGGATAAAAGTTTTGTTTGCCAGTGATCTGGCATTTTCCAGGCCAATCCTGGCAGGAGCCAGGGCCTGTGTTTCGGCGGATCGGGGAGCGCAGTGTCTTCAGGTTCCGAAGACTCACCCCGCGCTGAGAGAGCCGGGGAGAGCAGGGGCGGTGGGGCCAGAATCCCTCAACCAGATCGGCGACAGGTACCAGGCAGGCGTCCATCGGGTCCAGGAAACGCCGGGGCACAGCGAAGGGAAAGGATAATCCATGTCCTGACTGGGAAATAGACGAAGATTGTGCCAGGCAGACCTTCAGCTTCATCAGCCGACCACCGCGTTTACCGCGGCGACGGAGACGTCCACTGTGATCAAATATACAGTACATGCTGTCTTAAGTGTTTGCCTAGCATATAGAACTCATGTGAAAAAGAAGTATAAGTCTACCTCAGGATTCTTCCCACATACATGTATAGTGAGCTGTAAAGGTCTAATCTAATAAAAACAAACAAAAAAATCATTGGTTGAACACAAATAAAGAAAGACACAGCCTGCATGACAGCCACCTGGAGAGAATTAAAGGGGGGAAAAAAGGCTGGAAAATAACTCACGTATGATTTCTTTGAACCCTGCAAAACAGAGTTGAAAGTATCAACATGTTTCTTTGACTACATTCCATTCAGGTTCACGTCTGCCAAACAATCCAGTGAGAATTGAAAAACTTCCAGGAAATGTGGGGAATGAAGCCAAATCTGGAATTATCCATTAATGTCTCATACCACCTTTCATCAAAACAGATACAAGTTACTGAACTTGCTGTGACTCAGACTGTAGGGGTTAAATAAAGGTTACTTGAGGAATGGATATATTTTGACTATGAGTCATGGTCTGCATTGACGTGTTCATGTGATGCATCAACAGAGAGTTTCAGTTCATATATATTTAAAATGGCCATAAGGACAAGGTCACAGTAGGAGTAAAGTGCACATCGAGGATTTCCCTGAACAATTTAAAATTAAATAAGGTGCAGAAGTCAAATCAATACAGAATTAACAGAGCCAGACTGAGGCTTATTTGGCATCCTGCTGCAGTTGGTGGTAATTCTGTGTAGAAAAGCTGGCAGCCTGCTGTCATAGTTTTAAAGATAGTAATGTCTGACTGTATGTCTTTTAATAGTTATTCATTGAGGTTTAATATTACTGATCAGCAGTTTACAGTATAGCTTCAGTTTGCAGCCTTCCCCGTGTGTGAGGGTCATTTGTAGCGATGGATAGTGTATTTCATGGGTCCATGTCATTGGTTCGACAGCCCATTGGTTCGACATCCCATTAGTCCGACTGTCCGCGGTGCTGAACGGCTCGCGGCTGGCTTGAGGCAGAGCAGGCTCACGGTTTATGTGTTTGTCACTTTCTTTTTCTTTTTAACCCACACCATGATCTTTTCCTGACCCTAACCAAGTGGTTTTTGTGCCTAAACCTAACCAGACCTTAACCACAGGGCATCATGATGATTTCGGAACGGACTTCGGAACAATGAGTTTAATATGGTCGGAACAATGGGATGTCGAACCAATGCGCAGTTCCCATTTCATAAATTCATGGGTACGAGCATGGTTAAAAATGAATTACATGCAGGCAGGCAGTGGGTGAGAACAAAATTCCATTTTTCATTTCTCAAAATAAAACAAAAAGATGTGCAGTACATCTGTAATGTTTTGACATCTAACTCACAATTATGAAGCCACAGTTTCTTTTATTTTGAAACTCACTGTCACAAGTTGAACCTTTGACCCCTCACTCTCGTCACCGATGTGGAGGACTCCAGCGATACAACTTTGCAGCCCGAGGACGAGGTGGTAGCCTGTATCGAGTTCAAGACACCCAAAGACGATCCTTCTGAGGTTTTATGGTGGTGGGAGGAGCATGCTAAAATGTTTCCTAACCTGGCAGTGATTGAGCAGAATGTTTTTGTCATCAAGACATTGAGCGCAGCCAATGAAAGAGACTTTTACTCTTTTGTGATTCAAGAAGGGAGAACCCAGGCTAATGTGACTGTAGCCTGTGTGTGTTCAATGGGTGCAGGCAGGTGTGGCTTTGACTTAGACATAATGATAGGTAACAGGATGAGTTTAAGGGGAATGGGCATTTGCAGGTTTTAAAAACGGACCCCTGCAAGACTCTGCTGTAAGTAAAGAGCAACTTAGAAACCAGACCCCCAGGAAGTATGCTGGGCTTTAAAGCCACTTTTCACGGCGGCCAATTTTCGGTGATGCCCTGAGGCTCAAGAAGACTTTTCCCATAGACTTACATGGTGAAAGAAATTTTTTTGTGTCCTCTTCGAAAGTCTAAAAAAAAAAAAAAAAAAAAAAAACTCACAATGAAATAGGGCTGTAGTCAACCAAAGAAAATCTTGGTTGACTAAAGTCGCACATAATCTTCAACTAATCGATTAGTCGTCGGAAAAAAAAAATCTGCGCATTATTTTTACTTCTGCGGTGGTGTGTCTGTGTCACTCTGCAGTTACACCTCCAAAACACTAGTCGGCGGTGGAGGACTGTGTTAAGTGCTGTAAAGTTTAGTTCAAATCAAACTTTATTTATATAGTTGATTCAAAACACACATTAAACATGGCTTAATAGAGACAATTTCAAACAAAAGTACATAAACTGGCTTCCCTATAATCGCAGAACTGACAGACAAACACTTGTTTTTATCTGGACACATTTCCCCGACCAATAGATACAGTCGGCAATGACGGGAATGCTCACAAACGTCACATCCGGTTAGAGCCTAGGGGGAAAACAAACCGGTCTCTGCCATTAGCCACAAATGTAGTTCACTAGCGTTTAAACAATTAATCTAATATTCCTGATACCCCTGACATAGTCTACGATTGTTTGGAAATGGTTAACATTACATTAAACTTACCTGAAATGAAGTGCTGACTGCAGACATACACGTTTTGTTGTTGGGTCCCATAATTTGCCAAACTAAGGAGGCTAAATTACCTGTGAAAATGCCATTGTTGACAGAAAGTTGGACTCGCCCACCCTCACCGTCATGGTGACTCCTGTCAGTTTTTTGTGTTCACCAAAATTTACTTGTATTTCACAGATAAGAAACAATAAATTGTGAAGACAGTAGAGCCTCCACTAAAATAGCATTTTAAGCCTTGTGTGTGATTTATCCTTCAGGGATTTATACTTCGGGATTTATCCTGGCTACATATGAAGAGGAAATCTCTGGGGAAGGACGTTAGCACAGCCAACCTACTTAGCAAGCTAACTCACTAGCCCCACAGTAGCTTACAAGGTTTTTGTGTAATGTTACTGAGGATTTTCTTCAATTGTAATAACTTCAATTTGTAAATCTAGCTTAGCTGTGAACAAACACACAGGAATTTTTAAAGAAGCACAGGAGCAGCACACTGATGATGTCAGAGGGCTGTGATTAGTTGCTATGTTGGTCCAGGAATGCAATGTGGGATGTTGATCCAGGAGCACGTCCTCCTTGGCAAAATCAGGTCGTGCCATAAGATAATGGCATTCGTTTACCAAAGATTGTATTTCTGAGCTATTATTTGCAGTGAATGGGTATGCGCCTTTTGTTTTTTATTTCTTTTTCTTCCTCTCTCAGAAGACATGTTTGTTGTGTTGCCATGTGAGACCTGGCTGCTCCGAGCAAACTATAAGAAAAACACACGCAGTACTAGGGAGAATAAAGGTGACAAACAGAAGATCAAGTCCTGTCTTTCTGTACATTTTCCACATTGATTACAAGCTCTTTTGTTCCTTACTTCAGTTTTAACATTTCCAATGTGTGTTCATGTGTTTCCCTCTCTCACACACAGCGAGAACACACAAGCAAGACAACACAAGCAAACATGGCACGGCAGGTGATGGAAGCTGTTATTGACTAGGTGTCGGATCACAAAGACCTGTGCTGACAGCTCTCACTCCTGCCGTGTTAACACCACAAATCATGTCCATTGATTTCACGTCTGTCTACGTTTGTAGAGACTGACTGACTGATGAGTCGTTTTGCAACAATTACCCCTAACTGTCTTCGATGAATGGACCTGACAGAATACCTGTGATAACAAGTGTGAGAACCACAGCTGGTCTGTTTGTCTTTTATGTTTTTATGACTAAACTTTATGAATTAAGAAATAAAACATTTCAGATTGTGCAGTTTCATAAATGCCACATAACTCAACAGGGTAGCCTGAAGTGCTCAAATGCCCTGCTGGATATTGTTCTACTGCTAAAATTAATCCTTAGCAGCTGTGTAATCATATTCGACAATCCACACACCTTCTCCCTTGAAACCCCCTCTCTCTCTCTCTCTCTGTAGGCATTTGGTGTTTACTGGCTTATTATACATAGAAAAATTACAGGGTTCACATGCTAAGTTTTAATTTGTTTAATTATTTAATTACTGGGAGCCATGTGTCAGCAGATACATTTTTAAAATTCATTAGAATTTTTTTATATTTATTTATTTTAGTATTTTATTTTTAAATGCATTTCATCAATCTATTCATCTATCAACTCAATGTATTCTCAGAGAATGTTTGTTTATTCTATGAAAAATGCATGCACAACAGTTTGTATGATATTCTTTTTTTAAGATATTTTTTTAGGGAATTTTGCCTTTAATGGACAGGACAGGTAAGTGTGAAGGGGGGAGAGAAAGAGGGGGGATGACATGCAGCAAAGGGCCACAGGCTGGATTTGAACCTGGGCTGCTGCAGCAACAGCTTTGTATATGGGGTGCCTGTTCTACCACTAAGCCACCGATGCCCCAGTTTGTATGACATTCTATGAATTTGCACCCCACAAATGACGTTAAGTCCTTAATGTACAGTTGCATGATTGACATAAAGTCAGGAGGATTAGGTTTAGGCAAGGAAACATGGTGAGGATGTACCTCAAAATGACTCAAAGTTCACACAGATTTGAACAAGCAACTCCAGGGAAAGTCCCAGGGCGAATGTCCGTTTTTTCTAAACCATTCACCACCCCAGCCTGCCGCCAAACAAGTGCTTGGGATCACTTCCTTGTTTGCTGCCGTCAATACATTGGTCACATGGTCACAGCCTTTCAAAATAACTGGGATATGTACAAATTTGGGTGTACTGCTTTTTGGTAGGAAAACATTTGTGAGAATAGTCTGATCAACTAGCCTTTCTTACAATTCTGAATTCCATACGATATATAGACAGAAAAGCAACATTTAGAGAGCAAGCCCAAATAGCCAACTCCACTTCAGAAACAAGCCCAAAAAACCGCAACCTGCAACTACCAATATTTGTAAGCGACTTTACAAAAAAACAAGCCCAAAGTCGCGGCTTAAGCGGACCTGACAACCCTGCCCTACACGTAGCGCTCTATGATCTTTGATCCAGCAGCACATCATCCAAATGAAAACAAGTGGTTCATTATCATTATTATCATTAACCAGACTCTTCCACGTCCACACCACCGCAAATTTGATGTTAATCCTTAAATACAGATACATGATAGCAGAAGACAATACACTACCAAATTTTATCTTATCTGTAGCCACAAAATGTGGCAAGATATTTCACTGATCTTGTCAGTGCATTGTTTATCTTTTTTGGTGTTGTTTGGAGTGTTAAGCAAAATAAAGATTATTAAATGGACTTACCTTTTCCAGGCTCAGTGTCCCTGGTCGGTGTTCGACTGGTAATTGGAATGCTACATGTGGCGCTAGATGTCCCTTCACCTGCAGCTGAATTCAAGTATTAAGCATAACCAGATCAGTGGTGTTGAATTAAATGACTGAAATGATCAAGAATGTGGTTGAAATGTCAGTTTTACAGAAGGTGGACAGTATATGGTCATATTTTGGACATCTTACTATATAATGACGAAAACTCTGTCTGTGGGTGTGTCTGTGTGTCTGTTCCACTTTTTCTCCTCACTGACTTGGTCAATCCATGTGAAATTTGGCACAGTGGTAGAGGGTCATGGGAGGATGCGAATGAAGCAATATTATATCAATTGGCCAAAGGGGGGCGCTATAGCAATCGATTGAAATTGCAAACTTTGAATGGGCACATCTCATGCCTCGTATGTCGTAGAGACATGAAACTTTGCACAGAGATGCCTCTCTTCACGAGGAACAAATCTGCCTCTTGGCAAAAGTTGGAAAACTTCCTAAAACTGAGCTTCTATAAGGCAATGAATATTGCGGAGGGCATGGCTCATCACATAAAGGTGTATAACATCTCAAGGGTTTCACCGATCACCACGCAACTTTGTAGGTATATGACCACACATAATCTGAGGGGACCCCTCCATTATTGACCCGATCAAACAAAATGGGGGCGCTAGAGAGCAAATTTCTTATCTAGGCCTAACCGCCATATCGATTTTTACTAAACTCGGTAGATATGTAGAACAGGACGCCTCAAGGTGACTGGAGAAATTTAACTCTAATTGGCAACTAGGTGGCGCTATAACAACAGAACAATGCTGAAAAATGGCTAAAATGCATCTTCAAACTGTGGGGGGCAGCAATACGCCAAAGCTCCGTCTAGTCTGTCAATTCAAAAGAAGAAGAAGAAGGTACATTATGTCATCAGCAGTCGTAGAAGAAGGTTACAGACGAACGATACGAATCATGCCGTCTGTAGCTGTGCTTATGTCTTTTGCTTGGGCTTTAGGCATCTTTCTGAGATTGTCTACAGCCAAACGGAGAGATGTACGAAAAATCAGACTTTTGCGACACGTGGGAATACTGGTGAATCAGATTCAGGTATGTAGGTTAGATTGCAAAAACGTAACGTTATTGTTGTAAATTAGTTCGCGTAGCAGATATGACATCACATGCAAACAAGTTATTATTAACGTTAGTATAATGGAAATGTGTATCAATCATTAGCGGCAAGGCCTTGTGTGATGGTCTGTGTGCATGTCTAATAGAAAACTAAACCTGCTTAGTATCAAACGTGAGTTTGTTTGTCCGTGTGTTTGTAGGTTTGGGAGATGGGAATGACGAATGCTTATACAGTTGTTTTGGGGGATGGGGGAAATGCTTTCACGTTTCAGTGTTTAAGGACGTGCCAATACTACGTTTGTGGTTTAATGTAGAGGCAGAGCTGCACCAGGACTTCCGCCTTACCAGAAGAGCCATGCAGGGTTTGCAGAGACTTCTGCAGAGGGAACAGGACCATGGCTGGGGCCATCACCTGGAGGTCCTGATATATGTGTACTGGCTGTCTCATGAACTTTCCTCTCGGGATGTTGCAAGCATCACCAGCGTGCCAAAATCCACTGTTCACCGGGTAGTCCACAGAGTTGCACGACTGATATGGGAGAACCTGAAGCTAGTCATCCGTTTCCCATTCAGTTGGAGAAGGATTCGGACAGGTTTCAGGAACCCCTGTAGTAAACTATGTTGTGGGTGCAATAGATGGCTGCCATTTTAGAATCAAACCTCCCTCATTGCACAGAATTGACTATTTATATTATAAAGGTTTTTTTTTTTTTCCATCAACATGCAAGCCTTCTGTGACTATAAAGGAACGTTTTTAGACATTTTTGTGGGCTACCCAGGGTCAGTTCATGACACCTGGATCATGACAAACAGCACATTTTATAAGAAACAACAGTACCCACCCACGGGATACATCTTACTTGGAGATGGAGGCTATCCATGTTTCGACTAACCTATTACCCTAATAACACCTTACAAAGAGCCTGTTAGGACAGACGTCCCCAACCACCGGGCTGGGGCCCGGTACCGGTCCATGAGGCATTTGTTACCGGGCTGCACAGAAAGAATAAATAATTTATATAATTTCCGTTGTACTGATTATTAGAGTCTGAAAGACGTTTTATTTTGAAAAATGACCGGATTCTCTCCGACTTAACTTTCACCTGTGCCTTTTGACACGTCAATACGCTTGTCTCAGTCACGTGATACAACATATCACGTATAATGTATCAGATACGTTACCCAAAAAATATGCCCGGAAACTAGCAAAAATGAGTAAAAAACAAACGTCTTTGGAGAGCTTCTTTGCAACGGGGAAAAGGCCAACTGAGGAGCCAGAAGAGAAGCCTATGACCTCCAAGAAAAAGAAAGCTTCTTTTAACAGACAATACCAGGAGTCCTACTTAAAATACGGGTTTATCGCAACAGGTGACTCTCACGCGCCAAGTCCGCTCTGCATAGTATGTGGCGACAAGCTAGCAAACGAGGCAATGAAGCCTTCAAAACTGCTTCGGCACATGGAGACTAAGCACCCTGGATTAAAAGATAAGCCTTTGGAGTTTTTTGAAAGAAAAAAACGTGAGCAAGAAGGACAGAAGCAATTACTGAGGGCCACCACATCAACAAATGCGAGTGCACTGAGAGCATCATACTTAGTGGCTAACTCTATTGCTAAGGCTAAGAAACCTTTCACGATTGGAGAAGAACTGATCATGCCTGCCGCCAAGGAAGGAAGGAATGGATCCGTGACCCGTTTGTGAACAAACCGGGTGAATCGAGCATGTCTGTACAACAAGAGGATCAGCTGCTGGAGATCGCAAATGACGGTGACCTTAAACGTACGTTTGAGATAACAACTCTGCCGATGTTCTGGATGAAAATCAAGCCAGAATATCCTGACATCGCCACAAGAGCACTGAAAACCCTGCTACCATCCATCTCCCATCATCCCTAGATGCAGAGAAACAAGCCCAGGGCTCCCACTGATTCAGCGTTATGGTGAGTTGTATTTTTCATGCACTTAACATTTGTTTTTATGCCGGTTGTGTTATTTTATTTTTGCTGTATTTATCTGCCACACCTTGAAGGCCGGTCCGTGAAAATAATGCCGACATTAAACCGGTCCGTGGTGCAAAAAAGTTTGGGGACCCCTGTGTTAGGGGACCCACCATTCCCGGGGCCGCAGCACAATTGAAAGGGCTTTCGGTGTGATGAAGACATGATGGCGGGCCCATAGTAACGGCTGTCTGTGATCCTGATATTGATGTATATATTTTGTATATAGTTTGTACTGTGCCTTTTATAATACATGTTTTTAAAATGTATCATTACTGTGGATTTTATCTTCTATATCATGCTTATGTTTCAACTACCTATGTGGGAAAATAGGATAACGTTAAAAATTACATAAAGTATACTCACAAAAAATAATTTGTCATGAACAATACAAAAACAATTTGTCAGGAACAATACAAAAACGATGAGGTAGTGCAGAACAGTGCAGAACAGTGGAGAACAGCAGCTAAATACAAAAATTTTACAAAAATAGTTTGTCAGGAACAATAAAAAAAGGAGGAGGTAGTGCAGAACAGCAGCTAAATTGACAAATTACATTTTGTTGACCATCTTTTCAAAGAGGCAGAGGAAGCGTTCAGGCGCTTCTGCTCCCTCTCAATCTCACTCTTTAAAAAATCTACTATGGGATTGTTTTTCTTTTTCTTTGGCGAAGCGGTTGGGGGACTGGCGGAGGTAGTGGTTGGGGGACCAGCATCAGAGGTGGACAGACCATCAGCAGCGGTAGTTGTTGCGGTGGAGGGACCACCAACAATCTCCTGAAAAAAATAACCAGGTGACATGGACATGAGTCACACACAGACAAAAAAAACATGAAATGTGATTGTTGCTAGTATTCGAAAATTACCTCTAATATAGCTGTATGGTCCCCTTCTGGGCTGAAGGACGCCACCACCAGAGGAGGGTCGATTGACGGCCTCCCACCCAGAACCTCATGCATTTCATGGAAATTCTTCCAGGTGGACGCGGTCTCCTCTCCTCCGTCTGTACCCGACCCACTTTTGGGATTCTTCAGTTCCTGACACGCACACGCACTTACAAATACTGACAGGAACAAATACATAATACATAATAAGGATGGGTGTTTCACATTACCTTATGTCTCGTTTTGAGGTTCTCCCATTTTTTTGTGACTTGTTGGGGTCCCACAATTCCCCCCCCCCCCCCCCCCAAAAAAAAAACAAAAAAAAAACGAAGGTTATGACTGAATGGTGAAAAGTATGTAATTGCCATCTAATAGACCTGGTTATGAAATGTTCATACTCCAATCACAGAATGCTTGGTCACTAGGGCAACAGCTGCCGTTGTGACCGAGAATTATGTTATGAATATGAACAGTTCACAGCCCAAATTACTCACTCCCATAATTTCTTTGGAGCCTGCTTGCTCTTAGTGAACTTGTCCTCATTGCTGGCCTTGAAATGGATCAGGGCCCATGTTTTATCTGGTGGCCCTGAAATGAAACAGGGATAACAGTAATTAGTTTCTTTTATTTTTGGTTACCTGTCAGATATTTGTTATTATTTTCATGCAAAGTATTATCACAATAAATACTGTCGTCACAACATCCAGCAGAGCTGGTGTGACCGTGTTATCTGGTGATTTTCAGCCATGTTAACATTTCATTCTTTGTTTTAGAAGTTGATATTCAACCAAATAACGTGTAACACAACTACCATCGTAACTTATTCAGCTAACTTATGCTAGTTAACGTTAAACCGAAACACCAGCTTTAACCTGCAGCTGCGGCTACAGTAGATGACACCGTCCAGTCATCTTACAAAAATATTGGTGCAAACATTTCACGTATATTGATAGAACTTAACAACATTGCCAATGAGAAAAATGATATTTCGTAACGTTAACTGAACGACAGCTAACATTATGGGTTGTGTGCACCACGACGGCTAACGTTAACGTTACTGACTATCGATCGTTAGCGAAAAAATGTGTTTCGCGTTTATGCTACAAAGTGGTCTAAAATCCATAAAATGACATTTAACTAAGATATTACAATGCTTATCATGATTTTTTAAACTCAAATTTGCAAAGAAAATATTCACAGTTATAACTCTTCTTTTTACCGCTTTCCGCCGCCATCTTGCTTTGAATGAATCGTACGGACTCGGCTTATTTCGGCTGGGCTCGGCTGATGATGCGCAAGGGATTCTGGGATAGCACTCACCGCCAAGTGTGGTGCTGGAAAATCTCAAAAGTAAGGGACATACAGCCCTTAATCTTCACTCTTAACTCAACACACTGAGAAGCGGGACAGCACTAGCACTTCACGGGAGCGTGGATTTTTGAGACTGAGGGTTAAGATTGAGGGTTAAGATAGGAATTGGGATTGGGCCTAAGTCATGGTATGACTTAGGTCATCTATGTGAAACTGCACATAGGCATTGATGATTGGCATAGGTAGAAGGTGACAAAGCTACCAATGGGTATGGACTAGTATACATAATCTCGAACTATCACAGATATTACCTGTATTAAAAATCATTCAAAGGACCTACCCATTCCAGGCTCTGTTTCCCTGGTCAGTGTTGGACTGATGCCGGGAGTGCTACATGTGGCGCTAGGTGTTCCTTCACCTGTTGCTGAATTCAAGCACAGAATTTCTCCAGGTATACCATTGCATTCTGTCATGTCTACAGTCCTACAACAGCAATACACAAATAAAGTCTGACCATGTGCATTTATAGCCTAAAAATACTACTACTACTAATAATAATGATGATAATAATAATAACTAGAAAAGCACTCGGAGAGCGCAGACCTCCGCCAAACAGGTCAGATTTCCCACCATTTTATGCACTTCGCTTCATTTATGCACATTGCTTCAGCCAATCACCATCAAAATTTTATCATCTGTTCTTTGTCCCATTATCCACCTTTCCTGAAAATTTCATCAAAATCCATTCATAACGTTTTGAGTTATTTTGCAGACAAACAAACAGACAAACAGACCAACGCCGGCAAAAACATAACCTCCTTGGTGGAAGTAACTAGAAAAGCAATCGGAGAGCGTAGACCTCCGCCAAGCAGGTAAGATTTCCCGCCATTTTATGCACTTCGCTTCAACCGATCACCACCAAAATTTTATCATCTGTTCCTTGTCCCATTATCCACCTTTCCTGAAAATTTCATAAAAATCTGTTTGTAACTTTTTGAATTATTTTGCAGACAAACAAACAAACAAACAAACAAACAAACAGACCAACGCCGGCGAAAACATAACCTCCTTGGTGGAGGTAATAAATAAACTTACAAGTTTCAGGGAGAGGTAAACCTGGGGAATCAGGTGAGCTTTCTCCAGCAGCTGGGCGTCTCTGCAAAAATTTCTGGAGCACATCTAGTTTAAAATATAAAATAATATTAGCACATTATTCACACTCATATTAACACCACATGTGTATTATTTTTGGTGACACCATTGGTTTTGGTGACACAAAACTAATGGTGTCACCAAAACCAATAAATTACTGGTAGCATTCACATGCATCTACTATTTGCATTCATGGCACGAGACAAAATATGGGAAATGCATACCCACACATACTAGGCTCTCATAGCAGATTCTGCATTAAAATGGAATTGAAGCATTTACTCTGATAACATTATGAATGTTTTCCGAGCTGGAAGGGAAGGCCAGACAAATGCCAGAAAACACTTGCGCTATTTACTCCTTATAAAGCAGCTTGGCTTACTAGGCTAACGCTAGGTTTATTCTTTGACAGTCTGAACAGGAGACAGTTTTATATAGCAGACGGATTAAGCGATGTAAACCATTGGCCCGAACCAAGAATTCATCGGAAGCCTTCTATGCGAGACATGGTTAAAATTAATGTAGCAATGTTTTCAAATTGTGCCCATCTGTTCAGCTTCTGAGGGTCAACATTAGCTTATGCTAGATAGATAGCTGTCATTGCAAGCAAACTCCTTCTCCCAGAATAGTGCTTTCCAAATATTCGTCATCTTGTGAATCATATAATATTTGACCAGGCAAGGTTCAAGCAGGGTTAGCTTACTAATAATAGAATGCAATAGCTATCTGGCTAGCGGAGCAGTGATAGCTAGCTACCAACAATGAAACCTCTAACATTCAGACTGACACAAACCCTATTCTGATTAAAACTTAAATATCAAAGATGACAGTGAATGCGTACCTCTATACTTCGCTCTCTTGTAAAAATGTGCAGCCTACACACAGAATTAAAAAAAAAGTTTTTACATTTTATCCACTAAATATACATCATACAGCCAATCGCCTTAACCTTTAAATTTTGCTGTGCCTTAATAGAGATGGCTTGTACCAGACAGTCATAAGTACCCCACTATGGAGTAGCCACCTTGTGGTAAAACATCAATAAATCTTAATTTAGACCACTGAGTAATGTTGATGGGCAAGTTTAGACTTACTGTTACCTTCATTGTAAGGCTTAAATATGTTTTGCGGCTCCAGGCAGATTATTTGTGAGCTTTATTGGCCAAAAATGTCTCTTTTGACAGTTTAGGTTGCTGAGCCCTGGTCTAAGACATACAACGTGTTCCTTTTTCTTCGCTCCTAGAATTCATAATGACATTGGGTGATGTGCCTTTAAATGCTCCAACTGACTGAAACAACCTACCCAGTTCACTTGGATTTATCGACTCCTTTCATTTCTTTAAGGTCTTTAATTACATGCAACCTACATGCTCTTGCCATTAACTTTGCCTAAGTAATGGAAATAATTCACCTCTAATGTGTAGGTTCAGGGTCTGAAATTACCTTTTCTTACTACCTACCACTGTGGCAGACAAGCATTTTTTTGTATGTCTCTCAGAGAAATTTTATCTGCCACTTTTGAAATAACATTTTATTCATTCAGACATCATTTTTTAGAATGTAAAGAGAAATGTCATGTTTTTTTCTGTGTATGTGTGAGTGCTTTTTTGTTGATTTGCTTTATGTACTATATTGTCCATATATTTGTGTTAAGGACCCACCTCAAAACAAAATGGTTCATCTTGTATGTTCAGCTCAAGGCTGTTTGGCTTCCTTTGACAGTTTCCAACTAAAAGCCTCAGAAATGACAACAGAAATGACTGATATCACACTATGACTCTAAAGTCAATGGAGGAGTATTTTCCTGCTATTGAAAGGGGGCATTATTCAGATGGTAAGATGCTTCTACATTCACAACAAACATACACTCTGCTTGTTACACAGACAGGGATGTGCAGACGGGTTGCAGGGGGATTAAGATACATCATTAAAATGGAAAATTTAAATGGCACTCTCTATAGGCTACATATTTTTAAATAGGGCCCATTGTATTTTATCTATCATGTTTATTTTGTTGCTAGGGATTGTGGAACGTTAGACCAATAACTCCATTCATTTAGAACACTGACATTTGAATTCTAATTAAGGAAATGAATGAAAAATCTTGTTTGAATGATCTGGCTGGATTGTTACTCGTTTATCTTGATTGCAGGGAGATCAACTGCTGGGTAAGCTAGATCGACTCTAAACAAGAGAGAGGTAACACCTTGGAAAAAGAAAAATTGATTCAAGATAAGTTACAATCACATATGCAAACACATAAGTTGTGCATTCTCCCTCATCACAAAAAGTACTTTGTGCCTACCTGTAAGTTGTGTCTCAGTTGTTGTTGTTCGAGGTTGAACAAACAGTACCATGGTCATCATTATCCTTCTTTTTTTTTTTTTTAAAAAAAAGATATTTTTTGGGCCATTTTGCCTTTAATGGACAGGACAGGTAAGTGTGAAGGGGGGGAGAGAGAGGGGATGACATGCAGCAAAGGGCCACAGGCTGGATTTGAACCTGGGCCGCTGCGGCAACAGCCTTGTACATGGGGTGCCTGCTCTACCACTAAGCCACCAACGCCCCCTTAAGACATTTTTCTGTGGCTATTTCCACACAGTACTTCACTGAGGGGATGTGTTCACAGTGTCTAAACATTGATTGAAACCAGCCAACCACCAACCAAAACTTTAAAATGGGCATCTTTCGCATGTGTATCCACTGAGGAGTGAATGGCAGATGTTTCAATTAACTGTGCAGAGGGAACAGCAAGTGTGGTTGCATCATGTTTGGGAGATGGAGCAGTCAATTCTGGAGAGGGGGAGACTGTGGTTGATGGAAGTCCAATGCAACAGAAGCAGATGTTGATAGACAAGAATCGAGGTCATGTCTGGACCAGGTAGCAGTTGAAGTGGATGTCTCTTGCTTGGCACCTTGGCAAGCCTTCAGGTGTCTGTCCATGTCTTTGTTTTTTTGATGGATAGAAAAGTCCCTCATCCCTACAGTTTAGATTGCATCTGCAGACCTTTTTGTCTATGAGCATGTCAGAGAAAAAGGTTAAATCAGCCAGTGACAAGACACAAGAACACACACACACACACACACACACACTTCTGAAGAGAAGAATGGCAAAAAAAAATCACGTCACGTCACGTCACGTCACGTCAACGTCAATCACGTCATACCCAAGAAGACTCAAGGTTGTAATCGCTGCAGGTGCTTCAACTAAGTACAGAGTAAAGGGCCTTTTAAAAATTTGCTACATTTTGGGGGATTTGAGTGTAGATATTGATATTGAAAATATGAATTTAAACAATTTAAATATAAGGCATGTGATCACACTTTATATCTTACTATATAATGATGAAAACTCTGTCTGTGGGTGTGTCTGTGTGTCTGTTCCACGTTTTTCTCCTCACTGACTTGGTCAATCCATGTGAAATTTAGCACAGTGATAGAGGGTCATGGGAGGATGCCAATGAAGCAATATTACATCAATTGGCCAAAGGGGGGCGCTATAGCAACCGATTGAAATTGCAAACTTTCAATGGGCATATCTCATGCCCCATATGTCATAGAGACATGAAACTGTGCACAGAGATGCCTCTCCTCATGAGGAACAAATTTGCCTCAAGAACCCATAACTTCCGGTATATAGATTTTCCACCATTTTGAATTTTTTGAAAAACACTTAAAATCGATCTTTTCCTAGGAAGTTTGACTGATCTGCATGAAACTCGGTGAACATAATCTAGGGACCAATATCTAAAGTTCCCTCTTGGCAAAAGTTGGTAAACTTACTAAAACTGAGCTTCTATAAGGCAATGAATATTGCGGAGGGCGTGGTTCATCACATAAAGGTGTATAACATCTCAAGGGTTTCACCGATCACCACGTAACTTTGTAGGCATATGACGTAACATAACGTAAACATAATCTGAGGAGACCCCTCCATTATTGACCCGATCAAACAAAATGGGGGCGCTAGAGAGCTAATTTCTTATCTAGGCCTAACCGCCATATTGATTTTTACCAAACTTGGTAGATATGTAGAACAGGACGCCTCAAGGTGACTGGAGAAATTTAACTCTAACTGGCAACTGGGTGGCGCTATAACAACAGAAAAATGCTTAAAAATGGCTAAAATGCGACCGATCACTGTGGCTCCCCCTGTGGCCGAATGTTGTTTTTTTCTAATTTTTTCTGAGATTATGGAAATGAAGGACTTACAGCGCCATTTTGTACCGCTACACGTGTTTCTAGTCGGACTATGTTTACGAGCACAAGAGTTCAGCGAGCCACCGAAGGACCGCCCTGCGGATTTACTATTGGTTCTGCAACGTAGGGAGTTTTTTTAAACTCTGAAATTGTATCCGCCCATCTAAACACAAAATCAGGGAGAAAGTCATCAGTCTTTAGTTAAGCAAAGCGTCTAAAGACTGACTTGTGAGTCTATCTTGTCTGTAACCATGTCGTTCTCAGCAGAAGACTTCTACCAACCCTGCAGAGAATGTCTGACTGGTGAGAGATCAGATCATATAGAAGGCATAGCTCAGTGCTAATGCAGTAAAAAGAAACATTTTCAATCATCTATTTATACTTAAGTGAGTCCACTGTGGCATTTTTTAAGTAAAAACTTACCTATACCCATACTCAGTGAAGAAAGTCTTCCAACATGTAGGCCAGCCTATGTGTCACTGTGTCATGTTTTCTTGCCACTTTAAAGGATACTATATAATGGGGAGGTCCACCAGTGCATTCTGCTGCAGGTTGTTCTCATGCATTGTTTGTATGTATTCCTACCAAATGTAATGTACCAAAACTTGTACATAACCCACGTAATTGTGAGCCAGTAATTTGTGCATGACCACCGATTTTAGACGGCTGCATATAGACACAGAAGGGCTCTAAACGTCCATGTTAATAAGTCAAGTGTGTTCATCTGAACAGGTAAAGATATAATGTCTTAAAGCGTCGAATGCACATCAAGAGGACAGAAATTGCCCTGTTAATGAGTACATTTCTAACATCTTAAGACGTTTAATATTGGGTGAAACCATTTTACCAGTTTCAGATGGGAAACTGATGAAATAGTATTTGGTATACATTGTATTTGCATTAGTATCCACTAGATGGCAGAATTAAATTAGATTAGAGAACATTAGTGTTTAGTCATCTGTGTGTATGTAGAGTGTGTTACTAATTTGCCTAATTCTTTCATATCATAGAAAATGAATGCCTATTTGTTTTACTACTGCTCTATATTACTGATATTACTGTGGTCTGTTGCTGAATTCCACATCATGTGTCACTTGGTAAAACTCTGATTTAATAAGTCAGCAGTGATAAAAAATGTGTAAACTGTGTGATTAAGGCAGACAAACATTACCTTTATTCACTGAATTATTTGCTCCATGTTTTACTATCTGTTCATGAGTCGGAAGAAATAATAAAACATCTTTTAGCAGTAGATGTTTACTGTAAGCTAGCTCGGCTCTGTTAAAGTAAACAATATGCTAACAGAGCAAGGCAAGCTAATCACTAAATGGCTAGCTTTAAAAGGAAAGCAAATGCTTTGAGATGGCAGTCAGAGATGACAGAGGTATGATCATGTTGAACTGTCTGAGGTGTAACAGTTGTAAATGTTTTATTTCCAAATTGCTCTAGAGAAGAGGATAAGCATACTGTTAGCATACCATGGCATACTGCTCAAAATCTTTACCATAGAAAAACGCCAGTTCCGGTTCAGTGCTGGGAGCTGGGTCTATAATTCACGCAAGGTACAAGGGGGCTATGAATAAGGTGGATACAAAGCTCGGTTGTCCTGTATAAAACATCAAGTTTGTGCTTAAGAATACATTTTCAGATAATTTATACTGGATGAAGACACACATAGTTTATGGTATGTTATGGCCACAGTATCTTAAAAAGCTTCCGGACGTCATTTGCTGTCTTCAGTCACCAGGAATTCAAGACAAAATGTACCCCCCCGCACAAAATAAACTGTCCCAAATACTAAATTGAAGTTGCGAGGGGAGACAGGTGACAGGCACATAGCCAAAACATACCCACTAACAGGAGCCCACATGACCACAACATAAGCATAGTAGAGTCCAACACAGTCGCTATGTCAAAATTGGTGGGTATGTTCAGAAATGTACTTGTAAACAGCATTTTCTGTTTCTGATTTATAACCTTGGCACAAACTCATTAAGATGGCTTTTTACAGCTCTATCACCCAGCCTCGGTCTGGGGGTGAAATGCTGAATTCCAGATGAGAATCATGTCACCTTTTAACCAAGATCACAAGTGCATTTAATTGAAACTTTACAATTGTAACTGGCCATTTGTTCTGACTGCATTGCTCAAGGACACATTTACAATAACTGCTGATGTTCGTGTTTGTGCTTGTGTTGCTATCTGTGGATGAGAAGCACCTTCAGTCTGGGAATTAATGTGTGTGTTTGTGTTGATTTATCTGTGAGAGCAGTTTAATGCATTCATCAATAAAATGGCTTCAGCTGCACTACCAAGGTAAAAGACATCAGTTAGTCCCAAGGGATGAGCCGCCAGTATCTTTGTTATTAACACCTCCTAAAACCTTGAAACAATGATCAGCATGGCATCTTGCTGAGATTCGGTCTCCGGATGTTTCTTACAGGTACATGCTGTTATAAAGACAGGAGAGAGTCAAAAGCAGTGACATTTGACACTGTTAGAGTATAGCCACAGTCTATAAAACAAATGACCATGAATGAGTGAGTGTTTTATCTTCTGGAATGGAAAAAGATGTTCAGAAATGCTGAAGTCCTTGGAGGATGTGACGCTTTAGCTCTCTGCTACTAATATGCTCCTAACTCCACTGATAAACTCCCTCACCTGTCAGCTCATGATATATTGAACCTGCTACACCCTTTTCAAAACAAGGTTATGTCTCCCAAGAAATGAAATACTGTACTGATATGTTGGTGTTTCATCTCAGGGTGGCCAAATGAAAAGTAATTCCACAGATAAAGTTGGTGTGAAGTCTGATAAGTTTTAAAATTCGCTTGTGGTCTTGTAGAACTTAAAGCTACACTACTCTATAACTTTAATTAGAGATGTGCCACTTGAGAATGTCTTGTTGTTGTTGTTGTTGTTGTTGTTGTTGTTGTTATTTATTTCCCCTTTTGTGACAGGGAAATAAAGAAATCTTTATTCTAAAAAAAAATACTGAACTGTTTTATCTACCTCTTACCTTTGAAAGAGGACAAATTCAGTCATACACATTCACGAACAACCTTTAATATAACCTTCTTTCACATGAAAACATCTTTCAAAAAACTGCTTCAAAAGCCTTTTTACTCTATAGATCACAGTTCCCTCTCTAATATCTATTTCATACTGATGTGGAAACATTTCTGCTAGACAGGTAATTCAATCTGATATTTTAAAATCATTTTGGCTTCATGTTTGCAACTACTTTTCCCTCTCGTCTAAGTTCGAGTGACGGCTATGTAACGTTTATGTGCTAACGTTATCCTAGCCTTGGCTAACGTTATCCCAGAGCTACAGCTAAATGGTTAGCCTAGCCTACAGCCTAATCTGTTGATTCCTCTCGCGCTGCCGCGAAGGCTGCCACCCTGTCCTCCTCTTCCCTCTGGGTAGCCGAGACACACCTCTTCCCCTGGCCGTTCCTGCATCGCCTCTAACGTTACCCCCTCGCTCCCTTCCTTTCCCTGGTCTTCCTCCTCTCCCTCTTCCTCATCTCCCTGTGTCCTGTGGAAGAACACTCTGGAAATGCATATATTATAATCGTACCAACCTATATTTGCCACACTGTGCCGTGACTATCACATAAAACGTGTTATTTTAGCATTACTGTGCTAATGTTTGCTCGTGTTACCAAAACAATTAGAAATAAAACACTCCTAACATATATCTTACAGATATATCTCACTGGTAAGCTATAACATATTGTAACACGGTTTAGATTCCTAAATAAATATTTACCTCGTCGCTAGATACTCCTGAAAAACTCGAAAAACTCTGCGCAAGGCTTTTTGTCCTACGAGGCCACCGTCACTTACCCGATGGGAGGGGTGAGTGAGTGAGCGCGAGTGAGCGCTGCAATCTAGAATTTGACTGCTGATGTCACTGTTACTCACCATTTTTACACACTGAGGCTTTAAGTTCAGTTTTCTCTGTCAAGTATAACTTATAACTACAGCTTTTAGTATTGCTGCCTTAATGTCCCATGGCATTTGCTGCAGTGATATTATTGCATTACTCTCAGCAGAAAACCACTCACTGCTCCACTTTGCTGATTCTGCCATAAAAAAAGCCAGGTGCATCAGATGCAGGTGCTTTTAAAGAGATAACATTCTGATTGGTTGAATTCACGTTACACCCAAAACACACCTATGAATATAAAAGGGACTGACTACAACCCCATGCACATTTCTTTCCGCCCAGGTTATGCACCATTTAGCAAACAAAAAATTGGAGCTGGACACTCCCTAGATGCACTTGCACCATGCACTTTAGACCATGCACTATAGATTGTTTGAATAAGGCTCATAAACTGCTACTCCCCAATTTATTGGTATGTCATGCACATGAATGAGAATGGTGATGCAATATACAGTGGAGCTGATGGTTTCACATTACTCCACTGATGCATGACAGTTAGTGGCAGTAACGTGTCAAAGTGTAGCAGTGAGCCAACAAATGCAAGGCAGAAGAAGACTGCTACATGGTTTTACAATGCATTTTAGTGAGAGGCATTGGATGCCAATATCAAGGAAACACCACAAGTACGCTACCTTGAAACGTTACCAATGTGTTATCCAAAAACATTATTTGTGTCAAATATACACTGAGCCATCAACTTTCACTCTCAACACCCATTCAAAGATATACTGGTACATATTTAACTTTATCTGCTTGAAATGTAAAGGAACATGTTTATTGTCACCATTAAGGCAGATTTATAGTTGTGTGTCAGCTCTGTGCAAAGCTTACGTTGTTATGTAACCTATGCATGTGGCCTATGCTGTTGTGAGCATTTATACTTGCACGGTGGTGTGTCTGTGTTGCTCTGCAGTTAACCCTACAGAATGCTAGTTGACGGTGGGGTTTCTGTGAAGTGCTGTAAAGTTTGATTGATACAAAACACACCAAAAACACACATGGCTCAATGGCAACAATTTCAAACACAGACAAATTGACTTCATTATAACTCTTAAAACTCATTAGCACAAGCTTATGCCTTTTTACATTGTATGAATTAGCCTAGCGGCTAGCAGAGTTTTCCTGAACTCACATGAAGCCAGGGACAACAGCAACAATTAACAAAGTTAATGTTACAAAATTAGGCTCCATTAGAACTCACAAAGTTTAGCCACAAAGCAACTGTGTTATACTAGACATGAAACTTTACATTGCATAAATTAGCCGAGTGGAGTTTTCCCCTACTCATATGAAGACAGGATAATTCACACACTATATTTAAAATGCCATTTTGTTGGGACTTTATTGTCTTCACAATTTATTGTTTCTTATCTGTTAAATAAAAGTGAATTGTCTCCTCTTAGGGAAATGATTTTCAGCTTACAATTAACAAAACTAAAAAAAAAACAAAAAGATCAGGTGGCCTGCATTGCTGCAATGTGCGGTTCCATTTTAAGGAAGCTGCACATCAGGCTACAGCATAGTATGCCTTTATGCAGAGCCTATGTCATAAGTATAGCATCAATTTGATGCAGAGTATAAGTCTCCCTTTAGATTTAATTATGTGGTAAAAGATCTGTCACATGAAACTGATTAGCACTTTTTATCAACTATAATGTTGCCTCACATGCCTGTATCATTATTATTGCATTGAAAAAGAAAGTTTTAAGTACAGAATGCTTGAGCATAAAAGTGTAATCCATCCAACAGTCAAATTCAGTCCCTTACAGCTGTAGGCTGTATAAGGCTGCTGTGGTACTCCTGCTTCTTTGAGGGTTGTTATTGAACCTGTGAATGACCCCATCATACAGGGAGACAGGCTGGAGATCAGGAGATTTTATGAGTTGTTACATAAATAGAAGTGGCTGCGAATGTGCTATAATTCAAACAGCTACACACGTCATCTTAACCATGCACACACACAAGTAGCTATCACTAAGAATGCAGGAGCATGTGTGGGGGAATTTCAGCTGTGTGTGTGTGTGTGTGTGTATGTGTGTGTGTGTGCATGTGTATGTGCTCAAGGTAATTTGGCTAAGCTCAGAATCTCTGTCTTTCTGTGTGTCCCCTGCATATCTCAAAAACCATTTATCTGATCTACTTCATCCTTGGAGGGTGTGTTGCTGAGGACCCCAGGGCATGCAGTATTGAATTTGGTGCAGTTTGGACATGCATTACATTTCGTATTGATACATTTTGAATAACAAGCTAATAGCCCTCTATGCAGCAGCTGAGATAGGCTTCAGGGCCCTGAAGACTGAGTCGAGTATGCCGTCCGCAACAGGCCTCAGACAGTTCTCACAAATTTTTCATTTGTTATCCTATGAAAAAAATGCACTCAAAGTCTTAGATATCCCAGGTGTTTGGAAAGGCTGCGATCATGTGACCAATGTACTGATGGCAGTAAACAAGGAAGCAGTCCAGAGTTTTTACATACTACAACATTTCGGCTGGCACATGAACAGACACAGTGACTGAAATAATAGTAATAATAATTAAAACAGGACAAGAATAAGCCGATGACATCACAGACGTTATGAAAGACAACCAGGGATGATTAGTGTGGACCATCGTGTAGTGAGTCATCTCTGTCTGCCAAGTACAGGCACAATTATATGACTCCACAATCGCCTAATGTGACATAGTGACTGTCAGAACGGACAGAAATGTCATGTAGTGTGTACCAGGCATAAGTTACAGTCTCATTTACTGCATATTAATGTAACAGCCAATCTCTTCTTCCCTGAGTCAAAAAGCATGAGTGGATCATATTCAGCAACAGCTCCACTCTGCCATTGCAACTCAAACTGCACTACATTACTGCCGGCAAAATACCTCTGCTATTTAAATCCATGCACTACTTATAACTGTGGTGGTAATATCAAAGCATGTGACTAACACACCTGACCAGAAATACATGCCTCAACTAAGTGCATTTCACTGCTGTTTCTAAATTACAAGTAGACAAGACTTGAGTGTTTTTTTCAGTGGCTGACGTTGTAATTTCTGGGCCCCAGGCAAACACCGTGTTGCTTTACTTTGTACCCTTTCTCTTGCTGGGAATGTTGGTACTGGCAGTGATAAAGGAAGTACAGACAGAGTGAAATGGGGTGAGAGAGAGAGAGCAGGGGGGGTGACATACAGCAAATGGTTGCAAGCCGGAGTCGAACCTGTCCCACCATCATGGTTCTTATATTGCCAGATTCCAGAGAGTCTCCCCTCTTCATATATGGCAGAATATGTCAACTTCCAACTTGCTATGGTGAGTTACATGTAAAAATGTAAGAATTTAGTCACACAGATTTGTTTTTTTTCATTGATATAAAAATGAATATAAAATACAGGCACATAGAAGGACATGGCACGATGGCAGATCTGGTTAGCCCAGATTGTCCTGAAAAAACAAAACAAAACAAGATATAGCATGTGTATGTAGCCTTTATAATGACTGTGATATGAGCTTAAAAGTAAAGGCAGTAAAAATACCCCAAAAAGGCCTAGGGCCCATACGGTTAATATCAGTGTACATTTTTGGGTCACACCAAAAATCTTTGATTCCATTCTTAGACTACCCAAAAGTCTTTATGTTCACCACTAGTCTGCTACAGCAATAGACATTCAGCTGTACTTACAAACAAGTACATTGTGGTGAGAATTATTTTATTCACAAAGATAAAGCAATTTGAGAGACAACTGATCACTGCTATCTTAAGCCTCATAGTGTTACACTAGAGTTGCCATTGCTGCTAGCTTCTCAAGTTGACCTACCCTGTAGAAACTTGTAAGATTTTGGTTCAGCATTCGAATACCACATATTCAATGCAGTCCAGTCAAGCTGTCAAACTTTGCAGTTGATTCTATTGTTCCTACTCTCCTTTGAAATTCATCACAGCGTGCCACCGGCCCTGTGACACAGAGAGCTTACGTAAACTCTGGCTGTTACTGTCAAGCATTTCAGCCTAAGTAAGAGACAGAGCATAATGTTGAGCAAGAGCCACAGAGTGCTACCAAGTGTGTACTTCGCTGGTACGATCCAAGTTCCAGCTTGAGTTAACTTTAAGAAAATACTCTCTGATACTGCCATGCATTTTAGTTAGGGCATATTGTGACCTTTGCAGGCAAATGTACTGTCGTAAATTCCTGTCCCTAATCTTTCGTGCCTGCTTGTGTTGTAGCTACCCCTCCTCCACGCTACCCTGACAGTGAAGGCCAGCACATTCTTTTGTTAGGCTAGTGTACATCACAAGTTACACTCAAAGGTGTCTGCCAAGCAACACCACAGCCAACCACACATTTGATTTTTGTACTAAGACAACCCGTTTTAGCCTTACCCTCTTTTAAGACCTAACAATGGAGAACCCCTGTTTAGAACAGTTTATCTCTTCCATTGCACAGAGCATAAACTCTGACAGTCCAGGCCCAGCTGGAAAGAGGTGTGGGCGGCTTGGCAGCTCCCGAGTAAGAGAGAATATTGTCTGAAGGGAGCAGACCTTCTACAGATGCCTGTGACATCACAGAGTCACATGTCACTGTAAAAGTCCTGTCCAATCAAGTTTTGAGATTTGTGTCTCACTGAGAGGTGTGAGGTGAGACCTCCTGTAGAGATGAGTGTCAAATAGCAGTCTTTGTTTGAAGAACAAAGAGCATGCAGAGAAGAAAAGCCTTCACATATCCAGTTCAGATTTTAACAAATGACAAATCATCTGTGGTCCTGTGAATCCCAAAAATATGAAGTATATTTTCTTTAATGAATGAATCTTTGTGTTTACCTTAGAACCAGCTATGTATATCTACATAGAGTGATTCTTCTTCTGTGGAGATAGCCATATTACACTGCCACGTTTCTACAGTAGCCCAAAATCATCAAACCAAAGAGATGGCTCTAGGTAGGGCCATTCATGTTTTTGCGTTGGCCACAGTAGTTAGCAGCCCCTCTGTGATGGGCACATTGGAAAAAAAATGAATGTGAAATGACTTTATTAAGTCTTTTTACCACTTTAAAACACCAGGTCCATTAGTTTTGGAGAGAAAGAGACCACTGTGGCTACTTCTGAATGTCTTATGATAATCTTAAGAAAGCCTTAAAAAAAAGGTGAGCACACATGAGCAGGTGCCATGTTCAACATGCCAAACAGTGTTGGAGAGGCAAGGCAAGTTTATTTGTATAGCACAATTCAACACAAGGTAATTCAAAGTGCTTTACAGAGACATTAAAAGCAACAAGACACAATTTAAAACAATAAAAACAGTCAATTAAAAAGGGAAATAGAAATTGAGAATTGAGAATGTTGAGTTTATTTCATTTATATAGCACTTTAAAAAGCAAAGAGCATTTGCACCAAAGTGCTTCACAGGCAACATGTCGTATACACATAGGCATAAAGACATGTAAAATACAGACCAACATCAATTTATCAAAGAATAGAAATAAAAGTTATTAAAACCCAGGGTGATCAGATGAAAATAAAAACAGATTAAATGCTATTAAAAGCCAAAGAGTAAAAATGGGTCTTAAAGTGCTTCTTAAAAGCCTCAACAGAATCAGCCTTTCTAATTGCTTCTGGGCAGGCTGTTCCATAGCCGAGGGGCTGCAACAGAAAAGGCCCGGTCCCCTGCCTTTGTTTTCTGTGAGCGTGGCACAGCCAACATACCACGGTCTTAACTTATATTGCAGCTGTGCCTGGATGGTGTGACATGTGTGGTTGTGCTGCTGCTGTGGTCCTGCCAGATGCCTCCTGCTGCTGCTGTTATCATTAGTCATACTTCTACTTTTATTATACACATATGATTATTGTCACATATGTACACTATCAAATATTAATATATACTTTCAACATTGTACCACAATAACTAGAATTATTATTATAATATTATTACTTTCATTAATGATGTTGTAAGCTACTGTCATTACTGTCTGTCCTGCATCTCTCTCTGTCTCTGTCTCTGTCTCTCTTTCTGTCTCATTGTGTCATACGGATTACTGTTAATTTATCATGTTGATCTGTTCTGTACGACATCTATTGCACGTCTGTCCGTCCTGGAAGAGGGATCCCTCCTCAGTTGCTCTTCCTGAGGTTTCTACCATTTTTTCCCCCGTTAAAGGGTTTTTTTTCTTATCCGCTGTAAGGGTCCTAAGGACAGAGCGATGTCGTATGCTGTAAAGCCCTGTGATTTGTGATATTGGGCTTTATAAATAAAATTGATTGATTGAATTGATTGATTTTACTGGTTTAAATCACTGGAGAAGAGGACACCACTGCGGAAAATTCGGCTCACAGTAAAAACCTCCTGAACAATTAACAGTGAAAAAATTCTAACTGGGAGAAGTTTCAGCTTGTTGCAAACTGCAAATCTCACAGCTAGAGACCACAAAATCCCCCTAAATCTTGCACACTGGATATTTAACAAAATCAATAATACAGATATTTTCTATATTGTGTTGTTATTATTGTGTTGTGAAATTATTCTATTCTTGATATTTTGTAGTGGATGAAAGAAAGAAGGAAAGACAGAACAGTAAGGAATGCTGCTGAGTATTTTGTCTGTGACCTGGCCTTTCTATCTGACTGCTTTCCTTCCTCTGTCTGACTGCAGCTAATGAGAGCGACGGCTCCCTCATGACAACCTGTGGGAAAGCCATCTCTAAGCTCCTGTGTTGGCTCTAAAAACAATTTGTTTTGCAAATTCCCAGAGAGTGGATTTGGGAACCTCCTGTGTTGGTTTACCTTCCTCCAGTCACTGGGCAGTAACATGCTGTTCCTACGCTTCACCAAATCCCTGGGCTGGTTTTCTTTCTCTCACTGTATTCATCTATCATTCCCCTTCCACAAACTTTACCTTTTCATCCCACCTCATGCCTCATTTTTATTCCTCACACACTTTTCCCTGTTTTTCTGCATTAATTAATCTTTTTCTTTGGGAATTTGGAGGCAGTTTTCTGCTTGGCTGTGTCATTTTCTTCACTTTAAAGAACTTTACTCAGGAGGAGAGGAAAGTAATGGCTCATTCACTCAGCTAGTGAGGCAAGTGAAAAGGAAATCGAGAAATATGGCATGTGGCTGGTTCTCCTCACCCCTAATGCAATTCATTGCAAACTATTCAGTCTAGTTGGCCTGGATCCATGATTACGATGGTTTAAGTACCCTGCGTGGCATGATCATCAATTTACTTACCTCAGCTGTGCTCTATAGCGCTTGCATCTAAATCAAAACCCCAAACCTCGACAATGCACATAAAATAGGATGGTAATTGTTTTTGGAAGCACTGAGTAATTACTGTAGGCTGACAATACATTATTATTTGGTAAACTGATAAGCTATTAAAGGGGGTGACATATTGTAGACAGGGGGGACAAACCTGTGAAGGTCACATAGTCCCTATAGATGATCATATCCCCTCTGGGATTCAGTACTCTCCTAATGAACCTCTGCTTAAGGGTTGCAGAAATAACGTAAAAGACTGAACGTTTGCTACATTAACAGACTCCAAAGGATACTAACAGCAGAGTCAACAGAAATAAATGTTGATGTTGTACTTTCATGCAAACTGCAGATACATTTGTAATTTTCATAAGCACGATATAAATATTTTTAAAAATGATGTAGTTTGTCAATGAGAGGTGGAGGTTATGGTAGATGGCTTGACACCTAGGTGAGACTAGGGGTGGCTATCGCCAGAGCACCCATGATATGATATCACAATGCTTATGTATGATATTATTGCAATATTGTGATATGTTGAGTGTTGTGATAACATATTGCAATTTATTACCTTTTTTTAAACCAAGTGTCGTTATTTCTCCAAAGGAAAACAAGGACAACAATAAGATTGATACTTGGCATCTGTATCTTTACAATATTGCCACGCAAAATATTGTAATACTACGCTGTATTGATGTTTTCCCCCATCCCTAGGTGAGACAGCTACTAAGCTTAAGACCACTGTTCAAGACCAACAAACTACAAAAACAGTTTTTAGAAAGATTTTAAGAAAACTATCATTTTAAAGAAAGACAATGGCGACATTTCTAGTAGTAGTCTGAGTGGGCGGAAGTTCACTGCATAGATCCCGCCCTACCACCTCCGGTTGTGTAGCAGTTTAACCGTTTAACACGTCTTTTACTACCTTTTGCGGTTGTTTGATCTTGCGGGGATGTAGCCAATTTTGAGCCATGGTTTGCATCCTGTAGGCGATATTTTTGTGGGCGTGTTACACCAAAACCTGTTTCGCTCCGGCAATATTTTTGCAAGCGCACCGTTGCTGTGGCACCGCCCTGAACGATTGTGATTGGTTGAAAGAAATACAAGCAGCCGGGGCGTTTTTTTTTCTCCAATCTTAAAGTGAGAGTCGGCCCAGCCAGACCTTTTTCTTGAGAAAAGTCTGGTGAGCGAGACTATTCTAGTACTGACTGTCCACCAAAAACTTTGACGGCAGTAATTGTGCAGCCAAAAGGGTTTTTTTGGGGGGTGAGACATCAGCAGCATTTGTAATGGCCACTGTGCCACCAAAAGCACTTAGCAAGATTTTGGCCGCTTTTCCAGCCATGATTGTGTCACACCAAGGTGTGAGGTTCTTTTGGATACCAGCAATAAGAGTTTGTTTCCACTGTTAAGAACGACAAAGTTCTAAGTGCAGTTTAAATAATTTATTAAAACTATTAAAAACACCAGAGTAAAATTTGCCCAAAATAACACAATAAAATACTAAAAAAAAAAAAAAAAAAAGGGGGGGTGTACAGTCCACAGTTAAAAAGGGTTAAATAGTCCAAGGCTCAAGAGGCAGTCCAAGTAAAACAAATCTAAAAGATGAGCTACTTATATTTAAGAAGGGGAAAGGGGGTCCTGCGTCTGTTGGCTCCCTTTTCCGGCCCTGCAGATCCGCACTGGCTCCTTCTCGAGCAGCTGCTGTAGGGGAAAGAGAGAATGCACTCAACGGCTGACACCAGGAAGTAACAGATCACACGCACACCATGGTAGGTATATTCTTGGTTCACTTTCCTTTACTTAACATTTTGTAGGTGTTGAACCAAGTCTCTTCCGGCTCTGGCTTGTCCTTTAACAGCCATCTGGTGTCTCGTCGTGGCCTCTGTGTCCGCCTGCCACCAGCCAGCTTTCTTTGATGCCGACCTCTGTCCCAAGTGGTGTCTGCTACTCTCCCTTGTGTTTCCTCTGTGTCGTGCCTCCTGCTCACCTGTCCACAATCAATTTAAAGACCAGCACTTGTTCTCTGCACCATTCGTGCTCTGTGGGGTGTGTCACTCAATTAGTCTCTCCAGGTGTTTCTCATCAGTTCACTTTGATTCAGTCCAATGAATGTCAAAACCAATAAAACACAATCCATTCAATAACAAAGCGTGCAATCATAAAATAAAGATAAAATGTAAATATATACAAAGATAGAAACCACACAATATGTAAAAACAAACAAATCAGGATCAAGTGATAAAATAACTGATGGGTCTCACTGTGACAATTATGCAACCAAAACTGTGTATTTTAAGCCCAAGCGTGATCTTTTCCTAGCTATAACCAAGTGTTTTTTTGTGCATAACATAACCAGTTTCAGCATATCTGCTACATAATAATGTACTATTGTTTCATGTCTGAGGTTTTCAGAAACTGACATTGCCAGCATTTATTCTGATAACTGGGTTGATACTCAACAATAGGAAAAACTAAAGAAAGGTTTGGAGTAGATTTTGCAATCAGTGGTCACTTAGGCTGAATAGAACTTATACAGAACTGGGAAGTGGGAGGAAGGTGTAACACCCATTTCAAAGGTTATCACTCGTGAGCCTTATCAGTGTCAGAAATATGGGTTAGAAAGTCCAGCTACATCTAGTAGTATATTCACTGTATATTCAGTCCATGCAGGGAGGGTGGCCGGGGTGGTGGATGGGTCAGACACAGTAGACTGGGGTTTGCGACCCACATGAAATCCAAAGGTAATGTGGACTTATTTTAAGTATGTGACTTATGTAATGAGACATACGCCACGTAACATACTTATTTTAGGCCAAACAGTGATGTTTATATGGTATCCTATGAATTAGTCCCCCTACAAATTACGTTACATCCTCAACATACAGTTACGTAAATAACATAAAGGTAGGGAGGCTAGGTTTAGGCAAGTCAAGTTACTGTGGTTAGGTTTAGGAACAGAAACATGGTGAGTATGTACCTTAAATGGTTCAATGTACGAATTAGGGTGCATTACTTTTCGTAGAAAAAATGTACAGTCTCTGAGAACAGCGTAATTTTTTCTAAACCTAATCATGTAGTCTTTGTGCCCAAACCTACCAAAGGTGATTTTGAAACCTAACAACACTGCTCCTGATGCCAGCGGCCTTTTATTGTGCTGATAACACCATGCTGAATGTACTAGTCAGTGTAGCAAAAACCTTCTAACTGTTATCTTTGGCACTGATAACCACTACTTAAACCTGTTTAGTGGAGTGCACATGGAATAGAGTGAAGATTCTGAATGGGTGGGTGTAAGCGTGGGACGTGAATAAAACTCATTTACTCAACTCATTTTACACTTGAGCTGAACTTTTAAATGCTGTCACTGCTTATATAGGTTACCAACTTGACAACAATCTCCAGTGCACACACTTTACATTACCACTGATGTTCAATTTTACATTAAACTGACACTTCAGTTTTTTTCAATAACAGTTTAACTGCCTTTACCTTTTACTAATCAGCTGATAATTCACTTGCGTTCAGCTCCAACTCTTCAGCATTCAGCATTCAGAAGACTTAGCATTTATTTATGAAGTTTAAATAAATGTATATCCAGTGTTGGGCAGTAGTGTCACAAGTAGCAATGTAACTAACTTAACTCTATTTCTCAGAAGCATGATGGTAACGTCACTACTTTCTGAGTCAAATAGCTTTTCAGTAACAAAACTGATTAACTGACTGAGTAAAGCGGTAGCTTCCACAAAAGTTACAATCTCTTGTTCCCAGGAAAAGCTCTGAGGTGCAGCTGACTTTTTTTCAGTGGGGGTCTGTATAAAAGTAAGGATAATAAAACTGAGGTTAAGTGATGTGATTGACACCAGCACCACACCAAGACAAACACTTCTGCATAACATCACATACTAATCGTTCAGTTTATGCTGATTGCTGCTTCACTATTGGCTTTTCTTGGCAAGGCCTGCCCTACTCTGCCTCTGATTGGCTACATTGCACTTCTTGACACATCTCTAATGTGTCTTGCCTGCAGACTGTATATATTTAGTGGCTTTGCAGTGGACACTAGAGAAATAGACACAACAAGGGCCAAGAAAAGAGCTAGAGAGACAAAGAAAAGCATTAAGAAGGAACAGACGTCATTCATTATTTGCAGGACATCGTCATGTTCTAATGTCCCCAAAGAAAGAAAAGTTTTCATTTAGGTCTGTTATTATGGTTTTATTGACATTGACATATTGATATTTTGGAATTCTGTTTTTGAGTTACTGTCATAGCCAGATAGCCCTCTGAGGCCAAGACTGAGAAATGCATTAAGTCAGAAGAGGAGAGAGAAAAAGAGAGAGCTATAGGACGACAAATGATGTCATGTCATTGAACGATATGTTCAAATGTCACAAAGTCTTAAAAAAAAGAAGTTTTAATTGAAGTCTTTCATTTTGTAATGAACAGTTAAACGAAACATTTTTGACAGCCTATTTGGCTGATAGTTTTTCTTATTACTAAGATAACACTGATTTGACAAACTAAAAAAAATAAAAGTAGCTTTGAGCTTATTTTTCCATTTTCTTGTGGCTTAGCTCACTACGTTTTCCAAGTAGCTTGCCCAACACTCTGTGTATATACTTTGAAAACGACATGATAAGTATTAGAACATTTACTGATCCACAGTGGGAGATTAATTAAATGAGAGAGGGAGAATTAAAGCTTGTGCTGCAGATCTCTTTTATTCAATGTGAATTCTCTGTGCTTGGTGAATGGATTAGTATCTCTGAGCAAACACTCGGAGGCTGCAATTCATCATCATGAGCGTCACGCCTCGGTGTCAGCCAGCTACAAATGACAGTGCATCACAGCTTACTGGCTGGAAGGCTGCTTTGTAAAGTGTCATGCCATTCATTCTGAGCAGCAGGCCTAACACTGGTCTCTACTGTGCAGCAGCGTACCCGTGCAGGAATGTGTTAAGGTGTTCTCTAGAGCTGGGAGAGGAGGACTAGCCATGCGAGTGACAGACTAAGAATGGAGGGATTATGGTTACTCTTATCTAAATAATAAGCAGGTTCTCCCCAGAAACCCAGTGCTTTGATCCACTTTACCTTATTTGTGGAATTTTCCAGTTTCTCCAAATACTGATGATTTCCACAGAGCCAAGTAGAATTTATGCTGAAGGTCAGATATGAAAGGAGCTGGTTAATGTGGGAAGCAGTGGACTCTCATGTCTCCTTTCATCTTCCTTTCTCATCTCCTCATTTAAAGTAACCAAAATGTAAATGAATTCTAGTCAGCCTTTGTCCTGAACCAAATTATAGATTATAGATTTTTTTGCAGTAGGATTTTTTTGTTGTATCTCATAACAGCATGCCCTTAAGGATGCACATGTACCCATAGTGACATGACACCTCTCTGCAGATTGCAGATACACCTTGTACTACTGTAAACCAAATCTTGTTTGTTTGTTTGCAATGAAAATTCTCCAGGGCACATTCAATTGCCTACAATCAAGATCTGTTGAAACCAAGGGTGTAAGAGATGGAAAAAAGAAAGCAATAGACAACAACATAAAGAGGGAGAAGCTGTTTTCCAGCTGGACCAAATAGTTTGATTAGTACCCATTTTATGGATGTATTAGAAAACTCTCCTCCTGCTTCCTCAAAGCATCAAGCTTAGTGTGTGTGTGTGTGTGTGTGTGTGTATAGATGTCAGCTTGCTGTGATAAACCAATTCAAATGCTGCCACTTCTGTTCCACAGCTGGTCATTAAAGAAAGCATTTTCCCACTCAGAAGTGATATATGGACTGGTTAGTTGTGCCATGTGCTTAAATTTCCATTTGGCAGAATGCAATGGAGAAAACATGAAGGGACAAGGGATAAAATTGTAATTTCATACCCACTTCCAGCTCCTTATGGCAAAAGGGGGAAATAAATCTCTCTATTTATCAAAGTGGGTGGAGTAAGGCTCTAGAATAAGGGAACTGTTGCAAGCTTGAACTTTTGCATGCAATGCTGAACTTTAAGCCTTATCTCGCTGTCAGATATATTATCATTTTGGTTTTTTACAGTTACACTCCACCCTTAGGCGGCCCTATGAGGCAAAAAAAACCTCCACCACTGACCCAGAATAACCACTTTTAAATAATAAACACCTTATCTCTTTTGGAGAGTTCTGGTCTAAAGAATGCAGTTTATGACTTTACATGGAGTTCCACAGGGTTCAGTTCTTGGTTCCATGTTATTTATCCATGTCTGAAAATTGCCGCAAAAGTGCCCTCTTGGATGCCCCTATCGTAGATAAACCATTATACACTGCCCTCTACCCTCGACAGTGGGCCAATGGCCCCCCTAGGGTGCCCTTTTATTGGAGAAAATGTGCTGCATTGCCATGTAGACTTTCTGTGTACTGGTGCCCCACCACGTGCAGCTAGTGCCCTTTTTACTTTTTATTTTTCTGCCAAATGTTCGTACATTTTCTTACAGAAAGTAATGTGCCAAATATTAGTTCTGAAAGTCATTATTGTCCCTGAGGGGCAATAGATTTGCAGATGTTGGCTGGTAAACACAACCAAAATCATACTACACAAACATATGGTGGTGTAGTGTGATTATTGTGGGTGGCTCTAGCCCAGATTTGGAGTGCGTCGTTCACCAATTGGAAGATCGGTGGTTGGATCCTGCAGTCCGCATGTCCAAGTATCCTTGGACAACATACTGAACCACAAATTGAACCCCGATGGCTGTTCCATTGGTGTGTGAGAGCATGTGAATGATTACTGAGTAGCAGGTGGCACCTTGTATGGTAGCCTCGGCCACAATGTGTGACTGTGCATATGAATGTGACTCGTAATGTAAAAAGCGCTTTGAATGGTCAGAAGACTAGAAGGGCACTATACAAGTGCAGGTCCATTTACCAACATCATAAAATTACAGAATAGACACAAGTACAAATATCAAATGTCGTTAGACATTAAATTATCATCAACCAGATTTTCATTCCAACCAAAATGTATTCCAACCAACATCTCTCTGATGTCCAACATCTTCCTGATGTCATATTGACATCTGGTGCCAGCTGGGTTTGTGTCAGGATTACCTCTAAAGTTGTTCATCTTCACATTTTTTCTTTTTTAATCTTTCAAAATTTGTTTTCAATTGCTTATACAGTACATACCTAGGAGTCCACCATATAACAGAGAAAAACATAACAGGATTACATACAATATACTTTTTTCAACAGTATCACCATTGAAAATCAATTAACAGATTAGTCACAGAAAACATTTTGTCTTCCTCCAAGGAAACATGATATGGTATTAGCATACTGTTTACAGCACTGGAGCCAGTGTGTTTGGGAGAAGACAGGAGTCATTTTTTTCCAGTGTGGCAGAGAATGAGTGCTCCGGTGCTTTAGGAGACCGTGGACACTGAAAGTGATGCACACTGCATCGCATTCCTCCAGTTCAGCTTGATTCCCAAGCACACTGAGGCATTATTTTCTTTTCTTTTTCATTATGACATGCTGTTGCTAACAAACATGTACTCAATTGTAATTCAATTTGGTGCTGTGGAACACTCATGACTTTCAACAGCAGCTGGGTTCAGGCAATCAAAATAAGTAATGACATGTAAAACTTACCTGATCCAGGCTTCCTGCTAATATTCCTCCAAGCTGACTGAGAACAAATTAGAAGCAAGAACCACTAAAACATTTTATGGATTCTTTGAGGAACAGCTACTGTACATGGTGAATTGCTCTCTTCAGACGGGTGTCTTCCCGACCTCCTTGAAAACGGCGGTGGTGAAGCCCCTTCTGAAGAAGAGTAATTTAGACCCCAACATTTTTAATAATTATCGGCCTGTATCCAACTTACCATTTTTAAGCAAAATTTTAGAAAAACTGGTTTTTACCCAAGTAAATGATTTTTTAAATACAAATAACACTTTAGAGAAGTATCAGTCTGGTTTTTAAACGACATCAGGTGCAATTTAGATAACCATAAACTCACAGTCTTGGTTTTATTGGATCTAACCGCTGCCTTCGATACAGTAGACCATCACATTTTATTAAATAGACTGAGGCACCTGGTCAGCCTCTCTGGTACTGTTTTTAACTGGTTCGTCTCTTACCTTACTGATCGACACTTCTTTGTAAGTATGGATACTTGTTCCTCAGGAACCCATGAGATAAAGTGTGGGGTCCCCCAGGGGTCAATTTTAGGTCCAACTCTTTTTAATCTCTACATGCTTCCCCTGGGGAACGTCATCAGGAGGCACGGCATCAGCTTTCATAGTTATGCTGTTACACGCAACTGTACATAGCCGTGTCTCCTGATGACGCAGGACCAATTGAGGTTTTAGTCATTGGTCCTGAAGGCCAGAGAGAGAAACTTTTACCAAAACTACAGGATTTTAAACTAACACAATCTGTAAAAAATCTGGGTGTGATTTTTGACTCTGAGCTCTGTTTTATTCCACATATTAAGAACATAACAAAGGCAGGTTTCTACCACCTTAAGAATATAGCCAGAGTCCACCCGTTTCTCTCTCAGGCCAGCACGGAGGTGCTGATGCATGCTTTTATCTCCTGTAGGTTAGATTATTGTAATGCCCTGCTCTCTGGTCTTCTCAAATAGAGTATCTCACATCTACAATTATTACAGAATTCAGCTGCACGAGTGCTGACGAGGACCAGAGGGCGGGAGCACATTACACCAGTTTTAAAATCGCTAAGGTTCTTTTATTAGTTTTTAAATGTCTTCACACTCTTGGGCCTTCTTATTTATCTGACCTGCTTTTACCATATCAACCCTTGCGGACCCTGAGGCCCTCCGGCACCGGCCTTTTAACCATACCACAAGTTAGGACTAAAACACACGGGGAGGCAGCATTTAATTATTATGGCCCCCGATTGTGGAACAGCCTGCTGGTGAACCTCTGGGCTGCAGAGACTGTTGATGTTTTTAAAAAGAGGCTCCAGACTCATCTTTTTAATCAGGCTTTGAACTGATCTCTTTATTTATCTATTTTAAATTCCTTTTATCAGGCTTTTAACCGATTTATCTATTTTTTTTTTTTAAATGCTCTTACCCTTCCTCTTTTACGTTCTTATCTCATTTAATCTTTATCTTTTGTTATTTTAGTTATAGGTTTTAGTTTTGATGCATTTTATGTCTCTGTTTTAGATCATTCTTACCTAGCTATTAACTTAATTTTATGAGCTAAATAGCTTTTTGTTCATTGGTTATACCTTTTATCCTATCCTACTGTTTTAGTCCCTCAGTTTTTAGCTCCAGTGTTTCCTATTGGGGGCCTACCACACTCAGAGCTGTTCCTGGTCAACCGATGGGGGTGCCGTCCCGTGGACAGCTCTGACCTTGGTGGCTGAAGGGCACTGCACCTCAGTGTGGAGCCTCCTGTCTGCCTGGGTCGGGGAGGTCTCTATGGCGGCGCTCCCTGTGGCCGTGAACCATGGGCCCTCTCAGTGTGGATGGCCCCCAGAGGTGGCTTTTTCCTTGCCTCGGGTCTCAGTGCTCGGCCATGTCTCTTTAGTGATAGCTAGTGTGTGTGGGTGTGAGCTTGTGGGTGTGGGTGTGTCTGTGTGTCTGTGTGTGTGTGTATGTGTGTGTGTGTGTGTGTGTGCGTATGTGTATATTTATGTATCTCTATGTGGGGTGGAAGGGTTGGGTTTTCTCTTTTCTTTTTTGTTTTCTGTTTTGGTTCTTTGTTGTTTTTAACCTCTGTGAGGCACTTTGTGTTACTGTTGTATGAAATGTGCCATATAAATACATAAATGAAATAATAAAAAAACAACTAGACTTTGATCCATATTTTTAGTCTGTGGTTTTATCGGCCAGGCTGCTGTAAATCCAAACAAACAACAGCCATATAAATTGATATTTACTGTATGCTCTGTTATGGGGTTTAATTCCCTACTCCACAGCGAGAACATGGTAATGTCCAATGTTACTGCTCAATTATCGTCTTAAGTTAGACATATGGCTTGTTTGATAATGCAGCAGCCCTCTGTGCCTACATACATGTGCTTCGAGTGACATTTCTTTTTTTCAAGCCGACAGCTGTTAATTGTCATGAGTATGCTTTAGAAAAGGTCAAACACCGCTAAGTGGTGTGTGCGTATATGTGTGTGTGTGTGTGTGTGTGTGCACGTGTGTGTGTGTTTGTTGGTGTGTGTGCACTTCTCATTGCATATCCTAGCATACCTGTGAGAGAGCCTGTGTAGCAGGAATAACACGGAGGGGAGACATATTGTAAGCAGCAAAGCCAGTGCATGAGTATATTTGATATCTTCATCCCTTTATTATTTATTTTTAAAATGAAATGTAATAACATTCTGTTAGAGAAACATGACATATACATTAAAATGGAACCATCAGTTGATATAAGCAAAACATTTCTTTGATTTAAATACAATAAACACTGGGCCAAGACACATTGAGATTATAATCTATTTATAGATCTGTGCAGAAAAGTACAGAAAACGTATCTAAATAGTTTGCAAAATTAAAGGGCTATACAGTTTTTTTTAATATATTTCATTCAGTATGTCTGGTGGATCTTTGGGTTAGGGAATCTGATGTTTGGCTGAAATAAGTTTTATATGAAACATAGAAAGTGGCTAAAGCCTCCACAGAGTCAACAAGAACACAGATACTTTACAGGAACACAGAGTCATATCAACCAATACAAAGCACAGCTAATAACTGTCACTAATAATAATAAAGTACTTTATATTAAACAAACAACCATGGCATAATAAAAATAATACACAGAGGTTGAGCTTTCTTATACTGCTGTGTTATGCATTGAGAAGGTGGTAGCAGTACTTTTACAGTACAGCAGTCCCGGGGATCATTGTAGTTTTAGTTGGCAAAAGTAGGTGTAATACATTAAAGAGGTAAATACTGAGTACACAGAAGTGATAACCAATATATGGAAATAAATAACAGTTCTTTTTTTCTAGCATTTTGATATTCATATACCATGTTCAGTTGTACAAATGTTTTTATCAACTAAAATGTGCACCATACCTCTATGGCCTAGTGCCTTTTCATCTAAATTTTGCTGAACCTCTATAGCAGTGGCTAGTCCTGAGTCTCTCTAGCTAGTGTAGCTATGGATTCCAAGCACATATTCATTTATTTTCACCACAGATGCTGCAAAGTTAAAGGATTAGATAATTATAAATAGCCCACTGCAGAGCAGCCACCTTGTGGTTAAACATCATGAATGCTCACTAAGACCTGTTAGTGATGTTGAAAGGATAATTTAGACTTAATAGACTAAATTACCTTCATTATAACACTGTCATGTCATGCCTTTGGACTCAAAAAGACTTCCTATTGTCTCGTGTGGCAAGAGATGTCTTTAAATCAGTGATACTTTTTCCCCAACAACCCTCACAGAACAACTTGTTTCACTACTGGGAATTAATCCATTTGTCTGATAACACTGTGAAGGTCAGGAGGAGCTGCAAGATTGAATCGTTTTATTCCTTTAATTCAAGTTAGTGGAGCGCTACACTGGAAGTTGCCATCTTGACCGATGGAAGTTTCTACTGAGCCTTCTCCATTGGCCACACAATGTGGAAGCAGCACTGATCATGCACGTAATTTTGTACATGGCAGTTGAACTTTTTTGGCTTTGTGCACCACCGAGCAAATTTAATAGGGATGAATGGGGCCCAACCTTCAACATGGTATGCATGGTTCTCTTTATACATCCATGGGAAAAAGAGACAAAGTCCATTTGATGCTCAAGCAGTATTAATATAACTATAAGATGCCTTGTGCATAACCTGAAACTGTCACAGATATCAAAGTGAAGAAATTCTAGGCAGCGGACCCCTAACTATACCTATTTTGGGAGGACAGAACATAACAATTGTGGTGGCCAACACCCAAAGACATACCAATGAAGCATGTTGTTGCTAGCCAGCCAATGAATAATTTCAGCTCTGTGCGACTAAAGTTGCAGATCGATTGATGGGTGGATGTCATGATATTATTAGTTGAAATTGGTTGGTACTAGCTTACATAAGCACATGTCATATTTTACAAAGTAAAAACATGATTGGATTTTGATATGAAGAAATTTTACTTTGTATTTTTTTAGGCATACATTGTTGAATAGGTGAAAAATATGGATGTGGATGTGATGTAAAGCATTAAAAGGCATTTTATTTTTTTCTAATCTCAGCTTTAATGACTTTGGTGACCCCTCACTTTTCCATAAGTGCTACCATAGGGTTTACATTTGTCTTTGTGTGTGCGTGCTTGAGTGTGTGTGTGTGTGTCTGTGTGTGTGTGTTTGCGTGTGCGTGTGCGTGTGTGTGTGTGTGTGAAAAATTTCTCAGCAGCTATTGGATGGATTCTCGTTCCCCAGTTAATTACTAAATACTTGCAAATTAAATGACATTTCTATCAGCCTCTGTTGCTCTGTTATGTTAAGTGCTAATTAGCAAATGTCAGCATGCTAAATTGGCAAACTGCTTAGCATTAACATGTTTGCAGTGTCACTGTAAGAATGTTAGAATGCTGATGTTAACTTTGAACTCAGAGTACGTCTGTGCCTGAGTGCAGCCCAGGCCCCCAGGAAAGCAGCTCAGCCTTGCTTCCAATTATTCCCAGGGGCCAGTCATGGCTTTGTAGTGGAAAAATTCTCCATGGCCCAAAAAACATTTTCCCATAGACCACCTTTATAAAAAAGTTGTCTGTAAAACGTTTGACAGGATACCACAAAATGCAAAAAAGGGCAATAATTCTATTAAGAAAGATCAAGGTTTTATATTTGTAAAACTTCTCATACGCTGAAAAAAGTGATTGAAATCTGTGATGTCATCACATTGTGAAGTCTATGAGCAAAGCAGGAATTCATGGGCAGAGCCAGTAGGAGAAATAGTACTGCGCATATGCAGTGGCCGCATACCGTGGAAGTAAACCTGAGGGCTAGACATTTTTTTTTGGCATATGTGGCAGGGGCGCATCGCCATTGGATTGGATAGGCGCCGCCTTGGGATCTTGTATCTAGTTATTGTTATAAATCTATGCTACAGCCTCACAGAGCTGCCTGCATTGTTGTAGACTCTTTAATGATGACAAGACTGCTAAATTGGTTCTACTCATTCATGGGATTTTGTGAACACTCATAATACATCATTTCAACCGTTGGTTTTTACCTGGCAAACATAAAAACAAGCTGCAAGATTAAAAAAAGAAAAAAGGAAAGAAGGACTTCAGTAACATAAACAGTGCAGACATCAAATGATTGGGCTGCTGCGACCTTGTAATTACTAGAGCCTTTTATAATGAAATCAATTGATCTCCATTTTGTAGTAAACTGAAATCAGGCTGGGCTCCCTCATCAGCTGAAAAGAACCTCTTGTGAATAAAATGGTCCAGCGTTGCTGATTTAATGATCCTACTTGTTTATATTACAGCAAAAACAGAATCTGATTTCCTCAGAAGCACATTCACAAGTGCTATCATTTGTAAGTCGTGTACTCTACGGGGAACATACAAGTACCTGCATGAAGACAGCATTGCCCTCATACTCTACACACTGTAAACACCTATGCCTCAGAATAATGACAAGACAAGCACCAAGTCACTGGCTGTCCATTAATTTTCTACAGAGGAAAACTTGGCAGATTTCAACTAATATGATTACAATGATCCATTAAAACAGCTTCTCACTCAGGGTCCTGTATCAAATGTGGATTTACTTAGATAGGAAATTACTCAACAATAATTGTATTCCCTGTTCTTAGTGGTATTTTGTGTGTATAATTAAGCCATTGCCAGGCAAAAATGTCTGGACATTTCAGCATAATTCTTGATTACATCCAGTGACAGTGCTTTTTAGCTTCTTTGCTAATGTTTTTAGAATTCTGAGGTTATGGCAAATTCACTCTGGTTGAGGTATGGTTAATGTTAAGGCAAAGGTCTGCTTTTAAAATGAGAGCCTGTCGGATTTCTTGATAATATATAAATCATGCCCCACCCCCTTCACCTTGCTTTAAAGGGATAGTGCACCCAAAAATGAAAATTCAGCCACTATCTACTCACCCATATACTGAGGGAAGCTCAGGTGAAGTTAAAGAGTCCTCACATCCCTTGCAGAGATCCAAGGGGAGAGGGGGTAGCAGCACAACTGCACACCTAATGGCTGACGGCGACCCAGATTAAAACATCCAAGAGCACATAATTGAAACCACAAAATACCTCTATACTGCTCTTCCGTAGTGACCCAAGTGTCCTGAAGCCCCGACATAAAAAGTTGTTTTAGCCTCATTGTAGCCTGTAGTTCTGACTGCCTCTCTGTACACTGAGCTGACATGTGTGCGCTTGTGCCAAATTTGAAAAAAAATAAAAAATAAAATCCCTCAGGGAGTTCTTGAGATGTCACGTTCATGAGAATAAGATAGACAAGGTCACAGTGACCTTGACGTTTGACCGCTGTAACCTAATCAATTCAAGTCAAAGTGGATATTTGTGTTAAATTTGAAATACTTAAATTTGGGATACTGCATTCACGGGATATACCCAAATACATAATGACTCCAGGCATGGATATTCCCAGCATGGAGGCATAAGAATGGCAAACATTAACTGCAGGTCTGTAAGCACCTTGACCTCCACCTCCTTTCTGCCATGCTACATAAAGGGCACACTACTTCTCACACTGGCACTAAACATTGGCACTGAACATTAAGGTGCAGAATTTTTTAGGGATATTGGTTAAGTGCACTGGGCTAGTAATAACCATTCTGGTTAAAAGAGTGGCCCCTTGCACAAGCTCAATTTTCTGGCTTTTCAAAATGCTGTTGCTGAGTCATGGATAAATGATGGCAATGCCGATTTTCTAATCCCCCATAGCACTTCTTGAGTGCCATAATGACAGAGAATCCAGATTGTTTCACATCTTGGTTTTCCTCTTAAAGAAAATGTTTGAGTCCCCTGATCTGTTCCTGCCTCCAACTGCTCAAGCAGCAGCTGGTGGGAGATATTAGCGTGGGTGCTCTGTAACTGTTGAAGTGCTCCTTTTCTGCTCACACATGCGACACTATATTCCAGGTAAGCATACTTGTGTCTTTGCATTAATTAATTTCTAACGAGTCCACATGGTCACTTATGTACAAATACTTCAAAGAGTCACCTACAGCCACTTCTCCTCTGTCTACACACTTACTTCACGTTTTTTTAATGAATGCAGAAAACAATTACCAGAAGTAATCATAATCTTTGTATGCAATATTTTCAATTTCATTCACATTCTTATTTCAGAGTCTAGGGATCTATTATCAACTGTACTCACCCTATGTTCAAAAAAGTTTTTACTTAAACTACTTTTACAAAAATCACCAAGTATATAAATTGGGTTTCAAAATGCTGAAAAAATAACTAGTATTCTGTGCTCTGAGATGCAGGCTGAGCTGACGAACGAGCTGCTGCAAAGTGACAGCTAACTCAGTAGCACGGTCTATAGTGGCACATCACTTCTGCATGTTCTCCCCATATCAGGGTAGGTTTAATCTGGGTACTCCAGCTTCCTCCCACAGTCCAAAGACATGCAGGCTCGGTTAACTGGTGACTCTAAATTGCCTGTATGTGTGAACGTGAGCGTGTATGGTTGTCCTTTTCTATGTGTCAGCCCTTTGATAGTCTGGTGACCTGTCCAGGGCATACCCTGCGTCTCGCCCAGTGTCAGCTTGGATAGGCCCTAGCACTCTCGCGACCCCTAACAGGACAAGGGATTATGGAAAATGAATGAATGAATGAATGAATGAATGAATGAATGAATGAATGAACACACCCACAACAGTAAGCAGTAACGGCAGGGCTGGTTCACCGATTTGAGCTAAAAGACTGAAAGTTATGTTAGTGACAGCTATTTGGCTTGTGTTGCCCTTAACAGACTTGCTAATAGTGTATTTGTTAGACTCAGAGTTAATAGAGCTTACTGAATGTAGCAAACTTGTCACTCACACACAGGGACTGAAGGAGATGACACTGCTGCTATGTGCTCAATTTTCTAACAAGTATAATGTATCTAGAAAGAAATCAGTGATTTTGCTTCACCTGGACTCTAATGCTGCTTGGAACAAAGCAAGGCAAGAGAAGATAGTAGTAATGATGCAAGACTCTTCCCTCCTGTCAATGCAACTTGGATTCAGGAAAGAGAAATACAAACTCTCTGCCCCTTTTTTTCTAACATCAAAGCCAGTTTATCGTCAGATCCTCACCAAAAATAGCACAATGGAGGGTTACATCAGAACTTTTGTTGGGGTGAAAGTATTGCCAGAGGTCATTTGTTGTAGAGAAAGTACTTTCAAGAGGTTGATTCTTAGAAAACACTGAAACAGTAGAGCCATGAACACTGTACAAACACCAAGCAAGTGTGAATGATGGGTCCATTAAAAACATGTACATAGAAATATACTGTACAAAACATTTACATATCAGTTTCCATTTTAAGAGATGCTTTATCACTCTGTTTGTCTATCCTTTTCACCTTTTTTTTTCTTTCATCATCCAATCATTTTTTTTTTTTTAATCCCACAAACTCATGTTAAATGAATAAAGACACAACACACAAACACATAATACAGTGTGCATCTGAAATTAGATCACAGTGGTTTCAGAGTGGGTACTTGACCCCACATGACAATGATGGTGATCCCAGTGCTGGCTTAGCCTGTGCCAACAGTCTCCAAACCAGTTCCAGAATTTCCTCTATGAAGTTGGTGGAGAAATCACAAGGTGGCTGCAGATGGGTTTATAGTATCAGAAAGTGTATTCCATTGCAGTTCAATCAGTATGCCGTCTCTTTGATAATGTTGGTGGAGAGGGTATGGTTACTGGAGATGCTGATGGAGTGGCGGGTTAGGGGGTGGGGGTGCCTCCTGGGTGTATGGCGGCAGGGCACGCAGAAGTAGCGCAGCGTGGAGAAGAAGATCTGGCGGTAGGTGGCTGACACCAGGTTGTAGAGGATTGGATTGATGGCTGAGCTGACGTAAAACAGGACGTTTGTCAGCATGTAGAAATAGTGGTAGAAGTCATACAAGTTACTATGAGAAAACAGAAGACAGAGATCAATATAAATATGCAGCATATGTAACATCAGTGCATCATTTTCAAATTATACACTTAGAGATACATGCACATATGTGTATATACTGCCAGCACATTCTCATCCCCAGGTTGACAAAGGCTGACACTTTGTCATAACCCTCGGTGATTGATATTGATGGCAAAGGCACTCTTTAGCATCTTTATGAGATGCACCAGAGTTTAAACTGACGGTGTAAACCCATCCGCAGCAATATTTGACGCTGAGAACAACTGATGTAGTATAAAAAGCAAGAAAGTCTTTGTAGGGCGGGAGGAAGAGGAGGTGGACGTATCAAACAAAGCAGGACTTTCACAGAGGAGACCACAGTTTGTGTCCCCTGTGAAACCAAAAGTCAATGTTGTTTTAAAAGTCAGTGTTGTTTTAAAGGTCCAATGTGTTCATTAATGTATGATCACCTGAATGTAAGAGTGTTGTGTTTTCATTACTATATATGGAGCAGGTCTTCTGCCACAGAGTCTGGCATGTTGTTCTTCAATAGCCCAGAACACACAAACCATACATTGGCTCTAGATAGGGCCATTTACATTTCTGCATCACACACTGTAGTTCTCCTACACCCTTGGCACAAGTTTTGTATTGTCTTCACACCTCCACACGCGGTGCAAATTTTTGCATTGCATTACTCTCACTACAATATTTTGAGTTGACTCGCTTCATACGCACAAATAACTTGCATCAGTTGCACATGAAATCACTGAATCCATGAATGAACGTCCTTAGCGTCATACGTCCCTTGAGGATCTCAATGCTGATTGGCTATCGCGGTGTGAATTGGTTGCTGAAATTCAGATTTTTCAACTTTTTCAACAGCACGAATAACACACAATATGACACAAAATCACACTGCTTGCTATATTCATGCCACTTAGTTTGCATATTTTGTGTTGCACCCACAATCCCACCCAGCAGGAATACGTGTCTAGTTGTGTCTTTACATTGACTTCACATGTAATTCACTTGTGCAAATTGTTTTATCCACCTCCAGTGTGGACACAACATTAGTTCTGTAACCACACTTCTAGATGCCGCTAAATCCTCCACACTGGACGTAACTAACGTATCTATGTCCCGTGTCAAACCAGAAGACAATGTTTTGTGTTTCAGCTTAGCATCACATAGAGACACTGAGGGGTGCCCTGTGTGCGCTATGAGACGCTGAAGAGTGCGAAAATGGATTTGAGGACTTTGGGATGACATGGCTGATACTTCCAGTTTGAGCTGCTGTGATCTGGGCTAGATGAAGATGGGGGTCCCTGAAGGAAAAGTACATCTAGGGCTCCCAAAAGGCCTCTCCTTGTTTAAGTGTAAAGACTGTGCCATATAATGAAAGCCAGAATCATATCTTGATTTATCCCACAGGGCAGATAATTAATTTTTGTGTTAATGATCAACAGGCTAAGAAGATTTATTTAGTCAACCAGAGAGAGTGATGCCTCATTAGTACTACTGGCTGGTAAGCATGTATTACACTAACCCACTAATCTTTAGTTTTCACTGCTCATTTTAGGCCTTTGCCAGTCCACTACCAGAAATCCCTCCAACGTCATTAACAGATCAACTACTGAGGAAATGTCTCCAAGTTTGTAGTGTGGACTTCCTAGCAGCCTCTGGGCTTTATTAATGCAGTAAGAGGAGTGGAAGAGAAAACATTTTAGGTTGTAGAATTAAATAGTGAGGCATAAAATATTTTGAAGTCTGTGTGGTAAATCCATTGTAAAATAGAGCATATTCATTTAATTTTTGATTCAATAAGGAAGTAGAATGCTTTTCACTGTAAACTATGATTTAAGAGGTCCTTATATGCAATTTGATATATTTGTTTTGCAACGCACAAGTGAGGTTTAAAGCTTTAAAGGAGCAGTCTAACTCTGTCCCTGTGACTGCTGTTGGGGAAAAGAAGGAAGAGGGAGATTAGGCTACACAGCAGGAGAGGAGAGGGACATTAAGGATGTAAAGATTACATAAGATGGGACAGGAGATGGGAGGGGTACAGAGATAGTAAACAAGGAAACAAATGTAGGATTAGGGGAGAATTAAAGACACTACAGCATATAAGCAAGTCAGTGGAGTGGAGATACTGAAGTGGGGAAACACATTTTTCCACACATGTGGAACAGCGTCTAAGCTCCAAGCCTCAAAGTGGGTGTTTCGACATCCTGTAAATGATACAAGGCATTGACTTCCCCTGTTTTTTTTTCTAAAGTTCACATAGTGTTAGCTTCTGTCTGTCCATTTACAACATTCAGCATTTAGGAGGACCCATCATGCTGATAAAGTTCTACTGGGGATCTGAAAGCTAACTAAGCAAGGCTCACCGCTAAGAGATTGGACCAATTTGCGAATGTGAACTGATTCACACTAGACACTACTTTTCATTCATGGTATTTCATGCATGCTTAAGTACTTTTCCATGCACCTAAATATGTGCATTTCAATTTGTGTATTACAAATTCTGAGAACATAAGAAATTTGGAAAAAACAACAACAAAGAAATCAAAACATGCTAGAAAGGTTTTTATGCTAGGCTGCGTAACGTAGATAATTAGCATTAATAAAAACAAATTGCAATATTGTGGTGCAAAAATAAGTTGTGAATTCCAAAAATTAGTTTGCATTTAAGCACTCCCAGTTCCTTCGTCACAAAGTCAGTGTTTTTTTTTTTTAATGGAATTTTGGTTAGATGCCTAAAATAAGGTCTGTGATTGACACAAACTTAAGAGACTTTCACCTTTTGTTCTATGACATAAAAAAATGTCGGTAAATACACCTCTCGTAAATTTTAGGGCTTTTACGTATCTTAAAAAAGGCGGGTGCTACTTTGTGGCTAAATGAGGCTTTCGAACAGTATCATGCTGAACATAGCTTTACAGCGTAGTTGTGGTGACACTGAAGCCATGCGACCATAGTCAAGTTTGCCTATAGCCTAATGTTAGCTTTTTACCTCTGGCGATTGCATTTACACCTCAGAAATGACAAGAGTTGTGTTCATTTGTGAAGATTTTTTTGCTGAACAAAACATGTAAGTATCATAAACTTTTGTTTTCCACACAGCTTATTTTTTGCAATAATCCAAAATCCAATTGAGAAATTCCATAAGCTTTCAGAAGAGGGAACAAGGTGACGCTAACTTTAGCGGTGACCTACAAAATCATCATCCCTGAGGCACTCTATGGAATCAGACTTCGCAAATAAATCATAATGTAATGAAGCACATGACTTGACCAGCATTCATCACTGAGGACTCAAAAAATCTTGTGCAGTGCACAACTCATATCAGGTTAGGGAAAAACTATTTACTGTTGTAGGAATGAACATGTGTGTATTAATGGTTATCATGTCCACCTAATCAGAATTTGGGGAGGTATTAAAGGGATAGTTCAACATTTAGGCAAAATTCGCCTATTGCTGTAATCCTGATAGTCATATGAGTAGGTACGTTACCTTTAATTGTCAGTGCGTGCTGTTCTGAGATCGGTGGGGCAGAGCTGCCCGCTGAAATGGAGGTGAACGGTACAGGTCCCTCTCTCCCTCAAAACTAATCAAATACACCATCAAATGACTCCAAAACGCTCTAGTGGACAACACATGGCTTGCGCATTTCCCACACTATGAAATAATAATGTATAATTAAGTAACATTACGACACATGAAGCAAATACTTGGAACTACTTTCTTGAGTAAACCACTGGGCGGAGTGACACAGTGCGCAGCTGAGACAGTGCCGTTGTTATTGCTTGTAGCCATTTGCGGTATCATCAGCTGGACACAGCAGAAGGTTTGAGGAAAGTTTACAAGTGTTTTTGTAAATCATGGTTTACACATGCATTGTAAAAGGTTGCAGTAACAAGCCGAAGACGTGGAGCAAAGTGAAGTTTCACGTAGTTCCAACCAGTAATACGGACAGGATGAAACAATGGCTATTTGTGCTGGACATCGACCCCAACACGCCTGTGGAAATGGTCCGGAAAATGTTTGTGTGCTCCTGCCATTTTTTACCGGAGGAGTGGTAAGTGATCTTTGTGTATTTTGCTCAGCAATCTCTCTGCTGTAACGTTACCTCCGTGTTGAGTAACATTAGCCTACAACCCAAGCATGGTAAATAAGGCTAAAATGCAAATGTTGTTGTGGTTATGTTATGGATAAGTGCTTGCCCAGAGCATATAGTAAAGTGACTGGCATTACTTCTCATTGTTGGGGATAAACAGACTGCTAGGGAACATTTTATGTTGTTGTTCCCTCAGGAGTTGTGGTGATTTATGAGTGTGGAGTTAGCATGTTCTCCCCGTGTTCCGGTAATTATTTTGAGGCATACGCTATATTTATATTGCACAGGCGTACCTAATAAAGTGGCCAGTAAGCCCCACATTTACACCACTGGCTCTGGGTCTCCCCTCAGCCCCTGGTTGCTCGGCAGCCTCAACCTCTCTTCTTGCTCTCTCTTCTTCCAAAACCTGTAACTCTTCCTCTGTATATTCTGGCTTCTTCTCAACAAACTTGTTTTTTTGATGACGGGAGTAACTGCACTAAACATACGCTGTTTGAAATCACTCCGCCCAGCAAGTACTGTATGTCTGGAATGTAGTTCCGGCTGTGCATTTGGCTTCAAAACAACTCCGTCTCGTAATATCACATTATTATTTCATAGCATGGGGAATGCACAAGCCACGTGTTGTCGACTAGAACGTTTTGGAGTCATTTGATGGTGTATTTGATTAGTTTTGATTTTGTTTTCACTGACAATTAAAGGTAATGTACCTACCCATATGACTATAGGGATTACGGCAATAAGCGAATTTGCCAAATGTCGAACTATCCCTTTAAGAAGAAGATTGGATTTTTGTGTAATTCTAACTTTTTAGCACATTAGCTAACATTAGCTTCGATAGCAAAATAAACTAAAGGAAACCGTTCAAGTGTTGTCCTCCTTTGTAAGATTGGCAAAGAAATCAACCACAGCACCGGCCATCCCACCTTCAGCAAACCTGTTAAATCATCCATCCACTGAGTGAGAGCATACGGGTCGGCCAGTCTGGTCCCGTTGGTCAGTGTTTAATTATTCAAGTAACACCTGGAGAGCTCTGGAGAGTGAGTGACCTGACATGGTGTGTTTGTATATTCAGTCTGATGCTCTACACTAAAAGAGGACCCAGTCAGCGCTCTACTGCTCTGTCTACCCAGACCGAGTGCCAAGAGTGTGCTCTGCCACGCCGAGAGTTTGGTGTTCTGGATAACTGAACGGTACATTTATACTGCCATTTATATCTACAACGGGAGCAGGTCCTCCTTTACGAAGATCCCCATGTTATTTCTACAGTAGCTCAGAATGGACAATCCAAACACTGGCTCTAGATTGGTTCATTAACATTTTTGCATTTTAGTTGCAGGGACCATGAATCTCCTACACACTTGGAACATGGAATAAGTTTCAGTTCTGTAACCTCATCACTAGATGCCACTAAATCATACACATTGGACCTTTTATTACATAATTTCTTTGTGCCCACTTCTCCAGCAGTTTGACACAAAATTGGATAATTCGTTCCACCAACTGTAGATCACAATTTGGCTTACTCCAGGTATTTGCATAAGGGTCCAATATGCAAATATCTCTAAATTTAGTTTAAATTTGCACTACATTTGGATGGAAAATTGACTATTAGCAGCTCCTGCACACTCAGTGCTGTGGTCATCATGCATTATAGAAAAGAAGGAAGTCTAGCATTAGCTGTCTTTTCTTTAGGCTTCACAAAACGCCAGACTTTTCTACAGGAGACCCGTTTTTGGAACCGCATCACACCAAGTGAACTTTGAGTCAATTTAGGGTACGTTGTTACCATGTTTCTTTTTCTGAAACCAATCTATATAACTTTACATTAAGCATATGACGCGATTTGTGGGGTGCAAATTTGTTAGATACCATACAAACCACTGCATGAGAATTTTATGCTTTGCTTTTTGCATACTGTAGGTCTAGTTTTGGTGATGGCAAATGGCTAGATTGTCAAAACTCCTGACAACAGGTGGTAGTCCTGTAACCTCAGCACATACAGATTAAGCAGTGACAAAAAGCATCGGCCCAAAGCTGGTTGACTGTCTATGTGGTCTTTGAAATACATAATATACACTACATGCATACATGAAGCACCAGAATATATGATTTCCCAGGAAACATATATGCTCTCTCTCTATGGATAATTTGTCCACCAAGATGTCTCATGAGATTGTACAGTATTGTATTTCTTTATGTTCACAGGCAAAGCAAAGATAAATGGATAGTTAATAGGAGGGTATATCACACAGAGACAAGAAGATAATATAAGACAACTTAACACGCGCAAACAATGGACACCAAAGGGAAAGCAAAAGGTTATAAGTCATAACACATCAATGTCCTCACACATAGTGGAGATACTCCCAAGCGTTATCTCAGTTACTAGGACCTGGTGTATTGATCTGCTCTGCTCTTGCAGTGGACAAGGGTTACTGAAGTGTGCAGAAAGTCAATGATGTGCGTGTCTGTCTGCATATGGGGTCACCATTAAAGATGAATAAGGGTTGGATTGAAATGGACAACAGGGATAGCTGACCTTTTCATTATATCTACTCAGGTAAATTTGTGGGCTCCGTTTATGTAACACAGGTTGACAGATGATGCCGTGCTCTGGTACAACATTGATTAGAATCTCTCAAGCTTCAGACATTTTTCATCATTATTACAAAGGATGTTGGACATACTCTGAACCACAGGGGCAGCATTTTCACATGTGGTGATTCTGTCCTTCATGCTTATCAGTCAATTTCTGCTTATGGCACATTCACTCAGGATCAGTCTTGCTGTCATGAATTTATTGGAGAGGACTGCTATTACCAGGAATTAAAAGCAAAATATTTGACTGGTTATGAATTCTACCAGTCCCTACAACACTATCTGATACCCCCTACTCTCAGTCCACATCCATCTGCACTTCTTGGCACGACATCAGCTTTAATATGTCAACATGCCATGAGCCCCCCATGAAATGCATCATTTTCTGTTATTTGCATATTGCACCACTGATTAAGGAAAATGGAGCCGTGTGTCTGTCATTGTCTCACATATAAATACTTAACTGAATCAGGTGCTTTTCAGCTTGCTGACAGCAAACTTCTAAGGGAAAGAAAATTATGCAAATTATTGGACTGGATAAATAATAATATTAGGGATGCACCAATTTATCGTCTGAACATCGGTGTCAGCCGTTATTTGCCTTTTCACTATATCGGCTAATAAGATGACATTCACCGATGGCAGTGACTGATGTTTTTCTGTTGTGTCACATCAATTTTATGCTGGCTAAAAGGCTGGGCTTGAGACTTACAGCCACAAACTTAATCTAATGAACAGGTACAAGAAGAATACGGTAACTGTTTGGTAGATGGGCTCTGTGATTTCCCTGTTGGGTCGCTTGGTAAGGCCATCCTCATTACATGAGCTCAACATTCTGTTTCACTCTCTGTATCAGTCTGGACTCACTGCTGCCCCAAACACTTCCAGTGGGTGGGAGTACTCGCCTTGACACACAAACTCTTTCAGCCAATCAGGGTAACAAAAAAATAGGGAAAAACTTCATCACCAATGGAGCCAGTTGATAAATTAATCTTTTGCCAGTCAGAAGAATGGCGACAAGCGTCTTTTCAACCTAGAAACTCCGCAAGTGCATAATCTCCTTCTTCTAAGTGCTTTATCATGAGCAGCTGGACTTGCTTGAGTTCTCTTAAGATGTTTCACCTCTCATCCAAGAGGTACCTCTTGGCCCCTGATGGCCCCTGACAAAAAATATCAAATAAAATTTGTAGGAGTCCACTGAATGTTTTGCATCCTTTTATTTCCCTTAGAAGTTTGCTGTCCTCAAGCAGAGAAGCACCTGATTTGGTAAAGCATTTGTCTAAAAAATAAAATTCTATTTATTCAGTTTATTGCTCAAATACCTAACAGATATACTTCGATTTTGCTGAACCATACCAGTAGTTTAAAAACAGCTTTATTATAGAGAAACAAACAGTTGGAAAGGCGCAGGTGTTGGTGTCTGCTGTATTTAAATCAGTGGGCTCACCATTGTTTGTTATTTTTAAGTGACTTTCTAGTGTACTTCTTACCCTGTAGGTTATTCCACTTACATTTATGTCTTAATCGCTGCAATTAAACCAATGATCCAAATATCCAAAACTCTGACTTACCTGGTCTATTGTGTCATAATTCCTCTGGATGGCACAGACGAGGACTGTGTGTCTCTAACTCAGGTGTGCAAGATAATGGAGGTTGGTTTAATAGAAAGTTGCTGTAGCAACAAGAGCGCAACTATAAAAACCTTTTGACAGTAATGAGATGTGGATGAGCTTGCTGCCAAGCATAAACTGACTTCCTCAAAATTTTCTCAAATTAATTCAGAAATTTCAAGTATGATTGAAAACATCCACTCATTCCTGCCAAAAATAGACTACTTGGAAGGTTAATCCTGACGGATGGAAACGTGCGCTTTGTGTCGTGTAATTTTTTACTCTACTATAACTGACTTTTGATTGTTAATACCCATGGGAAAACTTTGCTTCTCACAATAGTCTTTTTTGTCTTGTCAGAAGTAAATCAGCCTCTTTTTGGATCTGTTTCTCTCTCAGGCTCATTTATAAGCCAATCAAGTTTTCTGTTGGATATTACTGTTATCTCAAGAGCTGTTTATTTCAGCCAACTAAAGATTAGTGAGTGAGTGAGGCGGCATGGCGTTGCAGTGGTTAGCATTATTGCTTCACAGCAAGAGGGTTTCTGGTTTGAACCAGGGGTGGGGGAGCCCTTCTGTGCAGAGCTATGTTCTCTCTGTGTCAGCGTGGGTTTTCTGCAGGTACTCCAGTTTCCTCCCACAATCCAAAGACATGCAAGGTCTAAATCTACTCTAAATGATTTTTTTACTCTAAAATACTCTATTCTAAAGTGAATGTGAGCGTGAGTGGTTGTCTGTCCTTATGTGTCAGCCCTGTGATAGTCTGGTGACCTGTACAGGATGTGCCCTGCCTCTTGCCCAGTGTCAAGTGGGATAGGCTCCAGTCCCCCCCACCAACTCCTAATAGGATAATGAATGAATGCATTGAGAGAGAAAAAGGAGCATTTTAAGATCTTAAATTAGGATCAGTCTTTGACAAGAGAAAGACTATTACTCAGGAGCTGAATTGTATGGACTAGAAAATGGTAAGTCTCATATTGATGTTAAATTGAGCTCAGTTATGTCTAGGTGAAATTGGCTGGACAAAGACGAGATCTGATTTTGAATTTTCCTTCCCTCTGGGCACATCCAATACTAGATGTAGAAAATGTCTTGAGATTTGCATAGTGTCCAATGCAAAGTCTTATTGTTGAAAAAAAAAAAAGAGTAAAGGCTCACTGTCTGTCTCTCTGTCTGTCCTCTGTTTTTTTCAATTTGTTTGAGATGTCCTTCACTATAAATTTAGTTATACAATTATGGAGACAGATTTATTTTCTAGATGTCCTTTCCAACTGACTTTGACAGACCTTATTTTATTGCTGCCTTTTACAAGAGAGAGCAAAAAGTATTCCCAAAATAACATCCTTTTACATCTGATATTTAGCAAGACTGAAGAAGACTGTTTCTAAATACCACAGGAGAGTTGACTCATGCCATTTTTTTATGACTAATAACAGAATAATAACAGTGGTTGCCTTTCAGTTATACCTCCACTGTAGGGATGATGCAGAAAACACACACCAATTAAATAATTGCATAATCTACTTATTTTAAAAGCAAAGGGCTGCTCATATTTCTACAAACAGTGTTGGAGGGCAACTATTTGCTCAGTGACATGATACAATAACATACCTTTTTTCTTATGTACAAGTAATTTAAGTCATTGCAACTAATTCTGTTGCCTCCCGGGTAAATCAGATATTTTATTTTATTTTAAATTGTCTCACGGAGTAATTAGAAAAACAAAACAAAACAGAGTGCTTACTTCTTCCTTGCAAAAGTAGAAGATTTAGATGAAAAGCTATGTACAAAAACACAGCAAAGAACTGAAGAAAAGCCATTAGAGAAACTTTAAAGCTAGGCTAGGCAAAAATCTGGAAAGGCAAAAAAAGAAATGGCAAAAATCTGAAAATACATGCTCCTCCTGCAGCTCTCTCCTCTTTGTTCTAAGCCCCTCCCACCACTCGGATACAGGCATATGTGAGCACTTCATACAGTCACCCAGTGTTTCCCATACACTGATTTTTTAAATCTAATCTCAATGTAGAGTTCCCTACAGCTCATTCGCTCAGCCCCTCCTTGCCCAGGTTTCTTTCTCTGTTCATTAGACCACAAACGAGACAAGAATAAGATAGCTAGCCACCCCATGCTTGCTCAGCCTCACACCTTGCCACTGTGGACTGCTTCCCCGGTAGAGTGGGTGCTAGCTTGGGAGATGGAGCTTAAGTCAGTTGAAAAAGCTCAAAATCATCAAGTGCCAATCTGGTCTGCAGTGGTGGGCAGTGAGGCGGAGGACACACTGTGATTACAGGCTTTGCTAACATTAGCTAGGCCTACATATATGTGAACCCTTTAGCTCCAGTTAGCAGAGGGCTTAACTGTTTTCTCTCCATCTCTTAAATGCTTAAATGTTTTATTTAATTTATTGTCACACTTTCTCCTAGACTCTGAATTTGATAAGTCTGTCTTTTTGCCCAAAATGCCAAAATTAACCTGCCTATGCCCGCTTTAATCTACAGTAGCAGGCAGATAAGTAATATGTTTTACACTCAGTGTCTCTTCTAAGTCAGTGATGAAGATGAAGTAAGGAAACCTTAGAAACAAGAAACATGCTGTTTGTCCATCCTCCATATAGAGTAGAAGTATGATGCGTTCCAAGCACTAACATTACGTACTGAACTGCTGTCTGTTTGATTTAATTAAGGAAACAATATATAGTTTGGAGGGACTAATCGTTAAAGGAGAGAGAGGAAAAAAAGATGGAGACATCAAGTGAGGAGAGAGCGAGAGGATGAGAATGTTAAATGAAGGCAATCTAATCAGGAAGATGTATCTGTCCTTCTCCTCTTTGACAGACGCTCTTAACTGATGACCCTCTAAATGATGGCCCTAGCCAATTTATGTGTGTGTGTGTGTGTGTGTGTGTGTGTGTGTGTGTGTGTGTGTGTGTACTGGGGTTTTTTGCACATGTGAAAGTGCTCATGCATGTGATGGCCTCTGTTCAGGTGTGTGCACTGTGTATGCAGCACTGGTGTGTTTCAGCAGATATCAAGTGAGAAAACAAAGTACAGGTGGTTCCTTGCATGAGAGGCTGAGAGGAATCGTTACTCACTCGGACCACTCAGAGATGTAGCAAAACATGAGGCGGCGAGCGTGATAGGGCAGCCAGCACACCACGAAGGCTATGACCACCGCTCCTGAACACAAGGGAGAGAGATAACGTCAGAGGCCAAAAAAGGAATAAGTAAACATTCACATGACAATACTGTGAACAGTTTGCACACTTTGCAAATAAGGTGTGCAAACTGTTCACAGTATTGTCATGTGAATGTTTAAGAATCAGGCTTCACCAAATACCATACATAATAGTATTGAGGACACAACAACAGAGAGGATAATGACATCTTCAAGTGCTGGATTGAGTGATTGAAAATACAGAAGTCATGCATCACCATTGTGAACCATAATGTTCAATGTGCCAAGCAACAATGTGTATAAAGTGCATCAGTGTGTCAACAGAATGATGTTTTTGAATTGGATTTGATGTATTTAAAATTAAAGGCCCAAAGCCAAATTAGTGGAGTGAAATTGTGGATGTGTCTCTACAGTGAGTTTCTAGAAATAGTCTAGACTGCTTCATTTTTGTGTTTGTTGTAAACAGCCATTTATACTTGTATGTATAGGTACAGCCACAAATATAACATTAAATCTTAACCTTATAACTGAATCAAACAATCACACAAAACTGAGACTAAACTTGGTGTAACAGGTGAGTGCTGGACCCAAACGCAGCACTGAAGACAAGTGGAACAGTTTATTATGAGCTTTCGTAAGTACAGAGAGAGCAAACTGATGAAATAACTGGGAGAGTCAATGTCCAGGTTCAGAGCTTCCTGAGAAGCTTATTCAGTCCAAGGCTCTTGGCGCTGAACGCCAAAGCTGAAAATAGGTGTAGCCAGCATCAGCCAGATGCACCCACGCAGGAAACAGTTCAGTTGTATGCAACGGTACCGTGAGGAGGCAGTTGGACGGCGATGTCAGATGAGCAGAGGGTCCGATACCAGGTAAACACATGAGGAGCCGGCTGTAGGCAGGTCGGAGCCGGCAAGGAGTTGAGGAAACAGCAGTAATGATGAATGGACGGTATAGCTCACACACAAAGGCAGAATGTGCGTCATGTGGTGAGGTAATCTACAGCACAGGAAATCAGAGGCAGCAGAACAGGTAAACTCATTATGGAGAGCTGGGTGAAGGTGTCTCAAAACAGCCACAGGGAGCAGGCGAACAGAAACCAGAAACGTGGAAGCGCAGCTCTTGGTCGGGGACAGAAGGCTGAGTGGTTTACTGAGGAGCAGGTGGAGCCAACACATTTTCACTCTGACCTTGTCTCATATTGATGTTTAGTCATTGGTGCTGATACAACGTGAAAGGTACCCTGGGTGCGTTGGTTGTTGACATTCAAGTTATGCCTGTTACATTCATTGTCTTCTTTCAAAATACACTTCCATTTCAAAGGAAATTGACCATTTACATACTGTCTCTTTCAAAATAAACGCACTACATCAGTGCAACAACAAGAATTGACGTTTTTGTTCTTCCAAAAACTAACACACGTGGTTAGGTTTAGGCAACAAAAACATGTGATTAGGTTTCGGAAAAATATAAGGGTTGAGCTTTATGATCTTATGGGACATGAATACCACTCTCCTTGGTAAAAGTCAGTGTTTGTTGGACCCATTCACCACCCCTCAAGGCTGCCCTACATGGGCTTTCGCTCCCTTAAATTGCGTTTTTCCTGCCAAGTTTCCCCTGACGCTGCAGAGCACAGATAAACTATAGCAACGACCGGCCGCGTAACATGTCGGCGTTAAAGGACGGCTTTTTTCGTCAGTGTCTGACGCTGCAAGAGACGCTGCGGATTTCAGCGACTTCAGAGTGAAACTGGGTAGGCAAAGCAGGAGATTCTGAGACAGGAGAGGTTGGCAACGACAAAGCAGCCTGGGAAGTCTTGCATGGAATGACAAAGTACAATCGGCAATGAGAGTTTGTGAAGCTGGAGTTTTTATAGTGGCAGGGAGTAATGGGGCACAGGTAAGAGTAGTTGGCTTGATAAGGTGGGTGTAGTGGACTGGCAGGAGCAGGAGATGTGTGGACAGGTGATAGGCTCACAGGTAGGTGTGGTGGAGAGGCAGGGTTTGGTGGTGGGTCAGTGATGGCCTGGGGAGGCTTATCCTTGGAGGCTTGCACAGACCTCCATGTCATAGCCAAACGTACCCTGACTGCTGTTAGGTACTGGGATGAAATCCTCAGAGCGACTGTCAGATGTTACGCTGGTGCAGTGGACCCTGAGTTCCTCCTGGTGCAGGACAGTGCCTGGTCTCATGTGGCCAGAATGTGTAGGCAGTTCCTGGATGATGAAGCGTTGGTGCCATTGACTGGCCCTCTTGTTTCCCTGTCCTAAATCCAGTTGAGCACCAATGGGACGTTATTTATCAGTGCATCCGACATCTCCAAGTACCGTCACAGCCAGGTCTGGGAGGAGATCCCCCAGGACACCATCTGCCGACTCATTAAGAGCATGGCCAGACGTTGTTGGGAGTGTATATGGGCATGAATCTAATGGAGTCTGAACCTGGATGTCTTTCCTTGCTTGCTAGTTTCTTTCCTTTGAGCACTTGATTTTGTTGTGATATATTATTGTCAAGACAAGCATGAGGTTAAGTATTTGTAATTGTCTTTTTTGAATCCTCTGGCTGTAAACAAAAATCAAAATGAAAAGGAAAAAGAACACAGTGAGCTCAGCTGACTACAACAGTGTGTGTGTTTGATGTCTGTTTCAATTAAACTGAGTTACGACTCAGAGAAGAAGTGGTGTATCAGTCAGCTGACATAAAATTCAAACGCTGTTTTCATCTATTCATGTCTGAATAATTTATAAGTATTTGTTTACATACTGAGTAGATGCCTACATGCATGGCAGCATTTCTCATCCACACAGAACAAGAATGCAGGTTTTGTTGTCCTCTTTGTCTCCTCTGTCAATACAATTTCATCACAACTGTTGTCACTACATTCAGTATATTTTTCTTTGCAAAACTGAGCCCATTCTTTCAGTGGCAGTTTGAATCCAAACTACTCATCTCAGGTTAAAACACCTAATTTAGCACTTGTTTGAAACCTCTGCTGTGGTGTGTGGCCACTCAGCATCTCAAAGCCATTATAAATTTACTGACTGTTCAACTCCCGACAACAGCTGTAAAATCAGCATTACTATCTTCCTCTGTGAAAACAATGACAAAGTGCTGTTTGGCAACACACCCAACCTGTAACTTCTCCAGTGTTTCAAAGGTGTCAGAGTGAGAAATGCTGGCTGCAAAACAGCATGAGTAGGTGCCTCAATATTTAAATATACAAATCAAATCCCTCATGTGTAGTCTGATCTGGCCTGTATCTTTGGCAGTATTTGGAATTGAACTGCAGCCACTACAAAGGTAAAAGGGCTGTGCAAGAGGAAACATTCAGAAACTTAAAAAACACTATTTGAGGTTGCAGAGTCAGTCATCAAGCAAACTCAGACTATCCATCTCCACTGCCGTAGGCTCAAATCTAATGAAGACAGAGGCTTTAAATAAATGGACTGCTTCCTGGCCACAGCCTTGAACACGATCTGCTAGGAAGCAAATATCCAAAGGCAATCTATAATGTTGTAAAAACCACGGGATATGTCATAGAAGTTTTTTTTTTTTTTTTTTTTTTTTTTTTAATTTTAAGATTTTTTGGGGGACATTTTTGCCTTTAATTGACAGGACAGCTAGGTGTGAAGGGGGGAGAGAGAGGGGGAATGACATGCAGCAAGGGGCCACAGGCTGGGGTTGAGCCCGGGCCGCTGCAGCAACAGCCTTGTACGTGGGGCGCCTGCTCTATCCACTAATCCATCGACGTCATCATAGAACTTTAAATTAAGAGTTATAACTAAAGTCTAGTTTGGATGGAACCAGCCACATAGGACATAGATAGAAGGAAACCACAGAGACTGTTTAGCAAGTTGTAACAGAGTCTTAAAGAGTTATTAATGTCTGTGGATATTTGTAAAGGTGAGCATCATATTTCTACATACATATTTTAATATTTGCAGTACATTTCACATTAATTATAATGATCTTTCCTCTTAAAACTGAACATCCTTTAGGCCTGAATGAAACACTTAATTTGTCCTGCTGTTTAGAGACATCTGCATGTACCAGCACGGCCCTGTTGGATATGCTTTGTCTTATTTTGTACTTCATTTTTTCTTTTTTTTTTTCTTTCTTTTTTTTCTGTGTATAGTTGTGTTTTTTTGTACATTTGTATATGTTCTGCTATCATACATTGGTGTTTGAGGATGTTGTGAACAGTACAATACTCATAGGACAGGTCCTCGTGATTTGGTAGTCAGGCCTCTGCTTCTCAGAGCTGATTGCATCTAATTAGTGTTACCAGCTGACTGATTCACCACACCTGGTAGTAATATGTCTGTGTCTATATCTGTTCTGTGAAGCACTCATGTCAGTAGCACTGCTTTTAGTCAAGGACAAAAACATTTGCCACTGTTTTTATTCACTTTTTATAATTGTTTTTGCACTTTGAGCACAGATGTCCTAAATAGACTTTTGTTTTGCATTGATCTCAGCCTGTGACCCTTTCTTGTGGCTGTGATTTCAGCTTGAAACTCAGCAATGTCTCTGTAAAAAAACAACCACTTTTCATGCCACTGTCCTTGCAGAAAAAGCAGGAAACCCAGTGATATCTCAGTTAAAAACAACCTCTTTTCATGACACTGTCTAAGCTGGAAACAAAGCCATGTCATTTTGCGGTACTATGCTCACTTTGATAGCTGCTCCAAAACACCCACATCTGGTCTCAAAGGCTGTTGGAAACACTGGAATGACTTGCTAAATCACACCTAGTTTTGTTGTTTGTTGGTCTAAAAAGTGGTCATGCCTATAGGTGACATGCCATCCACCACCCCCTCCACCTGCCAAACTAACTTCATATACTACATCTACATATACAACTACTATACTACATTTAGAAACGTTGCTATGATACATATTTCACATAGAAAATGTAATGTATTTGTGGTTGGCAGAAATGTATAACGCCAACATTTTCCTCTACTGGGCTGTATAAAACATGACTGCACCACATTTAATGCAAGTGTATAGCCATCTTCACCTTGGAATGACTGGTAAGGGTTCAAGTCAAAAATGTCATACACATTTACATAATAAAGTGATGATGCACTCATTTATCCTGTCAGCCATTGTGACCTGCATTAAAGTAGCCCCTATGGTTTGTCACATACCTCACTGTGGTGCATCAGTCAAGTGTTTACATAGACAATCGAGGTCAATGGTAGTACAGACTACTGCTGTATTTAGTGGGTGCTGGTTTCCCAGCAGCTTCTTACAAGAACCCTGCTGTTTTATTAGAAAGTACACTGCAAAACTAGAATTACCACCCCATGTTGCATGCCTCTGTGCACCGGTCAAATTACTCTTACAGTTTACATCCATGTCTGTAAAAACATGGATGCTTCATACCCATTGTCCCACAGACAGCACTAAGGACCTATACAATCAGCACAGTTCTAAGGTGGACAACCAAGATCAGTGTCCAGTATTTGACCATATATTTTCCCCTCTGTTTCTGAGATATGACATTGGATTATTGCTATAAAAGTGTTTTATGCAGAACATTATGATGTCACAGTGAAGTTGACCATTGACCGTTTGGATATAAAATGTCATCACTTCATTATTCTATCCTAATAGACATTTGTGTGAAGTTTTGTCATAATTAGCATATCAATTTCTGAGTTATGGCCAAAAACATATTTTGTGAGGTCACACTAACCTTGCCCTTTGATCATCAACCACAAAATTCTATTCAGGTTATTCTTCAGTCCAAGTGGACATTTGTGTCAAATTTGAAGAAATCCCCTAAAGGTGTTCTGCAGATATCACAGTCACAAGAATGAGACAGATGCAAAGTCACACTGACCTTGACCTTTGCCCACTGAAATCCAACCAGTTCACTGTTGAGTCCAAGGGAATGTTTGTGTCAAATTTGAAGAAATTCCCTGAGGGTGTTCTTGGGATATCACATTTACAAAATGAGACAGACAAGGTCACAGTGACCTTGGCCTTTGACCTATGACTACCAAAAGCTTATCATTTTATTGTTGAGTCCAAGGGGACATTTGTGCCAAATGTAAAGAAATTTCCTTGAAATGATCTTGAGATGTTGTGTTCAAAAGGCTGGGATGGACATATAAATGTACATATGGATGGACAGACAACCACAAAACATATTGCCTCTGGCCACAGCTATCGCCGGCAGGGAGGCATAAATACCACAAATAAAACATATGCCTCTACTATATGGTCCTGTCACCATAGGGCTTTTCTAGGAAACTATTCCAGGAACATCATCTTTCATTCGGATGTTGCTTTTGTGGGGCCAGGTCCAATCTTAGACATTGCAGGAAACCCAAAGGGGTACTATGGTGATAAGCCAGCTATACAACAGAGATCTAACTGATATTTGAGTGCCAATTTGTAAGCCTGCCAGGAGAGATTACATCAGTCTAACACATGTTTCCTCTTTTTCTCTCTTGTAGCTCTGTGACTGCCGCAAAGAAACACTTAGCCCACAATGTCGCCAACATTTGGCACGTTTTCTAATCCATAGTGGATGCAAGAATGTGTACTGTTTGCTGAAATGTCAACACATCTTCAAAGGTTACTCTAAACTATTTAAGAACATCAACAGATACACATACTGTAAAGGAATGCTTGAAAACACAGACCCACTCAAGCAGCAAAAACAGTGGGAGAGGACAGAGCCAGCATGAGTTCCAAGGGTGTTAATGTGTGTGTGTCTTTGCGCGACACCCACTCAGTCCATCAATAAGTCAGTGGCAGACGGGGATCTCATTTGCCCGGAGTCTATTCCAGCATGGCGGCTCCATCCTCAGCACTCTCCACATCGCTATTTGTCATTGTCAGTTGGTCCCATTTGGTCAGACGGTCATCATCACACGCATACACGGACTCACACACAGCCATTTATCAGGAACAGTAATTCCCAAATGCTGGTAAACTGCCGTCTGCTGTCACAGCTCTTTGAATAAATGGCTTCATATTGCTTAGCATGGATGTCTAATGATGACCGAAACCTGACATAGTTATGTGTCATCGAAGGCAAGACAGAAGGCAGCCAGTGACAAAATATGGATGTAAGCACTGCCAGATTTTAAATGATTGTTTTTTAAAAATGTCTCTCTAATTGTTTTATGTGGAAGGAAATGCATTTGATACATTTGTTGTCAAATCTAACCAATTTCAAAGGCAAAACCTAAAATATGGGTTAAGAAAAAAAAGTGATTCTTTTCAAAACACACTATAGGCCACATTTTAGAAAACACTTGTTAAAAACCTAAAGTACTGCATAGTGGCATTAGACAGTTAACTGTTTTTCACCATTTTTGTGTCCAGAATTTTTTTGGTAGGTCAGAAGTCATGGTTCAATGACACACTGGAGCCATCCTTAACATAACCCCTCCCCATGCTATATGAAAACTATGTAACTACTAACGTTAGATCTCATAGCATCAGTTTTGTTTTTTCAACCCCTTGTGTCTATGCTACATCCCATAAGCTCTCTGATCTCTTTCAGTCTAAAAAAGACATGAATAAACATCTTTGTTAAATGCCACAATCATATGAGCACAACCAAAATAACTGTCACTGACGAATGTTTCAGTCTTTCAGTTTGAATTAGCCACCAGCTGGCAGTTACTGCTGACTGCTGTGGAGGTGTGTGCTTTGTGCTAATGTGCTGTAAGAAAGAGAGGCTTTTGCCAGCTCTATTATTCTTCACTTTGAAGAGATGTGTGCTGTGTCACCACGGATTGTGTTTGCTACTGGGTTAGCTGCTAACCAGAAGTCTGTTGTTGTGTGGTGGCTTATTCTTCAGCTCGTAGTTGTGTGTGTGCTTTGTGCTACTGAGTTAGCGGCTCTCGAGAGTCTGTTGGTCTGCAGCAGCTTGTTCAGCCAATAGGCCCCCAGCATCTCAGAGCAGAAAGTGCTCCTCAATGTTTTCACTGTTTTGAAACCTAATTTTAAATAGAACTTTTTTCAATCATTTAAATTTGTCTTGGTGGTGGATATAATTTTTTTTGTGGTGTGACAAACTCACTTGTCATCGTATATTTATTTTTACTTTGCCCAGGCTTTAAAGAAGCTGTATAAGACATACCGAGCATGGGGTTGAATTGTCTGCACATGGTCCTCAGCAGCTTGCAGCTAATGGTGCTAACTTAATAAACAGCGCTAACAACCAAAACAGTGCTGACAGAGCAAACATATTTAACCTGGTGGAAGTGGTGGGCATGACATTTCTGCACCACTGCTTTCCTGATATCAGCGTTAACCAGTGTTGGGGGCAACGTGTTACAAAAGTTACGTGTTACAGTAATATATTACCTTTTTAGCAGTAACAAAGTAATACAACGCATTACAAATGAACATTTTGGGTAATATCATTACATTTACACTTTTACATAACACATTACCACCCAAAATAAACTATTTATTGTTTTCATTTTTCATTCATCCACACTGCTCCACTTCACCCAATGTGTCACCAGAAAAAAACAAAAAACAAAAAAACATCTGAAGGTTGTTGTGTCTTGTTATGTCATTACAGACTACACTATAGAAGGGTGTGGTTGATCGCCACAGCTGGATCAAGCCGTACTGTGTATTATCAGTATGTTTCCATTAATATAAAGATACACAATGTATTCTGTTCTGCCTTTTTTTTATACTGTTTGCTTTTTATATTGCTCTTTGTTTTTGTACAGTTTACTTATTTTATGTACTGACATATTGCTTTTCCTGTTTGCACTATCCTTCTGCTGTTGTAATGCTGCAAATTTCCACGCTGTTGGACAAATAAAGGATTATCTGATCTGATCTGATCTGATTTTGCCCAACACAAGCTGTAACCACCATATGAGCGCAATGCAGAGGGGCAGCAATTAGCTAGCCAGTAAACCACACTCACAGGGAATCACATACACAAAGGCACGTGGCAGACATAGAAGCTTGGATTACACAACACACACAAACACAAAGGTAGTGTTTGTACTGTTGAGAAATGTAAAATACCAGCCTTCAGGGGCAGTGCTGAGTATGAACTTTCAACTCCCACACCTGCTGTTCCCCTCTTGGCTAAAAAATCTAATTAATTCACCAGAGGGTTTTAGACATAATTTTAATGTGATTTAAAGTATAACCAACAGTGGACCTCTAAATGTCCCCGAAGGCTCACTGGTCCACTGCTGTTCGGATGTGTAACAATGCTGATGTCCACTGTTGGTTAGGTATACTAGCGCATGCAAACACACAGACTTGCATAAAGAGCAGGTCTAATTCACTTAAAGCCACAGTGTATAGGAATTTCTCCCATCTAACGTTGAAATCATATATTGTATTCAAACAGATGGTGCACTCTAGCGCCTCACTGTTTCAAACACGTATTGCAACAACTGTAGCCGCTGTGTACCAAAAAGCTATGATAACATGATGAAACCATGTCATCCGATACTACATGGAGTATTTCATTCAGGCTCCTACACAGACACACGTGACAAAGTTGACAAATCCCCTCCTCACCATGCTGGCTGTGTTTACAACGTAGGACTGTTGGGGCGGATGTAAATTGAAACAAACCAATCACGTCTTGTCCTTTGACAACTGACAAGTGGCTCAACCTCACACACCTCATCCCTCTCCTCGCATTACTGTGCCGCTAACAGCTGTTAGTGGCCAGCGGCACTACTGCCGCATAACAAAGTCCCACTCTTTGAGCATAATGCAGGATCATGTATTATGCAGCACCACGGGAGACGGAATCCTCGTCGCCAAGAAAGTGCAAAAGGGAATCAAAAAGGCAGCGGGACCAGCGAATTAAAAAAACACGGGTCAGCATTGGGGTTGCCTTTCCCAGGTGGAGAGAGCTGCTGAAGGAGAAAGGTAATACAATCACAGGCCAGCGCTAACAGCGGCTAACAGCGGCTAACAGCGGCTACCAGCTAACAGCGGTGCAGTGATGCGAGGAGAGGGATGAGGCTGTTAGCAGCTGGCCGCTAACAGCAGCTAACAGCCAACAGCGGCGCTGGCCTGTGATTGCATTACCATTCTCCCTCAGCAGCTCTCTCTACCTGGGAAAGGCTACCCCGATGTGGGCCTTCGTTTTTTAATTCGCCGGTCACGCTGCCTTTTCTATTCCCTTTTGCGCTTTCTTGGCGACAAGGACTCCGTCTCCCATGATGCTGCATATGCATGATCCTGCATTATGCTCAAAGAATGGGACTTTGTTTCAAATTTGCCAGGGTAGTAGCAAAGCGACTCTTCCTCCTCTCCTTCGGCTTCTCAGTCACGCAGTACTGGCCTGGCTCTCAACGAAAATGCCGAAGGCGGTGCTGTATGTCCCTTGCTGGCGGGTGTATTCTCAAGATGGTGAAACGTAATGGAACCCCACAGACGACTTACTCGCACAATGTACAAACAAATCCGAAATTCTCTTTTTACGAGAATAAGTCAGATTATTGGGGGAGGTAATAGTACACCAGTGATGACATATTTATGAATGCAGACATCAATTTTTGCCAATAAACAACTGAAAATGTTACACAATGTCCCTTTAAAGAAGGACAGAGAAAAAAAGTGAAGGGTGTGGTGGGGTGGGGGATCAAAAGAAATTTATCAGTGCCCCATTCTGGTCAGTGTCTTGTTCAGCTTTTATAATTGAATACAGAATGTGGGGTACATTACAGTGAAGAATCCTTTTTTCTGTAATTGAAATTGCCTAGCATTATAAATCTAATTAGACTGTCACTAAAGTGCAACACTACTCTTCACACATCAGGCAGATTTCAGCAATGACTGCTGTAATTTGGAGTATTAAAGACTAAACTGGACCCATCTGGCTGCTACATTCACTTTGACCCAGTTAAGCTTGACATTAAATCTGTTTTATGATGACACAGGTCAGAACAATGACAGTAGAATCATTACAGACAGACATTATGCATTTTATTACAAATCCTTCATTAAATGCCAGAAATGTCAAGCAGAGCTCTGTGAGAATTTATCACCCATGCCCTTGATGAAACAAGAGACCAGAGCTAAAATACAGGGACATGTATTTGTAGTGACTCCTGAGGTACAAAAACCCCATGCAAACATGCAGATTTATATAGTCACAATAAGAAAACATGACACATATTATTGTTAGTTAGTCTACAAAACAAAACAAAAAAAGCAAACAAAAAAAAGAGCAACAACAACATCATTTGGTTTGACTTTAAAACCATCATCAGGGGCAGGTAGCAGTGTCAGGACACAGCAGCTAATACATACCAAGAGTGTACATGGATTGCTCAGGTGCATCAATGAGGCTAATCATGTCACAGTCCTAAACTGTGGATGATTTCAAATATCTGATATTATGAAACTTCTTGTTCAATTGGATTTAATATTCATTTGTGTTTTTTTTCTGTAGCAATTTCATTACCACCCACTATTTGTTATTTTGTTCCAGCTATCAGAGCTCCCCCATTGCCTTTGTGGTTTGCACTGTGGTGAGAAAAGTATCCAGCATACTCAAAAATTAACTGCATTGAGTATGCATTCCATCTGGTTTGAGTATTCCTTATTTAGTCACTTTTCAGTGTGAAAGCACCCACTAAAAACCTGCTTAGTATGAAGTATTAATTTGGGACACACCTACAGCCATGCTAGTAGGCAGATGAGCCAGGCCTGTGCAGAAATTGATCACCTTTAATCGAGGCACAATGCATGCTGGTTAGATTTGTGTCCAACTTCATCCCGACTTTCTCTGGCCTCATGCAAAAGTGGAAAACAATATTCTTACGACATCAAGTAAGTTTCAGTTATAGAGCCAGGCATTGCAGTTGCTCTCTACTGACTGCAAGACCTAGAGCATGATGGGAAAAGCCTGGCTCTCATCTGATCTAACAGCTGATTGGTTTAGATGTTGACTCAACAATACGATGTCTTATACTAAGTTTTCATTTTTGTTGAATTAGAGAAACCCTTGGATGACACCATCACTCCCACTAATAGTCTCAAGTTCGTGCAACAACAAGGGATTGTATCACCTAGTGAAGCAGAAGTGAAGCAATGGTGATATCTGACTGATCTTTAATGTCAGCTGTTAATTTATTAGCAGTTTCTTTCCTCTGTGTTTGACTATCAGTGTTGTCAGTTTATTTAAGTAGTTTAAATGAGGGCAGGTCTACTCAGATTGATTTGATTTCATCTATATACAGCAGCAAACTGATATGATGCTAATTTACATGAACAATCTTGTTAGAGGTTACAGATTGCCTGTAAAGCATTTTAATAGGCTACTCTGTCATATTTAAAGCAATTGAAGACTGTGAACAAACTGATATATGGGTCTGATAACATATTTGCCTTCAGAACTGCCTTAATTCTTGTTGTCATAGATTCAACAAAGTGCTGGAGACATTCTTCAGAGATTTTGGTCCATATGCACATGATAGCATCACGCGGTTACTGCAGATTTGTCAGCTGCAAATCCATAATGCAAATCTCCTGTTCCACCACATCCCAAAGGTGCTCTATTGGATTGAGATCTGGTGACTGTGGAGGCCATTGGAGTACAGTGAACTCATTGTCATGTTCAAGAAGCCAGTTTGAGATGATTTGAGCTTTGTGACATGGTGCGTTATCCTGCTGCCAACAATACTCAGGCAGGCTGTGGTGTTTAAATGATGCTCGGTGGTACTAAGGGGCCCAAAGTGTGCCAAGAAAATATCCCCCACACCATTACACCACCACCAGCCTGAACCATTGATACAAGGCAGGATGGATCCAGGTTTTCATGTTGTTTACGCCAAATTCTGACCCTACCATCTGAATGTCACAGTAGAAATCGAGACTCATCAGACCAGGCAATGTTTTTCCAATCTTCTATTGTCCAGTTTTGGTGTACCTGTGTGAATTGTAGCCTCAGTTTCCTGTTGTTAGCTGACAGGAGTGGCCCCTGGTGTGGTCTTCTGCTGCTGTAGCCCATCTGCTTCAAGATTCAATGTGTTGTTGGTTCAGAGATGGTCTTCTACAGACCTTGGTTGTAACTAGGGGTTATCTGAGTTCCATCTTGAACCAGTCTGGCCATTCTCCTCTGACCTCTGGCATCAGTGAAGCATTTTCACCCAGAGAATTGCTGCTCACTGGATATCTTCTCTTTTTCAGCCATCGTCTGTAAACCCTAGAGATGGTTGTGTGTGAAAGACCCAGTAGATCAGCAGTTTCTGAAATACTACCAGCCCGTACCAGCCCGTCGGGCACCAACAACCATGCCAGTTTCAAAGCAACTTAAATCACCTTTCATTCTGATACTTGGTTTGAACTTCAGCAGGTCGTCTTGACCATGTCTTCATGCCTAAATGCATTGAGTTGCTGCCACGTGAATAGCTATTTGCGTTACAGACCAGTTGCACAGGTGTAACTAATAAAGTTGCCTGTGAGTGTACAGTATACTGGGCACTAATAAGATCCACTGTTGATTTTGTTAGTATAGCAATGGAAAAGCATGTCAGACAATTCTACAAAGTCTGAACAGCATTCAAACCAGAGTATTAAGACTATATTTAGAGACTATGAGAACAACTCCATTAAATGCTCTGTTAGTAGAAGCTGGTGAGTTGTTAGTAGTAGCTGGTGAGTTAGCATTACATCTTAGACATGAGAAATTATCAGTAGCATATTGGGTTGGATTTAAGTAATATGAAAGGGAACACCCCACCTCTGAGGTTTTAATTGAATGTTGGGAGTATACCAGGGTTAATGATAGAGGTTTTGGATGAAATATAGAGAAGACTGTGGAAAAGATGGGATTGAAAGAGTTAAATTACAGTCTGTATTTTGCTTTTAGTAGTGTTCCCCCATGGATTCTCGCAGAGCTGTATGTTTAATTTACAGCTTTATGTTTAAAGACAATTCTATGGATTTTTGATGAAATATACAGATGATTGAAAGAATAATGATGATGGGCTCGAGGGAATTGCTACACATTTCTATCAGAATTTAATGTTAATATCCTGACAGATAAATTGTCAATATTCTCAGCAGATATCATTGCAATCATAATGGACCTTCAGTGGGTAGAGCAAGTACAGCCATAAAAAAACAGTCATTTGCTCAGACATAGCAGCAGCTCTCAAAGGTTTGTCATCAAGGCAAATGGCCAGAGGAGATCTCATAACAGAATGAACATTTTATTTCTAAGATTACAGTGGGTGGGTATAGAAGAGCATTTTCATTGGGTCCCTGCTCCTATGGGTGTTAAAGGTAAGTCCCTCAAAATATATGACTACAGAATACAGAATAATAAAAGTAGCTTGTAGGAGGAGAGAGGTGAAATCATTGATAAGGGCAGCAATAACTAGAATTAACCACCTTGAGGTTGTATGCCTCTGTGAACCTGTCAAATTGCAGTTTACATCCATATCTGTCCAGACTCATTTGTAGCCATGCCACTAGACACTGCTTCAAATATGAATCATGCTGCAAGTGTTTTTAAAGAACATCATGATGTCACAGTGGAGTTGACCTTTAGCCTTCTGGATTTAAAATATCTTTACTTCATCATTTTATCCTATTTTAGTCATAATTAGCATATGAATTCTTGAGTTATGGCCAAAACATGTTTACTGTGGTCACAGTAACCTTTGACCTCCAAAATGTAATCAGTTCATTCTTGTGTCCGAGTAGACTTTTGTGCCAAATTTGAAGAAAGGCATTCCTGAGGTGTTGCGTTCACAAGAATGAGAAGGACACAAGGTTACAATGACCTTGACCTTTGACCACCAAAATCTAATCAGTTCATCGTTGAGTCCAAGTGAATGTTTGTGCCAAATTTGAAGAAATTACCTCAAGGTATTCTTGAGATATCCAGTTTGTGAGAATGGGACAGACCAGGTGACAGTGACCTTGACCTTCGACCGCAAAAATGTTAACATTTCACCCTTGAGTCTAAGTGGACATTTGTGCCAAATCTGAAAGAAATTTCTGGTGTTCATGAGAATGAGACTGACAGATGGACAAACAACCCGAAATCATAATGCCTCCAGCCACAGCTATCACTGGCACGAATGGGATACAGATAGTAAAGGGAGACATTATTATTTACAAAAGTCAGTTCAAGTTAAAAACCTTAAAGGCAGTATCATAACTGCAGAAGTGAGGTAATCACACCACAATTAAGACTCAGGCATGCAGGTTTTCAATCCATGTTATTTATTATGGGGAAAGATTAATCACATCTGTTTCAGTAGTACACTCTGGAAGATGTAGAATACATTATCATGGGTTGTTACATTTCAAACGGAATTGTACCACTATGATTTGAGGCAATTTACAGAGGGAGGTTGCCAAAAAGTTTTGTATGGCTGCTTGGCTTATGCACTTTTGATTTGCCACTACATCACTGACTAGATAACACTGATGGATACTGTGGTTTTGAAGCCTTTATTCAGTTGGTGTGATTGAAATGCAGATGTCTGACAGTTTAACGGAGCAACTAAGTTAATGTAGAAAAGTCTTGATATCTTTGAAGCATGTGTGAATGAAGTGAAAGGAGCAGCAGCTGGAGTACATCTGGGAACCTGTTTTTCTCCAGTCAGCTGAGACAGAAGCAAAGTCACAGCACTGAAAAGTGATTGAAGCTCATTGTACTTTATGTAGATTATGTGAATGGCAGCCTGAATTAGTCTGCTGAAATAGTCTGCTGTACATTACATTATTACTCTGCACTCTGCTGATATGACAGTGTCCTATCCAGAACATCTGACAGATACCTAACCCTGTTTGGGATTGTCTCTGACAAAAAGGCAGTGTGCAGCCATACTTACACAACAGGAAGACATCAGACAAACTATCAACTAATGAATGATGGACACACAAAACAGGCATCAAGTTTTGAAGATGTTGCAAGGATGGCTGCATTAATAAGGCACAAAGGCAGAATACCATAGACAGTCTGACAAACTGGTCTCTAACTCCTCAAATACCATCTTGTGTGTGTGTGTGTGTGTGTGTGTGTGTAAAGCAGGAAGATGTTCACTTACGGAGAACAAGAACTCCATGTCGAAGGGACTGAGCACGGTTGGGCTCCACAGTGACATTCAGCATGGTGGGATTTCCCCCAATGATGCAGACACGGTTTTCTTGCTCTGCTTCGCGGAACATTCGCAGCAGCTGATTGGCTATGACCCCGTTCAGTGCAGATATGGCCACCATGGGTATCACAAAGGACAGAAATGCATTAATCTGTTCAGGAAGGAAGGTGGAGAAGGAAAAGGAGAAGGCCGTAAACACTGGTTAGAATTTCATTTCACTCTGGTGAAAGTCAGGTAAAACGTGTAACATCAAAACACACATCAGCACACATCAAAACGATAAACTGTAATACCCCAGAAGAAGAAAAGTTGTAATTTAAACCAGATTGCTTGCATTTGTACTCCAGAAGAAAACATTGTACCACTACATTTACGCTGTAAATTATTTGACTGTACATTTACAGTAAATTACTGGCTACTAGTTGCATTACTTTAACAGTAAATTACTGTGTCATTTTTGCAATAAATTGCTGGGAAATGACAGCTGTACACTGTGATCTCAAAGTACTTATGCCCACATATTACTGTGATTTAGCAGTATGCTCCTGTAAAATTACTATATTTAACTGTAACCTCACAGTTAAAGCCAATTACATTACAAAGCACTAGTTGGTGGTGGGGTGAAGTGAAGTACTGTGAAGTGCTTTAAAGTTTAGTTGATTCAAAACACACATTAAACATGGCTTATTAGAGACAATGTCAAACACAAGTACACAAAATTGGCTTCACTATAACTCGCATGATTCACAGACAAAGAACTTGTCTTTTGCTGGACATTTTCCCCACAAATACAACATGCTAATGTTATTAGTATGAGCCTATGGCATTTTACACAGTATAAATTAGCCTAGCAGCTAGCGGAGATTTCCTCTACTCATATGAAGCCAGGGACAACAGCACCTTTTAACAAAAGTAATGTTACAAAAATTCAGCTCCTTTATAGCTCACATGGTTCACTGACAAAACAACTGGCTTATCCTAAACAGGTTTTTGAAACAAATACAACATGCTAACATTATTAGCACTAGCCTATGGCATTTTACATTGTATAAACTAGCCTAGCAACTAGTGGAGATCTCCTCTACCCATATGAAGCCAGGATAAATCACACACAATACTTAAAATGCTATTTTGTGGGGGTTTGATGATCTTCACAATTTATTGTGTCTTTATCTGTGAAATAAAAGTAAATTAAAGCTTTGTTTCCACTGAGGGAAATGGTTTTCAGCTTACAAAAAATGAGGTCTGCGTCACAGTCACTAATTCTATTAAAGAAAAAAGTTTGGACCTGGGCTACTTCTTCTACAGCTGCCTATATCCTACCAACATTCTCAATTAGAGAAAGGATGAAAATGAAGCAAGGCAATTTGTCGAGGCTCCAGGCCCCAAAAACATTAAATCCTTCCAGTATTTGTGCCACTAAATATGGGTGTTTTAAGCCAAAACATGATCTTCTCCTAACTAGAAACCTAACCTCACATAAACCAAAGCATTGTTGATAACTGTAACATATCTGTGGTTTACTGAAATGTACAATGCAAACATTTTTTTCTAGCAATTGGATTTTCTAATGTTATCTGCAGGGACTGTGTATTTTCAGATAAAGGGGACAGTGAGAGATGTTGGTTGGTCACTAGTGTTAAATGAGTATTCTTTAGGACCATAAGCTATAAGGTGCACCGTTTATGTTTTTATCTAAAGATTAAGCCATAGTAATTAATGCATAATTTTAATACATAAGCCTATTGTTTCTTTCATTTTAATCCTGCCTCCACCCTCCTCTTATAGGAAGACAACTTTATTTATGCCCTATCATATCTAATTATTATCTTTTCTAAAAATACATGGAAACTGGTATATAAAATATTAGCCACCTGCCTTCATCCAGTGTAGTTTTCCAGTCTACTAACAGTCCTCTTTTCTTTTAATCTGTGAAACTATGATGTAATTTGCTCATCAATGTCTTTTCAATTTTTATTCATGTTTTGTGTAATTTCCTCTGTTTCCAGAAGTCTGTGACTTGAAATATGCTCCCCACGATGACATCAGTCTGGGGACTACTCATTAATCCAATGGCCAAAAAATTTCAAAGCCTCGTTAGTTTGAAAAATGTCCCACTGGCCCAAAAGCCCATCTCCCTGACAACTCATTATCCCAAAAACAAACGCCTTTGCTCTGATGTCCTCTTTGTCCGCAAATAAGCAATCCCTGCAGTTAACATTAGAAAATCCAATTGCCAGAAAAAATATTTGCATTGTACATTTCAGTAAACCACACATATGTTACAGTTATAAACAATTCTGAGTGATGATGAATGTGAGGTCAGGTTTCTGGTTAGGAGAAGATTGTGTTCTGGCTTAAAACACCCATGTTTAGTGGCACAAATACTGCAGGAAAAGCATGGATGGGTCGGTGAATAACACTCCAGTCCGGTTGCTCAGATGCCACTGGGAAACTGGTACTAACTGCAGGGAGTGTGTATTTTATGGAGCGACAGGATCCAACTGGACATTTTTGGACCATTGTGACTTAAGAATTTTGAGGTGTTCGTACAATGGTGTGGCACCACCAGTCTTCTGTTTCTTTGCACACAGAATGCCTAACAAATTCATCCATATCTGGCTCAGTTGTTACCTTCTACATGCCTTCTCATGAGCCAGCCAAGTTTCTGTGTTGATCATGTAACATATAACTTGATGGGGGTTAGGACACAGGACAAAGTGGAGAAAGAGCTCTTGCAGGCTGCAGATGATAATCAGTAGTGCAGTTACATAGAGAAGACTGAGCACAGGAGAGGCTTCTTTAACCTCTTGGAGGTGTCTGCAAATGGTGGAAAGGTCTGTTACAGCAAAGGTGAACTCCTTTTGCTTACTTGACCTTTGCAACAAAAAAATCATTAGAAAGGCTATCACTGCAGGCAGTACCTGCTGGCCTCTGCAGGGGGGCTCAACAGGGCAACATCTAGTAAAGAGGCAGATTGAGGGAGAAGGCAATTCACTGCCTTCGTGAGATCAAGATTGCCTCTGGGGACCCTGGTCTCCAGCTACACGGTGGCTCTATCCAGAATATTGAGAAGAGTCTCAGAGGTATTGGTGTGGCCCACAGTAGATAGAACAGGTTACAGCCTGTGAGTTCTGAGCTCATCATCAAATCAAATCAAACTTTATTTGAATAGCACTTTTCATACATTAAAATGCAGCACAAAGTGCTTCACAGAATAAAAACATACAACAAAAATATTACATGCATATTGAAAACCCGTCCATTCCACCCCCACATATAAACACATACACACACACACACACACACACACACACACACACACACACACACACACACAGTCAATATAGTCAATATAGTAACATGGCTTTCAGTGGGTTTTTTGTTTTAGATGCTAGAGTAGGGTTGTTCATCATAAAATTAGTCAATTAGTCATTCATCCATTTTTACAGGAAAAGATTAAAAGTAACATAATAAAGATCAGTCACAATTAATCAGGCCTGACTCAGTTAATCCACTGCCACTTTTGTGACACATTATGACAATGGAGTGCAGTGGCTCTTGCACATGGCTCTGCTTGCATTGCAGGGACCACCGGTGATTGTAGGAATGAATATAGAGAAAATCTACTCTCCTCTTTTTGAAACAAGACCAGGACCCCCCACTGCATTGTAGTATTGACTGATGATTTGGTCTGTGCTGTAGCTTGAGTCAGAAAGATGTTTTGGAATTTGGGTGGTGATAAATTCTGCATTCAGCTGACTCAGATCAAGCAGTCCAATCAGGTTTTCCTCAGGAATACCATCACACACAAACCCAATCATGACTGACATTGCATTCCGCATTGCATTCCACTCCAGTTCCATCACCTTTAATACTAAAACCTACATGATCTGCATTATTGTATTTCTTTTTGATCTCATGTAATACTTAATTAAATAGCGTGTGATATTTTTTTTTTAGAATTATTTTGCATTTTTAGGAATACTTTTCATTCAGTTTGGGGTCCTTCACTAGTGTGTATTCATTAAGTTGTAGGAAGAGGCTAGCAGGGAAATCCTGGTCATCATCAACATGCTCTTTTCAGGCTGCCACAAAGAGGAAACTCATTCATCACAAAGAACTTTCCTAGGCCTGCTCCTCATATGCTTTTGACATAATATCTATTTTTTCTAACTGGGTGGACCCCACAAGGTTTGCAGGGTTTCCCCAGCTTCCTCCCTTTGTTGCATTTGAGACCAGGTTACAGCAGTGGTGTTGCTGAGGAAAAACAAGGGTGGTGTTCTGAGACGATGCAACACTGTTCAAGCCATGGCAATTATCAGTCAACGCAGCAACTCAATTACTGCCTGGGGGCGAGGTGCTTGGTGTAATGAGATCATGGGCTGTAGTGCTTAGGCAACTGGGCTTTAAGGCATCTGCTTTCGAAGTACTAGGTGAAGAAGCAGGTGCATCAGACAGCAGAACTTACCGTTATTGACTGCTGAAATCCTTGCATGAAGACAGAGAGACAAAGAGTGGGAAAGAAAGCAAAGCCTGGCAAGAAAAACACCAAAATCAGGGGAAAGTCTCTGGAGAGGATAGAAACCATAGACTAGTTATTCAGTGGCACACGACGCCAAAAAAGTTTGACTTTCCAGTTGAAAAATTACATGGATCTTCTGCATCACTGTGCCCATAGAACACGCGAACTAGAGACACCGCCATCCAGGCACGCTACTTCCAGATTATCCCTCCCTGAATTGGATCGGATCAAATTATTTAACGGTGCTGTAATGTTTTTGAACTGAATCAAATTCTAAAATAAGTCATTTTGTGGGGGTTGTGACACTTAAAAAAACAATCTACTGATTTACAGATGTCTCTTTCCCAAAGTAAGGCTAAAAGTCTTTTTGGGCCCAATGGCATCACATGACAGACCCAGGAGTTATAGTAACCATGGCTTTATTAAGATATGTCCAAAGTCTGGTCCAGGGGCCAACTGTGGCCCGCAGGCTTATTTTAAATGGCCCACTGCTTGTCTTTCTATACTATATGTGGCCCACTACAGAATATCTTGGTTAACCAATTAAGTTCACTTTGATTTTTCTGAGTTCACTTTATGATGACAGGACTATCACGCAGTTTGTGGACACGCACCAAGTGCGAACTATACAGTTTAATTAATGTGTTGTCATAAACAAATAAACAAGCAAACTAACGCTTACCTAGTAGCAAAAATAGCCTGCTATGTAGCAGACATGGCCACAGCAAAGAAACATAAAGTTGGAAATGAGAGCCTCCACTTATATTTAATTTTTTTTAATAAGCCATATGATGTGAGGGGCAGCTACCCCCCAGGTATTTCTATATTATCTAATCTGGCCCATTCAACAAGAAGAAGTTTGGACACCTCTGTATTACAAAAACTGGATTCAGCATTTGAGGCAGGCGTCTGTTCATTCATATGGAAGTTGCACAGTGGTGCACAAAGCGAGAAAAGCTCTGTTTCCACAGTATGACATTAACTCAATCTTCCGCATTGCGGTGCCCACAGAGTAAGCTGCCTCAACTTCTGCTTTAGTGCTCTGCTAACTTGAATAGAGATAAAATTTTATAATTATGCAGCTCTTCTAGACTGGATCAAATCCTGATAGTTAAACAAGTCATTTCACGGGGTTTGTGAAAAAAAAAGATCTGCTGATTTACAGGTGTCTCTTTCAACATGCAAGTCTATGGGAGAAGGTATTTTTGGGTCTAATGGCACCGTTTCTTTGCCCGCTTTGAGAGAAGGCTGGACAACGAAGCTTCACCCCCGCTGGACTCTGCTGAAGGTTCCCTTATCCTCCAGACACAAGAGCTTAAGAGGGTCCTGAGAACTGTGCCAAGAAGGCGCCTGGACCAGATAGGATCCCAGGAAGAGCACTCCGGGACTACGCACATGAGCTCACAGAGGTTTTCACCAACATCTTTAACCTCTCACTGGCACACACTACTGTACCAGCCTGCCTGAAAACAGCCACCATCATCCCAGTGCCCAAGCAGTCCAACATCACCTCCTTGAATGATTATAGACCAGTAAACGCAGTAAACACTGCTCTCTACGTTTCACTGAACCACCTGGAGCAGAAGGGCACGTATGTAAGGATGCTCTTTGTTGATTACAGTTCTGCTTTTAACACCATTGTCCCCAGCAGGCTGGTGCCAAATATGCGAGGCCTGGGTCTCAGTAACTAACTGTGCCTATGGATTCCCGAAGGACTTCCTCAGAGACTGCTCACAATCAGTGAAACTGGGCACTCACATCTCTTCAACCCTGATCGTCAGCACTGGCGCACCACAAGGCTGCATACTGAGTCCCCTCCTCGACTCCCTCTACATGTATGACTGCACACCAGCTCACCCCAGAAACTCAATAATCAAGTTCACAGATGACACAACAGTGGTGGGAATCATCTCAAACGGCAACAAGACTGCCTACAGAGATGAGGTGCAAAGACTGACTGTGTGATGTGCAGACAACAACCTGTCTCTCAACATCAAGAAGACAAAGGAGCTAATTATAGACCTCAGACGACATCAGGAAGAGCTCCTGCCACTGACAATAGGGAGAGAGGAGGTGGAGAGGGTGCCCAACTTTAAATTCCTGGGCTTCCACATCAGGACGTCAGGACCTCTACCACTGCACGGTAGAAAGCATACTGACATACTGCATCACAGTCTACAGAAACTGCTTGGCAGCTGACAGAGCGGCACTGCGGGGGATCGTTAAAACTGCATAGAAGATCATTGGTCTCCCACTGCCCCCCCCCCTGAGGACACCTACAGGTCTCGCTGACACAGCAGAGCCCGAAACATAACTAAGGACAGCACCCACCCCTTTCATGAACTGTTCGCAGTATTGCCATCTGGAAGACGCTACAGAGCCTTAAAGACTCATACCTCCAGATTCAGAAACAGCTTCTACCCAACAGTCACCTACGAACTGAACTCTCACCCCCATCCACAGCCACTTCATCAGTAACATTATTTTAATAACAAGCACACTGCACTTTGCTCTGTTTTATGTACTTACATTTTATACTATATAGGTTACTTATCTACTGTTCTTTTTATAGGCTACTAATCCTACTGTTTTTTTAATGTGTGTGTGTGTGCCTGCGTGTGTGCATGAAAGAATACAGTTCTCCCTAAGAAGAGACAGATGGTGTAATTCCACTTTTGGTCACTTTGTAAAATTGGCTTAACGCCCAGTGCACTGGGGGCCTGATAGAAACACGTAGAATGCAGCTAATGCTAGCTAACACAAACACATTTGTGCAGTCAGCTAACCACTCAATGCAACTTGCAAGTAATGTTAGCCTGTAAGTATAGAAATGTGCTGCTGTTGTGCATAGTGACACTAATGTTTGCCAACACTTATGAACACACAGCTAGATTACCACTCAGCTATAGTAGGCTAATCCCAAAGACCACTACTATACACAACTTGCAAGTAGGCCTATAGTCTTGATAAATCTACCACCAGCATTCAAAAATCAAATCTACCAGACTAGATGAGACTCCCATTCAACATTCTATGTTAATACCCAGTGATGTAGTGGGTAGTTGATGAGGTGGGTGTACTACCAGGTAGATAAGCGGGTTTCCGAGGAGGAAATGGGTATACTCTCATTTAGGTGAGTATCCTGTAACTGGCCATTAAAAGAGGTGGGAATACCCAGTATACCTGCGTATAATCTCCATTACATCACTGCTACCCAACGAGGACTGGCAGGCAGGCTGTGTACAATTATCAAATGACAGCATCAACTAATCTAAACACTGACACTGCTTTTATGGTATGTCTCCATTTTTTTTTTATCAGATATTCAATCGGATATCAGTAAAACACATGACTTGGAAGCGGCATTTTTATGATTGGTTGAATCAACGAAGCCAAAATGCAATAGTTTTTATTTTTGGAAACTGGGGTGAAGGGAGGATATTTGGTGTGAGTGGGGTAACGTGGTGATGGTGATAGCCTTTCGTGAGGCTTTGTTGCTGCTCATTCAGCTGAGATGCCCCATTGCCCTGACACTGCACTCAGGCACTGATGCTACATGTGGATGGTCCTCTGTCATCCGTTAAAAAGGTTGAGGAGGATACAGGTGGCTCTTGATGCTTTTGCTGCCATTTCTGGGGGTCACTCACACTACTTTCCTGTACATTGCGCTGAAAATATTGAATGTGTTGAAAATACACTGAATGCGCATTCCACCATTCATGAGGCCCATGCAGCCTGTAGTTGTGAGAGAGCATTTTTTCTCTCCCTGTGATTTGGCCAGGATGTGGCAACATCAAATGTCACTGGAGGGGAAATGCTTCATCAGCAACAAACACATGTGCTATAGGCCGCAGATGTTCAGTGCCAGGGAGAGATATAACTTAATATATCAAGACTGCCCTGACAAAGAGCTCTTCCAAATGCGGAAACAGCCAATGTACCACCCGTGCATAAACCCCAACTTTCACCACCTGGATGCAATACTGAGCATCTACAACAGCATGGAGCACAATTGAGAAAGTATATGGAGCCACTGAAGTCAGGGGGACTGGATCACTATATCTTTGCCATCCACTGACCAAACACAGATGGGAAATCCCACATCTACTGGAAACCAGCTGCAATTTCTTTTCAGCATACGCTGTTGGGTGGTGGCATGTATTCTCTTGGGTAAAAAATCACCATGATAGGACCCACAATATGATATTATCACAATATTCAGGTAGGATAAAATATTATTGCGATATTGTGATATGCTGAACATTGTGATTAAATAAATTGAGATTTATTACCATTTTTTTCCAACTGCACATTATTTTCCCCAAAGGAAAACTTTGCCATCATCAGTTTTACCACATAAAGTTTTCAGTCTGTTCATCTGACTTTTATTATTTTTATTGCAACAAAATATGATGTAAGCAGACAGACTGACCAACACTGTCATAAAACCTGTCAGAGATGCTGCATAAACCTGACAAACTGCAGTGTTGGCAGATTTAACACCCTCTGCGAGGCCAGATTAAGGCGTGAGTGGAACACTTCACATGCAGGTATCACACTAGCTAAATGGCAACACCCATGTCAAAAGCATTTTCTGTTACAACGACAAGGTTTTTGTCAGCAATCTCCCATTCTTGTGCTGCATCTTGCCGGAGGTCTGCAGTGTTTGCTCCGGTGTGACTTTCGCGTACTGCTCTAGTTTGGAGAACATGAGACAGCAATCACCAATTCTCTGTGAGATAATTTGTCATTATAGTCACATATGAATCCACTGACCTTGAAGACCAGGCGTCACGAATTAATGCTACTCTTCCCCCTGTACTCAAAGACTCCTTAACTTTATGCTTCACTTCTCTGTTGAGCTTGGGTACGGCTGTGTGGGTGAATAAATGTCAGTATGGAGTCACATACCTGGGTTCCAGTGTTTTTAGTATGTAACAAAGCCTTTGTTTTCAACAACGCTGTATGGACGCAGATCTTTGCACATGAAATAGGTGATGGACTGTGTTATTTTCCTAGCTCTCTGAGTTGGTTGGTAGTTTTGTCAAGCTAAGTGTGTCCAGTGTTGGTTGATTTTTAGTGTTTAGCAGGTTTAGCATTAGCTTGGCTGTCAGTGGCTAACACTATCTCTGGATGGTGGTGTGTGAGGTGAGCCCTCATATTTGTATTCCAAGAGTATTTTATTCTCATATGACACTGCTTGCATATCACACGTGTCATATCCAAGTCCTTCTTTCCGTTCGGGTTACAAAAATCCCAAATAAGTCCAGACATTTCTTTAAATGCTGGAGACACATTTCTGGTGTCTTTCTTCAATGCCTCCATATTTGTTTGATGAACTTCCTGCCAAATGCTGCTGACTGAGACCTCTGCTGACCCCACCAGGGGAAAAAAATTACCAGCACTATCTAGTGGAGTGAATAAGCATTTGATTTTATTATTCTGATCCACATGGTAACAAAAGGCTATTGTCTTACGGGAATATCCAGTTGCAAGATACCTGTAACAAAAAAACACATGTATTGAGTATGTAGATTCAAAATCTTACTTAAGTATGTAAGTACAATCAAGAACACGTGCATGTGAAAATACTCACTATGCAACCAAATAATTATTTATCATATTTGTTATTGTTTTTTCAAACAAGTTATTAATAAATAGGGGTGTAAAGATTCATCGATTACATCGATGCATCGATTTATTTTCCTACAATCTAACTGCATCAATAGAGCCTTGGCAAGTTGTCCCTCACTGATGACGATATCGCTGTGAAATCGATTTACAAGGTCAAAAATCGATTATATCGATTACTAAGCATTTGTGCGTTGTATTTAAGCACGACAACGTTATATACATGTATTTTTATCACTTCTACTCGTAAAGTTGCTCGATTCGCTTCACTCTCCCTGAGTGTGACGTCATCAGCGTGTGCCGGTAGTGCCGACTCAAAACAAAACGAAGCATGGCTAACAGCAAAGAGGAGGCGGACGAGCTGGAGATTTTCAAGCCGAATTTGAAGTCGAGTGTGTGGAAACACTTTGGTTTCTGCAAAAAAGGAGGTGTTCTGGACAAGTCGGTGGCTGTCTGTCGAATGTGTACTGACTGAGTAAAATGACAGAGAAGAAGCAGGGAAAACTACTGTCCATTCAACCTGATAGGTTGCACTTTATTTTTGTGTATTATTGTACTCCTCTTATACTGATTGAAAATCACAAGAGAAGTACCAGGGAAACCTACTGTTCAGCTGTAATTCAGCCTGGAGGAATGTTGATCACACTTTTTTTGTCTTTTGATCAGCAGGTTCTGAACTTGTGATAATTATAGTATTTAATAAAAGGTGAATGTTTTTGCCATTAATCGTTGTGTTTACTTATTTATATCCAAAATTAATTAATCCCTGATTCTCTTTCAAGAAAAAACTCCCCTGCACTGTCCACAGTATTCAGGTATGTATTTCACAGTCACACTAGTTCAGTTTTTGGCAAAACACAAAAAGTTACTGAATCGATTTCTAGCCGTTGAATCAAATCGTATCGTTCTAGATGAGCCAAATATCGTTCTTGAATCGAATCGGAACCATGGAAAATGATATGAATTGAATCGTTGTAAAAATGAATCGTTACACCCCTATTAATAAACTAATCTTCTGCAATGAGGCATGTTTTGTGGCATGACTATTCTCAAATTGCTGTCAGATATTAATTAATGTGTTCCTGCCATGACACTGCACCTTTAGGAGGCAAACAATATCCTCTTGTGAGGCTTTGCTGATGTTCATTCGGCTGAGATACCCCATTGCCATGACACTGCACTCTTATGCTATATATAGATAGATGGTCCTCTGTCAGATCTGCCCTCAAAAGGTTGAAGAGGATACAGGTGGCTTTTGATGTTTTCTCTGCCATTTGTGGGGTCACTCCCACTACTTTCCTGTACAGCCGCCACTGTGCTGAAAATATACTTAATGTGCGTTCCTAGAGCCTTTCTTCTCCGTGGGGGGCCTACATCACTGTATGCTTGCCATCCACCGCAGCAACTCAATTGGAAAATTCCACATCCACTGGAAATTAGCTGTAATTTCTCTCCAGCAAACCCTGTTGGTGGGGGGTTGCCTATTCCACTATGGATTCATCCCCCTCCTTAAATATATACTATCTTGATAGGTATAATCACCAAAGACTATTCACATTTTTCATACGTGCACAAGTAACTACACATTCTTTTCACTAAAAAACCGAGTCTCTCCTGATTGAAATGTATTGAGTGTGTACATACTGTATATAAAAGATAATAACATTTAGAATTTAGGGGAATCACAGATTTGGCATGTGAGTAATTGGCTGATGCTGGGTTGTACTAACAAGGATTATTTAATCTCAAATCATTTATATGTTAAAATAAATTCTCATCGCAATTTAATGGTAAACCACAGCAGTGGAAGAAGGATTAAGAGCTTTTACTTTTGGAAGAGTACAATTGCTGGGATGCTCCCTGGACCCAGTGGAGGCAGTTGGAGAAAGGAGAATGATGGCTAGGCTATCATCCCTGACAGAGAATATGCATGACACTCTAACAGCAGCAGGAGGGAAGAACATGCAGCGTCTCTTCTTCACACACCGTGGGTGAAGAAGCCTGTCACTGAGGGACCTGCTCAGTGATGTCAGACTTAACAACTGACACTGCTCCCAGTACTCCACACGTACCATAACTTAAATTCTACAATCATCACCTATGTGTAATATCAGTATGTACTAAAGTGTGCAATATAGCATGTACAATAATGTGAATCCAGCCATTCAGCCTTTTTATTATTATATTTCGCTTTTATACTGTTTACAATCATCAATCATCACTCAGGTGCAATATCAGTATATATTAAACTGTGCAATATCTATACGTCCTGTGTAGTAATGTGAATTCAGCCATTCAGCCTGTCTTTATTGTATATTATGTTTTGCTTTTTTCTACTCTTCACTTATCATATTGCTATGTGTTTTTTACTGATGCTTCTTGTTTTGCACTGTCCCTTTGCTGCTGTAACAATGCAGATTTTCCCTGCTGTGGGACTAATAAAGTATTATCTTATCTCATCTCATCTTAACACCAGGACTTAATAAACACATTGTTACAAGTAAAAATCCTGCATTCAGAATTTTACACAAGTAAAAGTATGCAAGGATAATGGAGCAAACCAGTCAAGTTGCAGTTATAGCTACAGTTTGCATTCATGTCTGTCCAGATGCAAATGTAGCCATGACAGTTGACAGTGTTTCAAATATGAATGTTGCTGCAAAGAAGCAACAAATTCTAAAACATGGATGCTTCATACACATTCTCAAACCAGCAGCACAGAAGAGCTACACAATCAGCACAGTTTCAAGATGGACACCCAGGATTAGTGTCACCAGTTGCTTTGAATAATGGCCATAAAACTGTTTTGGAGAGCATTATGATGTCACAGTGAAGTTGACCTTTGTCCTTTTGGACATAAAATGTCATCACTTCATCATTTTATCCTATTAGACATTTCTGTGAAATTTTGAATTCTTGAGTTATGTCCAAAAACATGTTTTGTGAGGTCACAGTGACTTTTGACCACCAAAATCCAATCTGTGCATCTGTGAGTTCAAGCGGATGTTTGTGCCAAATTTGAGGAAATTCCCTCAAGGTGTTCTTGAGATATCGTGTTCACAAGAATGAGATGGACTCAGGGTCCCAATGATCTTGTCCTTTGACCACCAAAATCTAAGCAGCTCATCCCTGAGTTCAAGTAGAAGCTTGTGCCAAATTTAAAGACATTTTCTCAAGGCATTATGGAGATATTGTGTTCACAAGAATGGGACGGATAGATGTACAGACAGACAAACAGACAACCCAAACACATAATGCCTCCAGGCATGGCTATTGCCGAAAATGGAAGTACATCATCATATTATAAAATTAGATTTTTAATATAATTGCTGCAGTGACATGTAAGATGCATTTTAGCTGGCTGCATTGATGCTTGAGTTATTTCTTATTCTGTTGAGGGGTTACTTTACTGTATAACAATGCATTGTGTTTCATATACTCATTAGTGTTTAAAATCTTCATCAGCAAAGTAACTGGTAGCTAAAGTCTTCATATCAATGCACTGAAGTCCCTCTGAAATACAGTGGAGCAGAGGTGGAAAGTAGAAAGAACAGTACTTGAGCAAATGTACTTAGTTGTTTTCCACCAGGGTCCATGTCATTGGTTCGACACCCCATTAGTCCGACTGTCCGCGGTGCTGAACAGCTTGCGGCGGGCGTATGGTGCGCCGCGACTGGCTTGAGGCGGAGCAGGCTCACGGCTTATGTGTTTGTCACTTTCTTTTTCATTTTAACCTACACCATAATTTTTTCCTGACCCTAACCAAGTGGTTTTTGTGCCTAAACCTAACCAGACCTTAACCACAGGGCATCATGATGATTTCGGAACGGACTTCGGAACAATGAGTTTAATATGGTTGGAACAATGGGATGTTGAACCAATGGGCTGTCGAACCAATGGGCAGTTCCCTTCCACCATTGGTAAACCTTGTTGGTGCAACCAAAGAGCATAGACCAGAGCAAAAGACTGTTGTGTTGTCTACAACTTTGAAAGAATTTTAGATGATGTCTGTAAAAAAAATATTCAACTTTACCTTTTCACTGCTAATTAGGTCTCTTCAGACAAATGCATAGCCATTGCGCCAGCAGGCTGGTGACTTGGCAGAAGCTGTTTTGTTCTACTCTCAGAAAAAAGTCAAACTGGTTATTTTCCACTCTGAATTCAGCTATGAACCTCCCATTGTCCGGATGAAACTCCATGATCATTTGATGAAATTAACTGTACTTTTTTACTTCACCCAGATACTGTAAGTTTTTTGTTTTGTTTTCCAAAAAAAGATTGAGCAGTAGAGCAACTGTGAGGGATATGCAGTGCTCAAAATACATTTATCTTTGGTTTAACTTTGTTTACAGGTACGTTACCGTAGTTTAGTCAGAAGTTTACTGGTCAATTCCTGAAACTTCATCATCATCATTATCACAATGCACAGGTTTTAGTTGCTTACTAACATCAGGCACATAAGGAGCACAACTTCCCAAGCACCTTGGGTAAAAGGATGAAAGCAGCATGGCTGGCATTTTCCATGCATTGTTAGATGCAACATGTGGATGGCCCCCAACTGTTTCAGATGTAGTGACAAGTTTGCTTGGCTTCATTTTATGAGGCCACACCAACAGAGACAGGAAGGACAGTCGGAGAGCGCAGACCACCACCAAGGCCAACAGTTTAGTCCTCTGTAAAGTGCAGCCACTATACATGTCTGGATATATTTCCCACACTATTAGAATAATGTCAAATGGGTGTTAGTCCTTTTGATTAAATGTATTTAGCAGACATATGAATAAAGCAAAAGTTTGCTTGCTTTGTTTTTCCCAGCAAAGGGCTAATGAAACACATTGCCTTCTCTGACATTTTTTCTTAGTAATTAGTTATTCAAAAGTTCCATCAAGAACTCAATGCAATTACATTTCATGTTCAAAGGTGGCTGTGGTCTGAGCAAAGGCACTGGAAGTAGGGGGACAGCAAGTAGGGAAGGGGCCATTGCCCACCCCACTTTACACCCCTGGCCCTGGTAGAAATTTGCATTAAATTGCGGATTGCTGTATCATGGCTGGAGTAATCCCATTGCAAGATGGGCCCTAGTATTGTGTGCTTTCTAACAAGAGAGTTTGTGAACAGGAAGTGGGTGCTATCTTGTTTCCTGAATTGTGAAAACAAAAGTAGGCAGTACTGATCAAAGTTGAGGATTCTATTAGTGTTGCCTATCACTTACCTCAAATATTTTCAGAACAAATTTTAGCTCAGTGTTTTATTGTAGTTTGAGATTGTTTGTTACTAGTGGGCAGTCATACTGTTTCCTCTGTCAAAACGGACAAGCATGCATTATGTCACCCACCAGTGGGAGTGTTTTTTGGTCCGGTGCTGCTCAGTGCATTCTGGTAGTTGTCTACCTTTAAAGCAAAGGTATATGCCAAAGCTTTTTTTCTCTAGTCACGTAGCACCTATTTAAATGGATGGATGGATGTACTGAATATTTCTCAAGTATTTGTGTCTTTCTACTGCAAAGAGCAGTGGTTCCCAACTGGTCCAGCCATGGGGTCCAGATTTCTCCTTAGCCATTACTTCAAGGTCCATGCAGTTTCAGATATATTTAGCATCTTACTTGCATTTGGCCATGTTGTCAAGCTTGTTTGCTGCCTCTGTCAGGAAGCTGTTCATTAGTCACTCACTCTACAGCGGGAAATAGCTCTTCAAAATAAAAGATCTGTGCTGGAAATCTAAAATAATGTGTGTTTTTTTACAAACTTGATGCGTTGGTGAGTTACTTGCGGCCCATTCAGAATAGATCTGTGACCCACTTTTGGACCACTGGTATAGACAGTCCAGTTTTATGAAAATACAATCTTTACAGTGATGAAATACTTCATTTAATGCAGTGGCATGCTGGGCATTGGATGAAATCTGTGACTTGAGTTAGGGCTGCAAGCTTAACCGTCATAAAATCGTGATCTTGATTCATATGCATATGCGATCTAATTTTTCAATGACGGCGATTCTGCCGGCCCCGCCTGTGCCGGGAGTCAGTGACGCAGTGTTATACCACGTGATGCAGAGCGACAGTTGGCCGGCAGTTTGGAAAGCAGCGAGACAGGGGGGAAACACACTGTTAACTGTGGCCTCAGTTTGTGCCTCATACAGATCTGCTGGTAAAGTTAACTTAGCGTTAGCAAGCGTGATGAAAGACGGCAGAGAGGCGACGTTGTGCAAATAAACCAGAGATTTTCTGTAGCAGTAAACACATGGGCCAATAACAAATGTGTCAACTAACTATGCTAAAGCTTTACAAGCTATTCAGGGCTGCTGATAATAACATTAGCTGTGTTCGACATCGCTCCCTATTACGGATATAGTGCACTATATAGTGTGTTCGCCATTTTGTAGTGTTGTTCGAATTCTCTATTCTCTATTCTCTATATAGTGGACTATAAAATACCCACAATGCACAGCAAATGTGAGTGAACAAACGATGTACCCTATATTTTACTCCCGTATACCACAATGCAATGTGGTCGTCTTTTGCCAGAGAAGAAGAACAACAACCGCAAAGATGGCAAAAAAGAAAAGAAACGGATAGGATGCTAGCCGGTAACGTTAGCTCACAAGCTAACAATAGCCACTTCGCTCGCACGAGCCAGGTAGCTTGTAGCTCGTGCGCTATCGTGGGCTATTACAGCTCACAATGCAGACACACAACCGTAGCTGACAAAACCAAACATCCACGCTATTGACATTTCAACAATTTATTGACAAAAAGTACAACCACCATACAGTTCGATCATCCGCAAAGCGCCCGGTTTGTTTACATGATGCTCGGCGCGTCCACTTGCATCACAGGAGTATGTGGCGCAGCTACTGACGCAATGACGTTCAGAAAATTTCAGTTAGTGTCCAAAATCTCGTTCAGTCATTCCCCATGTAGTGCGCTATATAGTAAACATGAAATAGGGAACAGTGAGTGAGTGGACGGTTTCGAACACAGCTATTAACATGACAAACAGCAAGGCTACGGCTAACAAGTTAACGTACTGACACTCCTCAGACAGACAGACAGACAGACAGACAGACAGACAGACAGACACACACACACACACACACACACACACCGGACAGCCTCTCAGTCCTTAGCCGCTAACGTTAGCTCATGTACAACACAGGTACCACACAGAAACTTTTACAAAGGGTCATAATGTGCTTCTAGTGACTGTCAAATCACCAGCGAAAGTTGTTTAAAATGCGGACATGGAGAGCAGCTGCCTGCTCTCATGGGACAAAGATCCTCTGAGAAGAAAGACGGTTCACTCTGCTCTGTCGCCAGGAACAAAGTGGGAGGCAAAGATCCTCTCTGAGGAAGAGGGTTCACTTTGCTGCAGGGTTCACCCAAACGTTTTGTTTTTTTTTCTTTTAATAAATTGAACACACATTAAAGAACATACAAGATCCAGTAGAGAATTAATACATATAATATAATACAATAAACACTGTCAAATTAAATGAAGGAAGAGGATTTTTTAAAGGCAAATTAAATATTGGGGATTTATGTAAAAATATACATAGAGACATATAAATAATTACATAATTAAAGATATGTAGGCTATGTTAGGTGAATACTCCTGTCAAATGCATGGTGTTGAAACGTTTAATTTTGATCTTCCTTAGTCCATTTAGACTTTATTTTATCATAACAATAACAATGAATATTATGAATGGTTCACATTTTAATAACATTTATCACACAGCATTTTGTGGAAAAGTCAAATGTTCAGTTTACAGTTTTAATAAACTCAGTACTGTTTTTCAACACATACACTGTTTTGTCTTCATTCAATGTAGTTAGCACATATTGTTATTGCGCCATTGGTTTTGGCCTTGGTGCCCCACATTTTGGCTGTGATGCCCCAATAAATTTGTATTTATCAAAGGCCAAAGTGGCCTTGCCCTAAAAATGACTTAATTCCAGGCCTGGAATACCTACCTCAGAAAAATGTTGTTCAGCATTGATATTATTGTTAAAATTGTTCAAAAGCTGTAAGAGAAGACAAGAGACTAAAGTTTATTGTTTTTACGGTCAGTGTCAGGCTGTCAGCTGTTGCATTTAAGCTAAGAACAGGAGTGTTCCCTCTCTGCTGACCAGAGTTTATGTGCCTTGTGTCTCTTGTATCAGGCACAATCATAGGTTTTGTTATTTAATGATATTTTTTTTTTTTAATTTATTTATATTTTTTGTTTCTTTTCCTTTTGTGTCAGGAAATAAGCACAATAAATTTTAATGTTGAAAAAAATCATGAGAATTGTGATCTCAATTATAAGCCAAAAAAATTGTGATTCTCATTTTTTCCAGAATCATGCAGCCCTAACTTGAGTCTGACTTGAGTCCAAGTCATGTGACCTCTGTTACCATCCACTGGATTTTACAATGTATGGCATTTAGTCCGTCTGGGCTAAATGGGGTGCGGACTCCGGGGTTTTTCGGACCTAATTGTATTGCAGAGTTTTTGCACACTGGCTAGTCATCCAGTTTAATTTGTCTTCTAATTAAATTGGAACCGTTGAAAAAACAAGTTGTAGGAAGCCTCTGCAAGTAATTGGTTGCTGGCAGACACTCTGTGCTGCAATAAAATGGTTAATCAGCAGTGCCGTGCACTGTAGAGCTGATGCGCTGCTGGTTCTGCTGGCCTGAATAGAATATAATGTCTATAGCCTTACTGTTGTGTGCAGCCTTTATAGACTGAGCTGAGTAGTGATGCGCGGGTCGACCCGTAACCCGCGGGACCTGCAGATGGACCTGCAGGTCGGGCAGCAGTGATCGTCTGTTAAATCCGTCTGTAAATGATATTTTGACATTATTATTATAATCTATTAATCTATAATCTATTACTGTCATGGCATCCGAAGGTACTGATGCGTTGAGCAGGTGACAGTCCACGGTCCTTTTCAAAACACACTTGTGTCACACACTCCAAAAGAAACTTGTTGAAACTTTAAACAATAATTTATTGTACAAAACGGGGGAAACAAATGTTGACAAAAACAGTTCCATAATTCATATTAAATTCAAAAGATAACGAAAAAACAGCTACAAGTTAGAGGGATAAAGTGGTAAAACTTGGCATTGATCCACAGCCTCAGATGGATGCGCTCAAGCGTGCCGTGCGCACAAGCTCAGTTGGTAAGTTATACTATATTTTCACATTTTTAACAATGCAATTTAAAAGTTTTGATTTTTATTGATAACCTACATTTACCAACAACAAAAAGACTACATTTAGCACCAAAATGAAATGAAAAAAAAAAAAAAAAAAGGTAACGTAATGGGTTCTTTGTTGGCCCACACTACACCCTTCCACTAAATTTAATGAAAATCGGGCCATAATCCTGCTGACAAACAAAGAAAACAAACAAACTGAAAACATAACCTAGAAAGAGAGGGCACTAGAGGTCAGGATGATTCAAACATACAAGAGGAAATAAGTGCAGCAAGACAAATTGGGTTGGCCACTATTTGTGCTTTTCAAAACCTTTTTGCAACCACTGTAATGAAGTCCCTAAGATTAAATTAATTTAGCAGACACATGAATATAGCAAAAGTTTTCTTCCTTTGTGTTCCCTGGCAAAGGACTGATGAAAACAAATTGAGTGCTTCTCGATGGAACTTTTGAATTGCCAAAGAAAAAAAAAAAAATCAGGGAAGTCAAACACTCAATGAAATTACATTTTATGAGTGCCAACTTTGATCAAATTCAGAATGGAAAGTTTTGCGGAAATCATTTTCTTCACACTGTGCTGCCTCACTGCTGTTCGAACACAAAAGAGGGAGAATAAAGTCAGCAACGAAGATTAATGAGAGAAAAGAATGGAGTGAAACCCCACAATAAAAAAACAGAAGAGAGGTGCTGCGAGACATTGATTATGACAGCTGACTTCTTACTAGAGCTACTGTGTAACTGTGAGGAGCTGGTATGAGAGGTTGTTTACGAGAGAAAACGTATGGTTATGTGAGGTGTTAATTTGTGTAGATATTTGCTTAATCAATGTAACTTAGAGCGTTTACATCAGTTCTTCCCTATAACATTCCCTCTACACCTTCTACTACTATTACCACACACACACACACACACACACACACACACACACACGCAGAGCTGTTGTTCTTCCGAGGGATAATCATGGATGAAAAATGTTAATGGCTTTAATGAAAAAGCTGGCTGACTTCTGAGGGTCCCCTGCCTTCTAGACATTGTTGACTGATTAAAGCTGAAAAGGAGAGCAGGAAAAAAAAGCAGCCAGGCAAACCCTGGCTTCAGAGTGAGACAAAACCTGGGTGGATAGAAAAACTATGAGAAGCAGCCAAAAAACTGGCAGAGCTAATTTTGATAATTGGGACTGAAGTGCAGGGAAATTGAGATATTAGGCATGAATGACTTGTGGGGGAAAGGGTGACACACAGTAAAAATTATTACTCTGGCAAAGTTTTGACATTTCGATGCATGCTGTAGGAAAATCTAGGTGGAAGGTTACATGATCTTTAAATTAATATGTTGTATGTGTGCAAAGACTACAAAACTTTGATGTACCCTGCACTAACTGCTGCCAGAGATTCAGCTCTGTACAATATATAACTCTTATCAAGTGCTGAGGAACCCATTTTTCTAACTCACCTCTTTGTCGCCAGAGATTTACGACTAACTGTTGTAAAGCCAGTCTAACGGCTACCCACCCTGATAAGGATACCCATATGTTTAAATTAAATGAAATGTTTTTTGTCTTTTGGAACTTCAATTTCAATGGTAAAACAAAAACAAACTCTGCTACGTTCATGGACACAGCTGAGTTGCAAAAGCATTACATCACTTGCTGAGGACAGGTGAGAATGTGTGCCAGGGGGTGTGCATATCTATGTCTATTTTTTTTTTTTTTTTTGTGACCAAATTTCATTTGTTTTTCCTGTCTAGATTGTCCCGGTTCATGGTCATAAAACAAAAAAGCCTTAATGGGGTCATAGAGGGAACACAGTGCCAAAATCCCTGTCTTAACGCTCAGACACACCAAACCGACTTAAGAGAAGTAGCGGCAACAAAGCCCCCCCGCTGCACTGCCTCACGTTGCTGTGTCTTGGCTAAAAAGTTACACATTAACATACCACAAAGACCTCAACCAGTGGCCAGCCAGCACGTACGTTCTGCACTTGTATGAGGAAATAACTCTCCACACTCGCAGACCTCAGGATCTTGTAATCATCAAAGGAAACCAAAAGATTGTCTTGATGCTAGTTATCCAGTTAGCACATTAACAACACAATCCAGTGTTGATAGAACAAATCATATTTACCGCGCACCAGTGAACAACACAAACCATCAAAAATGTTTCTGCTAAAGAGCTCAGCTTCCTTAGGTAAAAAGTTTGTTGTGGTCTCACTCCCTCTTGACTTTAGCTCAATGTTTACTTTCCTCACTTCCTTTACTCTTGAACTGAACTGCCAATCACAGTGATTTCATTCACAGATGGGCTCTGCTGTTGCCGATTCAACACGCTGAAATGGCCAAAAAAAAAGCAGACTAGTGCTGAGGAGTGCCAACACACTGCAATGACTAGGGCCACGGACACTCACCAACAGTCCAACATTGACCAATGACCATGGTTTTGCTGTGTCAGGGAAGTCAACAAGACTAACAACAAAACAAGTTCCTGCAAATATTCCTGGTTGGCATTAAGCTGTCGGATTTTTAATGGAAATGAACAGGCGCCTGCCCTGCCTCTAATGCTGTATCCAGTTTTCTTTATACATCCATGGATCCATGGTGGAGATGAGCTTTGTCAGGTAAGGTGGTTAACACAGCTGGTGCAATCTGTCTAATCATAACCTCTCTTTAAAGGTCCAGTGTGTAGCAGCATCCAGCGGTGAGGTTGCAGAACTGAAACTTCTCCTGTGTGCCAACCAAGTAGATCTCCAGTGGCCAACTTGAAAACGTGAAAACACGAAAGTTCCTATCTAGAGCCAGTGTTTTCTTTGTCCAATCTGGGCTACTGTAGGACAACATGGCGGACTCAGTAAAAGAGGATGCACTCCGTATGCAGGCTCATTCTAGGTTACGGGAATAATATTATTTTTAGGTAATAAAATATAGTTATAAATTTAAAAAGCCATTTCTGCCTATAGATTCTACACACTGGACCTTAAATGCAATAGCATGCTGGACCTCAGATGATTGTCACACACCAGAGACAGTTATGTCAGTAAGTTTTGGAACAACTAGACTTCATGCCCCGTAGAAGCCAGATACTCAGAGGTGCACAGTGAGGTTGTGTATTTGTTTATTTTATTGTGACTGCTCGCACACACTCTAACACGTTGTCTGTGAGCATACTGTTATACTGGTGTTTTTTGGGAACTAACAGTAGAGTTGCTAAAATCATGATTACACCTGTAATAAAACAGCTATATTCTCTAGGCTGCGCTGAGGCGGGATGTGCCAAAAACTTTCCCATTCTCGTTAGCTCACGTTAGGTTGCCTCATCATTTTTTAGATAAGCTAGCAAAATCATAAAATAAGAGGTTTTTAATTAGCCTAATCTTAAGCCATTTTTACACATTGATCGTATAGGGCCACTACAAAGTTCAAGGAACACTGTTTTCTCACAGAACCAAACAGAACATCATGCTGCCCCAGTATGTGATTTCAGACAGCATGCTGGCATCTTGAAAGCAAAAGAGGCATGACGGATGTGACTTGTAACACAACAGCATCAGCTTCAAGTATAACATACAACATATGCGTCAGCAGGGCTTTATAAACAATAACAATGGTGATAACATGGCATTGACAATTATTTAGCGTTACCATGATGCTGTTATATGGCGGCTGATCTTGTCCTCTGCTTGAAGATTACGGACCTCACAGATTTCACTGTTGTTCCAATTTGCGGACATTTTCAACCTCTTCTCGGAACCCATTGGCTGTATTCGGCGTCTGACTTCCGGCAGATACAGGCTCTGGGGGCAGACCCCTGATTTTTTGGCATTCCACTTTGATTTGGGCGGAGGAGGCGAATTTCCGTTTCCGACTTCCGTTTATATATAAGTAAATATGCTGAACCATTGCGATGGATTCAGAGTTTGCAGTGACGCCAATTATGATCCGCCTCGTTAGTTCACCGCATGGAGCGTTTAACTTGGCAACAACTGCAGCCGGCTCAAATGTGATTGGTCAATATCACGCGGACTACAAACAGCCTAGCACCGGAAACCAGGCTCTTCCGATCTTCTTCCGGAGGCAAGATCTCCTGGGTTTGCCTACAGACTCTACATTCACTGCATGTAGAGTCTGTATATAGAGACTAGCTGCTAATAGCTACTTTTAAAATCTGCTGCAGTGGGTCGCACGCATAACATGTCATCAAAATATCACACTTGTCCTGTCAATGGTTCCATCCCGCTGGGTGTCCCTTCTATACGGAACCCCTTAAAGATCAAGTTGGGAGATTTTGCATCCCCTCACAATAGTTTTGCATTCCCTTGCAGAAACGTTTTGGATTCCCATGAGCCACCATTGGCACCTACTCTTAGATGCCTGCATTGATTGGTGACCAATGTAAACTTGTCTAAAGCTGCGGCCCATACCAGGTAAAATTGTGTGTCACTCTTGCCTGGCAAGAAGTCACATCCCGTTATTTCCTCTGTAAACCTAACGTTACAGCAGCCTACAAGCATGCTGTGTCAATAAATCAGCTCAGCCACTGTTAGAAATGTAGCCTAATATTTAGTCTAATAACATCATGCTACAGCAGTAATAACGTCAGCTTTAGTCAAATGGCTCTAGCTCTTTAGGATTCTGGCGAGAATGCCAGGGTAAGGGTCAAAGGCAGAGTAAGACAAAGTAAGGGGCTGTACACATGCTGCGTCTTCTGTGCCATCAAATCTGTTGTTTTCAATATAGACATGGGGAAGGCGCTTAAATGCCAGGGTGATGGCGTCATGGCGTGCATGTGTTCCTAAGCACCTGTTTTTCAGGGCTGTGCCCTGAGATTCAACTTTCAGAACTCAGCAGCGCACACTGCAAGTCATGTGACCAACCAATACCAACCACAGCCGACAGACATTTTTCCCTTCATGCGTAAATATCAGTCTGTGATAAATATGTAGAAGAAGTTGATCATTTCAGTGCACGGCTGCCAGAGCTTTACATCTGTCCCATGGGCGGCTGTGACAGGGCAGAGCGGGTCATCCATCAATTGGAAGATTGGCGGTTTGATCCCCGGCTCCTCCAGTCTGCATGTCAAACTATTCTTGAGCAAGATACTGAACCCCAAATTGCTCCAGATGCCTGTTCCATTGGTGTGTGAATGTGTAGAAAAAACTGAGTAGCAGGTGGCACCTTAAATGGTAGCCTCGGCCCCCGGTGTATGAACATGTGTGTGTGAATGGGGGAATGTGACTCGAAAGGCGCTATACAAGTGCAGGTCTATTTACCATCCATTTACCATTTTCAAAAGGCCTACACACAAACAATCCCTGCAAGAAGATTAGCTCTGCACTCAGGATTTCAGGTAAATTAGGCAATGATATGGTGCTTCTTAAGGTTGCATAACAACCTCAGACGCAACCTGCTGTTGCGCTCTTGAAAGCTGGCACAAAAAACCCCCACAAGGGTAGCACCCAGCGGCCGACCGCGTGTTTTCCAGATGATTAAAGACGCAGCATGTGTATGGCCCTCTAAGGAGAGCCATTCCTTTGCCAGGATTCGCAAATTTGCCCACTGTACAGCCTGTTTACACACGACTGTGCTGCTAAATATGACAACAATACCATCATAAATTAAACTGATGACACCACACTGATTGGACTGATAAGCAACGGTGATGAAATGGCCTAGGGGAGCAAAGTGGAAGACCTCATGACAACAATTTCTCTCATAATGTCAATAACACAAAAGAAACCATTGTCGACTTTAGGAAGACCATAGGGAATTAATTCCCATATCAATCAACAGGATCATTTGTTGAAATTGAAATTCCTGGGCAGACACACTCACATGGTCCCTCAACATCAATGTCATTCTCAGGAGGGCACAGCAAAGGTTGTGCTTCCTACATAAATAAATGAGAAGATAATAAAACACTGGCCATTAAGTTACATGTTAGGTTAAACACGTTGTTAAGTCTCATCTGGCTCAGTCATGCCCAATCATGCCCATGTCTGGTGTTCTTGTTATTATCCAATGTTGTATAGTAGCAGAGTGTTGCACACTCTGACTCCATATGCATTAACTGTGTGTGACCCTTGTTTCCTACTTGCAAGTCTACTGCTAGTGATCTGCAACTCTCTACAACCCCTGGTGTGCATTACGTAAGGGATAAAGTATAATGAGCCGGTGAATCATCAAATCAATCAAATTTAGCTTCTATTTTATATGTGAGAATTATATGATGTGAGGTGAAATAAAATAAATCAACCTATGTAGGCTAGGTCACATTAGAAAGTGGCACTGTAAAATTAATCAGCCTGTCTTTGGAAATACCTGATTTGAGAAGCTAACTGCAAATATCCGTGGTTCAAAAACGTTTTTTCTGCCGTGCTACCATAATGTTTCACTTTCTGTATGTATTCATGTTAAATACATGTGACATGAAGAGACCTTGGGGATGTTTCAAGACAGCTGTGATGGAGTTGGGCTGACTTACAAAGTACTGTAACCAATAGTATAATAGTTTGGCTGTTGTGTAATTATTAATGCAGAAAACACACCAATCAGCAGCAAAGTGCAGCTCCCTGTAATTATTTTTTTCTACAGCATGTTCATGTGTTTCAGGCAGGAAGAAATTATTTGTAACAAGGACATGTCACAGGAGTCAAAGGACTCTCTTTACGGATCATCTGCAGGTATTGTCTGGCTGCAATTTGTCCTAAAAGATAAACTTTAAAGAACTTTGCTACAGAGTCAAATGGCTGCAGCTTTCCACAGACATTGCATGGCAGTTTGTCTAAGGCTTTATTTTGCCACTGCTTAGTGTGTTTTCTGTGTCTATATATGATTTAACCTGATTACATTCACATATGTGTCTCCTTGCCTGGGTCTAGACTTTGGAATCCACCCACTCCACCAAGCTGACTGATTAGTTTGGCATCATGACATGAAACAGTGCTTATTTGGTTGAAATAAAAAGCCAATGAGCGATGCAGAGGGGGCTAACAATAAGTCAATCAGCACTAACAGGGTGCACCATAAGCACCAGAGAAGAACCTATGTCATTAAGATTTACTGGTGAGATGAAAAAACAGGGGTGACTCCTGACCTCTGAAGCTGTCATAAAGTCAGAACATGTGTCCACTCCTTGATTTCCCCATATGTTATTCATATTCCTTTAGTCCGTAAAAGTTGTGTTGTGTCGGGACTCTCATGTCCCATGAAACGAGTGCCATAACACAACACATAATTGATATGTTATCTGACTGAAGCCTAATTTTTTACACAAGAAATATTCATACTGATTCAAATAAACAATTTGATAGTATTTCCCATCTTCGCTGAGCAACAGTTTAGTGTAAAAGGAATTAAAGGCCTGTCTCATATAGCCATCTGTCCTAAATATAAGCCTCTTGATCTCAGTGATCGATGCAATCAGTAGCCAGGGCTACTAAGTGTAGTTTTACGGTTATCACGGGTAAGTGAATCTAAGGCTAGATAGCGTGCAAATTATTATTTTTTCCTAGGGGTCTTCAGTTGCCTGTGACCAGTATTTCCCCAAGGCTCCTGAAAGACAGAACGCCACCTGGGAGCAAATTTCATTACTTCTTTGTATCCTGCTGCTGTCCATGAATAATATCCAGTTTTGGTTGTTTAGCCAGTGTAGGGCTACAGCCGACCTCTGCAGCCAAGGACGACTCACCTTTGTTGGGGTGTATTTCCTGGAGCTTCACATATTGTACTGTTGGTCATAGCAGAGTTTCAGAGCAGAGGTTTGAGGATGTGTTTTTTGGAGTAAAAAGAGGTTTAGTTCTATTACCTGCAGCAATACTATTCTTGTCATCTTTCTGCCTGACAGAATCAAAGTAATGGCAATATTTCCAGTCAATATGGTAAACGTTTTCATCTTCCTAATTAGCTTGCTGCTTTGTGACGTGCCTGAGCAGTGTGACGATCATGAAAATGAGTCTGCTGATCAATCAATCAAACTTTATTTATATAGCAAAATAATGCAACACAAAGTGCTTCACACAATAAGCACAAACAAACACACACACACACACACACACACATTTATAAACACTGTAATTGTAAGGACTAAAATTATAACAGGCTTTTTGAACTAAGGACCTGATGAAACGGAGGAACTGAGGAAACGCTATCAAGAGTGGGGAAACAGCAGAGGCTTAAAATAGAAAACAATTTTAGATCTGGCAATAAATAAGTTAAAATAAATAAATAAGTGATGAAAGAGAGGACTATGCCAGCTAAGAAGACAGATTAATAAAAAAAAGAATAAATACACATTAATCATAAATACAAAATAAAAAATAAAATAAAATGAAAGTAATAAATTAATTAAATTAAGCAATATCACACAAGAGGGAGTGATGTTGTACTGTGATATCGTCACAGCTACGGCCTCGTGCCTACGACCGAATCACAGCCGTGACGATACAACAGTTCAACAGTTAAATAAGTAAGGCTGATTAAGAAATGTTGAAAAATGAGGACAAAATAGATAATTTAAGCATTTCATTTGTCTTCCGCCAACAAAAATAGTTCCCTCAGGACTCTGCTGTCACCGTTGCTATGTAACGCTGACATGGTGCGCCAGGCACTTACTCTTTATACACATTTATCTGCACGTTTCCATTAATTGTGCAGCCGGTGAAATAAGTCTCTGGTGACTGCATGGTGGACTGTGGCTTCACAGGCACAGCCGACTCTGCCTTCTGATCTAACACTATGTTGCTTTTCTCCAAGTCATTGAGTTCCGCTGATGAAACACTGACAAACCTGGATGTGTGCTCAGATGGATTCAGCTTCTCCTCTCCCTCATCTTCCTCTGATGACCATTCATAGTTCAATTCAAAACTTATTTTAGGAAATAAATCCATATTTTTGGCTGTCTGACAGTGGATGAATTAATTAGCCTACAACGCAACTGCTGACCTAACTGACACTAACCGTCAGTTTTGATTTGATTGTTGATTGCAATCAGCTGTGAGGCGGAGTGATACATACACAGTGAAATAACCGTGATGTTGTACTCCAATATCATCACGGTTTTACTGTCTCTCGACCAATCAGATTGCAGGGCCGGAACTAACTGTTGTATAAATAATAATAATCATAATCATAAAACAAAATAAAAGACATTTCAATTAAAAGAAAAGATAAAAAGATAGGTCTTGAGCTTGCTTTTAAAAACCAACACTCTCTGCTGCCCTCAGGTCTTCAGGCAGGCTGTTCCACAGACGTGGACCATAGTTATAAAATGATGCTTCACCACTGAGTTTTGCTCTAACTTTGGAGATGATTAAAAGGCCACTACCAGAAGACCTGTGGGTTCTAGAGGGTTCATACGATGAAAGCAAATCTGATAAACAGGTAGGACTAAGACCATTAAGAGCTTTATAAACCAATAAAAGGATTTTAAAATCAATACTAAAGCACACGGGAAGCCAGTGCAGAGACTTTAAAATTGGTGTAATGTGTGCTCTCTTTCTGGTCCTCGTCAGCACACGTGCAGCTGAGTTGTGATGATGTGATGTTGTATTCATGTCAGTAGTGATGTGATAACAAAAGTAATGTTGTAAGAAGTTGTTTGGTTTTGGGGTAACTGTAATATTGTTACTGAAATTTCATTAATAATCAAACTACTTGTTACTGGAAAAGGTAATATTATTACTGATTTCTGCCTATGTATGAAAAAAAATCATAAAATTCAATTGCATTTATACTTATGTTCAATGTGGTCACAATGCCTCCCTGACCACCTCCAGAGGTGGACTTGATCAAGTCACAATCCGTCTTCAATGCATTTTGGGTGCATTTACACATGTACTTTAATGTGGTGAAGGCCTATCCAAATGCAATCTGAATTTTAATGCATGTGTAAAGGGTCATCATTTAGTACTGTTCAAGTATTGTTTTTCGCAATGAGTAATATATAATGAGTAATTCTTTTCATTTTTTTTTCCACAATCATTTCCAATATTGTCAGTCATGATAGCACAATGGCTGAGCTAAATACCTTACTCACTAAGTGGGGCAGTTGGCAAGCTTGGCAACAAAAAGCTCTTGTGATCATGCCCCCAAGCACAGTGTGTTATCTACACAGCAGAAGCTATAATATCCCTCGCTCACATTTTTAATGTGTGGGTGTAATCCCTGAGAGTCTGCAACTGGAGACGTGCTTTGACTGCTGAACGGAGGTGTGAGGGAGCTGCAGCTCACAACCAACAACAGGGCTAATGTTTTTCATGTTGAGCAGCTTGCATTGTCAGCCTTCTGGCAAAAAAATGGTCACCTGGAATATCCATTAAGGAAGGGGATGGAAAATAAAAACAGACCTTCTATTTGTTTGCTCGTAAAAACAGCAACACGTGCCACAAATTGAAGCAATGGAAGTGATACATTAACCTAATGTCCTATTTTGTTTTCATACCATCCCCCCTTTCACAACCGGGACAACCCTGGACCCAACACCAGTATGCACATATACAGACAAAGACGCACATGCACACTGCTGATTCAGTTTGAATAATAAATGATGCACAGTGGGGCGCAGCATGCCAGCCAACATGACTCTTTTGATGAGATGTCACTTAATGGTGTAGCACCAGACCAAACAGTTACTGGAGATGAGGGCCAACAACCTCTAAATTTTTTTTTACCTCAGCCTTCATGCCCTGATGATATTTCAATCACTGTTACACTTTTTGTTTAACAGTTTCAGTCCATTAATTTGTAGTAGGAAGACAGACAAGCCCGTGTGCTCATTCGTGTTTTTGTAAAGTCTGGCTGAAATCTCACTCAATTGTGAGCTGGCATATGCCGTTATGCACATGTGCTATGTGTGCTATTACTATACAGGGACAGGCACACACATGACTGCACCATACACACGTACACTGACAAAGACAGCACAAGGCCAAAACTCCACCTGCCCCTCCTATGTGTGTTTTGATTACTGTGCTTCACACCTTTTGAATGTTGTCCCCACACAGCTCAGCTTTCACCTTCTATCAGTTTGACAACTCTAATAGCAGATGGTGGATGTTTGGTTGGTGTTAACAGATTTGCTTCCATACCTGTAAGCTGTCTGTATGGATAAGGCAGCATTATTTATTTATTTATTTTTTTTATCCAGCAGCTACAGTTTGTCTTGAATGGTCTGTGAATACTTGTTGAGGTATGAGGACATGCCTAGAGCTGGCCTTTTCCAGAACAAATGTGGAAGCCACTGAACTCATATTTAATTTTAATAGACTAGACATCTATGATGTTGGGTTTATAACTATATAATAGTGATTTTAGTGGAAGTACAAATAAAAGTAAAAAATTGAGTACAGTGCACCCGGAACATAGTGGGGGAATACTCCAAATAAGACCACTATAAAATAAGGTACAGTAAATTTCCGTAATGTCTTATTGTAGTTTGCTTCATATTCTTAAATGCCAAGCGCCATAAATCTAAATTATACTGATGAAAGGATTTTTTTTTTTCTGCAAAGCACATAAAGATTTGGCACAGAAAGAATGGCAGCAAATTTGTAGTGGATTTGCTAGTAGTGGTGAAGAAAAATCCAATTTTCTTTCTCTTTGGTGAACTTTGACCTGCTGAATCCAACTATTGACCAACAGCAAGACATCTTAGCAGTGCATATCTTTCAGGGCAAGAAAGACTGGATCGTCCAAAGTTGGAGGAAGCTCTATTTCGCACCATGACATTTAACCTTCTCTGTTGGAATAGTTTGTCAACAGTAATGAGACAGGGGTCAACAGCACATGTACATCTTTTGGACAACCTTTGTGAACTTGTTGTACTGTTAGTAACAAACTTAGCTAACAAGTTTACAAGGTGACCATTAGCTCTAGGAGCACTATTTTCCCTCTTCAGTTACTTTTTATTTAATGCGATGGTGTACATTTTTCACAACACTACACCACAAAACTTCTAGAATCATGTGGCAATCTTGCTATTGATTTAGGGACAATGACATGGCTGGATAGCTAGCTGGTTGTGGTGCTAAACATACTATCAAATTATTACTGTTTGTTAACCTTATGTTATGTTATTCTCGATGAATCTTGCTAGCATTGCATTAGCTATGTCTAAGCCAAAAGGTTCTCTATGAGCCAAGCAGACTAGATATATCTCCCTTTGCCAAGTTGTACTGAATCTAAGGTACATCCTATTTACTGTAGTGAGCAACATTTCCATTGCATCAGAACCTAAATAATTGTTCCCAAGTATAAGGTAAACCCTCAAAGGTCACCAAGAGAACTCAGTTATGACTTATGAAAAATTATAGTTTTTGACTGCAAAGTGCATGAAAATATAAACTAATGGTATTCATTTTTTTCTTTGTCTATTGACCGTGGTATGAAAAAAGTAGAACTGTATGCCTCTGCGAGCGCGTCAAGTTGCAGTTACAGTCTACATCAATGCTGTAAAAACATGGGTACTTCAAACACAATTTACCCCCTGGCAGCACAGAAGATCTATACCATCAGCACAGTTTCAATTCAGGCAAAAATACATCCCCATCTGTTTCTGAGATATGATGTTATGTACTGACCAGAAAAGTGTTTTTTCAGAACGTTATGATGTCACAATAAAGTTTACCTTTGAGATTTACAATATAAAATGTCATCACGTCATCATTTTATCAGTCATTTGTGTGAAGTTTTGTCATAATGAGTGTAAAAATTCTTGACTTGTGGCCAAAAACATGTTTCGTGAGGTCACAGTGACCTTGACCTTTGACCCTCAACCACCAAATTCTAATCAGTTAATTGTTGAGTCCAGATAGATGTCTGTACCAAGTTTGAAAAAAATCCATCAAGCTGTTGTAGGGATATCTCATTCATGAGAATGCAATCGACAAGGTCACAGTGACCTTGACCTTTGACCATCAAATTCTAATCAGTTCATTCTCAACTCATAGTGTATGTTTTTGCCAAATGTGAGGAAATTCCCTCAAGACATCCTGGAGATATCGGATTCACAAGAATGGGACAGACATACATGGACAACCCGAAAACATAATGCCTCCAACTATGGCTATTGCTGGCAAGGAGGCATAAAAATTAAAAACGTATTTTCAGTACTCAAAATAATGCACATAAAATAGACCCTGCCTACTAGAATGATCATAATCAGGATCAGGTTTACAAACCTTCCACCCTCCCTCCCTCATTCCTTACTGATTGCCTTCATGAAATAAAGTCCTGGTTCACATGCAATTTCCTCAAATTAAACAGTGATAAAACAGAAATGGCACTAAATCCACTCTAGCCAAAGCCCACAGTTTAACCATATGGACAACAATCGACAATTCTTCCATCCTCCCCTCCCCTCAGGTAAAGAGTATGGGTGTCATCCTCGACAGCACACTTTCCTTCTCATCCCACATTAACAACATAACCCAGTCAGCCTACTTTAATCTCCGCAACATCAACCGCCTACGCCCTATGCCATACTGGTTCAAAGTCTTGTCACTTCCCGGCTTGACTACTGCAACTCCCTCCTGTTTGGTCTCCCCCAGAAAATCCTCCATAAACTGCAGATGGTTCAGAATTCCGCCACCTGTATTATCACTAGGACCCCATCCACCAGTCATATCACACCCATCTTACAGCAGCTCCATTGGCTCCCCATCACCTACCGCAAGAGCTACAAGGCCATCCACAACCTCGCCCCTCCGTACCTTTCTGACCTCCTTCCTATCCCCATACCTGCTCGCACCCTCAGATTCTCTTCCTCTATTCACTTCACTGTCCCCTCCGTTTGCCTCACTACCATGAGGGGCAGAGCGTTTAGCCGCTCTGCTCCCCAAATCTGGAATTCACTCCCCCCTGACCCTCTGATTCACTACCACACTTTAAATCTAGGCTGAAAACTCACCTGTTCAGGCTTTCCTACTCTCTTTGAGTGGGTAAGCCTGAACAGATGTTTTGTTTATGTTTGTTTTGTTTGCTTTTTAAACTGATATTTGTTTGTTTGTTGTAAAATGTTGAATTATCTTGTACTTTGTATTTTATTGTTTTTTTTTCCTGTAAATCTACCTTGACTGTCATGAAAGTGCCCAGAAATAAAATGTATTATTATTATTATTATTACCATAAATACTAGATTAAACAAACTACAAAGTTTCCAAATGTCACAACAGCAATATGTCAACAACATGTTATGTTACTTTATAAACACTCAAATGTCAATATTGGTATGTACGTCAAAAAAATGCAGTTTAATCTGAGCTCTAATACTTTAATGGTCATACTGCTACAGCTCCTAGTGGACTCGTTTAAGGGAATGTGTTGCTGAACATTTATAGCCCGTATACGTGCAAAAAAAAAACAAAAAACAAAAAAAACAACAAACAAACAAAATAAAAAACACAACCCAATTTAATGCACTATGACTACTATGACTCTATTGGGAAACAGTTAGAGAGAGAGCACTTGCAAATGTGATCCAGAAACATGTTGGCAGTGATGAAAGTGCAGATGACAGTATCGTCCTCCTGAGAAGGTGTGCCAATTTCCTCATTATATTCAAGTGTGTGGAGCCAATTCCTCATTGTGCTCCTTATTTTAGAGACAATGAACTCATTTTTTTCGCAGCACAGTGCCATTTATCTTTTTTTCTACAACTGAGACAAAGTAACCAACATTTTTAACACACACATACTCCCAAGAGCTCTGCCTGTCATTGTAAAAAAAAGAAGGAAAAAAAAAGCTTCACTTTGCTTTTGCCACAGAAAGGCAGCATAGCAGGAAATTCAGTCCAAAAGTATATTTCAGTTTTTCCTACTTCCGTAATCATATTCAGCATCTCATAATATACTGATGTTGTTAAGCTGGAGAACCTCATACTGTATTTCGTCTTTAACCACACATTTTGTCATTCTGTCACATGATTTCCGGACTCATTGCACAATAATACCATTTCAGGAATTCCAGTCATTTAGTCAGAAATGTTTTATATCCTTGCTTACGTCGTACTACCTCATCATTTTCTCACCATCTCCATGGTTATAAAACAATCTTTTCCATCCTTCTTGTTCTTTCTTTCATACACATTAAATTACTGGACAGGCTATGGTGAGACAATGACACCGCTGTGCTCTTCACCTTTCTATCAAATAGGAGCCGAGAAGGGAGAACACAAAGTCAATTTACCCACAAACAGCTGAGGAACAACATTAAATTATAACTGCTGTGCAGCAATGGTTGGGGCCGGGCAATTTTAGGCAAAATTAGGCAATTCTGAGCAACACACACACTAAAACAAAGCATATCACAACATAGAAGTTACATTATATAATTATGGCATGTCCTTCAAATTGTGGATGAGTGGCTGAAGTGATCAGACTCATAATATACAAAGGAAAGAAAAAACTCAAGAACAAGAAAGTAAGAATAACATTAACTGCTAGCAATTATGAACAAACTGGCCTGATGTAGCTTAAAGCTAAACATTATCCATGGTGACAAAGATGAAAACATTTTTTAAAATGTAAAAGTAGCTATTGGATAGACTCTGTATATTGACTGATAGCTAAGCCAAATAAACAGGGAAAAGAGACAAGGGATAACAGGGAAGTGTTGATAAAGAGTCTTAGTCTCTCTGCAAATCTGCCTGGATCATAATTATTTTAACCTTAGTAGTCTCTAATCCACATAGCATGATGCCTGAACATAGGACTTTCACATTAGAAATGTGCCTTAGCTGAGGCTTGAACTCACAACTTCTGAGACTGAGGTCTGTCTTCTATCTTACTGAGCTACTTGGCAAGTGACAGTTCATGTGTGGCTTCGCAAATTGACTAAGCCAAGCATCAGGGTGCCAGACAGTAGCCATCCATGCCATGGAAAAGCAAATTTCAAAGTGAAAGTTCCAAAGCGGTAGCACATATGGTTGATTTGTTATGAATTTTCAAAGTTTTGAAATTTAGAGGCTTGCTGTAGCACCACCATCAGGACTATTGTCTTTTGTTTCCAGTTGAGGACATCTGGCATGAGACTGGACCTTTATGAAAACTTTGGGTAGATTTTCCATATGGAAATTGCACGAGCTGAGGCTTGAACTCACAATCTTCCACACCAAAAACCATCCTCTATCTCACTGAGCTAATTGGCAAACATAAATGTCGCATGTAGCTTCACAAACTGACTAAGCCAGTCACCTGTGTGCAAGACAGCAGTTGTTAGTGTGTAAAGGCAGATTTCAAACAGCTGTCAAAATTTCAGTTATTAAGACAAAAATCCGAAAACACACAAATTGCATCTAGACAGCATGGAGATGTTGGTAATTTGTTTTTAACAGTGATTTATTGGCTCCATAAGTGAAAAACTGATGTTTAAAAATTCAGTTTTTGAGATAAAATTCTGATATTTTCCAAACATCATCTACCATGACTCCAAGATTTTGTCATTTTTTTAATGAACATTGAAAATGTATTTAGCAAGAATTTGCAAGTATATGTTTACAAGACCGTTTACAGTCAAACATTTTGATGCACTGTAGGCTCAAGTTTCGATAAATCAAAAATCTGTGTGGACAGTTTGTGTAGGACAGTCTGAAGATGCTCTGTAGCAAGTTTGGTGTCAATTGAGTAAAAATTGTGGGAGGAAATAGGTTTAATACGTTTTACAGTTTTTGAAAAAAACAGAGTGATGGACTTCACAATTTGCAATAGGTTTAAATGTACAAAAGTTTCTTCAGTATTGGGGCTACAGTTTGATGAAAGTTGCCAATCTATAGCACATATGGTTGATTTGTTGTGAATTTTCAAAATTTTGAACTTTAGAGGCTTGCTGTAGCGCCACCATCAGGACTATTGGCCTGTTTTTGCAGCTGAGGCAATCTGGCATGGGACTGGACCTTTGTGCAAAGTTTGGTGATTTTTCGCACATGGGAAGTATGATTTACTCGGAAGAAGAAGAAGAAGATGCAGCAAAACAATAGGGTCCTGGCAGCTTAGGCTGCCCAGCCCCTAATTAGGTACATTGGAAAGAAATGTCCACTCCCTTCCTTACAAAGTCTACTGTGTTCACACTGACTCTAGTCCAGTTAAGTTGAAGAAACGGCAGGATGTCTCTCTTTTTCTCTCTTTTGAAAATACACTGCACAAAAAAATTAAGGGAACACTCAATCGTCATAGTCGGGATATCAATCTGTCCATTTAGGGAGCACAAGTGCTCCTCCAGGATGGCACGTCCATAGTTGCAGTCACAAGAAGGTTGGCTGTGTCTCGCAGCACAGTCTCGAGAGCATGGAGGAGATACCAGGAGACTGGCCGTTACACAAGGAGAGCTGGACAGGGCTGTAGCAGAGCATCAACCCAGCAGCAGGACCAGTATCTGCTCCTTTGTGTGCGGAGGAACAGGTGGAGCACTGCCAGAGCCTTACAAAATGACCTCCAGCAGGCTACTGGTGTGCATGTTTCTGACCAAACTGTCTGAAACAGACTCCATGAGGGTGGCATGAGGGCCACTGTCCTCTAGTGGGACCTGTGCTCACAGCCCAGGACCATGCAGCTCGACTGGCTATCGCCAGAGAACACTAGAACTGGCAGGCCTACCACTGTCACCTCATTCTCTTCACAGATGAGAGCAGGTTCACACTGAGCACATGTGATAGGTGCAAAAGAGTCAGGAAGATGCTGTGGTGAACATTATGCCGCCTGTAATATCGTCCAGCATGACGGCTTAGGTGGTGGGTCAGTGGTGATCTGAGGAGGCATATCCTTGGAAGGTCACATAGACCTCCATGTAGCCAATGGGACCCTGACTGCTGTTAGGCCACTGCTGAAATCCTCAGAGCGATTGTCAGACCCTTTGCTGGTGCAGTGGACCCTGAGTGACTCCTGGTGCAGGACAGTACCTGGTCTCATGTGGCCAGAGTCAGCACCTCCACAGACTGTCCAGGAGCTCACTGATGACCTGATCCAGGTCTGGGAGAAGATCCCCCAGGACACTTTCCACTGACTCACCAGGAGCATGCGCAGACATTGTCAGGAGTGCATACAGGCACGCAGGGGCCACACACACTACTGAGTGACATTATAAATTGCTGTGATAAAATTTACACAAGTTGGATCAGCCTGTGAAATTTTTTACTTTAATTTTCTGTGTGATTTAAAATCCAGCCCTCAGTGGGTTGATGAATTTGGTTTCAAATGACTGTTGTTGCGTCATTTTGTTCTCAACAAATTATACAATGTCGAGATGTAGAGATTTTCAACTTGAATAATTCATTCATCAAGATCCAGTGTGTGATTTAAGTATCCCCTCTTTAAAAACTAGTCTAAGTGGATACAACAGAACATTTTAAGAACACCTGCATCAATGTTTTTTTTTGGGTTTCTAGAGAAACACAATTTCAATATAAAAGAGATATCAGTGATACTTTACTGGATCTTTACACAAAGAGTGACACAGAATCTAGAAGATTCTACAAACAGAAAAGCCATTTATCCAGATAATAGTTAACACAGGCACCCAGTCTTTTACCCTTAAAAGTCCTTTTCTATTTCATTGGACCTACTGTAGTTCAATACAAAATTTTCTAATCTTGCAAATGCAATATGTTACCAAAGAGGTAGTATATAAGCAATAAGGTATGGCAAGACTAATGCATGGTAAATCTCAATCCTTATATTTCATCTTGCTAAATGCAGATGTTTGGCTTCATTCCAGTTTTCTTATTTGATCATAACTTGACCTGCTATCATGCTTTATTTATTTAAGCATGTTTTTTTTTTATAATATTCTTAGTTCTGCTTGAAGGATTGAGGAGTGAGGAGGGATAAGAAACATTACATGAGACCAACCAAGTCTTAATTGGAAATCTGGAAGCGATTGGACATTGCGGCTGTTAAGCCAGCTTTGACACCACATCACCAACACAACATTTTTACAGCAAACAACTCAGATGTAATATTTAGTGCTGTCAAGAGATTAAAAAATGGAGAGATTAATTAATTATGAACTGTAATTAATTGATCTAATTAATCTCTTTTTTAATCTCATCTCAAAATTGCTGAGAAAAGCCCTCAACTTGAGGTATTTTCATTAAATTCATTACATTATTGTGACAGATGATCAAGAGATTGATATATATTACAAAAAGTGGCTTTATAAAGTCATATTTATTGTTTTCAACAATAACACACTTGAACACAGATGCAGTACACCTAGCCATTACATTCTATTGTTTTTGAGATTAGTCCCAATAAAGAGTGCTGCAACTTTCAGTCTCGACCACCAGGGGGGCGCTTGACTGTCATGACATGTCAGTTTCATGAAAAGCATAGCTGCAGATTAACACAACAATAGATGTAAAAACACAGAAACAATACATCTGTGATCAGTTCCCTAATTTTATTTTAACAATTTTCTAAATTATTTTCCTCTTTTCCAATTTCTCATTTTATTTCATGGAAGTGATCAGTGTATGTGCACTTGTCCTTTAAACTTAATAAAAAATAAAAGCTAACAAAATAAAAGACACCTGGTACATTCGTTACAGCTGTATCAGTTTATAGAACAGTTTTGAACAGTTAGAACAAGAGGCTGCACTGCAACGTGCAAATCACTCCTTCTTGTGGCTGCCTGCGCTTTCCCTGTCCTTGCCGCTGCAACTTGCGCTGTCTTCTCTTCTTCAAACTACAACACCCATAATTCATGTAGGAACTGCTGCAGCCAATGTGCAGCCGGTGGGAGCTGCATGACAACTCAACCACCATGATCAGTTTATGTTTTATCGGGCAATAACTACTCCAGACTCTGCTCTAAAGTAATTTCCGGGACAATCAGGGTAGAATTCAGGATTCAGGAAAATTACATGGAGGTTGCCGGGGAGGTCAGATACTTGCGTGCTAGGGCAGACAGCTTTTCATAGGCTCCTGAGTGAGAAGACCATCACTGCAGGGGACAGCCATCAAAGCTGATGCTGGGCTCTGCTCTGTAGCGCTGCAGCTCTCCCACAGCTCAAGCACAAAGAAGCCCAATCGTACACCTACAGATGGATTTTATAAAAGGCAACTCTGTGGCATACAGAAACAGTAAAGTTAGAGATTAAAAATGAGATTAACGCAATCAAAAAACATAGCGAGCTAAATATGGCTGTAATTAATTATTCGCCATTAATGCGATAATTTGACACCCCTAGTAATATTGTGGCCCGGTCACACCAGTAATTAGAATGTCAAAATTTGGAACAGACACTGGCATCACTCACATCACTTAATTTGCTCACAGGAGTGAAGTTAATCTGCATACATTTTTTACAGAGTTCAGTTTAGGTGAATTTGCCCCATTGAACAATAGCAGGCCAGTGACAATGCTGACCTTTGAGGGAATGGTGAGCCAGAGATGCACGATGCTATCTTAGTTTGTAGGCTGTAAAAATAATGGACATTGCCGGTAAAAAGTTTGGCAATTTGTTCATCGCCATCTTGGATTTTTGGAGCCAGAAGCAACCATATTTGTACGAGATGGTGGAGCTGTGGAGGAGCAAGGGGCTGGATCTGACTCACAGACTGTGGTGATGCTTTGCAGACAACCTGTCAGTCACGTGACCCACCCTTAATTATGCATAACTTTACGCCTTGATAAAATGTAAACAGGTGAGTTATATAAAATGCACCCCACATACAGTTGTCATGAATGAGGACATAAGCTATAGAGACCAAAACGGTTTATTTTTGCTGTAAAGTTGAGTCCCATAAGTCCTCATGGATCTCTATGAGGATTAACTCACTTTTGGAGCCAGCCTCAAGTGGCCATCAAGTAACTGCAGTTTTTGACACTTCCACATTGGCTTCATTTTTCAGCCCTGGAGGTTGCTGCTTGCCTTAGCCAAAGGCATCTGAGCAACGAAGCAAGCTGAGCAGCTGCATCCCCATTATTAGACATATATCTGGCTGTTTTATATGTAGTATGAATTGTAGAAAATGACATTTCCATACTTAGTAAAGCTGTTCTCTCATATGAACTCTAGAGTTCATGTTAATTATTTTAATTATTGTAATGTATTAGATTGATTAGAATTTTTCTGCATTGACTACTTTGACTTTTCACACTTAAATATATTTTCCTGATTGTAATAACAGTATGTTTACAGTGTGGTGTTAGTTCTTTTACTTGAGTAAAGGATCTGAATTCTTCCGACATTACTGCTGCTGACACAGCATTTACAGCAAGAGCTGACATATAAGCGAACAAAGCAGCTGCTTATGGCCCTGTGATGAGGCCCCTGAGAGCACTTCAAAATGTCCCACAAACAGAGCTAATGGCCGTATGTTCACAACGCAAGCTCCGCAAAATACACAAGGCCTCCGCCTACTCCATCTCTCTCTGGTCTGGTAGTCTGTCTTGCTAACGGAGCTGGGCAGTGTGTCTCTCGGTCTGTCTGTATCTTGCTTGCTTGTTTATCAGTCACTTCCAGGCTGTGCTCCATGACTTGGTGCCTGACAAATGTGAGAGTGAAATACAGTTATTTACTATTCTAATAATTTGATAAACACCCACTGCCAACTGTGTTAATTTAATGCAGCTCGGGAAAAGATAACCACGTTGCATGTGAACATGCGTTCATATGCCCCTGTATGAAATCAAACTTGTGCTTTGCAGTAGCAACCTCTGTGACCAGTCCAGACTATGTGTATGATGGCACTCCTTATAGGTGCACATCATTTTAAAACAAGCCAATGATTACCTAGTCTCTCAGTAAAAGTTTAGTAACAACTCTGGACTAATGCAGGACGGAAATCAATTATTAACCATCAAGCCATAGTCTAAATAGGTTAAGCTGAAAAAGGGGTAAAAATAAATCTGGGGGAACAGTATTGTTATCTAGAATTTACAGGTGCTGATATGTCAGTAGAGGAGATACTGGATCATAAGCCAGTGCAATCACCAATTCAGCTGATCCATATCCAGCCTCAGTCAGTGCAAACACACATCCAGTACAACTGGCTTCAGCAAATATTAACACTCTGAAAATGTTTAGGCCTATGATTTTTTTTTGCCCTTTTTGGGGCAGTTTAAATATTAACATTCCATTCAAACAGTCTTTTTTTCTCATTTAATCACTGTACCACACTGTCCTCTACTGGGAGTTTTCCTCTACTCATTTAAGACAACACCAACATTTAACAAAGGTAAAGTTATAAAATTTGACTCCATGACAGCTCACAAGGTTCACCGACAAAACAAACTGTCTTGTACTAAACACGTTTTCCAAACAAATACAACATGCTAACATTATTAGCAAAAGCCTATGGCATTTTACATTGTATAAATTAGCCTGGCAACTAGCAGAGATTCCCTGTACTCATAGGAAGCCAGGATAAATCACACACTAGACTTATGCTATTTTGTGTGGACTTAGTTGTCCTCACAATTTATTGTTTCTTAATTGTGAAATAAAAGTAATAAAAGCTTCCTTTCCACCAAGGGAAATGGTTTTGAGTTTACAAAAAACAGACAATGTGTAGTACATTTCTAGAGAGAAGATGCGTCTAGAGATGCAGAGCCTATGCTGTAGGTACGGCCTTGATTCAGTGCAGAAGTATGAATTCTGCTTTAGTCTTTACATGCTTATTTGTAAATTTTGAGTGCTTAAACTAATAAACTAATCACAAAAAGTAAGACAATTTGTGTTTGGTAGATTATTTCTTTGTTGTAACAATGCTTCTTGCCAAAAAATCTTATATGTTTGGAAAGCCTGTGTATTTCCCTTTTAAATGGTGCTAGATTTGTAAGGAACATGCATTTGTGGGATGAGCAGCAGAGCTGAGTATGTGGGTTGCGCCCATGAAAAATTTGCCAAATCTTCAGTTCTTTTTAATTTTTGGTAACACCAGTAATGCCACTCTGAGACATCACATTAATTTACTGAAAAGTATATTGATTTCACTACTGCAGAAGCCTTTTTTGGTGGCATCTCTCCAGTTCTTGGGCATGTAATAGAGTATTTTCACAAAGCAACACATTTGCTCTTAAATATTGTTTAGGGGATGTTACCTATACTAATAGGTGACTTATGATCAAGTGGGATTCATCTATCAGCTCACCTGGTAAGAGCAGATTTGAGTTAAATTCTCTTATTATTTCTCCTAACAGAAAATCGAGAAAATAAGAGAAATCCAACAGTGTTGCTGCATGAGGCCCAATGAATGATTCAGGAAAAAAATACAGAGGCTGTCAATTTTACAATGCTCAAAAAATAAAATTTAGTCTCAAGGCTTCAACTGAATTATCCTCATGTCTCTAAAGAATACAATTATTAGACAATTTTTGCCTGTGTTTTGCCCCGAAAGTGACCTCTATTTCCCAAAGTCTGCATGACAATGGATTGCATGTCCTTGTTGTCCTTTTCTGTATGAAATGGAGAGTTGTACTATTCTCTCATGAAATATTTATTTCCCCTAATAACTAACTTCCGTTTAGTGTCTGCATGCTGTTTAGAACCAGTGGAGAGCCTATTTATCTTTTCCTCCGGCACACTGCTCTCATAATTGCCATGACCTTGTTTGTTCATATCTAAATACACATCTATCCCATTTTCAGCAGAAAATAATGTAAATATTTGCATCATGGTGACATTGTTTAGATAAAGGCCTCTGCACAGGCTTCATGCCACGTGGTGTTCTATTACTGCACACAGAAACAATCACAGATGTAAATGCATCTGGCACTTCTCTGGTCTCATCTCTGACATCTCTAGAACATAGAACCTAAACATGCTTTTACACTGACCTGCTATGTGCGGATATTTCCATTTCCTCATGCACTTAGTTTACAAATTGTGAAGCCTTTAAATTGCAAGGAACAATAATGTTATGAAAATGTTCACATTTTCCCGAAGTCAAGAAGTTGATTTTGAGGCATTTGTGATTGCTTATGCTTAGACTAAGTGTGTCTTTTATAATAATAGAAGCAGTGTTGGGCAGTAATGTGTTATAGTAATAATACTTTTTCCAGTAACGAGTTGTGTAACTAATTACTAATGAAATTTCAGTAATAATATTACAATTACTCCAAAACCAAACAACTCCTTACAATGTTACTTTTGTTATCACATCACTACTGACTTCAAATACAACAATCACATCTGAGGACTCATTTTAGTAATTGTTGTGCTGTGCACGCATGGCATAATGCAGCAAGCTAGTTGGAAATGCTTACCTTAGAGGCTGGGAATATTCCCATTACTTTGATTTTGCCAGAAGGAAAGATGACAAGAACATTGTTGCTGCAGGTAGTCAAACTAAAACTCTTTCCACAGCAAAAAACACGTCCATAAACCTCCGGTTTGAAGCACCTCGGCTACTATGACTGACAGCACAACAACGTGAAGCTCCAAGAAATACACCCCACCAAAGGTGAGCCCCCCTCAGCCAAGGAGGTCGCCTGTAGTGCTACACTAGTTAAACAACCAAAACTGGTTTTTAATCATGGACAGCTGTGGCCACAAAGAAGTGATGAAGTTTGTAGCTAGATATGTGGTAGATGAAATTTTGCTCCATGAGGGACACTCCGTCTTTCGGGCAGAGCCTTGGGTAAATACTGTACACAGGCAACAGAAACCCCCCAGGTATATAGAGGCTAAATAGCCTTAGCTACACTTAACAGCGATTACCCAGACATTCACAGAGAGGCATGCATCTCAATTTTGGGGAGATACACAATTACCAGTTTTATGGGGTGTAATGGAAAAGTAATAAAACAAGTAGTGTAATGAACTACTGTTGACAGGGAGTAATAAGTAAAGTAATATCATTACTTTTAAAAGAGTAATGATTAGTATAATAATTTTTAGAGAAAAAAGCCCAACACTGAATAGAGGCGCCTAAGTTCCATTTGAAATTACATATTTATCAATCACTGGGAGCAGGAAACATGTACAGTTCCATAGCAAAAGATAACACAGCCGAAAGCGGCAATCCCGTGTTAGAGCCCTTCCCAGCCAACAGAAGAAAACAGCCCACTTGCCAAAATCAAAGCCAATGGCAGCAGCCAGTGGATTTCACAAAAGCTAGCAAAATAACCTCAGCTGGTTTAATTATGTCCAAAGAAGGAGAGACACCAATCATACACTTATCCATTTTTACAGTGTACGCAGAGTTATACAGTTTTAATACCATCCCACCCAAAGTCCTGTCATTTCACCCCCTTTAATGGGTGTGAATGAAATTTGTTAAGTACATTCAGGACTTATGGATGTCTCCACTGAATTTAATCAGGATTGCTTTCACACAACTTAGGTTATGGCCTTTGTCCTGCTGAGCCCCTCCCACTGTGAAGACTTTGAATGACTGCAGCCATGTTTTTGACTAATCTGGCTCATTTGTAATGCTGCATACCAAATTTGGTACCGACAAAAAAAATCGTCAAAAAAAAAAAAAAAGTCATATTACTGTTTTTCACATTATGCAGATTAGCAAAATCATAATGATGGTGGTCTTTGTTGTCCAAGGGACTTTTTGTGGAATACTTTGAGATGTAGATGGGTGTCAAATTTCAAGTCTCAGACTAATGGTTTGAGGGCTGGTGGCCTTTCAAAGTTTTCACTTTTTTGATTTTTAATTATAATACCACCATCAGGCCAATTGGGATTTATTCTTTTTTTTATTGATCAAGGACTTTTTTCAGATTACATCACAGGTCCAAAAATAGGTCCAACAGACCACCACCCATACCAGACACACACGTTATCTTTTAAAGCCAGATATCCACAAATGGCAAATAAAGAACACAAATGAGCTGGTTACATTGTCATGCTGTCAGTGCCATATCCTCAACAAAGCCCAAAAAAGGCTTCCAATTATTATGAAATTTCCAAGTAAACCATCTGACAGTATACCTTATCTTCTCTTGTTTGAGATGGTACATGATCCCTCCCCTGATCGACTGACTCTGTTGGTGGAATAGGGTCTTTCCATTTAAACAAAATCAATGTCCTGGACAGAAGAGAACAGAAGGCCAACATACTGACTTCCTAATTACTGACAGGGGCATCTATACTGGGCCACACCAACCAGTGCAAGGACTGGAGATGGCTCCACTGGTTTTCCAAATATTTTAGAGAATGTCTCAAAGATGGTTTGCCATAAAGTGTAAAGCGTTGGACATGTCCACAGCATCTGCAACAGATGTGAAGCATTGAGACATCATTTCCAAACATGGTGCCAAGTTTCATGTCTCTGGCTCATTCCCACCAAAGGGTTAATACACTGTAAATTATGCTAAATAGGCCACAACCATATGCACCAATTATTATGACACTTCAGATCTTGGATAATATATGCCCCCAGCACTTGTACAGCCAATATGGTGCAGTTATATCTACCAGCTATTGAGGTACACGTTTTTGGTATTAGTTTGTCCGTGAGGGGGGAGAAATACAGAAGTGATAATTTAATGAGAAGGCAAGGGTGTGGCCGCCTAGAAGGTGCTTGTGATTGGGAAATGCAAGTAGATTTAGGGGGAAAGCTTGTTGTTCCCCAGGAAATAGTTTGTACCAATCAGAGGCCTGACATAGTGTTGTGGTCAGTGAGTCAATGGATAGTTTATTTCATTGAGCTGACAGTTCCTTGGGAAGCCTCAGTGGAAGAAGCCTATGAAAGAAAAAAGCTTAGATATGCAGACTTAGGAGCAGAAGCTGAGCAGCGAGGATGGAAAACTAGGATTTGTCCAGTGGAAGTGGGGTGATTCATAGCAAGATCAGCTGTCTCGCTCCTGGGGGATCTCGGAGTGCTGGGACAGAGTTTGAGGAAGAGAGTGAAGGAAATGTCAGATGAAGCAGCTAGATGTAGTCAGTGGATTTGGATGAAGAGGAATAATGTCAATTGGGGGCCAGCAGGGGGAACTACTAGGCAGGGTACATAACTCCTTGAGATCAGGTGGAGAGATCCACCAGTCAGTCCTCTCAGGAGAAAATTTTGTTTGAGACCATGCTGCAAGGTGAGTGTGTTTGCTGATTCTGTGAGTTTATCTTTTCTATCTCATTTAACTTTAGCTTATATTGGAGTTATGATAAGTAGCGTGTGAAACAGAGTTTGGTGAATGTGCTAGGAAAGGAAGTATCGGCACAGTCACTACCTGGAGCTCGCATAAACGGAGCCTGGGTTTGTTGAAGGTGGCATTGCTGTTTGGGCTGAGAAAGCCATGTGTAATGTAAGGTAAAGGAGGTTGTTGGGTTGGTGTGGGGAGCAGTGAGACCTGGCATTAGGGAAGTATCTCTGGGACGCCAGAGATCACTGTCTAGCTTCCTGGAGGTGTCGTGGGACCAACTAGATGAAACACTGGTGAAAGGAGGTTCCCACCTGATGACCCAAAAGACGTGTTAGTTATCACTGCTCACTGGTTTGTATAGTTAAGCCTTGCCATAATAGCTTCACACAGGGCTTAGGAGGTTATTCACTGAGTGCTGATCCTTTATTTAGAGCACAATTTTCTTGTGTTTATTTGAACTACGTCAAATTGACACTGGAATTAGACATTGAGCAGTTTGAATTCTGGTCACCCAATGTCACAACCTATATTCAACCAAATATCAATATCTAACAACACTGGTTGCCACCTGTGTTGTTTATAACAGAATGGTGTATCTCAGTCCCACAATGCTGTATAAATATACATAATAAAATTGTGTTAATAAAGTTGTTTTGACATTTCTGTTTTTCACATTGGTAAATTAGCAAAAAATTCATCATGGTGGACTTTTGGACATAATCTCCCAAGAGGTGTTTTTGTAGAACACATTGAGCTGGATATGTGTCCCAAATTATAAGCCAGTCAGACTTACAGTGTGATGGGCATGGCCTCAAGTTTCACTTTTTTAACTGTTAACTGTTATCCCCACCAATAGGCCGACTGGGAAAAAATTTGATGTGAAGCGTTTGCACATTATTCCCAGTTATGCTGCCAGGTTTCATGTCTCCAACTTGTTCAAGCTCACAGTAAATTGAGCAGAAGCCCAATAAAGCTGCCCACTGAGCTACCTGGGTGCTCCAGGTCTCACTATCTGGTTATGACCACATCAGAGGAGCATGGCAAATTTAGGGAAAGACACCAAAAACAGTTAAACTGGTAACTGATTTATTTACAAAAACAAATTAAAAAGCATGAAGAGAGCCATGTTTCTATGTCAAGAACTCACGACCATGTATACTGGGATGTGAATAACCACATATTTGTGTGTTGCATGTAAACATAACTTGAAATTGATCAAAACCAGGACACTAATGAGATATCAAAGATATTCAATATTAAACCAGTCACTGTATTAAGTTTGCATTATGTTATTAGGTCAACTGTTTGTCAATTACAACCTAGAGGGAGGTCTTTAAGAACAGTTATTCCTTCATTACATAACAACAGAGCTAAAAAGTAATCAAATATCCTATACATGCAGGAGTTTCAAGGCAGCACATTACTTGAGTTAATGCACTGGTAGAGATTTTGCCTTTGATGTCAAAGCTTCATTTGTCACTTTGAGTTTAGCTACTGCTGCTGGAACGTTGTATTCATTACAGAGGCGCTGTTCTGTCTGCGAGCTACTGAGGTCTGGGCTGGTTTCTTTTGAAGAGGAAAACAGAACAGCAGGTGACCGGATAAACTGCAGCCAGGAAGGATGTTTAAAGAATAGTATTGATTTACATATAGGACAACGCTGAGTTTCAGCATAAGACCACAGTTGGTGTTCAGAGTTTATAAGATGTTTTTTTACTCACTAGGCTGTTATTTAGAGTACCTGTTATCAAGATACATCATCTGCTGTCTGATGGGGGTTAAAATACTGCACAAGGCCAGCTAAGTAATCAACCACCCGTTTCCTTGAGGTTCAGTCCAGCACCTCAACTTTTTGTCACAAAGCAGGTGCCACATGTAATACTTCATAAAAATGTCTGTGATAAGTCAATATCATGTTGATTTCATGAGTATACTAGAGCTGTGTAATTACTGTAGGCAACACCTGCTGCCTTTTCGGCCCATACACTGCAGTATGCAATGTGTGCCACTAGACTGAATTGTGTGGGTATTACCTCGTATTACCTCGTGACAAAAAAAGAGGGATTGTTTTGGCACAAATCAGGAAGATTGAGCTTCTCTTCCAGGTTAATTTGAGCTAAAGTTCTGAGTTCATGGCAATGGCAGGCGGTGAAATGAATCACACGTTGCTGGAAAAATCACCTCCAGGATGTACTTCTCAGTCAGGAGGGTGGAAGGGGAAATGTGCTGCCTCTATTTGAGTGAGTGGCAATAACAATTCCCCCTCTGTGAGTGAGATACCCTGCATTCATATGGTGATGGAATAATCAGAAAAATGAGTTCCCAACTGCAAAAATTCACCCCCTCAAGTCAGAATAACAGTTTTGGTACTCAAGTTGTCAAGTTAAGTCATGCATGTGGAAACATGGTGGACAAAAGTAAATGTTTGGTTGAAAATAAACAACCTGGGCCCTATTTTCCGATCTACTTTTGTCTAAATGAGTGATAGGGTGTTCAATATTTGGGTCCATGTCATTGGTTCGACAGCCCATTGGTTCGACATCCCATTAGTCCGACTGTCCGCGGTGCTGAGCGGCTCACGGCGGGCGTATGGTGCTCTGCGACCGGCTTGAGGCAGAGCAGGCTCACGGCTTAACGTTATGTGTTTGTCACTTTCTTTTTCATTTTAACCCACACCATGATCTTTTCCTGACCCTAAGCAAGTGGTTTTGTGCCTAAACCTAACCAGACCTTAACCACAGGGCATCATGATGATTTCGGAACAGACTTCGGAACAATGGGTTTAATATGGTTGGAACAATGGGATGTCGAACCAATGGACTGTCGAACCAATGGGCAGTTCCCCAATATTTGACATTTCTCCAGTATGAAGCTAGGGCTGACCTGCCTGCAGCTTGTGAGTGCATGCTATTTTAAATAATAGGACACTGGGAGAGTGTCAAACAACGTCAAAATATGTTGACTAAAAGTGCATTTTTTTTTCTCGGATTGTTAGTATAATTATCCGACAACATAACAGGAAGGAGAAATGAACGTCTGTCTTAACCTTTAGCTGGATTCGGACATGTTTGTTGTGGAAAGTCAAAACACTCAGTCAGAGAGTGAAAGTCTAGCTCTGAATTCTCAAGTCTCGTGAGATTTGAGTTGTTGCAGGAAGTTACCACTGGAGCGAGCTTACAAACGTGAGGAGTTACTCTGTTTGGAGTAGTCATGGCTAAATTTTTTCCCAATTTTGACCAACTGGATCTGGATGAGCCATTTGAATTTGATGACCGCCCGTATTTATTTGAACACCGAGTACACAGATGCAGAGCCGGACATCATTTTGTTTGAACATCGCGAGGGACACATATCAAGTGGGGGGGTCTGAGGAAATCTTGAGTCTCAAACACTTCATTTCCTGCATTCTGGTGCATTTTTTCTGCATCCATTTATGGTGGAAATGTATTTATTTTTGTAAAGGATAACAGAATTCAGGTGGCAGCTGACAAATCAAAATGAAAATACAATGCAGTAACACTGCACTGGGGAGGTTATTTTTCCATTAGAACCCCTTAATTTAATCTGTGATCCAGCAAAATTCTTTATGTCCTGATGGTTCAGAAATAAAATCTCATTTTTTAAACTTCAATCCACCCCCCAAGAATTTGTTAACAATAAAGTTTGTGTATACAAGAAAATCGCTGTGATTTCATTCAGTATTTGTGAATAATACTTAAAATCATCCATTAAATAATCATGACATATTCATAAAGAATCCCAGAGAAGAGACACCTACAGCGGCTGTAGCTTCACACTGCTCCTCTCCTTTTCTTCGCTTTTGGCACAAGGCATGTGCAGCACCAAACTACATTTCAGATTTTTTTAAATTAATTATCAAAACCACGGCATGGGAAATCTAAACATTATTTCAAGTTCAGTTTTGGTTTTTAAAGATCTGGAAGTAGGACAGCGATTCAGCGTCTGTCTCCGCCCACACTGGGAAGATGGTGAACTGGAGAGTTCAGAGAGACGGAGAGACAGTGTGATTTTACACCAGACTAACTCACAACAGTTACAAACAATACCAAGGCTTAGGGCAAATATTATTGTTACCTGGCTGTCCATAAAGGCAAGTCACAGGGAGACATGATGCTGCTCTGGAAGGTGCTCAATTTAAATGTGTTGACTGTGACAAGGGACATTGATGAGGGAGTGGCAGGAGCTTTTGTGGTCTGGAAGAATTAAAACTCTGATGTGGTTATCAGGCCTTACAACACGCTTTTAATGGAGAATCAATGCCATGGGCCAAATTTAAAAACTAAAATATTAAATTAGACAAAAAAAAAGAAATGTCAGAGGGCAAAAGGGCAAGTGTTCTAAACACCACCTGAGGTCTATCTGTGCACGTGCCTGTCGTCACATATCACCGCCTTGTCAGTGAACTTTCATGTCTGCATATTTTGCACTAGGTAACCTTCTGCAACTGCTGTTCCGGGATGCCACAACTAAAGCCTGGATGCCAACAGAAACACATAGTTAGGTTTAGGCAACAAAAGCATGTGATAAGGTTTAGAAAAAAATATAATGGTTTGGCTCTACATTAATATGGGTGGTAAACAGCGGGCTCCCCAGGTGAAAACCCGAAGTTTGTTGAACCCATACATCACGACAGGTGATGGTAGGACCATCCAAGGAGCTCCTGAATGCAGCATTAGTCTCAGTTTATTTGAATTAATTTGGGAGTTACATCACTAACTAAGAGTGAAAATACTGAAAAATAGTAATAAAACCTGGTTTATTAGAAGGTAGATTGGTGGCAACTTTGTCCAAAAAAATGAAAATAATTGACCCAAGAAGTTTATGAATTATGCCAATGACTTTTTCACCGCCTCTGAAACCTAACAAACAAGTTCTCTTTCTTCCAGCTGCAGGCCAACTCTCTTCATTCACAGGGAAGATGAATCTGATAGAGAACCGAGAGGAAGCAAGCTGCGTTGGGCTGAGCTGCGATTAAAATCCCTCTAAGCCAAGAAAATTGACCAGAACATTTTATTGTTACACATACGGTGAATTCAGAATGTCAGACCAATTCATTTGTCACAATGTGTCATGTTGCAGCCTGGTCCTAAAGTTGCAGGCAGTTCCTTTGACCTCATGGCTTGGTTTTTTTCTCTGATATGCATTGTCTGCTGGAGAACTTTTATTGACAGGCATGTGCCTATCCCATCATTTCCAATGAGTTGGATTTACCACAGGTGGACTCCAATCAAGGTGTAGAAACATCTTTAAGATGATCAAGAGAAATGGGAGGCACCTGAGCCAGATTTCAAATAGCACAGCAGATTCTGAACATTTACATCAATGTGACATTTCAGTAACTTCATGAATTAATTTTAAATCCTGTTTTAGTTTTGTCATTATAGGGTACTGAGTAGGGCTGGCCTTGACTAAGAATTTACCGAGTCGACCACTAGTCGTTATTTAAGGCCATTAGTCGACCAGTCACCTGCATATTTACGATATTAATTCAAATATTAAATTACATATTTTTAGCGGGGCAACACAATGGTTTGGGTTCAAAGTGTGAGAAGGAATAGTATCAGTAACATTGTTAACACTGTGCTTCATTACAGAGAAATACAAAATGGTACTAATGAACCTTCATTAATATAGGCCTATATTTTATCTACAAATGCACGTCACACACTGAGCGAGCCGCCTGTTAATGACGCTGTCGGCAAAGCAGTAATGATTGTGCTAAGTGGCTAATGGGCATGTAGCTACTTACATGTTTCAGATGATGTTTGTAGTCGATGAATGATAGGCAAATGTTTGCTTGCTCCTTCACCTTGTCAAAATGATCCCACACTTTCCTGCCCGACATGTTATTAACTAGCCTGTGTAATAACCACAGGTACCAGTCCTGGAAATTAACGTGACCCCTGTCTGACTGCTGGGCGTGGCCTCTTCCTTTGTCTTTCCTTCCAAATTAAATTCCCACATGGTCCAGTCATACAAGTTTTGATATATTTTGACAAGATGCAGCTAGATAGAATTTCACGTTGTTTTTTTAAAATTTCATTTTATTTTTTCTGCGACCATTGAAATCTTGTCGAATAACGTTTGGTTGACTATTAGTGGGCAGCCCTAGTACTGAGTGTAGATTGATGAGGGAGAAAATGAATTTTAACGATGTTGGCATAAGGCTGCATGATAACAAAATATGAGAAAAGTGAAGGGGGCTCAATACTTTCAGAACGCACTGTATGCGATGTGTTGTGCAGCACAGTGGTATAAGTACCATCATGGACTGAGATGGATTTGATATCTGTACTACTATCTAAATTCTAAATCCATCAAATCATGTGCCACAGACTGATGTTAAGGCTGAACAATGAATCACGCTTTTAAGCACATCATAGTTTTTAGCTCTGGGAGAGCGAGAACCCTGAGGTTCAGAGCTGTCAGGCTAACATTTACATTAGCTTAAGCAGCTACACAGACCAGCTGACAACAGCATCATTAGCTCTCATGAGTCAGCTGTTATTAATACACCATGTTTGAACGCTGCCATATTAAATTATTTATTTATGTGAGTTAAGTGTACTGCTAATGTTGTATCTTAATAAATAAAGAAATCTGGTCCATTTATAAGAGGTTGACTTTTCTCTGACAAAAAACAAACAGGCCTGTAGTTTCTCAACAATAAGCAATATAATTTGATTTCATGACAAAAAAAAAAGATCATTCTTGCCACAATATCTTATTTAATGCTATGTGGACCACAGATACAGGCCTGTTGGTTAAGCTATATGAAATAATCATAATCTGAAAAACTAAACTAAAAAGTCATTTTCCATGACCTTTGAAATGAATCTAGTGCTGAAAATGATTCAATATTTTTTATTTATTTAGGTTATTAATCCTATTTTTGCATATAGCATCAACACAGAGGCAGAGGGAGGGAAGGAGCGAGAGACAATTTGTCCTCGTTATATATGTCTTGTATATAAAATGTCTGTGTTGTCGCTACATTCAGAAAAAAACAAAACATATTTTGCCTGCATTCAGGTGCTGTCTCAATGTCACACAATAGACTACAACTACCAAGAAGAATGGGGATGTGCTATGATCCACCTCACACAAACTCGCAAACAAACCTGACACAATCAAGAAGCTCTGTTTCCCACACATGCAGCACAGCGCTGTACTGCATGTGTGCTGCAGTTTGTGCAGTTTATTCATTCATCTCACATACTGATTGAGTGTACATGTGCAACATAAAGGCCGATGTCACACTGTAGACTAATACTGACTAAGACAGATTAAAGAGAGTAGCAGCTCTGTGTGTCTCTTAGTGTTGCTGGAGAAGTTGTGAGTGAGTGAGTGGGGCAGAGCTGTGCTGAGAGTGTGAGAGAGGAGAGATGCGTACTGGCATGGCTTTATGGAAGAGTGTTTTATATGAACCATTAAATGACATTTCAACCATATGGTAGAGGCCTATATTTAAACAACTATGGGGTCTGTAAAAAAACAAAAAAACAAAAACAAAAAAACCCACATTTTTTGTTATTATTGCCCCAAGGAAATAAAATATGGAAAGACAAAAAACAAAACAAAAAAAAACATTGTTTTTGTGGACATTAAAGAGATAAAGTTATGCTTATAATAGCCTAACAGACACACCAACACAGAGGCACATCAGCTGTCATTTCACCTGCTGTGCTGCTGGAGGCAGATGGTGCAATCTTCAGACTGAATTCTAAATTTCTGTGGGAGAATATCTGAAGTTCCTATCAGCAGAGGATGTTTGTGCGCCAACTTTTGGAGTCAGTCTGATGCACTGAAGGTACCTGTATGTATTTTAATGGTTGTCTGTTTGAGTACCAGAGTACAGTTAAGGGTGTCTAATATATAGTGTATAATCCAACTGCCAGAAAGAAATATTGGCATTGTACATTTCTGCAAACTACAGATATGCTACATTTGTACATTATTATGTGGTTTAACCCCAAATTGCTCCTGATGGCTGTGTCATCAGTGTCTGAGTATGTTTAAGCTGAGTAGCAGGTGGCACCTTGTATGGTAACCTGGGCCACCAGTGTATGAATGTGTGAATGGGTAAATGTGATGTTAAAGTGGAAATGAAACGTGCATGTTTTGGCACTGGTAGTGCGAAAATATATTTAAAAAAACACCTTGCCTAAAATTTGATTTTAAAAAGTTGTTAAAACCACAGATATGACAAATTCATTTTCGTAACTTCTACCTAGCTATCTAGCTAGTGCGTCGCCAGTTGGCTGGTGAAGACAGTGAAATGTTTATGAACCGGGTTGAATGCCAAACTTTTTTGAAAATGGAAGAAGATGAACTGGAAAGGCCTGTTGAGTCTGTGACAAGTCCTTGCATATGCATACGAGCCAATAAGGTGTGGGAACCGAGCAGTGGTACGGGTGGAAAAGGAGCCGGTGATTTGGGGTCAAGGGCGTGTCGGCAACATTAGCTCCTTGGTGTCAGTGTGGTTTTTGTACGCCGATGCCCACTGTGCCAGACTGTCTGCTGTCAGGAGGCTGGTCTGGACCATCTTCTCCATGACCACTCCTGCATCACCATGGTGCGCACATTCAGCATCCTGTGCCAGGAGGTGGACGTGTTGGAGGTGTCAATGCTTTCACTGAGGGACGTCAGAGCTGAAACACTGGAGCCTCCTGTCAACAGCAGGTAAATCAAGCTAGCCGTAACCGCGGGCGAATGACTCAGTAACCGTATGCAGTAAAAAATGCATGCTCTATGGTGTTGGCCAGGAATATGATAACATACAAAGCTAACAATGTTTCCATGTGCTGTTTGTTTACATATAGTTGTTGTCTGACCAAACCGTCTTTGTTTATGTCGTTTCTCTGGTACTAATAGCTAGCTAACCCTTAGCGTTAGCTAGCTGACGCTAACAGCTATTAGCTATCAATGATGGTACCTAACGTTAGTTCGCCGGTTCACATAGCTGACTATGTTACATATTGCTACTGGTGAATGAGCCAGTTAGATGTGGAACATGTCTGAGAGGCCTGACATAACAATATAATGCCACATGAATGCTTTCTATATGTAGTTTGTTTACATTGTGTTGTGCAGCACGTTATGAAACCAACGTTTGGGAAACCGCTGTCAAAACACCGTGACACAGACCGTTTGATGTCAGATATTCAGACATTCAATCGGGTTCAAAAATTTGAGACTGCATGAATAGCAGACAGTTCTGGAGAGGAAATGTATGGATACATGTGGTTGTACTAAAACTATGAAAAAAAGGTAACTTCTGCACACTTACTCCAAGCCACAAATGTGTAATAATGACAACGTTGGATCTTCGTCACAATGTTCAAAAGTGGAAAACTTTATACATCATGCACACCAATAGGCTGATAAGCTCTATGATGGCAGGTGTGGTTATCCATCCAAACCGCCCAGGGTGATAAACATCCAAAAACAACTAACATAAAGTATAGAAAAAAGCAGTAATACAACAGCCATACTTCAAAATATCAAACATACATCTTATAAACATTATATCAGATTCATCATCCCGTATATCAGAATGTACATCACCTATGTTCAAATATTCAAATGTTCAAATATTGTGTACTAAATCTCACCAATACATACAGGCAGTTTACCCTCTGGGCTAGGGGCCATTTGGGGAAGATGAACCATATCTCAATTCCTGCCTGTGTGGTCAGCTCCATCAGGGCTTTTTTTCCCTCCCCGGTGTACTACTGATTTGAGTATGCCTACATGTATGATGATTTTTAAGTGTTTTGTTTGCCATTAAATATGATTTACTGTTTAAATTTAATCAAGTGGTTGATGTGCATTTATATGCTATTTAGTAGTTGTGTTGCTCTAATACACGTTTGAAAGTTTATCATCAAACAATTCTTTGACACTGAACTTGTTGGGATGCAGGGTGTGTGTTTTTCTCTGTTCCCCTCCCTGCTTGTTTTGGTTTGTTCCCTGTCTGTTACTGGCTGGGCGTGGCTGACCTACTTCTCTGCTGCTGCATCTCCTCCTCCACCACCTGAACTCTATCACCGCTGATTGCCACTCACCTCTGCTGCAGCTCCTCCTCCACCTCCTGAACTGTATCTCCGCTGATTGCCACTCACCTCTGCTGCAGCTCCTCCTCCACCTCCTGAACTGTATCTCCACTGATTGCCACTCACCTCTGCTGCAGCACAAATACCTGGGGCCTGTATCACGAAGCAGGATTAATGTCTTAGCGAGGTAACTTCAGGGTTAACCCTGGGTTTTCGGTCTCACGAAGCCGGTTCAGTTCTTATCGGGGTAGATCACCATGGTAACTTACTCTGAACGGCTATCCTGCTCCGGAGCAGGGTAAGTTCAAGGTTGAATCTGATCCTATAAAAAGCACCACCCACTGGCCAATCAGCTGTTCGGAAAAAAATGACTCCGCTGACAGAAATGCAGCCCAGTCATGACGGGAAGTTTAATTCATTTGATTGATTTTGATTTGAAAGTTTATTTTGAACATTTAAAAAGAAAAGAAAGCAACAACAACAGACAATGAAAAGATTGTTCAAAAAGGAGTGGAAAGAAGTCGAAATTTCATCCCACCCCTTCATAAGAAAGAAACTGATCACTTGTGGACACTTAATAGCGCCATTAATTAGTGCCAACATTTCTTTTGTTGGAGGAAATGCTCCCTGTTAAAGATAATGAGCCTAATTGACAGCTTTGCTGCTGGAAATGTGGAAAGTAGCCTATCATGTCTACACTTCATGGTGTTTGAGGGATTTTCCTTTTTGTTTTTCAAAGAGGGAGACTAGGTATATTTTTGCGCAGCTGTTAATTTCTAACACAGCTCAATATCAGGATGATTTTATTCAGACTATCAATTTGGTGTTGATATGATTTAATTGTGACGTCAGCTTTAAGCTTTATTGTAGCATATATAACGTTATGACAAAGAAGACCAATTTATCAGACGCAATGATATTAGACGATAATTGTAATACACACAATTCATCTGCGCAGCATTGATTTCATGGGATTCGAGTAGGGCTGAACGATATGGAGAAAATTTCATATCTCGATATTTATGCCAGATATCTCGATACCGATACGATACGATATGACTATGGGTTCAGTGAAAACTAAGCATTCTTTATAAAAAATTAAAAAAAAAAAAAAAACGAGTCCGAACCATTTTCTGGAAGCCCTCTTTAGTGACTGAATACATGGGAATCATGTGTAGCAATATGGTACGTTATAGCATTTGTAATGTCTTTGTGCCTGCTGGACGTCGATTGGTATGGCATTATGCTACTGAATGCATCGGCAATCCGACCTTGCTTGGGCTTGACACAGGAGGACCCAGATGTCCCTGCCGTGTCTTTTAATGCAAGGCACTGTTCATACAGTCCTCGGTAGCGTTGTCACGGTACCAAAATTGGGACCCACGGTACGATACCAGTGAAAGTATCACGGTTCTGAGTAGTATCAGGATACCACAGCCAAAATGAGGCAGATGTGCCTTTTGTCATTTATAAAAAGATAAATCACTTTTCTATAATACATCAATGATATTTCAATGGAATAAATTACTTATTGACTTATTCATACTTCAAAAACAGCATCAATAAGTGATTAACATAGGGGGGATCAAAATAAAATAAAAAAATAAAATAAAAATCAACCAGCCACCCTACTCCCCTGACAAGTAAAGAACAGTCCCTTCATAAGTAAAGAACAGTCCTTAAAGTGCGGTGAGGTTTGTGGAAATGTTAACGGCTCGTTTCTCCTCTGACACGTCACATACCTGTGTGCCGCTACAGCTCGGCTGTTCCGGTACTACTGGGCAGTCATGACACCAACTTATTCACCTGGAGCCGGGCTTCTCAGTCGCCGGTAGCCTCGCATCACCAGGTTCTTCACGTACGGCGAAACGCCGGTAAACCACGTTATCTTGCGGCGGCCATAGCGCTCCGCCGTATTCCCGTCTGTGACCCCCATTCAACCCACAACCGGTAAGTTTCGCCTTTTGTTTCTGCTGCTGGTTGAAATCTGTACTCACACAGCGTGCTGAATGATTTAATTCGCTCGAACAAAACTATTTTTAGTCACAAATGTGTTGTGTGTACTAGCAAGTTGCTAGCAGCAGCATGTCTCCCTCGCTCAGGGGGATGTTTGTGATTGGCTGGCTTTGTTGTTGATCCAAGGCAAGCAGGAAATGAGGTTTGTGATTGGCTGGCTGTAGCTGTACATATAGGGAAAGCGTAAAAAGGATGTTTGTGATTGGCTGAGCTGTACATGCAGGTCAAGCTGGGGAAACTCATGGGGAAATTATATCGTCAATATCGTTGCCTTTTGGGATATTAATATCTTGCATGTTCATATCTCGGTATAGATACGATAACGATATATCGTTCAGCCCTAGATTCAAGGGTGTGATCAGTGTCAGATGTACAGGTACAGGTACTGTAGCTACTTGAACCAGTGATGAGTAATTTAACCTACACATCATTTTATTTCCTACCTTGTTTTGTCTTGATTTTTCCCTCTCTTCTCCTCTATTTCTTCCTTCCTTACCCGTTTTTTTTTCTCTCTTCTCTATTATGTGATTTCATTGATGTTTTGACAGGGGAATTTCTTTGATAAGCTTTAAGTGGCTTCTAACCTCTCCGGCACTTTTCTTTTTTTAATCTTGTAAATGTTATACTGTCTGTTTTTAACATTATGTGCAAATAAACTAATCTAAACTAAAACTAAACATTATTCATCCTGTTATACGTTGCCACGCATGTTTCCTTCTCCTGCAGCTGCCACGGTGTTGGCCTTTTCTCTAATGTTGCTTTTCTCCTCCTCATATTTTAGTAGAATTAATCTCTGATCCTCACGAGAAATACTTTTTTTCCCCTCACATACGGCGCTCTGTGAGGACGCTCAGTGACGCTCAGTGATGCTGCGCTTCTCTCATGATTGTGATTGGTCCGCTGCGTGCGCATTCACGGTTCTTGATAAAGCAACCCTGGGTTGAGTTACCGAGTTGATATCCAGCGTCGTGATACCGATTATCCTGATTGCCATTGTTAGGGTTAGTCAACCCAGGATAGGTCTGGGTAACCCAGGAAAGGTTGATGATTCGTGATACAGGCCCCTGGTCTCATTCTCCACTCATCGCCAGTTCGTTGATTATCTGTCTGCAGTAACCAGCTCGGTCCTTTGTTGCTGTGTTTTTTGGACTTGCACTTTCAATCTTGGAACCAACCTGATTTTTTGCTAACCCGTGTCTCTGTTTCTTTGTCCTCAGTGCCCTGCCATATCCTCAGTTCTGTTTTCTGCCACGCTCTGCCAGCCACCTTTTCCTCCCTGGAAGTTTCCCCAGCCCCGAGTTTCTTCCCCTCTCCTCACCCATGGACTTGGACAATAAAAACTGTTTTTTTGAATCTGCATTGTGGATCCAGTTTCAGTTTCTTTAAGCTTAGGCTTAACAGAACTGAGCTCGGACTTGCATTATATTATAATTGTGGAAAATTCACACATCATTATATGATAACATATGTACATAAGTGATTTGAACTGTAAGCAGAGGATGGAGACTGGATTACAATGGACGCTGACTCTTCCTCGGGGGTGTAGGTACAGGGCTCACACTTTGTGATTGTCTCAACAGACACCCAGTGGTGCACACTGGTTATGTGATGCAGGACTGAGATCCACTTCTCCTTTAACCTTGTCACATTTCCCTCGCATGTTGTGACACGTAACCAAAGATGCTTTGTGATCATTCTGATCCACTCGAACAACTCCTCATTGTGGCACTGCAGCAGTCATTTTTTGACAGACTTCACAATGTGCCAGAGGTCATACTCATGCTGTATGCATTTATAGTTCTGACGCATTACTTTCTGTACAGACGGGTGGCAGTCGGTTGCCAAAACAGATATGGCCACATCATATTCTTACGTCTTGACTACTGATTTATTAAAGAATCATATACCTAAGCACTTTTTGTTGTATTGTTATTCTTTCAATAACCATGCATAGAAAACTATCCAATGTATCCTCTGTTTTGTTTCAGTGATGGTTGGGTGTAATTGATTTTGGTTCAATGTCCATAGCAGTTCTGGCTGTAGTGCTTGTTGAATCAATACAATTATTTGGTGTTTTATTATTGTAAGATTAATGTGTGTAAACACTGGGGATGTTTGCTTTGCTTCTGAGGGACATTAAACAAAATTAACAAAATTGTATGTTAATATCACATTTCTTGTAGGAGCCTGGGTACAGAATGTAGCAATCAGAATCATATTGTTTCCTCACTGACTTATTTTCTTTTCTACAGTTCTACTAGTTATTATTCTTTTGTGACTATCAAAAGTATCAATGTACAGTTATTTCTAATGTACACTCCATGGACAATCATGCACCTCACTACATTAGCAATATCCTCCTGATTTGCACTAATGTACAATGTGTTTTTACTAGGTGCTGTAGTAGGTAATAGTTACTAGTACTAGTTGTCTGTTGTGTGTTACTGCAGTTCAGGACCAATACAAAGTTCCAGTGCTATTGTGGTTATGTTGGTCATGAATAAACATTTGCAGTAGCGAGCAGGTAGCACTAACATCGGCCAATCAAAAATGCTAATTTTGTTGGTAAACACAACAAGTGAGGCCTCAAGCGGGTTGCTGGATGGACGGTCAACACTTTTGCTTGAAAAAGTAAATTATTGTGCCTTACGTTGTTTCGTGATGGCTACAACATATATATGTATATGTATGTTTATTTATTTTTTTTGCCACTAGACATGTGTGATGGCTTTTCGGCAGCCGAGCCACGTGAAGGACAAGCTAGCTAAAAAAGAACTTGTGCATGCATTGCAAGGGGAATAAACAAGATGATGGTGAGGAAGATAACGGGATTGGAGTTAATGTATGGAGATTTTATCATGTTTGGATTCCTGCTTTGGAAAACGTGGAGTCACGGTAGGAAGTATTTCTTTGGCAGTTTGCATCAGCTGTGATGACCGCTGACTGTATGGTGTGGGATAACATGAGTTTTAGGTGAATACTTTCAGGCCCGGACGTTTATATGGGTTGTGGTTCGTTTTTAATTTCGGACAGTAATTTTGGCTGCTATATTGAATAGCCAGGCTCCCATCAGATAAATCCTGTGCTGCAGAGATGCTGTGGAGATCTTTGGACTTGGGGATGTGTGGGGTGCAACAGGTGCTGGTGAGTACTGCTGTGTGGAATGATAGATGTGTTCAGTGTGAGAGAGACACTCAAACTTTATTGCTTTATTCTTTACCTGTCTTCGTCTCTCAATGTCTAACTTTGTCACTGTCTTTATCTGTCACTCTACCGTATCTCTCCAACTCCAAACAAACCAACCCTGTGACATCACAGGTTATAGTACTGCGAGATGGCGGCGCCCTTGTCACGAAAGATATAACGGGGCTTTTCTTGTCTTTTATAGGATTACGTTTGTCATGTTTGTTATATAATTGTTTATTAGAGTGGAAATCCATTTAGTAAATCACGTTAACTTAAATGACTGCTTCATTTCCACTTTAAAGCACTTTGAATGCTCAGTAGAGTAGGAATGGGCTTTATAAGTGCAGGTATATATTATGAAATGATAATTTGCAACTTTACATTTCAACAACGCTGTGGTTAATGTGTGACTAGGTTTTGGTACAAAAAACACATAGTTATGTTTGTTGTACAACAATCCTGGCTGGAAAAGCACCTGGTGAAAACACAGCTAATGATGCAGCAGTGACTCCCCAAAAAGTTGGTGGGCAAGTTACTCTGAGAATGTAATTCAAATAAACACAAGAAGTTTGTGCTCTAAACAACAAAAAAAAAAAGGATCAGCACTCAGTGAATAATCCTCCTAAGCCCTACGATAAGCTATTATGGCAAGGCTTAACTATACAGACCAGTGAGCAGTGATAACTAACATGTCTTTGGGGTCATCGGGTGGGAACCTCCTTTCACCGGTGTTTCGTCTAGTTGGTCCCACGACACCTCCAGGAGGCTAGACAGTGATCTCTGGCATCCCAGAGACACTCCCCTAATGCCAGGTCTCACTGCTCCCCACACTAACCGAACAACCTCCTTTACCTTACCTATACTACCACAGAGGAGGTAGACCCAGGGAAGGAAGCCTTGTTAGGCGATCACACTCCCCCGCCGGGTTAGGCTGTACAGTCTACCTCCCCAAGACGAGCCCTCACAACAATGACACCTCCAGGAGGCTAGACAGTGATCTCAGCCCAAACAGCACTGCCACCTTCAACCAAACCCAGGCTCCGTTTATGCGAGCTCCAGGCAGAAGCAATGCTGATACTACCTTTACTAGCACATTCACCATACTCTATTTCACACGCTACATAGCATAACTACAATGTAAGCTAAAGTTAAAGGAGATAAATGAACTCACAGGATCAGCAAACACACTCAATTTGCAGCATGGTCTCAAACAAAATGGATTCAAATAGGCCACTCCCACACTTAAATAACCTTCCTCTTCCTGGATTTCCTCCTTATTTACACATGGCTTTCTCAGCCCAAACAACACTGCCATCTTCAACCAAACCCAGGCTCCACACATGCGAGCTCCAGGCAGAAGCAATGCTGATACTAGCTTTCCTGTCACATTCACCATACTCTATTTCACACACTACATAGCATAACTACAATATAAGCTAAAGTTAAAGGAGCTAACTGGACTTACAGGATCAGCAAGCACACTCACCTTGCCGCATGGCCTCAAACAAAATGGATTCCAATAGGCCACTCCCACACTTAAATACTTCCTCTTCCTGGATTTCTCCTGACAGGAAGTGGATCTCTCCACCTGATCTCAAGGAGTTATGTGCCCTGCTTAGTAGTTCCCCCTGCTGGCCCCCAGCTGACATTATTTCTTCTGTAATAGATAAACTGGCTGCATTTAATTGCTTCATCTGACATTTCCCTCTTCTGTCCTCAAACTCTGTCCCCGCACTCCGAGTTCCCCCAGGAGTGAGACAGTTGATCTTGCTATGAATCCCCTACACCCCACTTCCACTGGATAAATCCTAGTCTTCCATCCTCGCTGCTCAGCTTCTGCTCCTAAGTCTGCATATCTAAGCTTTTTTCTTTCATAGGCTTCTTCCACTGAGTCTTCCCAAGGAACTGTCAGCTCAATGAAATAAACTATCTGTTGACTCACTGACCACAACACTAAGTCAGGCCTCTGCCTGGTACAGACTATTTCCTGAAGAAACAACAAGCTTTCCCCCTAAATCTACTTGCATTTCCCAATCACAAGCACCTTCTAGGCGGCCACACCCTTGCCTCCTCACTAACTTATCCCTTCTGTATTTCTCTCCCTCACGGACAAACTGAATTACTAAGCTCCTATCCTTAACACCTTCTGAATTCACCTGTCTTCGTTTCCCTTCGATGCCTGCAGCTAAACATGTCAACACCTGATTATGTCGCCATGTATATCGGCCTTGTGACAAGCTAACTTTACAGCCTGACAAAACATGCTTTAAAGTTGCGGTACGTGAACACAATGGGTCCTCATTTACCCACAGTTTTAGGTTCTGGGGGGTTGGTAAGACATTGTATGTAGCCCCTACCAGGAATCTAATACGATTCTCCTCCATACTCCACAGGTCCCTCCAACTAAGCTTCCTCTTCTCTACATTTTCCCAATTCAACCACTGTCCCTGTTTAGCCTGGGCCACTACCTTTGCACCCCTTACTATCTCTTCCTGTCTGCGTATCTGTTCTACAACCAGCTTTCTTTTATCTTTGAGGCCTGCTGTATTCCATACCGGTTTACCTGAGCCAAGCCCCAGGCCTCCCCGGCCAAACTGAACATTACCTACAATCTCTGCATGTCTAAGAGCTGTCTCTGCCTCCTGAACTGCCGATCTTGGGTTCCACTTCCTCCCCTTGGTTGGATTTGGAACCACACTCCTAACTACCACGTCCTTACTCCCAGATAACAAGAGCTCTGTCCTGACCTTGGTACATTTAAATTCCTCTGTTAAACTAGATACTGGCAGCTGAAGTATCCCTTTTCCATACAATGCAACACTACTTAGGCACCTAGGAGCGCCCAACCACTTCCTAATGTAGGAGCTAACCAACCTTTCAATTCTCTCCACAACAGATATTGGAATTTCATAAATTGACAGTGGCCACATTAACCTAGGATATAGCCCAAATTGCAAACACCACAACTTCAACTTTCCTGGAAGTTCTGATTTATCTATTCTATCCAATCCTTCAGCCACATCTTTTCTAAATTTCACCACCTGTTCCTTATCATTCAACTCTACATTGTACAACCTACCTAAGCCCTTTACTGACTTTTCCCTAATTGTTGGGATGTCCTCATCATCTATGACAAACTTCCTATCACTTAACTTCCCTCTACATATCGAAATGCTTCTAGATTTACTAGGCTTGATTTTCATGCTGGCCCACTTGAGGTTCTTATTTACCTTCTCTAGTAGCCTCTTTGTACATGGCATTGTTGTGGTCACCAGTGTCATGTCATCCATGTAAGCCCTAACTGGTGGAAGATGCAACCCATTCTGTCGTCTCTCCCCACCTACCACCCACTTAGAAGCCCTGATGATTACTTCCATTGCCATAGTAAATGCTAATGGAGAAATTGTACACCCTGCCATGATGCCTAGTTCTAGCCTCTGCCAACCTGTTGTGAAACCTGCTGTACTTAGACACAACCTAATATCCTGAAAATATGCTTTCACTAAGTTAACAACTACCTGTGGCACTCTGAAGTAGTCAAACGCACTCCAAATGAGGCTGTGCGGTACTGAACCAAACGCATTTGCAAGATCTAAAAATATTACATGTAGGTCCCTTTTGTTAATCTTCGCTGCCTGAATCTGGTGCCAGATCATGCTAGTATGCTCTAAACACCCTGAAAAACCTGGTATTCCTGCCTTCTGCACCATGGTATCTATTAAGCTATTCCTTTCTAAGTAGCTAGCTAGTCTCTGCGCTACTACACTAAAGAAAATCTTCCCCTCCACATTCAAGAGAGAAATCATCCGGAACTGGCTAAGGTCCACAGACTCCTTCTCCTTAGGAATGAGGACACCCCCTGCCCTACGCCGTGCTCTTGGTATAATTTGTTTTTCCCAAACTATTCTTAGCTGTTTCCACAAAAATTTAAGGGTATCAGGCGCACTTTTATAAACCCGGTAGGGGACTCCATTAGGCCCTGGGGCCGAAGAAGCCTTTGCACGCCTGACCACCTCCTGAACTTCCTTCCACCTAGGTGGCCTGACATCCATCTCATGCTCTATCCCTCCTAATGGAGGGATATCAGGTGGGAAACCTACAATCCTATTCTTCTCCAAATCTGAATATGTGTTTCTCAAATATTCTTCAACCTCTAACCTTTCTGCTTTAAGCTGCCCTCCCTTTTCCTGGCTGAGCAATCCTTTAACAAACTTAAAAGGGTCCCTGAAAAAACCTGTCCTAGCATATTCTTTCTTCCTCCTCTTTTTCCTGAGATGCTCTGCCCTTCTAAGAACTGCTAGCCTGCTTCTCAACTCCTCTTGCAACACCTTAATTCCCTCCCTTTCTTCTTCTGTAGCCTTTTTCCACTGCTTTCTTAACTGTCTCCTTTCCCTGACTAACTTCTCTATTTCTCTCTGCTGCCTAGACTTACCTGACTGTACCCTCTCACTCCTCTTTCTCTCATGCACCCCAAACCTCTCTACACCATATGAATACATTATATCTCCCATCTTTTCTAACCTTTCTATTGCATTTTCTCTAAGCCTACTCAAGATTACTGACAAATCTCTATTAACTATCTCCCATTCTTTACTGTCATTTGCTCTAGGCCATCTAACTCTAACCTTTTGCTCCATGGTTCTCTCTCTGGCTAGCATACTGGCCTCAGTGTCACCTACCCCCTCCTCCTCAGTGGCAGCGTTACTGATATCCTGCGAACTGTGGTTTTCTACCTGCCGCTGGACTTCATCCGACTGACTCGACTGACTTCTTAGGAAGTACTGATCAATGCGGCTACTCTGCCCTTTCTTTGCCACACACTTATTCTTTCCCTGATGAGTTCTGAGGCCTTTCACTGATGTTACTTTCTGCCAGCCGCAAGGACAAACCTGAAGCATCTTGTTCTCAACTGTGCTACTTTTACCCTCTACAGATGCGCTCACCTTGCCCTGAGTGCTGCTAATTCTAGCACTGGTGGATAGGTCCGTGCCCCTATCCTTCACTGAGTCACAGATCCAAGTCATAGTCGTGTCCGTTCCAATGTCTGTTACCGTGTAATCCACCTGTGAGTCATCTTCCACCCCTGCTCTCGCTGACTCTTGGGGTATTTTTCCTATGTTGGCTGTAGCTAATTTTGGTTGTAATAAGGCTGCTAGGCCTCACCACTGCTACCATGGGTTGCTAACCCATGCCAGCACTGTTGGGGTCTTTTCCCTCCTGTCAGCTGTCTTTCCAAGCGGTCACATGGTCTTTCCCTTGTTGTCAGCTGCCCTATTCACAGCAGTCACTAGCTGGGCTAGTTTTGAATTCAAATAAACACAAGAAGTTTGTGCTCTAAACAACAAAAAAAAAGGATCAGCACTCAGTGAATAACCTCCTAAGCCCTACGATAAGCTATTATGGCAAGGCTTAACTATACAGACCAGTGAGCAGTGATAACTAACATGTCTTTGGGGTCATCGGGTGGGAACCTCCTTTCACCGGTGTTTCGTCTAGTTGGTCCCACGACACCTCCAGGAGGCTAGACAGTGATCTCTGGCATCCCAGAGACACTCCCCTAATGCCAGGTCTCACTGCTCCCCACACTAACCGAACGACCTCCTTTACCTTACCTATACTACCACAGAGGAGGTAGACCCAGGGAAGGAAGCCTTGTTAGGCGATCACACTCCCCCGCCGGGTTAGGCTGTACAGTCTACCTCCCCAAGACGAGCCCTCACAACAATGACACCTCCAGGAGGCTAGACAGTGATCTCAGCCCAAACAGCACTGCCACCTTCAACCAAACCCAGGCTCCGTTTATGCGAGCTCCAGGCAGAAGCAATGCTGATACTACCTTTACTAGCACATTCACCATACTCTATTTCACACGCTACATAGCATAACTACAATGTAAGCTAAAGTTAAAGGAGATAAATGAACTCACAGGATCAGCAAACACACTCACTTTGCAGCATGGTCTCAAACAAAATGGATTCAAATAGGCCACTCCCACACTTAAATAACCTTCCTCTTCCTGGATTTCCTCCTTACTTACACATGGCTTTCTCAGCCCAAACAACACTGCCATCTTCAACCAAACCCAGGCTCCACACATGCGAGCTCCAGGCAGAAGCAATGCTGATACTAGCTTTCCTGTCACATTCACCATACTCTATTTCACACACTACATAGTATAACTACAACTAATAACTTACTTATTCCTAGTTACCTTCATTTGAAAGTAATACGTTACTTTACAATAATACTCTGTGTAGAGTAATTACTTACTTATTACACTACTTTTGCATTACTTTCACCAAAATGAGCTCAGAAGAACTAATGTTCATTTGAAATGGATGGGGGTCATGTTGTTCCACAGCAGCTGATCAAAGCACAGAAGCTCCAGTTTATTACAGTTCATTTCAAATCCAGTGCTGCAGGCCTGACCCATTCATGCATTCACCTACAGTGGTTACCACTTTGTATTAAAATGAAAAAAGAAGAAAGATAAATAACAATTAAATAGCCTAGACTGTTACAAATAAATGAATATCCTTGGACGCAGGGAGGGTCAGGCAGAGGATCAGTCTGAGTCTGATCAATTATGAGATAAAGCTAAATATTTGTGGGCCTCTGATATGAAACACAATAAACAAATATTGAGGTTAGCACAACGAACCAAATTACATATGAATCACTCACTATGACGAGCGCAAATTAATACACCAGAGCTGGATGACCCCACCTGCTGGTTCCCAGTGTGCCGGTCAGCTACAACAGCAGTGGAAAGAGAGTTGTTTATAAGAACAGGATGGTGTGCCAGTGTTGCTCTGCACATCCAACATATACAAACATTACTAAGGCAGGATGTGCTGATCATCAGGACAAGGAAAAAACAAACCGGAGGCCAGATCCTTGTCTGCGCTGCTTTCAGGCAGCCTTAGGACGCAAGAGCAGAACGAGACATGTTGTAGACGTTGCAGGTGTATTAATGGAAACACCGTGAACATGATAACGCACAGTGCACCATGACCCAGATGTTCCGATAATGGGACTCTTCTAAAATGTAGTCTGTGATGCCATGACAGGACACAACAACATTCGGAGATGTTAAATGAAAAAGAAAAACAAAAAACATTTTATTTTGGATGGTAATGTGTTGCGTGACATTATAAATGTAATAACATTACCCAAAATCCTGTTGGGTTGTTATTAGTTCATTACTGCTGAATCATGATATATTACTGTAAACCGTTACTCTGGTAACACGTTACCCCCAACACTGGTCTTGAACAGTGGTCTGCAGATTGGCAGGCATTTTGCACAGGTGTCACGCCATCCACCATCCCCTCCGCCTCCCAGTGACTAAGTCAGATCATGTGCAACATCACTTTAAAAACATTGATAAGGTATGTTTAAATGTAGAAATGTGACGCATCTGTAGTTTGCAGAAATGTACAATGCCAACATTTTCTTCTGGCATCTGGGACTGTGATGTAGTGTTCTTAATAGTTGGTGTATGGTTATTGTGTGTGTGTGTGTGTGTGTGTGTGTGTGTGTGTGTGTGTGTGTGTGGCCACGTTTTAGCCACTTCTTAATTTAGCCAATACTTTGGTTTATGATCAAATACTTGTTAAACAGACTACATTGTTGGCTCATATATATAAATGTTGTTTATATTGCTTGTGAATGTGCCATTAGTTGACCCATGCAAAGACACTGTGAGTCTACGGCAAGGAAAGAAATTTGTAAACCACAATGACAGCAACATTTTAACCTTTAAGAAAATAAATAAAAACATTATCTGAATGAATCAGTGGGTTTTGCAGCTCTAACTCACCCTGCTGCATAAACAACATGACCTAGTACAAGCCAAGCAGAGACCCCAGAACAGCAGGAGAGCACTCAGTGCAACAACAGCAAACAAGCTCCCAGGTACACAGGCCAAGGTAAGTGCACACACCGGCACCAGGCTAAACGAACAGCATGTTAAATATAAATGTACTGGAAATATCTGTGCTTACTGTCTAACTGCAGTGAGTTAACTTCACTACATGTTTGCCCACATCCTGCTGAAGAAATTAAAAACAAATCCTCTCTTGCTTTTAAGTTTTTTTAGTCTCTCTCTCATTCACACTCTCTCTTCCTCCCTCATTCACTCCTCCTGTGTCAGTATACACACAGTTAAGACATGTATAGCTGTAGCCACTTTCTGTGGCTTTAGGACATGCCCGCTACAAAACTTGCCCACTTCCAGCAAAAGACAAACCCGCCAACAGCGGCAGCTTTTTGAACCTTGTTAAAATGCAACGTGAATATGAGACCAAACATGGCAATAATCCACTTTATTCATTTACTTTATTCATTATACTAAACACGACGTATCATGTGAAACATGGAAGTAGCTACATGCCCATTTGCCACTTAGCACAATCATTATTGCATGCCGACAGCGTCATTAACAGGCGGCTCGCTCAGTGTGTGACGTGCACTTGTAGATAAAATATAGGCCTATATTAATGAAGGTTCATTAGTACGGTTTTGTATTTCTCTGTAATGTAGCACAGTGTTAATAATGTTACTTATACTATACCTTGAACTCAAACCATTGTGTTGCCCAGACCAAAAAATTTAATTTAATCATCAAATTAATATCAAACATGCGGGCGATTAATCGACTAATGGCCCTAAATGACAACTATTTCGTCCTGCTTAGCTGAGCTGTAACATTAGGTGGCTCAGTGGTGCTAGGTGAGCTAGCAGTAGATTCATGTTTCCTTCTGTGTGGTGATACGGTTGGCGGGTGTAGTTCGGTAGAATGAAAATAGTTCCTCTGTGAAACTGCTCACAACAAGGCTGTGGAGTAGGGATGGGAATCGAGAACCGGTTCCTGTTAAGAACCATTTCCAACTGGTTCAATTCATCGACATCATTAGCCTTTATGCTTAACGATTCCCTTATCGATTCTTTTTGTTACGCCGAATCTTTACGTCGATGACGCACGTCACTCTCATCAGTCAGCAGCACATTCAACAACAAAGAAGACGTAATGGCGGAGAGACAGAAGCAGTTGAAAGCTTGGCTTCACTTCACCAAAAAAGACTCATGACATTCACTCATCACAACAGCATGACGTGCAATTTATGCAGCACTGTAATTACATGCAAGAGTGGAAACACCACCAATGCTACAGTGATTTGTTTTCCACTACAGGGCTCTACGAGCATTTTAACGTTACTCGCATTTGCGACTAAAATAGTTTTGTGCGAGCAAAATAAATAATTCAGCAGGCTGTGCCGGTACAGATTTCAACGAAAGGCGAATCCTGTCGGTTGCAGGTTGAACAGGGGTCACAGACACAGACACAGACAGGAATACGTATTCCCGTCAAATACGGCAGCCATAGTGCTCCGTGGCGCAAGATAATGGCTTACTGGCGACCGAGAAGCCCAGCTCCAGGTCCAATAATTTCCTCTTTGTCAGTGTCATGACTGCCCAAAAGTACCTGAACAGCCAAGCCATGGCGGCACACAGGTATGTGGCGTGTCAGAGGGGAAACGAGCCGTTCACATTTCCACAAACCTCACCGCACTTCTTAACTTATCAGAGGAGGAGGGTGGCTGGTTGATTTTTATTTTATTTATTTTTTTATTTTATTTTGATCCCCCCCTATGTTAATCACTTATTGATGCTGTTTTTGAAGTAGGAATAAGTCAATAAGTAATTTATTCCATTGAAATATCATTGATGTATTATAGAAAAGTGATTTATCTTTTTATAAATGACAAAAGGCACATCTGCCTCATTTTTGCCGTGGTATTGTGATACTACTCAGAACTGTGATACTTTCACTGGTATCGTACCGTGGGTCCCAATTTTGGTACCGTGTCAACACTAACAGATTCTGTCACGTTATTTGATGTAGATGAAAACAAATGCTGTACAAATATTCTTTCATTTGTTCCATTTTAGATGATAGCAGTGGACCAATTTCATATTTTTGTTTACTTACTTACTTAGCACTTATCTCTTGTTTAGAATAAAAACTCAATATAATTTATGTTGTTGACACCAAAAACCTGTAAGGTCTACTTTTTCGACACAGAAAATTCACAGGAGGAATTGATAAGGGAATCGATAAAGAATCGGATCGATAAGCAGAATCGATAATGGCATTGATATTAATAAAATCCTATCAATTCCCATCCCTACTGTGGAGTATCTTGAGTATAGGTCATGCTTTCTAAAGAGACATTGCTGTTGAGTTTATCAAGCATAGTTTTTGGTGCTTAGAGCACCACAAATTGAGTACCATCTAGTTCCATTATATACTAGTGAAGACAGACATCTCTATGTCTGATATCTCCAACACTCAACACCTCACACAAAAACAATCTAGATTGATAAATAGTACAAGAGGTTAGAGGGGTTAACTTTCCCTTTAAGGTTTAAGAAATGCACCAGAAGAGCAGCTGGTGTGTGTGTGTTTACAGTGCAGCCAAACAACCGTATAGGTTTGGCTTCGGCTATAGCAATTACATGACCTGCCCACCATGCCTACATGATGAGCCCCCTTCCCCTCTTGGTCTGGAAGCAAACCTTGAAGGAAATCTTATAAACTATGTATATATGTGTGTGCTACCATAAAATGGTAACATTTGAGAACCTGCCTTTTGAGGTTTGAGGAACTTTAAATTGTTTTCAGATGTTGTGCATTGGGCTGTTTATAAGAGTAGAGTTTTACTCACAGCACTACTGTTGAATTTTAAGCCTGTTGGCTAAATGCAGGGGGGACTGAACTCTTAACCCAGCAGTGCACGCTCCTCCTATTAATCTACACAGGATCAGGCCCCCCTGCTTCTGCCCACTTGCTCTCTGACCTCCTCATCTTTCCCTTTTGCTTAAGTTCTCCCTCTCTCTCTCTCACACTCACACTCACACACACACAAACACACACACTCTCTCTCTCTCTCTCTCTCTCTCTCCCCCCAGTGTCACTCACTGTTGTCAGAACATGCAGAGTGTTTGGGGACAATCCATAGCAGCAGGACACCTACTGAACCATCATATACTGCATCTTTCATATACATAAACAGCACAGTATATTCACAAGCACACACATTCTTACAGTATTATGGGAGCAATTTGATCGTTTGCCTACTTGCCAGTGTACGTCACATATTATGTCCCGAGACTCAGCTGCCCCTACTTATTTATTGTTCTGCTTTTTACATCAAGTGGAAAAAATAACACAAAGTCTTAAGTGATTTCTATAGGCTAGGACCTCCTGTGTGGGAAAATATTTCTTCGCTGAGACAGAGTATTTGCTGGAGCCTGGCTCTCGAATGCCAATAGCCTCGATGAAAGCATCCGAAGATAACAATTGTTAGCCTTGGCACTGCTACAGTTAGTTACTGTCATGCAGGAATGATGAATAGGGAAGACAAAAAAGCAGACTAAAGACGAGACACAGAAGGACAAACAAAACACAAGACAAACGGATGAGCGTAGGAAAACAGGAGAGATTGAAGCCAGACACAGCAGACACTGCAGCAGATGAAAGTGATGATGGAGATTGAGATGATTACACAAAAGCCGAAGACAGACATGAGATACACTTTGCTGATGTCACCTTTCCTTTTGCATCATACCAAGTGTCTGTAAATATACACCGGGGTGACAAAGCACCTCACCTAATCATTTCCAATTCTCTCACAACCCAAATCACACTTGAGCTTCTGAGTGAATACCAAATATGCTCACTGTAAACAAAGTAAGGCAGATTGGCCTCATCATTTATATGACCTACAACCTGCAAGACACAACCATTTGTCTTAGGGAGCAGTGGGGACAGACTTGAGAAATGACCTTTTTTGTTTAGAGGGGGCTGCTGTGCTCTGAGTATAAAGATGTGTGTGCGTCTCTCCCTCTCTCTCTCTTTGGTTCTTTCACACACACTAGCTTATAACTCACAGCCTCTTTACAATAAAGAGAACCTTTAATGCTCCTTTCAGATTCATACTTGAACTTGAATCTAATGTTCAGAAGACACTTTGTTTTCCTCATACTGTCTGTGCTGGAACACCTGTATTCACCCTCTGTCTGAGAAAGCTCCATTTAAGCGCCTGTCTCTTTACGCCCCCAGGTCCAGGTCTTCAGCATCTCAGTGTCTCTGTGTCATTACTGAGGCTGAGGAATGACTGTAACAGAGAATAGCACCACTTTCTACATTCTACCAAGCATTTTTAAAATCACTAGTTCAAACACAACTAGACTTGTTCCAGTGGGAAAATGCTCCAGCAAAAATAAAGCAAAAATTAACAATATCTACAACCAAAATTACATTTCCTTGACATTAGCATGTAGCTACATGTAGAAGTGTACTTGCAGCCACGGAGTGACTGTTCATAGTGGCTCTTTTTCCTGTTGAAAATCACCAATAAAAGCTTCTATACACAACTGGACATGTTCCCGCAGGAATATAATCTGAAATCAGGGATATATTAACAGCATTGGCAACCAAGATTACATTTTGCTGAAGTTAGCATGTAGCTACATGTAGCAGTGTATTTGCAACTGGGGAATGACTGTGTATAGCCACTTCTTCTCCCATGGAAAATCACCAGTTAAATCTTCCAAGCACGACTGGACATGTTCCAGCAGGAATATAGGGTGAAATCAGCGAGAAATTAGCAACATCAGCAACAAATTCTCAATTCTCATTTCATAGCTAAACAGTACACTAAAATATGCTTCTAGAAATGCTGGGACGAGAAAAAGGCAATGTAGTTACAGAGTCTTGATATTAAATCAGCGATGCCTAGTTAGACAGTTCGACCGCAGTTCACAAGCAGTGATTGACAGCTGTGTTAGAGACTCCTATGCTTTGATTGGTTGTTTTCATTCTCATAGAGTATGGCCATTAGTAGTGCTACAAGGCAATAGAGTAGACATAAGTATTAAAGGAGCTTTATGTAAGAAATCTAAAGCAAATAGTCGTAAAATCCTCCTAATATGTCACAGAGACTAAGGAATAATGTTCATATAACATACTGATCTCACCGACAACAATAGTACAGCCAGAATATTCGCATTCGCATAAAAAAATGTTTACGGTCTGCAAATCATGTTTATGTTTTGAATTTGTGTTTTGGCCTGTTGCGCCACCCACTGCCGTCTACCAGTCACGCAATCAGTAGAGTCTCAGCATCAGTTACAGTTACGACTGAGCTACAATGGCTGACGGTGCGACTAAACCCAAACCCAGGGAATCGCCGTGTTGTTTACAAATACTTCAGATAGAAAACCAGCAGAGTTTAGCTATATATCACATTTTTCACGTCACTTTATCACCGTGTAGACTAATCTGATGTTTAAGTCTATAAACACAATGATTGAACAAATGTTACTATTTCTGTGTGCGCGTTTTGTAGGCTAATTAATAACATGGTTATCGTATATTAGCTGGCCTAACCGTTAGCTGTTAACGTTAGCTGTTAGCGGTGTCTGTAATAACCATAGACTGTATAAAAATAAGGTAATGACTCAATAAACAGTTTGTGAATAAAATATTTTTTCCAGCGGATATCTTAGTTACAACATGATTGAGCTAGCAAAGCAATTTTGTGTTGCTATGTGTGGTATTTATTCAGTTATGGGAAATCACGATGTCTAGAAAGCATCAGTGGCTGCAGCTGACAGGGACGGTTAGCAAAGCTAACATCAGGACGTCATCTGTTAAAAGCCTCCCGTTGTCGGATACAACATGAAACTACTCCAGTTAGCTCAATCATGTTGTAACTAAGGCATCCGCTAGAATTTTTTTTTTTTTTTCACGTTGACGAGGCGGCATTTTGGGTGGAGTTGTCGTTATGAACGCGGAGCTTGCTGTTTCTGTAGGTACACATTTCCTTGGGACACCTGCACATCTTGGCCACGCCCCCTCCATTGTGATTGGCCAAAGCACAGCATCATTCAAACTCAAAGCCCCGCTCCACTCCGGAGCCCTCCGCAACAGATACGCAGGACTTCTATTTTTGCCGGACGCCGGAGCACAACGCAGCAATTCAGCACAGAACAGCAACCTCAAATCTGTAAGGGAGGGGGGTTGGACACGACTCGCGGCAGTATTTTGAATTTGAGTGCAGTAACCGTTTTGGCCACATTCTTACATACAGCGCCTTTAAGGTTCATTCTCACTGTGGGACGGATTTGCGGAATATTTGCGCAGTGCTTTTCCACGTTCAAACCATACATACAGGCGCTGTAAGGACGCGGTGCGGAATTTGTTGTTTTGTTCCAATTCCGCGCAGTGTGAACGGGTGTGGGTGAACATGGACGAGAGTAGCAGCAGCAGCAAGCTAGCAAGCTAACGTTTAACAAGCATCAACATCAACTTTCTTTAGCACTTACCGCTCTCACCGTAGCCGCCAAGCTGGTCAGTGGACTGCCAGACGTTGTCCTTTAATTCATTGTTCATAAAATCATTGCATCTTTAATCAAAAAGGACAGGGTGCTATGAAACGAGGTTTATCAACCCTTCTCCCATACTGTCCTGCCCGACTGGATTTCGGACTCTCCCAGGTCTGCACGACTATAAACACCGGCAAATTCCGCGGGGGGGTAAAAGTCTGGGCGCAAACTTTTTTCACTGCACGAAAGTTCCGCCCCAGTGTGCAAACTTCCATAAGAACCCATGAAATCATCGTTTATATTTTTAATATTTTTAATAATCCATGCGGATATTTGCCCTTGGTGAGAATGGACTTTTAGGGGTGGGAATCATCAGAGGATCCATAATACGATATTATCATGATACTTAGGTCACGAAACAATACTATTGCAATTTTAAATATGTTGTGATATCCTGAGTATTGCAGTAAAATATATTGCAATTTATTTCCTTTTTCCAACTGTAAATTATGTGCTCAAAGGAAAACTTTGTCAACATCTATTTAATCTATTAAGATAAAGTTTTCAGTCTTTTCATCTCACTTCAGCCATTTTTGGCAGCATTAAAATGTATGAATGATTATATGATTCTAGTAGGCTACCTACAGTTCAATTTGTATTTGTAAAATGAATAGGTTATATAATAAAAAAAATCGATACTTGACACTGTGTGATGATAGGATATTGTCAAACAAAAATATTGCGATACTATAGTGTATCAATTTTTCCCACACCCCTAATTAATGTTTGGTTTTTTTTCTTAACAGATTATCTGTCTCCTAAACTTCTAAGTGAATATAGTAGCAGTTTCTGCAAATATGACAAAAGTTGTTTCTTATAAAAGTTACCAACTACAACTTTAAAACATCCAGATTTCAAAAACATAAATACCTGCTTTCAAAAAACACTTTCCTGAAGGGATTCTCAAAATCCTCGTAGACTTCTCTCACCAAAAACTGAAAAAAAAATCATATAGTTTGCTACACAATAAAAACATTTTTTGAACCCGTTTCTCAAATTGCAACAAATGCAACTGTTTTTTTTTTCTCTATGATAACATAAGTCCTTGCTTTATTTTTTTAAAAATAACAACAGGCTAATAACTTAATTTGTACAGCACATTTCTGAATAAAGGTACAGAATGTTCTGAGAAACCCATGACGCACAGTAACAAGATGGCACAGTAAAAACTGAAACCAGATAAATGCAATACAGTAATTAATAAAATATAATCAAGCACATATAAAATCATATTTACCGATCCAAGACATTTTAAAGAGGTTTGATTCTGCTTAACAGAAAATTGGATTTTTTTATTTATTTATTTATTTTAATTTTTTTTTTTTTAGGATTCCAGAAATACCTCTAGAACAGCGCTAACTGCTGTGAATGATCCTCTGGGGTTTTCAATAGTTTATCATCATCATGAGAGGCTGACCAACAGCCCCACGCATATTGTAAGGAAAAAAGAAAGAAACACGTTCCCACAATTGAGAAGCGGGTCTTTTTTGCTTGAAAAACGTCTTGATGGTTGATCCGTATCAATCATTAAATGCATTAATCACCAATCATTTCAGCTCTACATGCACAACACAGAAAATGCACCACCAGGATCTGAGCCAACAGGACAGACACACCTGTAGCACCCTTCATGCAGCTTTATGTTTGATTACTAGTAGCTGTGTATGCTGGCAACAAATAAATATATTTATTTTTCAGATATTAAGAACTGGTGGCCTGATAATTTCCCTATATGTCCAGCATAACGTTTGATTCATTTTGCAGAAATAAGCATCATATTGTTTCTGTTGGCGAGAGTCAACATTAATTTGTTAATTTCCTAGCAGAAATTGTTGGAATAACTGGCAATTGTGTGGCCAGATTATTTTTGATAAACTGAATTAAAGCATGAAGTATCTTAAAACAGATGATTTCCTGCGTATGCTATGCCATCGTTTCTTTTTGTAATTTCCAGAGAAAATGAAAAGATATCAGTGCGCACAAAGTGGAGTTTTGAGACACATTCGGGCGTAAAACCATGCGCTGTGGAACACATGTATGTACACTGTAAAGCAAGTAACAAGGAACACCTCATGTTCTAAATGTGGCTGGGGACAACAGAGAGATATTTATATCCCCCCTTAAATTTATCCCGGTGTGTAAAGCGTAACTGTGGATACATCTGCGCGCAAAACCAACATACAAACCAGCGACAAGACAGCTCTCCGACACCCACCTGAAGCACGGTCTTGATGGTGACGGGAGAGACGATAGCGGTGCATATCTTCTCGCCTTGACGCGACTCTTGGCCCATAACGAAGAGCATCGGCGCAGCGAGCGCGAAGGACGCGATCCACATGGCACTGATGAGCTTCTTGGTGCGGCTGCGAGACATGATGCTCTTGGCTTTGAACGGGTGGCAGATGGCCATGTAGCGCTCCACGCTCAGGCTGGCGATGTTGAGCGCTGTGGCGTAGGAGCAGCTGTCCCGGAGGAAGTAGTAACCCCTGCACACGGCGTCCCCGAACACCCATGGGTGGTGGAACCAGATGAAGTTGTAGAGCTCGATGGGCATGGAGAGGACGAGGATCAGCAGGTCGGAGACGGCGAGGCTGGCCAGGTGGTAGTGCACGGTGCTCTGGAGGTTCTGCAGGGTCTTTTTGGTCAGCAGGGTGTACAGGGTGATGGAGTTTCCCAAAGAGCCCACAGCGAACAGAGCAGCGTAGATGACAGTGACGACCACCCTGGAGTAAACGTCCGTGTTAACTTCCAAGTCTTCCTCCTCCGTCTTAGAAGCGGCGGTGGCGTTTTCAAATGGAAACAGTGAGTTATTCCCAAAAAGTCTCTGCGCCAGCGCACCAAAGCCGGCAAAGTTGTGCCCTGGGAGCGTAAAGTTTAAATTCATTACGCCTCTATATGTGAAAACATGGAAACACAAAGTATGGTTGTTAAAACTGAGTGGGCATTTGTTGATTTTCACTTCTAGGAGTAAAACGGATTCAGCCGCAGAAAGTCAGAGGAGAGCAGCTTTTATATTCGGCACGACAGGAGGCGTGCTCCCTATTGGATCTGCTGCGATGACGCACAGCCATTCACTGAGTGGAGTTCATGTTTCACCTTGGAAACCAAAAATAACGCGAAGGACCAACAAATCGAAAATCATTTAATTTCAAGTACACTCCTTGAGAGGCAGTTTTTGAATTTGGTTTTGTATGTAGCCATCCTTGACACCGATAACTCTGGCGTTGTCTCACTGTGTGTGTGCATCACTTGCTCCTTTCCTCCCTCCTCTCTCACTGAGACACAGAGAGGAGCGCAAAGAAATAATGTTTGGCAACAGCTGGAGACCCCTCACAGTACATCAGATTGTGTTGGAGGCTGCAGTTAAGATTGTGTCTTCAGTGCTAATGATGCAGTCTCAGTGTGGAGAAATATTATCAGTGAAAGGGCAGAGAGGAAATGTGCCTATAATGGTGACTTCCCAACAGCTGCCACTGCTGGGACCAATGTAGCAAAGCAAGTCCTCCCTTCTCTCTCTCTGACACGCCCGCGCGCGCACGCACGCACACACACACACACACACACACACATACACATAGCATCGCTTTACACAATGGTTAACACCCAGTGGAACATCAAAATACGTTAATGTTCTTTTACACGAGTCCTTTCAGTTTTTTAAGTGGGCACTTCTCTGCCTTGGAGCTCACTGTTAATGGTGTGTTGCGTGCACACATTAAAGGTCCAGTGTGTAGGATTTAAGGGGACGCATTAGCAGAAATGGTTACATTATAAGTATGTTTTCTTTTGTGTATATACACCTGGAAAAAAGGGTATCATTGTGAAATGAAAACATTACCCCAAGATTAAGCCTTTTAAATCTACATACAACAGAGAGCAGGTCCTCCTTTATTGATATCGCCATGCTGCACCTTCATGTTTCTACAGTAGCCTAGAACAGACAAACTAAGCTTTGGCTCTACATAGGGCATTTTGCGTTTTTGCCTTGGTCACCATAAGCAGCCCGCTGCAACAAGCAGTGTCAGAAAAAAAAGGTTTTTTAAATCATTAAACTTATTTATTCAGTGTTTTGACCAGTTTAAATCACCAGGTCCATTTGTTTTGAAGAAGAGACCTGTGCAGATAATCTTAAGCTTGACGCACCAAGCGAACAGTTGGCCGTTTGTGAGCATCCGTCGCGGTAGTCAGTGTGGTGTGTCCCGCAACGTTGCCCCTTGTCTATTTTTTCCCCTTTTTTTTGGCTTATTCAGCATCTTGAATCAGTATCTGTGATGACGGAGCCCATCTGTGAATGACATCACTCTGAGTGGCATTTCAATCAGGAGAGACAGAAAACTTAAGAAAAGATAATATTTAATACAGAATATGAGTGTACAGATTAACAGATGATTTGTGCTGATTAAGATTTAACAGAAGTCTTTGGCACTTGGACACCAGAGGGAGATATTTTGTGATTGAGGGACATCTGAGCAGCAGCAGGATAAATCCCCCCATGGAGTCCAGACACTGGTGCTGGTGGTGGCTGATGACTCAGAGGCTGCTGACTGCTGAGACTTATGAGACTGATGAATCCATGAAGACTATGGTGATGGGGAGGTGGAGGGCACCCGCGACTACAGCAAGGAAGAACTACAGCAGAGAAAGAACCATATTTAAAATGAGGAGCAGTTAGATGATAGGCTGACAGAGAAGGTGTGTTAATGTGCTATTGGTTGATTGTGAATCAACTCAAAAACAGCTCATGTCTCAGTTGACAGACCCACACAATGACACCTAGAGATAGAGAGTGAGCATGCGTGCAAGGAGTGAATGGCAGGGTGAGAAACGTAGACTGTAAAAAATAATGTAGAACTTTAAGCCTTAATAACATTTAAACTGGATCGTTATAACAAAAAATCCACCCCTGTGCAGTTGTCATGAATGATGAAATAAGCCATAGAGACCCAAACTGTTTTTTGCACCAGGCTGTAAACCTGTTTATTTTAGCTGTAAAGTTGGGCATTTTAACATGGGAGTCTATGGGGATTTGCTCTGTTTTGCAACTAGCGGTAGCACTTTACAATAAGGTACACAAAATTAGAGTAGTTACTGAGGAACGAATGAGGAACGAATGAGGAACTAACTATTAGTTAATGGTCAGTTCCTCAGTAACTCATGATCAAATTTCAGAGGAGTAGTTACTGAGGAACTAATGATGAACTATTGAGTAGTTACTGAGGAACTAAGGTACACAAAATTAGAGTAGTTACTGAGGAACTAATGAGGAACTAACTATTAGTTAATGGTCAGTTCCTCAGTAACTCATGATCAAATTTCAGAGGAGTAATTACTGAGGAACTAATGATGAGCCAACTATTAGTTAATGGTCAGTTCTTCATTAACTCATGATCAAATTTCATAGAGGGGTTAATCACGACTTAAAGGGCCACTGTGTAAAATGGATTGAAAACCGTTGGAAACAGTGACATCAGTGGTCAAATTCTAGATTGCAGGGCTCACTCGCTCACCCCTCCCGTTGGGTAAATGACGGTGGCCTCGTAGGGACAAAAAGCCTTGCGCACAACTTTTTCAGGAGTAGGTCTATCTAGCAACGAGGTGAATGTTTATTTAGAAATCTAAACCATGTTACGATATTGTAATGAATCCCTCACGAGCAGGAGACCAGAGGAGCGTTCGGGAAAAAGGCCCGTTTATTTGAGCACTCCAGAAACTCTGGTAACACTCCACTCCGTCCCAAACTCTGAATCTTCTAGCGTAACAGACACACTTCATAACTTTACACACATACTCGTTTACAATACTAAGTGGGGACCCCCCTCCCCTCTCTGCTCCGCCAATCTCCAGCCCGCACACTGACTGACAGCGTAGCCTGTAAACAGTGCTCAGCTGTTTATTTAGCCTAGCAATATCTCCGGACTATAGCAGCTGCAATGGACGACTTTGAACGCGATTTTGAAGAGTTTCTTGTAGCGGACACAGACCCAGAGCCATACCTGTTTGAGCCAGAGCACACAGATGAGGAACTCCATGTGTTTGATGCTGAGCGGGTGAGAAGAGAGGCTGAATGCACAGAATGGGATTCGGTGCTACTGCTGCCATCGTTGGGGAGATATATCATCAGGAGGAAAAGCGCCGCAGAGAGTGCATCACAAGGAGTGAAGTTGCGTCTTCTTTTCCTCGCAGATGACAGTTCAGGTTCATTCTCTCCTGTTTCGTGGTAAGTGTGGTCCATTAGCAAACTTTATAACTAAAAAAACTTTTCACTACTCTCTATCGATGAACTACTAACACTCTGCTGTTTCCTCCTCCTTCTTCCTTCCTTCCACTGTCTTTGTTGGTTCATTTATACACGCGAAACGCGTTCTCTGGCTGGCTGGATTGTCCACTCGGTCTGCCGTACATACATGGCGGCGCAAGATGGCGATCTCTCTAAAGCAAGGCCCTTGCTATATATATATATATATATATATAAAAGCATAATTATAAGGCTACGAAAACCAAACGAATTTTATTTTATAGCGATTATACACTTGTATAAACATATTAATGGGTAGAATATTCAGATTCAGATTGACAATAAACCATGCCAAATATTACACACTGGCCCTTTAATAATTAGCTAGTGAACTAGTTACTTCATCAGTGCAGAATCATTACTCAATAACCCGTCCATTAGTTAACCTTTTTATGTCCTAAAGTAAAGTGACACATAATGAGTAGTCTTTCATTACATTATCATCATCTTTACAATTAGTTCCTTAACAAAAATAATCAGACAGCAGGATTCTTGAGAAGACTTTTATTCATTATTTTCAGACCACATACACATTAATATGACCATCCATGTTATTCTGTACGATGATGCCTTAGAAATAAATATGATAGTGTGTCACATTTTAGGTAGGCTAAGCTTAAAGAATTTATCATGGGGGCTGCGTGTAAAGTACTGTATACTGATCACATCGTTGTTCACACTACAGTTGTTTGAGGTGCACAAAATTTAAAGTAGTTACTATGAAACAAATTTGGAATGAATGAGGAACTAACTATTAGTTAATGGTCAGTTCTTCAGTAACTCCTGATCAAATTTCAGTAGTTACTGAGGAACTAATGAGGAACTAACTATTACTTAATCATTACCTACCCTTTTTGTGTACCCTAAAGTAAAGTGAGACGGTAATGATAATGGTAATGATTACTGAATCATTACCTACTCATTAGTTACTCTTTTTGTGTACCCTAAAGTAAAGTGAGACATCAAAATGAGTAGGTAGTGATTCAGTACTCATTACCTACTCATTTTGATGTCTCACTTTACTTTAGGGTACACAAAAAAAGGTAGGTAATGATTAAGTAATAGTTAGTTCCTCATTCCCCTCTGGCTGGCTGTTCAGGTTTTATATCCTCTTCCCTGTAGCAAGCGAAGCTGCCTGTAGTGAAACCGGGGCTAACCGGTGCTTCCTCCTCAGGCTCTACTTCACTCAGCTGCCCGACAGATCCGCTGCTTCTTCCCACTTTAACCTCAATAACAAACCGGAGCTAGCTGGGAGCGGCTAGCGGAGCGTTAGCCGCAGCATGACCGGAGGGAAGCAGCCAGTTAGCCTCCGCTAGCTTCCCAGCTAACGTTAGCCCCGGCTCTCCGTTTGGATCCAACCGGAGCACCGAGCCCTGGTTTGTTATTCAGATTAAAGTGGGAAGAAGCAGCGGGTTTGTCGGGCAGCTGAGTGAAGTTGAGTGAAGTGGAGCCTGCGGAGGAAACACCGGGAGCGTCTGGATGTAATAGTCCGTGGAGGTGCAGCGGTGCTCGGCTGCACAGATAGGAAACCCCTCGGCTGACAGGATGTATCACTCTGTCACTCCGCACTACTTTGTTGATCTCATGCATTCAACGGACTTCCGGTTTCCCTTTTTGCGTTATTTCCTTTCACGCAGGCGCAGAACGTACATGCTACTTGGCCGTCGGATGTAGTCTTCTTTTTTTCCCCCACAACTTTATTTAAGACAGGAAGTTTACAGAATGCAGATCTTCAACATTACACATACGTCATATATCACATATGCCAGGGGGGATAAGAGTTTACAAGAAAATATTAAAAATATAAAATGTTTTCTATGTGTAAACTTACATTTGTGAATGTGAAATCTTGCCAAAAGTAAGATGAGATTAATAATAAATCTTTCAATGGGTTTTGCCGTATTTCTGTTAAAGTCAAAAAGTCCAAACAGCACATCCCTCCAAAACAGCTTAAATTATTTTTTAATACTGTTCGCAATAAAATTACAAATATCACTCCAGAGTCTTTTGACAATGGGGCAGTGCCAAAATAAATGAGTAACAGTTTCAAGCGTTGGGTGTAGTCTTTGTCATGTGTTCAAATGCAACTGACACAGGGTGACGTGAGGCGACGTAGACGATGCAACAGTTGGCTTTCGTTGCCGCTAGTTCTTTGATGTCGGTTTGGTGTGTCAGCACCTTGTACAGAATAACATGGATGATCATATTAATGTGTATGTGGTCTGAAAATAATTAATTAAACTCTTCGCAAGAATCCTGCTGTCTGTGATTTTATTTGTTAAGGAACTAATTGTAAAGATGATGATGAAGTAATGAAAGACTACTTATTATGTGTCACTTTACTTTAGGACATAAAAAGGTTAACTAATGGACGGGTTATTGAGTAATGATTCTGTACTGATGAAGTAACTAGTTCACTAATTATTAAGTTGTGATTAACACCTCTGTGAAATTTGATCATGAGTTAATGAAGAACTGACCATTAACCAATAGTTAGTTCCTCATTAGTTCCTCAGTAACTACTCCTCTGAAATTTGATCAGGGGTTACTGAAGAACTGACCATTAACTAATAGTTCCTCATTAACTACTCCTCTGAAATTTGATCAGGGCTTACTGAAGAACTGACCATTAACTAATAGTTAGTTCATCATTAGTTCCTCAGTAACTACTCCTCTGAAATTTGATCATGAGTTAATGAAGAACTGACCATTAACTAATAGTTAGTTCATCATTAGTTCCTCAGTAGCTACTCCTCTGAAATTTGATCAGGGGTTATTGAAGAACTGACCATTTACTAATAGTTAGTTCATCATTAGTTCCTTAGTAAGTACTCTAATTTTATGTACCTTAGTTCCTCAGTAACTACTCATTAGTTCATCATTCGTTCCTCAGTCGTTCCTCATTAGTTCCTCAAACTACTCTAATTTTATGTACCTTAGTTCCTCAGTAACTACTCATTAGTTCATCATTCGTTCCTCATTCGTTCCTGAGTAACTACTCTTATTTTGTGTAGCTTAGTTCCTCAGTAACTACTCGTTCGTTCCTCATTAGTTCCTCATTAATTCCTCATTCGTTCCTCATTAGTTCCCCAGTAACTACTCTAATTTTGTGTAGCTTAGTTCCTCAGTAACTACTCATTTGTTCCTCATTAGTTCCTCATTCGTTCCTCATTAGTTACTCATTAGTTCATCAATAACTACTCTAATTTTGTGTACCGTAGCTCCTCAGTAACTACTCATTAGTTCCTCATTAGTTCCTCAGTAACTACTTTAATTTTGTGTACCTTATTGTAAAGTGTTACCCCTTGCCGCTTGATGAGAAAGAAACCTACAGCCTGAGCATGAAAAATATTGTCTTCCTGACTGAATCTTCGATAGAGTTTCATTTCAATTCAGTTTACAAGAAGCAGAAGTGAGGAAAGTAAACAAAAGAGCCAGACTCAAGAGGGAGTGAGAATGAACCAAAGTTGTTCCATAAGGTTAGATTATTTTTTGTCAGCTATGGCAGAAACGTATCATGATCGTTTGTGTTACTTTTGACTAGTGCATGGTAAATATGCCCTGTTCTTTCAACATTGGATTGTGTTGTTAATGTGCTAACTGGCCAACTAGCGTCAAGAAGGTCCTCTGGTTTCCCTTTTTGAATGATGATTACAGACTAGCACCATCTGCTGATAAGGAGAGTTATTTCCTCTCACAGGCACAGAATGCAGTCGAGTGTGAAACGGCTGGGATGAGAATCAGCACCTCCAAGTCTGAGGCCATGGTCCTCAGCCGGAAAAGGGTGGATTGCCCACTCCAGGTCGGGGGGGGGGAGGGGGTCCTGTCTCAGGTGGAGGAGTTTAAGTATCTCGGGATCTTGTTCACGAGTGGGGGTGGGATGGAGCGGGAGATTGACAGGCGGATTGGGGCGGCGTCAGGAGTAATGCGGACGCTTAACCGGTCCGTTGTGGTGAAGAGGGAGCTTAGCCAGAAAGCAAAGCTCTCGATTTACCAGTCGATCTACGTTCCAACCTTCACCTATAGTCACAAGCTCTGGGTAGTGACCGAAAGAACGAGATCGCGAATACAAGCGGCCGAACTGTGTTTCCTCTGCAGAGTGGCTGGGCTCAGCCTTAGAGATAGGGTGAGAAGCTCGGACATCCGGGAGGGACTCGGAGTAGAGCCGCTGCTCCTCCACATCGAGAGGAGCCAGTTGAGGTGGTTCGGGCATCTGGTAAGGATGCCTCCTGGATGCCTCCCTTGGGAGGTGTTTCAGGCATGTCCAACCGGGAGGAGACCTCGGGGTCGCCCCAGGACACGCTGGAGGGACTACATCGCCCGGCTGGCCTGGGAACGCCTCGGGGTTCCCTCGGAGGAGCTGACAGAGGTGGCTGGGGAGAGGACTGTCTGGGCTTCTTTGCTGAGGCTGCTGCCCCCGCGACCCGGATCCGGATAAGCAGAGGACGACGAGACGAGACGAGACGAGACGAGGCACAGAATGCGCTGATTGGCCCTTAGCTGTAGTCTTTGCAGTGTTAGTGTACAACTTTTTGGCAGAGACACAGGCGACATGAGGCGATGCAACCGTCGCTTTCATTGCCACTAGTTCTTTGAAGTTGGTTTGGTGTGTCCGGGCCTTTAAGTTATGAGAGAAAAACGTGGGCACACGTTAGCAGGTGCTGGACCAGCAGCCTGTCGTCAACATGCCAAACAGCGTCTGAGAAACACAGATTTGTGATGTAAAATTTATCTAATCAATTTGTTTTACCAGTTTAAATTAAATTAAATTTCTTTTGGAGAGGAAGAGACCTCTGCAGATAATTTGGCTCCCAGAAAAAACTCCTGAATTTCTGGATCGGTTAAGTTATCAGAGAAACAATGTGAGCACAGATTTGCAGGTTTTAGGCTAGCAGCCCATCTCCAACATGCCAAACTTCATCAGAGAATCACCAATTTGTAACGTGAAACTTTTTTCAGTTTGTTTTTACTAGTTTGAATCACGGGTCCATTTGTTTTGAAGAACAGACCTCTGTGAATAATTCAGCCAGGGGCGTCGTTTCAGCAAAAGCTAAGGTATGGCAATATGACATGACGTCACATAGCTACTGATGATGGAGTTTCAAAAATATGAACTTATATAAAACTTCACTTTGGTCTCTGACCTGTCAGAAGTACATACTATGCTATTGAAAACTGTTTCAAAGGACATGAAGCTGTTTCTCACATTCGTAATACCTCATGTCTGCATGTAATGCACGTCTTGGTGAGAGCAGTGAAAACATCGGAGCTATTTCGGCGCATATTTCAGCACCACGGACAGCGAGCGGGCGTTTAATTATCATTAGTCATGTGTTTAACTTCACAGAAAGTAAAGAAAATAAATTAATTGCAAGCTCATTTCTAGAAGATAACCAAGGCGTCCGGTGTATGAAACACAGTAAAACAAAGGCCAATTTGGTACAATACTGTATAGGCAAATTTATTGGAGTGTCTCCAGAGACCGAAAATACAAGCTTAACATGCCGACATGAAGGAAAAAAAACCCACATACAATCAGACAGGCTTCAAGGCATCATTTAGACAGGCTGTCTACAGCAGCAGAGCAAAATGCTTTTACAACACACAGATAACTCACATAACTCATAGTGGAGCGAAGTGGCGAACAATTTGATTCATTAACACTCGTATTCACTGATGAGCATATTATTGACCTATTTAAGTGCAATACAATGAAAACAACCAGCCAGTGCACCTCGGACTATCTAACATATCACATCTGATCACTTGCAACAAATATGAAGGACACTCACACTCCCTCTCTCTCTCTCTCTCTCTCTCACTCACACTCACACACACACACACACACACACACACACACACACACTATTTACACTCACATCACATCCCAGAAATTATTATCCATAAATGACTTATCGTGCAGCATATGCATTTCATATAAGAGGATACTGTCTGGGCCTTAACTGGGCAAAGTCTGTCACCAGATCATCCAGGTTAAATGTCTTTACCAGTGTAGATTCCACAGCCAGAAGCATGAGATGGGTCAGTCTGTCATTACTCATTGTTGTTCTGAGATCGTTTTTGACATGTTTTAAAACAGAGAAGAATATCTCATTGGATGCTGTAGACACAGGCAATGTTGCAGCAATGCGGAACAGCTTGATAAGCTCCGAGAATGCGCTCGGCATGGAGTTGAGCTGGTTCAGAGTGGACAAGATGACATCCTCATCATCATCTTTCTCAGTCAAGGAGACCAGGGCCTTGGCTGCCTGACACTGGGCTTGTAGTACTGTGGTGTCAATGTGGATTTCATATGCACTGGCAAAAGACATCACAGAGTCCACTTCCAAAAACTTGGGGGATGACATGTCAAAGGCCTGGATAGCATCAAGCAGATTTTCATTCTAAGTGAATCTCCGAGTGAATTCCAGAGAGAATCTGTCAAGGATTTCAAACAAGGTTCTCTTGTGCTGGTCACCCTCTCGTTGTCCGATGCTGGACTCTGTCACAAACCCAATAAGATGTTTTGATACTTGTCGTGCTCTTGCTGGTCCCTTCAGGCAAGGGGTGTCGCTGCTGCACGGTCCGCATTTTTCTTGCAAATGCCTTGGCATCTGTCATTGTGGTATTCCACTCATCTTCTGACCGCATTGCATCCAACTGGGCCTTTGTACTTCGAATGAGCGCTGCAGCTTTTGGGATGACCAGGCCCTATGTCTGAAGCTGCTCTGAAAGTGTAAATGTTGTGCCCAGGATTTTCTCAAGTGTGTGGAGATGGAGGATGAAGGGGAATGATGAGATTTTCATTTTAAGACCAGCCGCCTCTATTGATCCTCCTTTGTGGGCCTCCGTTGTTGCCTCCAGCACCGTCTGTACTGCTTTGTAGCGCAACTTAATCTTCTGAATAGCTCTGTACCAATAGCTCCAGCGGGTGTCACAAGTGTACAAAGACTGTATGATCCTGAAGAACTCGGAAATCTGAGGGATATCACAGATTGTGTTGACCAACACCAGGTTAGCGTGACGGTGAGCGTGGTACTTGCTGCTTTATTTTTGCCTGTACACCGTTCACACCTCCCCGCATAACACTAGCGCCATCATAGCACTGTCCCACACATAGCTGGATGTCTATGCCTTGACTCTGAAGCGCCTCACAGATAGCATTAGCCAGTGCTTCTGCAGTAAGGTCTGTCATATGGTACGTACCGATTGCTCGCTCTTTAATAACCCCACTGTGAACATAGCGGACAAGGATAGCAAGCTGTTCTTTCTTTCATATGTCTTTTGTTTCATCTACCAAAATAGAAAAAAAAAAGTTGCCTCTTTTACCTCATTAATGATAGTCTTTTTTATTCTTTCCCCTAAAATACGAATCATGTCATTTTGTGTTTCTGGTGAAGAATAGTGTCCATATCTCCTGTCAGTTTTGGCTTTGTTGCTGTTGGTCGGCTACCAGTAGCTAGCGTTACCCCTGTAGCCTTGGTTGTGTTAGCCAGACCTCACACTCGACCTCACTCCCAGAGATCCTTGCGCCTGATTGACATCAGTCACGCAGAGACAGGAGTAAACAGTGCACTGTTTCACACACACGTCTTTTAATACATCCATGACACAAGTAAGATGACTACAGAACCTCTCTCTTTTTTTTCCTCCTGATTCCAAGGTATGGCAGCTGCCATACCTCGCCATACCTAAATGACGCCTATGAATTCAGCTCCCAGTTAAAACCTCCTGAACAATCAACACTGACCGAATTCCAACTGAGAGAAGTTTCAGTTGGTTGCAATTTGCAGTCCTCACTACTTGATTCCACCACATGCCCCTAAATTTTAAACACATACATGCTCTAAAGGTCCAATGTGTATGTGCTGCAATAAAATATCATCTTTCTGCTAAGGGATTCTGCTCGGTATCAACAACCTGCTGGTAATATTCTTCAGAGTGTGAGGAAATGCCTTTCTTTTTAAATATAGGAAATCTCTTCACGTTACCGCCCCGGGGGCCGAAGTCTCTTACAGAGGTCAATGTGTTTGGCTGACAGGCTGTCACAGAGGAATAAAACATATAACATTACTTATAATAACTGTCAGCTGGTCACAGTTTGGCCTGTTTCCAATTGCAGTTCAGGATAAGTGGATGTACAGACCATACTGTGTCTGTGCAGTATCTTCAATATGTTTACTGTGAGACAGGATGTCTTTTTTTCCTTATCTCATCCACTTCCCTGAGGGGTCAGTGGGGTGATGGGCGGTTAGGTTAGAAATGAGAAGACAAAAACCTGTTCACACACACTGGATTTATTTTCCGGTTCAAGTCAATTCAAGAGTTACATTTTGTCGAAACAGTGTTAAGCCTGTGCACAGTGTATTGGGTGTCCTTTCCTTTTTCACTGTCAAGTTCTGTTTAGTGTTTGAAGGTTTTATTTCGAATGGACATTAAAAGGAATGTTTTTTAATTAGGGTTGGATGAGGTACTTGAGGTATTTAGTCAATGTATTACAGATTGTATGTTGGCTGTCACGCACACAGTTTGGAGAAGAAGGCAGGAGTAGCTGTCACAGAAGCCAAACAAAATTCTGTCGTGGAGGGGGGCAGTCACAAGCAGTGTTGTGCTAGTTACTGAAAAATAGTAACTAGTTACCGTTACTAGTTACTTCATTAAAAAGTAACTCAGTTAGTAACTCAATTACTTACCAAAAAGTAATGCGTTACTGAGAAAAGTAACTTTTTAGCGCATTATGCATGCGCACTAGTGTCATCTATATTCTGAGTACGTCCTGGCTGTAGATGACTGAGTGGGGATGCTAGAGGGCGCCAGGAGCTTTTCTTTAATGCAGTGTAGTTTTTTTAGGCCACAAAGAAGACAACGTTGCTAAGAAGGATCATGTTTTGGGAAACATGATCCTTCTAACTGTATTGGCTCATAGCTACAGCGCCTAAGTGACAGAGGATTGAGTTTAACCAAGGGACAGTTAGAATTGAACGGTATAGGAAGCATGCAACCATCTTCTACAGTGGAGTCTCTCACTGTCAGGCAGCTAAATGTTTTACAACTACGGTACTTGGATACAAATGTGGAAAATGAGCTAAAAGCTTCCTCGGGATAACAATGGCTATCACGTCACTGGATATAACATTACTGGGACTAAAAATCTACAGAAGCGCTTCTGCTTAATGTAACGTTACAGCACTGTGGTGAGGCCAGCAGGTCGACAGTGACTTCAGAGATGGTGAGAGACGTGTTTCATTAAGACGCTCTGGTAAGAACTGTTCATATACCTCTATCTGACTTGACTATCTTTTATTGTTCAGGACTAAAATGTTTTAGTGAAAGGGATCTTCAGTTTGTGAAGGAATACTGCATGTTGCGCGCCGTTTTAAAACCTGGCCAAAAATAACGGAGTAAAGACAGGTGTCGTGCCAAGGTACTTACCCCCGATAGGAAGTGTTTGCCCTGGCCACGGGAGCGCACATGCATTCAGCGAAGGTGGAGCTACAGCACTGCGCTTGATTTCACTCATGTAAATGAAAACTACCAACAATTGCATTGTTTAATTCATCGTTTTAGTGTTGTAATTTATCAGTGAGGTTTTGCAAAGTAACACATGGCTCACCCATCAAAATAAATGCTTTTATTTTTCTCTACGTCTTAACGTCGTATTACACACTGCACTGAACTGAAAAACCAAGGCAATCATGAATCCTCCTCCTGTAATTTGACATATAATGCGCTGTAATTCAAGCTGTTGTAAGGAATTTGTTGAATTTAATAAACTTCGATACTCAAAATCAAGATCACTGTAACTGTTTGCTGGCCTCGATTAAGTCTACATTTATTTCACTCGAAATGTACTGTAATGGACAGATGAAGCCCGACCATCAAATGATTTATTTTGTGTGTACTTCAGATAATACTCTATAACCTCTGTGAATATGATCAAGTTTCCTCTCTTCTAGCCAATGTTACAGGGGGAAACACATTATTTCAGAATGCTTTTTCAACATGCTGTATCTGGAAACTTGATCCCTTCAATTAATTATGCAAATTAGGTGATGTCAGGGGTTAGGTCAAGATTAGGTTGCGAGTCAGTAACATAAGCCTACAGTTTTGTCAGCGTTTCACAGATACAAAAAGCTATTTGCTCAGCACCGCCAGACGATGGATCCAACCGATTATGAGAGGATAATCAAGTATAAAATGAAGAATGAATACCCTGCTAATTACTCTAAGAGTGAGGAATTTCTTCTTCGAAGAAAAGCATCCTTGTACGCCATTGAAGCTAAGATAAACAACGTCAGTTAATCAAAGCAAAAACACGAAATGACAAAATATTTCACAGCACTAAGGAGATCCTGATGGTTTATTGTTACTGGATAGCACAAAGAACACTAATTCGTTTCTGCCTTAGGGCTTTCTTTGACCCAATTACTCTGCAATATTTCCAATTTATGAATGTATGAAAAACATGCTTTTCTGACCTTTACCTGACAAAGAAGTCCTTGTCATAGACTGTCACTGTCCTACATTGTCATGCAACAGTTGTGCAATACAATACACATTACATTTGAGACAGTATATTATTTTGTAATAAACAGTGGTGACATAAGTTGTCAGATTCTTTACTTAAGTAAAAGTATCAATAACACACTGTAAAAGTACCCACTTCATTACAAATAAAAGTACTTAAGTAAAAGTACATAACAAGCCAGCTAATTTTTCTTAAAGTATTAAAGTAAAATTACTCATTTTTCAGAAATTTAGACTGACTGATATATTAAATACATTTAACAAAGTACTTTTTAAAAATGATAAGTTGTTGCATAAGCAGCATTTTATTGTTACAGATGCTTGAGGTGGACCTAGCTTGAACTGCAGTGTAACTTATTGGATCATGATTATGTTATTTTATGTAAAATCTTCAGAGTTCACCACCATGGCCAATATTTAAGCATATACCTGACCAAAACCCTGTGCACTGAAACCAATACCAGTACTAATGTAATTGTATAAAAGCATATCTATTAGTATCATGAGTTGCATCAGAAATTAGTTAACAGGTGTAAGAATTCTGATTTGATGTGGTTAAGTGATGCAGAGAGACTCAAATGGATTTTTGATCATTAAGTATTTGCACTTGATGAATATTTAAAGAAGGCCTGGGATAAACGAACAAGAACAACATATATGTGATTATATTTATTTAGATTTTTGGAGAAAGAACTATTTCTTTTTTTTGTGTGTAAATTGTGTAGCTTCCAATTAAGTGAAGTGAATGTGATATTGTATACTGATGTTTTTGGTGTTTTATAATCCCGTAAGGGATGGGTCTTTGGACATGACACAAACATAAAAAATAATTCTTCATTCATTCTAGTGGCAAAACACCGGTCTTCAAAGTTGAGGACAAAGTTTGGAGACAGAATGTAAGGAGCCAACAGAGGAAGGGGGGGAAGTTGGACGCCAACTTTTTGGGACCTTACAAAATTGTGGCAATCCAGGGGAAAAGTGCAGATCTTGAGGATGACAAAGGGGCAGTCTTCCCCAAAATTAACATTGATCATTTGAAGCTCCACATAGCCGACACACCCAGAGTGCCACACTGGGAGGATAAAAAGAAGGCTAAAGCTTCAGTGGTTGCTCCATCATCCCAATCATCTGCCGCAGTGCCCAAAACTGCCGCCACAACAGCTGCCACTCCATCAGCTGCAGCACTGCCCAAATCTGCCAACAGATCAGCTGCCGCACTGCCCAAACCTGCCGCCACATCAGCTGCCGCAGTGCCCAAACCTGCCGCCACATCAGCTGCCGCACTGCCCAAACCTGCCGCCACATCAGCTGTCGCAGTGCCCAAACCTGCCGCCACATCAGCTGCCACCCCATCAGCTGCCACCCCATCAGCTGCAGCACCGCCCAAACCTGCCGCCACATCAGCTGTCGCAGTGCCCAAACCTGCCGCCACATCAGCTGTCGCAGTGCCCAAACCTGCCGCCACATCAGCTGCCACCCCATCAGCTGCCACCCCATCAGCTGCAGCACCGCCCAAACCTGCCGCCACATCAGCACTGCCCAAACCTGCTGCCCAACAAGCTCAACCCATACCACCAGCATCACCATCAGCAACTTGATATGCACAAGCTGTTGCAGAGAAACGTAAGATTTCTTCATTTTAGACATTTTAATATCCAAGCACATTACTCTCATAATTACCTCTCAATCACAATTAATGATTGACATGACACTGTATATGTTGTGGACAATGGGGTTACAATAATGTATGTACTTAGTCATTAGATAGATTTTCCTCATTCATTTTAATTGCCACTAACTCCACTTCAGTTTACTAGATTCTTACAGTTTTTTTATATTGTTTTTGGAAGATGTACAGGATGCCTGGGCAGGAAAGGATGTGCATGTGCTCCTCTCGAAAATAGGGTCCTACAAAATATTTTACTGGGACATTAAGCAAGTTGGTCCCAACATGGAGTTGGAAAATGAGGTACAATTGTCTTATTTAAACATGATTTACAAATTAGGAAATTGCAAGTATAGGTTTGACTGTTTTGTAAGACTGCTATATATATATATGCAATGTCTTTTTCTGGGAAATAATATATTCTGTTTAAATTTTCTTCAGGCAATCAATGCATATCTGTCAATCATGGTACGTGAGTACAATAGCCAGAATGCAGGCAAAGCAGCATTCATAGACTCATATGCCATGACCACAATGTGGAACAGAAAGGCTCAAAGACTGAAGGTCCGTATTGGTATATTGAATTTGAATGTAATATAAGGAATATTTAATGCTTAAATTTTTTAAAATGAAAATATTAATTTTTTTGAGCGACCTGTTGCCTTGAACAACTTTTTATTAAGAATTACTTTTTTGAATTTTATTTCACATTTCAGTTCATGTTTTGTGGACATTCACATTCCCACAACCTTTTTTGTTATATTTTAGATGAAACCCCAGGAGTATGATATCATTGTGGGCATCATACATGAGCATCACCACTGGAAATTAGCGGTAAAAATGATTAATTATCATATAAGTCTGCAACTGTATTATATCAGTGAAGAAAAATTCAGTGCATATGTTTCATAATACACTTGAGTAAGTAAAGAAACATGTAATTTTATTTTTTAAAACTATAGATCATCTACCCAAACGAAATAAAGTCCCTGCTCCTGGATCCACTGGGGGAGTCAACGAAGGACATCCAGACATGTTTGGAAATAACAAGGTAAGGACAGTTGTTAAAATTATACATTAACATTTCAACGTGTAATTAAGTATGTTCACTGTCAATTCAAAATTGACATTAAGTTTTTGTTACATACAAAAACGTGTGTGTCCTGCTGGCATTGACACCGGAAAAAAAAGTTGACTTTTGTGTGACACAATTGCTATAATTATATTTTATTGTTATTGCTGTCTTTCTTCAGGGCATTCATGCAAGGGAAGGGATGCAATGTCTCAAGGTGGAGATGTGACACTGTGCCACATCCCAGACAAAGGGATGCTACCTCGTGTGGAGTCTTTGCCGTGAAAGTATTTTTGCTATACAGAGCAATGTCCTCACCATTACATTACTCTATTATATTCTATTATACTACTATTGTTCAGTTAAAATGTTATCCAAAACTATTTTTTTACACAACTAATGACAAAAACAAAGACATTATTCTCTGACAGCAGATTTGTCTCTGTAAGATGATAGTAGGCTCTTAGTGAGCCTACAAAGTGGTAGATTTGGAACCTCCTTAATGTACTGTAAATATCTTACTGTCTTTTTCAGTTCGCTGAAAAACTCTTGAAAAAGCTAACAGTAGCTTTTCCAGCTACACAAAAGGCAATAAACCAACACAGGCTGCAAATTGCTACCACTCTCCTCCTAGAGACTGGTAAGTAATTTGTCATCGGGGGATGTTTAGGCAACCCAAAGAATTGTCCTTACAAATGCTATAAAAACATACTCTGCAGTTATCACAATTATTCTACAGTTACCTAAATGGTATGCCAATGTGGATACATGATGAGAGAATAAGAAGGCATGCTCTTTTTTTCCCCTTTTTTTTCTTTATAGATGACCTCACAGACACGTGTCACTTCTGTGGGGAAGAGGAGCATGACACGGACCAGAATTGGGTAACAAAATCAATTATTGTTAACAACTGTAATTGATGGAATATGTGTTCTGTTATAAAAGTTATTGAGATTTCTCTTGAGGAATTATGTTGGATTCTTCTATTTTACCAAGATTTTAATATTTCAACTCCACATGAAATATGTTAAACAATGTAACATCAACAACACAAGAATGAAAATGTGCAGCTTCTTACCAAAGACATCTTATTTTAAACCCAAATTCGTTGTTTTCCAGATTCAGTGTGACATTTGCATGCGGTGGTTCCACCATCTGTGTGTTGGAGGGCCACCAACAGAAAAGGCTTTCTCTTGTCTTGCTTGCAGTGTATAAGTTGTATCTGTTATGTAAGTTCTACTTTTACATAAGCGTGTGTGCATATATACTATATATATATAGTAGTGTGTGTGTGTGTGTGTGTGTGTGTGTATTCCATATATGACTTTATCCCTGAAGGGAAATTCAATACTCAGGTAGCTCATCTACCATTAATAGAATAATTAAAAAGTCTGATGGCTGTGCGTACAAAAGATCGTCTATATCTCTCCGTCCTGCAGTGAAGAGAGAGGAGCCGTCCACCACCGTTTTTTCTTTGGTCCATCAAAGTGTTATGAAATGGATGATCTCTCCACCACATGCCCCAGTGAGTCCAACCTGGCTCCAACTACAGATCCAGCCTTTTTCAACAGTTTGTTCATTCTCCTTGCATCCTTGCATTTTATGATATGCATTTATGATAGAGTAGTAGTGTGTGTATATTGATAGATTAGTATATTGATAGATTAGTAGTGTGTGGATATTGATAGATTAGTAGTGTGTGTGTGTGTGTGTGTGTGTGTGTGTATATACAGTACAGGCCAAAAGTTTGGACACACCTTCTCATTCAATGCATTTTCTTTATTTTCATGACTATTTACATTGTAGATTCTCACTGAAGGCATCAAAACTATGAATGAACACATGTGGAGTTATGTACTTAACAAAAAAAGGTGAAATAACTGAAAACATGTTTTATATTCTAGTTTCTTCAAAATAGCCACCCTTTGCTCTGATTACTGCTTTGCACACTCTTGGCATTCTCTCCATGAGCTTCAAGAGGTAGTCACCTGAAATGGTTTCCACTTCACAGGTGTGCCTTATCAGGGTTAATTAGTGGAATTTCTTGCTTTATCAATGGGGTTGGGACCATCAGTTGTGTTGTGCAGAAGTCAGGTTAATACACAGCCGACAGCCGTATTGGACAACTGTTAAAATTCATATTATGGCAAGAACCAATCAGCTAACTAAAGAAAAACGAGTGGCCATCGTTACTTTAAGAAATGAAGGTCAGTCAGTCCGGAAAATTGCAGAAACTTTAAATGTGTCCCCAAGTGGAGTCGCAAAAACCATCAAGCGCTACAACGAAACTGGCACACATGAGGACCGACCCAGGAAAGGAAGACCAAGAGTCACCTCTGCTTCTGAGGATAAGTTCATCCGAGTCACCAGCCTCAGAAATCGCAAGTTAACAGCAGCTCAGATCAGAGACCAGATGAATGCCACACAGAGTTCTAGCAGCAGACCCATCTCTAGAACAACTTTTAAGAGGAGACTGCGCGAATCAGGCCTTCATGGTCAAATAGCTGCTAGGAAACCACTGCTAAGGAGAGGCAACAAGCAGAAGAGATTTGTTTGGGCCAAGAAACACAAGGAATGGACATTAGACCAGTGGAAATCTGTGCTTTGGTCTGATGAGTCCAAATTTGAGATCTTTGGTTCCAACTGCCGTGTCTTTATGAGACGCAGAAAAGGTGAACGGATGGATTCCACATGCCTGGTTCCCACTGTGAAGCATGGAGGAGGAGGTGTGATGGTGTGCTGGTGACACTGTTGGGGATTTATTCAAAATTGAAGGCACACTGAACCAGCATGGCTACCACAGCATCCTGCAGCGACATGCCATCCCATCCGGTTTGCGTTTAGTTGGACGATCATTTATTTTTCAACAGGACAATGACCCCAAACACACCTCCAGGCTGTATAAGGGCTATTTGACCAAGAAGGAGAGTGATGGAGTGCTGCGGCAGATGACCTGGCCTCCACAGGCACCAGACCTGAACCCAATCCAGATGGTTTGGGGTGAGCTGGACCGCAGAGTGAAGGCAAAGGGGCCAACAAGTGCTAAACACCTCTGGGAACTCCTTCAAGACTGTTGGAAAAGCATTTCAGGTGACTACCTCTTGAAGCTCATGGAGAGAATGCCAAGAGTGTGCAAAGCAGTAATCAGAGCAAAGGGTGGCTATTTTGAAGAAACTAGAATATAAAACATGTTTTCAGTTATTTCACCTTTTTTTGTTAAGTACATAACTCCACATGTGTTCATTCATAGTTTTGATGCCTTCAGTGAGAATCTACAATGTAAATAGTCATGAAAATAAAGAAAACGCATTGAATGAGAAGGTGTGTCCAAACTTTTGGCCTGTACTGTATATTGATGTATACTTTAAGATTTTCTACATGTATATATTGTTTAGTGTGTATATTGATTGGTAGTGTGTATTGATAGATTAGTATATTGATTAGTAGTGTGTGTATATTGATAGATTTGTAGTATGTGTATATTGATGTATAGTTTACAAATTCTAGTTATAGATTATAGAGTATTATCTGAAGTACACACAAAATAAATCATTTGATGATCAGGCTTCATCTGCCCATTATGTGTGGGGGGGATACAAACTCTGGCAGACTGGAAAAGCATTCTGAAATAATGTGTTTCCCCCTGTAACATTGGCTAGAAGAGAGGAAACTTGATCATATTCACAGAGGTTATAGAGTATTATCTGAAGTACACACAAAATAAATCATTTGATGGTCGGGCTTCATCTGTCCATTACAGTACATTTCGAGTGAAATAAATGTAGACTTAATCGAGGCCAGCAAACAGTTACAGTGATCTTGATTTTGAGTATCGAAGTTTATTAAATTCAACAAATTCCTTACAACAGCTTGAATTACAGCGCATTATATGTCAAATTACAGGAGGAGGATTCATGATTACCTTGGTTTTTCAGTTCAGTGCAGTGTGTAATACGACGTTAAGACGTAGAGAAAAATAAAAGCATTTATTTTGATGGGTGAGCCATGTGTTACTTTGCAAAACCTCACTGATAAATTACAACACTAAAACGATGAATTAAACAATGCAATTGTTGGTAGTTTTCATTTACATGAGTGAAATCAAGCGCAGTGCTGTAGCTCCACCTTCGCTGAATGCATGCGCTGCATGCGCGCTCCTGTGGCCAGGGAAAACACTTTCTATCAGGGGTGAGTACCTTGGCATGACACCGGGCTCCACTGGGCATGTCAGCGGCACGACACGTCTGCAGCGTGTCACGTCTGCAGCGCGAGTCCTGTAGCAGCTCGCCCCCCAGTTAATCAATTACAGCGGCTCCACCGGCAACGGGAGCGGCGCGACAACCTCCGTCTGTCGCGCGACAACTCTCTATTTTACGTGGCTCTTCTATTTTTGTTGCGCTACGCTCCCCTACGTGACCCTCCAGCAGATAAAAACTACATGAAATAGTGTGCTAAACGAGCACAATGTGTTTTTAAATGAATAAACCATTATCAGAGGTGATATGTGATGATTTCTTTTCATGCATTTACCCATGTTTATCCGTGATCCTACCGTTTAAACTATGTATTTTAATACAGTTGAAACTGTTGATTGTATTCTATGGAACCCTGCATAAAAAAAATAAAATAAAAAAGTCAATAGGCCTATGCAGGCAATGAAGCCAATCCGAGGGGTGGAAAAGTACTGATGCGAGGTGTGTAGATTAGTAGACTCATAGGACTTATTTAATCAGGCCAGAGGTGGAACTACTTATAATGATGCATGTGAATTGCTGCCTTAATTTTGGTTCCTTTTTGTAGCGCAGGTTTTTAACAGTTTTACAATGATGTAAGCATAATCTGGATTTTACAAAGGATTTTAAAATGAGTCACATCAATGGGCTTCACATGAACCCACACCTGGTTTGCCTCAACAACAAATTCAAATAGCTGCACATGCTACAAGTTTGAAAAGCAACAAAAGGACAGAGGTGGTGAAGAAATAACGCTGCTGGTTATGTTTGTTTGAAGAGTTTCCTGTTCTGTAACATTCATGTTGATGAAAGGTTCATTGATTTAGAGCCTAGATTTTTTTAACAGTTCCTACAATGACTGTAAGCGGTTGAAAATGGATGGATGGATGGATTAATGGATGGATGGATGTTGAATTGTCAGTTTCAGTGTCACCTCTGTATGTTCAAGTTGAGTTCCTCAACAATCCTGTTTTAGAGTTATGTAACATGTTAGGCGATTCATTGTTCTTCAAATAGGCTGGTTGTAATTTTCTTATTAAGACAAATATACAGCTTTACTACAGCTTTACTAGGAACAGGCCATCTCAAGTTCAACCCGTTCTCATTCCGAAGTCATCAAATAGTGCCGCTTGGTCAGTGAGTTCTATGTCAAAAAGGCATCCTTTCACAGCAGTATGATGCACCGCCGGGTAGTGTGAGTTTATAACTGACAGACAGACAACTGACACTGACAGACAGCGTCAGTCACTGGACAACAATGTAATTTAAGTAGCTGGTGGTGAGTCCTGATAAGGCAGGTGGGAGGGGTGGTGGATGGGTCCAACAAACTTTGGACTTTCACCTAGGAGCCCAGTGTTTGCCTCCTGTATGAATGTTGAGCCAAACCGTGATGTTTTTTTCTAAACCTAACCACGTGCTTAAGTTGCGCATGGAATCAAATGTACAGTAAGCAAGAGGTATTTTAATGACACTGTAGATTTATTTTGAAAAAGACTGTATGGATCTAACAAGCAGAAACTGTACTTTTCCTCTGAAAACGGAGGTGTACTTTGAAAAGACACAATGCATGTAACAGGCGTAAATTGACACCGTATCCCAGATCATCAACAACAGACGCACCCAGGACACCCAGCTCTTCATATGTAGACGTGAAAGTCTACTGACAAAGCGATGGTATGTGATGAGCTGGGAGTAAGTAACTCATAATACACATTTACTTTACTTTTTTAATTTGTGGTTCATGGAACATCATTACTCACTTCAAACTGAACAAAACTTGAGCACTGGTTACATATTAAATGTTTTTCCTTGTGCATCAGCTGCTAACTTGAGTGACTATTGTAGAATGCTCACATGAACATGAAAGTCATACAGTACAGTATTAAGTGCACACCTCTTCTCTGTGTGAGCTTCAAGAGCCAAAATGTAATTTTCTACACTTTTCAAACATACACAGGCTACATTTTGGCTGCGTTACATAAATCATTGCTTCAAATTGATATGTTGTTAAGAATGTGTATTTTCTAGCTGATGTGCTCTTATTTTGTCAGCATTTGTACCAGGATTAAAGTCACACAGCACCATAAAAAATAACCAGCACAAAAACTTTTATGAGCTCAGTAGGTGGCAAACAGCTCGGGCAGACCTGCAGTCCATGTGTAACTGGACTGTGTGACCAACAATGAAAATTCCTGGACTTGGATTTCACCTGACAGCAGCAGTGTAAGATAAATGGTTCTTCGGTCAAATGACTGAAGATCTGCTATCTAATCTGAATTCCTCATTTGCAGGCATTTCCTTTGCAGCTTAAAGCAAACATGCCCAGCCTGCGTAGATACTTAATGTGCACATCTGAAAGGAAATCCTAATGGGGAAGTAAATCAGCCAAACACCAAATTACTATCAGAGATTAAACAAAAGCAAAACTGTCCTGTTCTACTGTTTGTTCTGCATGAACTGGATTGGTTTCAGATTTCATTCTGTTTTGTTTTGCTTTGAGATTACATCATCATGGAGTAAAGTAAACAGGGCAATCCTAAATTTTCCACAACGCAATGTGATAATATTGGTCAGCAGACTTCCCCCAACCCCTAAATGACGCCATTCTTACAGTTTGTAATGCAGGCTTTGTGAGCTGTTATGCATCTCAGCTGTGGCCTGACTGCATCCGTAGGGATTTTTAGCCATAGGAGCATCTGTGGATGGCACTGTTAGTCTGTCAGTTGGTCAGTACTCCACCATACTGAAACATCTCAACAAATATTGGATGGATTGCCATGCCGTTTTATAAAGATATTTCTGTTTCTCAGGGGATAAATCCTAATGTCTTTGGAGATCCCTTCACTTTTCCTTTAGCCCCACCAATAGGCTGACATTTGGGGTTTTCAGTGAAATGTCTCAACAACTAGATAGCCATGAAACACAGTCTTGTCCCTCAGAGGATAAACTTGTAATTCTTCGATCTGTCCAGGTTTATGATAAAATACCAGCAGAACTGTAACTTAACTGTACTTTGTGCTTATTGTTAATAGAAGTTTAGCATCCTAACAAACTATTATGGTAAATGCCTGCTAAACATCAGCATGTTACCAACGCAATCTCACAGAAATACATGGCATAACCACAACCTCTTAACACCACATTAAGTGCGGGTGGCACAGTTGGGTTTAGGTACCAAAACTACCTGTTTGGGTTAAGAATAAGATTGCATTTTTGGTTAACACGTATGAGGTTAGTACATCATGCATTGTGACATAACTACATTAGGAATGTAAGTACGTAAGTACGTTAAGTTTATAGAAGTCAGTGTTTACTTTTAGTTTCACACTGGACGCGAACAGTGGTCCCCCAGGTCTCCCAGTTTGGTGCTTGTTTGGCCTATACACCAAACTCCTCCCTACATGGACTTTCTTGCTCTTTATGCTACCTGTGGGGCTGTAACATTAACCATTGTGTGACATAATTGAACCAGGGAATTTGTGTGTCCACCTTAACAAAGGATCCTAATTAACTTTCCATTGGTAGTGGGTCTGTTTCATTTCAGTGTGCCGGTGCACTGCTTAACACATAACAGCGAGGGCCAGGAAAGCTGTTTAAATGAAGAGTAATCTGTCAGCCTAGCGGCAGCAACCATATGTTTATCAGCTGACAAAACAAATAAAGTTGGGCTACAGAGCAAAAGCTGTGTCAGTCTTTCTAGTTGACAAATAATTGCCTGCATGGACAGTTCACAATATAATTTTATGCCAGCATGAATGACATTCATCAGTTCTCTGTCTTATCAATCTCCCTCATCTTGTTTGTGTTTCTATGAGCCAAGCGGTCACAGTGATATGCTGCTTTCATTCAGTGGCCAATCCAGCACATCTGCCGGTTCTGATAACTGTCAAATGGTGTGCAGGCTTTCTCAGCGTGTGCAGACCCACTGTAAATTTTACACAATACATGTCACTACTGTGAAATGTATATTGTTAACAGATCATGGTCATTGAATGTAATTCTTTAAGACCAGGCTGATGTCACTGTGAGCATGGTAGCATGTTGACATTAACTTTAAGCTCAAAACACTGCTGTGCCTAAGGACAGCTGCAAAGAGCCGCTAAAATGGCTATAGACAAGGGCTGCCCCTTAAAAGTCAGAAATTTAAATCATCTGTGTGCTGTGCGGTGTACTTCTGGCATAATTCTGAGTCAGGTAGCTCTACTGTAGACTCTTAATCTTGTCAATATAGGGATTTCTATATTTATCCAGTTTTGATAAATTTGAAAACATTAAAAAATGTACTAAAAATTGTTTTTTTTTTAAAAAAAACAATATTATGTATGTTCAGCACAAACAGGCAACCACCGACCTACACTGCTCTAGACCAGAGCTTCCCGAACTTTGGAGTCTTGAGGTCCCGTAAAAATTCAGCAAAGCAAAATGTTTAATCAAAATGACATAAAGACAGCCATATTTTTATTGAATGACAATATGAACTTAGTCCGTTGTAAACTAGTAAACAACAGTGTGATGCACCAGGCTAACCATAGGGGCCTGAGCAATGCTGCCGCATTGATGCTGTCAATGCTTTGATGTCTGACTGAACAGACGTCAGCTTCAGGCAGAGGTCAGATTCAACACTCATCGTGTTCCAGTACTTAGTCTTTAAAGCCACAAGCACTGATAATCCCTCTCCATAGAGATGACAGACAACATCAGAGGCATAATTGCCTTGTCTGGGAGCTCTGTGTACTCGGAAGCAACCAAAACTGATTCAAAAAGCCTTCCTGTAAAAAACAGTTTCAAAGAGCTCACAGGAGAGATTGACAAGGTTGTGCTACTCTGTGGAGGTGAGACCTGCAATCATACTGTCTGGGTGGTTGGAAAAGGGAACAAAGAAAATATATTTTAACTAGTCCATACCCATTGAGTGCACAGTTGCCCACGTACAGTTTCACATGGTGTGTGTTTGGGATACAGGTCATAGGAAATTGCAGATTAAATGGTCAACTGAACCCATTAAGAAGAGCAATGTATTCAGACAGAGTTTTTTATGAATTTGATAGTATGATTGCTTTATTGAAAGTACAGTAGTTCCATTGCCAATAGTGGGATAGTTAGTGGGCTAAAACTGTATATTAGTAGTTGAGGTTGCATGTTGAAAGGCAGATAGTTAAAGTGTTTATATGTTGTATTGACTTAAAAGTGGGGCGCACTGGTAGAATGACTGACTGACAGCATGACACACTGAGAGTTTCCGTGATTATGTACAGCATACCATACCATGACTTAGCCATACCAAAAATTTGAAAAAAAACCCCAACATTCAGCCACAGGGGGAGCCACAGTAATCGGTCGCATTTTAGCCCTTTTTAAGCATTTTTTCTGTTGTTATAGCGCCACCCAGTTGCCAGTTAGAGTTATATTTCTCCAGTCACCTTGAGGCGTCCTGTTCTACATATCTACCAAGTTTAGTAAAAACTGATATGGCGGTTAGGCCTAGATAAGAAATTAGCTCTGTAGCACCCCCATTTTGTTTGATGGGGTCAATAATGGAGGGGTCCCCTCAGATTATGTGTGGTCATATGCCTATAAAGTTGCGTGGTGATCGGTGAAACCCTTGAGATGTTATACACCTTTATGTGATGAGCCACGCCCTCCGCAATATTCATTGCCTTATAGAAGCTCAGTTTTAGTAAATTTTCCAACTTTTGCCAAGAGGGAACTTTAGATATTGGTCCCTAGATTATGTTCACCGAGTTTCATGCAGATCGGTCAAACTTCCTAGGAAGGGATCGATTGTTTTTCAAAAAATTCAAAATGGCGGAAAATCTATGTAACTGGAAGTTATGGGTTCTTGAGGCAGATTTCTTCCTCATGAGGAGAGACATCTCTGTGCAAAGTTTCATGTCTGCCCATTCAAAGTTTGCAATTTCAATCGGTTGCTATAGCGCCCCCCTTTGGCCAATTGATGTAATATTGCTTCATTCGCATCCTCCCATGACCCTCTACCACTGTGCCAAATTTCGCATGGATTGACCAAGTCAGTGAGAAGAAAAACGTGGAACAGACACACAGACACACCCACCCACACACACACTCACACACACACACCCCCCAGACAGACAGAGTTTTCGTCATTTTATAGTAGATATATTAGCTACATGGAAGAGTTTTTTAGAGCCCAGACTGCAGCCCAATTGCAGTACTTCTGAAGGCCACCAGGGGGCTGTGGCCCAAACTGGGAAGCACTGATCTAAACTATAGTAATACAGTTTATGATTGTGTACGCAATAAAATTTTAAATTACACACTGAAAGTGAAACCTCACATTCAGTGAATGAAACCTCAGCCCAGATCTGTAACAGGAAAAGCATATTGTCACAAAACAATAAACACACCTCTCTACAACAGAAACGAATGATGTGTCTTAAATTGCATACTTCTGTACTACACTTAATATCAATCAATCAATCAATCAATCAATTTTATTTATAAAGCCCAATATCACATAACAATTTGCCTCAGAGGTCTTTACAGCTTAAGGAAAAACTCCTCAAAAAAAACCTTTAACGGGGAAAAAATGGTAGAAACCTCAGGAAGAGCAACTGAGGATGAGGGACAGTCCACATTTCTCTTGTTTTGTCTTTTGTCTACACTTAATATTTTGAGTGCACACGTATGCTAAATGTGTTCACACTGCAAAGTATGGGAAAATGCAACACACTACTCAAAATGGTTCAAAAGTTGAGTGGGTAATGATGAGCATTTCTCACCCTCAATGGTCCTCATGTTTGTGCCATAGCAAACTTCTCAACTTCTGACATGGTGGCCGGGGACAACGAGGAGCCTGTAATACATGTTTTTTTCACTATGTACCAATACTCAAGGACATGATACCACTTCTTTGTATTTTAAAGGCACTTGTCTTTAATAGTACTTCACCATGAGCCACTGATCAACCATGGCTGTCAAACACTTAGGTGCATAAATGTAAACTCATCAATCAGGTTTAAGCACTATGAAAATGCAACAGCTGAGTGAACCGGCCTTCAACAAAAAACGAAAAGCAATGCTGCAGGGAGAGAAGGAAGAGGTGGTGTCCTTGAGGAGGACATAAACAAAAAAGATGAGGACCACATTTATCACACAAGGTTACAGCAATGTTAGCTGACCATGTTGTAAACTATTGGTTGACATTGGGAGAGGCTGGGTAGAGATTTCAGTACTTCACTACTGCAACATTATAATCAATACATTTATAAACTGATTTTACAGTGTGGAGAAAAATAATTATTTTCATCAGTTTGCAGTACTGGTCTAATGTTTTGTGTATCGTCAATATATTTGTGTACTTTAACAGTATCTCCAAAAAGGTCAAACCCAAACTATATCATTAAAAGAGTAGGAATGTACGAACCATGTATGTCCCATACAGTGACAAGAATGTTTTTTTAATTACTGTACAGTTTTGAATTAAGATTTTCTAATTTTGCAACAGATCTGAGGGGTTATGAGGGGTTGTGTGTGTGGCTATATGAAATGTGTGTAGTGTTTTGACAAAATGAGTCATGCTTTTAAAATTGTGTTTAAAAGCAGCATTTCTGACAAAAAGTCTATTCATGTTTAAAAATAGCTTCAGCTTTAAAGAAAAAAAAAAGTTATTTTATTGCTTTCACGTCTGCATGCCTTATCAACAGTCTGACAAACATCACTGGTGTGAGACTTTTATTTTGGCTTCTGATGAAAGCATCTTTTTCTTGCGAAAAAAAGATTATGCTGCCAAGGACATACCTTGTTATGTACTTTGATTGCTGTTCAGCTGCTTTTCTTTTTCTCAATTTTTGTTGAACAGAACAGGTAAGTCTACCACTCTGACATTCTCCCAGCTATTGCTGTATTGTGCTCAGAGGGATAGTTAAGTTCAACCTCTTTTTTCTCTAGCCCATGTGCTGAGAATTCATCAGCTTGCCCTCTATTTCTAAAGATTCTAGTGGTGAATAAGCAGCCTGTTCTCACTCCCAACTCGTCAAATACTGCTGCTTTGTGGTTAGCAAGCACTGCCTACATGGCCCTATCATCCCAGACGGGTTGGGCCGGCCCGACAAACCCGACCGGACCAACGGGTTCGGGCCGAAAAAATATGCAAATGACACGGGCCGGGTTGGGCCTCGGGCTTCCTTTTTTTTTTCGGGCAGACAATTAGGTTAATGCTCGTGTGTGTCAGCTGCGTCGGGTCTGGAGTGACGCCGAGATCGAAAAGTGGCTGAAGGTATGTCGATTGCTGCTCAGCGGCATATACCGATCCCCAGACTGGCATACAGATTCTCGGAGTGGTATGCTGCTATTATGCCGCTGTTATTCCACCGACACACGACGGTATGTGCCGCTTGAGATTGTTATGGCACTGAGAGAATGTTGGATGGGTACTGCCCCCTGATGAATATGCAAATGTAATGCCACTGGGCTGGTTTGACGACAAGTACTGCCGTAAATGTATACATTTTTTTTGTCTTTATTGACAATGCTAACTTAACACTTTACCGCAAGTAAAGGAACATATGTATGTTATGTTGTTGGGATGTACGCATATAGACAGTAATTACACGTGGGACTCTTACAATATGATAGTAAAGTAATATGTCTAAATGTCTGCCTATAAACTACTTAAAGCTAATGAAAGCGCTAGCCTTAGCTAACATGGCTAATGTTAGCCCAGCCACCGTAGCCAGTCTGACTAATCGATAGCAGAAACTTTGAGCCAGCCAACAAAACAAAACTTAGTGACAGGTTTTCATTATTAGGAGAACACAACAATACATTACTTCATATAAAATTTCCAGTCCGAATTATTGTGTCAAACAACTGTTATATTAATATATTGGGGTATTATTTTATGATCCATCTTCGGATAGTCTGAAATGACAATCCACATATAAAACACTCACCAAAACTCACCTTTTTAAAATTGCTTTTAACGTATAATTTGTCTCTTTCTTTATATTTTCAGTGTGTTTTTATATTTCTGTTTTTAAGTTGTAAATTGTCTTTGTGTACCTGAAAAGCGCTATATAAAAATAAATGTATTATTTATTGATTACACCACATATAGTTTTACTATAAATTCCAATATTTGCTTGAGAGTGAAGATACAGTTACATAGACATAGGCAGTATTTCCTTTACTCATATATGAAATGTGTTTCTATGAGTATTTTAGGCTAACTGGTACTTGACAGGGGTGAAATACATAACAAACATTATAGGGTGAAGTCATTTTATATTTTCAAAATATTCTCTCCATGACTCAAAACAGATAACCATAGTTTAAAAAAAAATGATGAGAACGAGGCACCATCAGGCAGGAAAGAGGTGTTCCTGGATGGGCAATGATGGTCCAGCAGAGAGACCTGGTGAAAAGAAGAGGAGGAAGAGGAGAGAAATGAGAGACTGAGAAGGGCAGTGTTGCTTTCTTCTTGGCATAACACAAATGAACCATAAGAACTACACTAGGGTTAAGAGATTCATTAAGCCTGACAATGAACCACTGAAAGGATAATGATAACAGATGTGAGGCATATTAAAAACAGTGCCTTCAAACTGCAAAAATATAGTGTAGAAATGGTTGTTTTGGTGTTAGAGGGTTATTGGCACTGTGACTGATCTAACTATTCATCACAGTCTTGGCCTGTGAGAAGTTTCGGGCCAATGAAAACCCTGACATGCGGACAAACAAAAAATTTTGCTGCAAGCACAGGTTTGGAGAAGTGACCATGACCACTGGGCTGAACAGCGCACAAGTAATTTAGACTTAAGATTTTGAGAAACACAAACCCTGCTATTAATAATGCATGAAACATCAACATCTAAAAAGGTAACTCATACTGAGTAGCGTTTGAGAAGAATGCATACTACTTCTACTGAAGTATGATTTTAATACCAGTAGTTTTACTTGTAATTGAGTAATATTTTAGTAATGGGACTGTACTCATACTTTAATACAGATTATCAGTATTTCTACCACTGGGTTTCTCGTACAGAACACATAGCACTTACCAGAGGGGAGGAGTTTGAACAGGTTGTTTCCAGTTGTGCACAAATGCTTCCTACCTGTTTTAATCATCTGGTTCCTCTGTTGGAGTGCAGATTTGGCTGCAGTAACCTGGGTGAGGTGGCTCACTGTAGAATCCTTGTGTCTCTCCTCTCTTCCCTTGTCCAATATATCCTTGAACAAGAAGAGAGATATGAATATTTTAGGTTTACATTACAACACAAATGTTTACTGATATGAAATTTATCTCAACGAGAATTAATGTACCAAAGGCCATAAAACTGCAACTGAGTGCACTGTTATGAATCAGAAAACTGGCTTTTATACCTCCACGGAAGGATTTGTAGAGTGACCCACAGGCATTACAACATTCTATTATGTACATCTGTTTCAGCTCCTCCTGAAAAGCACTGGAGAACTTTTCAAGATTCACAACACCTTTTGGAAAGAAAAACAACACATTAATACATAATTAAAACACACACAAATACAGTGACTCATTGAACATCCCCAGAAGTTCAGTTACATTCATCATTAAGAAATGGAAGGAATCTGATCTGCCTAGAGCAGCCTGCTCTCACAAAGTGAGTGGCCGTGCAAGAAGGAGACCAGTGAGGGAGGCCACCAAGACACCTATGACTACTCTGAAGGAGTTAAAAGCGTCAGCAGCTGAGATGGGAGAGACTCTGCAAACAACTGTTGCCCGGAATACTTTTTATAGGCACTGCATATACATTTGCTTATGTTATGGTTACTTACTGTTTAGCCATCGATAATGTGCTCTCTTCCGGAACCTTTCCGTTGACATGTCTTTAAATCTCTTGCATACAAGTGCAATCTTTTCAATTGCCTTGTCTCCTTCCATGAGGACGGTTTCGACAAATACTTCCTCAAGAAGTTCATCACAGAGCTGTGCAGACAAATTCAAATAATAAAAAAACATTACTGCACCAAAACATTACTTGATTATTTCTCCGAATTATAACAATGATGTACTTTGTACCTTTTAGCATGTATGTGGATGTGTTGGGTTGCACACAATGTGAGTGAATGACCATGATCTCTTATGACTGGTATTTACTATGCATGTAAAAATTGTAGTTATCATTGAATAATAAAGTACGTCCTCAATCTGTGTTGTTGGAGGTGCTTCAGTTGTCTGCACACATCTTTGGTCTGGGGCAGTTCCACTTTCTGACCTGCCAAGTCATGGAAATGGCATTAAGTTTATATTAGGGATGCACTGAATATTCGGTAACCGAATATATTCGGCCGAATATTGCAAAAAAACACACATTCGGTATTCGGTGGAATAAGTTAAAAGCAAGGCCGAATAATAGCGGCGTGTTTTGATAACGCAATCAAACAGCGTGCCGTGACGGGCAGAATAAAATGTCGGCAGTGTGGCGATCCATCCGTCACCACACTCGCATTTGCGACTGAAAATAGTTTTGAGCGAGCAAAATAGGCTTAAATCATTCAGCACGCTGTGCGAGCAGCCTACAGATTTCAACCAGCAGCAGAAACAAAAGGCGAATCCCACCAGTTGTGGGTTGAACGGGGGTCACAGACACAGACAGTAATGTATTCCTGTCAATTATGGCGGCCATCAGCTTACCGGCGACGGACAAGTCGGCTCCAATAATATCCTCTTCTTGGTGTCATGACTGCCCAAAAGTACCTGAGCCGAGCCAGCCGAACACAGACCGTACGTGATGTGTCAGAGGAGAAACGAGCCGTCCACGGCCCACAAACCTCACTGCACTTAAGGGACTGTTCTTTACTTATGAAGGGACTATCAGAGGAGGAGGGCGGCTGGTTGATTTTTATTTTATTTATTTATTGTATTTCAATCCCCCCTATGTTAATCACTTATTGATGCTGTTTTTCTATGAAGAAGTCAATAAGTAATTTATTCCATTGAAATATCATTGATGTATTATAGAAAAGTGATTATCTTTTTATAAATGACAAAAGGCACATCTGTCTCATTTTCGCTGTGGTATCGTGATACTACTCAGAACCATGATATTTTCATTGGTATCGTACAGTGGGTCCCAATTTTGGTACCGTGACAACACTAATCTGGAGGGGGTTCATCTGCAAAAACTAATGAAAAACTAAACAATGATATTCGGCATTGGGCCAAGCGCTTAATATTATTTGGCTTCGGCCACAAATTTTCATTTCGGTGCATCCCTAGTTTATACGTGGAAGCTTGAATATGTAACTGCAATACTTGAACTCTTAAGTGACTAGTGGAGAAACATGACATGTACACTAGTGTGATGATACACTCAGCTCATGAGAGAGACAATACATGATATTGGGTTCACAGGAATGATACATTTTTTAAACACTTTTTGTAAAGAGAACTTCTATGATGAAATATGTGACTGGAAAAATAGTGTTTTCACAAAATGCAAAACAGTGCATTGTGAAATGTTTGAACTAGTTATTATCTTATAAACGACATATTCCTCTGGCTCATCAGTGGTATGTCCATGCCTAAAGGCTTATACCGCTGGAAGAGTAGCGGTATGTCCATGCCTAAAGGCTTATACCGCTGGAAGTGTCCATGCCTAACGGCTTATACTGCTGGATCAGTTGGTATATCAATGCCCAAAGGCTTATACGCTGGAAGAGTAGCGGTATGTCCATGCCTAAAGGCTTATACCACTGGAAGTGTCCACGCCTAAAGACTTATACCGCTGGATCAGTTGGTATATCGATGCCCAAAGGCTTTTATGCTGGATCAGTGTGTCGATGCAGGACATCATATGGTGCTGAAGCAGGAGTGGTGTGTTGGTAGTAGGGGCGCAGTGTTGGCTGAATGAGACTTGTGATATTCAAGGACATATGCTGCTGCATAGACATGAGTAGAATAGCATGATCCAAGACCTAGATGAAACATAGGAGTAACAATTAAATTGAGACACAAAAATTCCAACATTTCTTATCACAATAAGTATACAGTAAAAGTACAGTAAAACTACCAGGTGATTATTTATATATATATATATATGTATATATAAAAAAATAAATAATCACCTGGTAGTTTTACTGTAACAAGCACATGCACACACATACATACATACATACACACACGCACACTCACACACATTGATTGACAATACTTAGAAAATATCTCAATGTATAGTAAACATGATAAATAATATGCTACAATGGTTAATGTTCTGCGAAGTAGATTTTATATGAAGTAATATATTATTGTGTTCTCCTAATAATGAAAACCTGTCACTAACTATTGTTTTGTTGGTTGAATCAAAGTTTCTGCTATCGATTAGTCAGACTGGCTACGGTGGCTGGGCTAACATTAGCCATGTTAGCTAAGGCTAGCGTTTTCATTAGCTTTAAGTAGTTTATAGGCGGACATTTAGACATATTACTTTACTATCATATCGTAAGAGTCCCACGTGTAATTACTGTCTATATGCGTACATCCCAACAACATAACATACATACGTTCCTTTACTTGCAGTAAAGTGTTAAGTTAGCATTGTCAATAAAGACAAAAAAAATGTATACATTTACGGCAGTACTTGTCATCAAACCAGCCCAGTGGCATTACATTTGCATATTCGTCAGGGGGTGGTACCCATCCAACATTCTCTCAGTGCCATAACAATCTCAAGCGGCACATACCGTCATGTGTCGGTGGAATAACAGCAGCATAATAGCAGCATACTACTCCGAGAATCTGTATGCCAGTCTGGGGATCGGTATATACCAGTCTAGGGATCGGTATGCCAGTCTAGGGATCGGTATATGCCGCTGAGCAGCAATCGACATACCTTCAGCCACTTTTCGATCTCGGCACTACTGCGGGTCTGGGCTTAAAAACCCGCAGGCCGGGTCAGGTCGGGTTGTCATTTTCAGGCCCATTGAGAACTCTAGTTTGTGTTTTTGGATGTGTTCAGGGCACACAGAACATTAAAGGTAGCCTATCAGCAATGTTACACCATACGTCCATAAATCATTAATCTACTTTATCAATTAAAAATAAAATCCATACTGGCTGACCAGAAAAATGCACAAATTTCTTTATTGCAAAAGAAAACATATTTCAGAAGAGAGTCTGTGTTCAAAGTTAAAAAGATAATATTGGAATATATAGGCTATAGCCTACATCCTGTTTTCCTGTTCTGTTTCTACATTAATATATAGCCATTTTTACCAGCTCAAGAAAAATACATTAAAGTGAGTAATTCATTTACAGTGTGTGTGTGTGTGTGTGTGTGTGTGTGTGTGTGTGTGTGGCGCTTTTATTATGTTGATTTTTATATTGTATATGTGTTCTAACACTGAATTCTTTGCTATAACGTTTATCATTGTTGCTGTTATTGTTATTATTAGCTGACAAGGCCAGTGTCAGTCGTGGAGTTGATGCAGAGGGACAGGATAATAGTGTTGCTTTCGTCAACGAAAAGTATAACTAAATATCGTCGTCAACGAACCTTGACCAACGAACGAGACGAGACGCAACGTAAATGGTGGTCATGTGACGATAACTATAATTAAATATATAATGCAATATTGTTGACGAATAAAAACGAGACTAAATGTGGTTTACAAAATAAAACCTCTGCTAAAATGTCTCTTCATTTTCGTTGACCAAAACGAGACGAGATGAAATAACGTTATAATGTTTAGTCGCGTTATTATTATTATTTTGCAGTATTTCTGTTTCCTAGGCTGTGCGTCACACTGCGCAGACGGATTACAGCCGTGACGATATACAGTACAACATCACTCGCTCTCATGTGATATTGCTTTTATACAACAGTTCAACAACAGCTTAAACAGCAATGCTGAGTAAGGAAATGTTAACAAAAGGTAATGAAATAAAAGTATGTTATGTAGCTCCGCGATCCCCCAGTCTTTTGCCAGGCAACGCGGAACACACACCAGGAACTCACAAGCTACTTTGTATTTACATTGATCTGCAACTGTGTAACTTCGTCCAGTTCTGCTGATGAAACGCTGGCAAACCTGGAAGTTGGCACGGACGGATTCAGCCTCCACTCTCTCTCATCCTCATCAGTACCTCATCAGATGATCATTGATAATTCCTGACCGTGTTTGCTTAATTTTTGCTCCTCTCCAGTTTGTCGAGGTTGGCTGATGTTACACAAACACACCTGGAGGTCTGCACAGAACAGTCCTGGCTTTCCTTTTCCTCGTCCTCTCCTGACGACCACTCATAATTTAATTCAAATGTTATTTTGGGGAAAATATCCATCTTCTTGGTGTACCGCTATAGTGTCAGTTTGTGTCAATGTAGCGAGTGTGACAGTTGGTTAATTAACGGTTGTATTTATATTTATTACATGGCTTGATTAAATGCTGTATTCTGATTGGTCAGTCGCGGCATTCAGAGGTCTGATAATACTGTGTAATGACCGCTGCTATGTAGCCCAGCGTTGATAGGGACGCTGCCCTGACAAGGAGATTCAGCCGTTGCCGGCAGGGCAGGGTGCACGTCGGGGTTCTATTCCCCTGTCGGGAGTTATTTTCCCAGTATTCACCGGCTCATTATACATTATCCCTTACTTATAACACCTGTGAGCAGAGTGATTTTACTGTTACAAGTCCCAGTGATGTTATACTCTATATCAGCACTCACGGAATGCCTCTCCTCCAATCAAATTACTCGGTCGGAACCAACTGTTGTATAAATAAATATATATTTAGCTCTAAGTATAGGAGCTAATTTAGAAAAGAAAATTTTGGTTTGGTTATACTATACTAGGTACTTATACTATATTGACTGGGTATAATAGAATTGCATTACTAAAAAGAGACAAAAATACAATTTTCATTGACTGAAACTAGACTAAAATGTCATGAGTTTTCGTCGACTAAAACAAGACAAAAATAGTCATGGATTATTCTGACTAAAATAAGACTAAAATGCTCAGACTTTTAGTTGACTGAAACTTGACTAGACAAAAAAGAGTATGAACGTGACTAAAACTAATAAAAACTAAAATGACAGTTTAACACAAAGACTAGACTAAAACTAAAATTAAAACAGGCCGTCAAAAACAACACTACAGGATAATGCCAGTCATAGGAGTGAGGAGGAGGAAGAGACAGATGAGGAGGGACAGGAGAAGAAGGAGGAGATGGAAGGGGAGGTGGAGGAGAAGAAGGAGGAAGACGATACAATACACTCACTCTATTACGGTTCCACTTGCGTCCGTCGTGCGATCGGAAAAAAGGCCTCTCCAAATCAAGCTCCCAGGCTGAATTTCAACCCCAGCCCGCCCCTGACTTAGTACTTACTTAAACTTACTACTTAAGACAAAATTTACTATTGCAATGATTAATTGCGATTAATTAAATTAGTTAGGTGCCAGACAACCAATTAAACCAGCCAGTTAGGGTTCAGGGGAGCAGCCTAGGCCTTATCTGCCACACGCTACAAAATAACAAATAAGTCAAAAAGCAGTTTCAAACAAGTTATTATTTCATACTTTCTTTTCATAAATCAGGACACCAGAAACCCATTAAATAACATTTTTAACAAACTTAAGCCATTTCATGTTTAAGAAAACATATAATGAAACAAAAACAAGACAATATCCCTCAAGTCTCAATAGGAGTTCTTTTTCTCCTTGTCCATCATAAAAATGTGCATGTCTGTATGGGGGTGTGTAGGGGGTTTCAGTCAGTCTCAGAGGGGTTAAGGGGGGGAATCCAGTTTGTGCAATGAGTGGAGAGGGGAATGGGGATGGCGTACCAGAGTTTATTGTATGAGGGTGAGCTGAATGAGTGAAGACAGATTTGAGGAGAGCCTTTGACTAGCATCCAAAGAGTTACCACATTATTCAGCATTGAGTGATCCAGGGTCAGACATCAGATGAGCAAAAAAGGTAAAAAAAAAAATTAATCAGACCTGCTCTTGATGATTTTCTGCACTGGAGTACAACTCAGCAGTTTCCAGCTCCTGAATCCTCTGCTCCACTACAACAACAATCACAATCCAACAATCAACAATCCTTCATGGTCACACTGTCATTCTCCAAGATCCTCTAAGAAGGGAGAACTCAACTCAAGGAGCTTGTAATGATCACTCAAAAAGAGAATGACTTGTGTGCCGAAAATGCTTTTGTGTGGCTCAAAAACTCCTCTGCTCATGCCGCTCTCCTCCACAGTGGCTTTGTCTTCCTCACACACGCCACGTGTATGCAGTCGGTAATCATTATCTGTTGCTCTGTTTTAACCACACCTACCTTTACCGTCACACCCAGTCCTCTGCTGTCACACCCACTCACCAAATCCTCCTCAACACAGAAAAAAAAGTGCAGCCTGCTGTTTTTCAGGCTGTCTGCTACAAGTGATCTCGGCATCAGAGACGATCGCATAGAGGCACCTTTCGTGGCATCATGTTACGCACCAAGTGCATCAGTTTTAACAACCACTCAAGTTGTCAAATTCCATCACTTTCTCACTTGATGCCGTGGACGGTATTTTCTGCCGGCCTTGTTAACCGGATGTGACATAGTTCCAACACAGAAAAGAAAACATGGCTGAACTCAACAATGAAAAGCTAGTGCTTTTGGTGCAGCAGCACCCAGAAATATACGATCAAACTTTAAAAGCCTACCGTGATGCTTTGAAGAAGGCGTACATATGGGACACGATTAGCGCAGAGCTGGGTGGAATACCAGGTACGTAATATGAAATGTTATGAATTGCTTTATTAGCTTAGCGAGCTATCTGGCTAACGTTAGCTCTCTGTAGCCCATAGACCAAGTCTGCAGCAGACACGTACGGTTTCTCATCTCCCAGCAACAACGTTAACATGAATTTAAGAAGCTTTTTCTCATTCATAGTGTGGTAAAATATACATTCATTGTGCTGGTAACCCTATACTGCTTGAGTTGAATATGTATCCATGATAGATGATAGTTAACTAGATGGACTGTGCATGTTTATCCTGCTCACAGCTTGGATAATAATAAATACATTTTTTTCTTTCCAATTCAGTACAGACATGCAAAACGCGAAGGGACTGCTACAAAAAAGAAATAAAAGCAGACGAAAAGCCCAGTGGGTCAGGTGCTACCACAAGAAAGAAGTGGAGGCTGCTCCCATTCCTGACCTTCTTGAATCCCACAGTCAAGGAGAGACAAACCAGCAGCAATATGCCTGAAAGCTCTTCCTCTGCAGGTACGACTCAAGCCCAGGAGCCTGAGGACTTTGTCATCCTTTGTCCATCCTTTGTCTGATCCCTGTGGTAGATGGAGCAAACTCTCAAGGATCAGAAATGGAAATGTCCTCTGAAAGTATGCCCCCTCAAACATCATCTGCCAATGTGACCACCGTGGGTACTAAAAGAAAGAGGTCCCAGCCACTGCCAGTGACCAGCAGCGAGACCAATCAGTTTGAAGGCCATCTCCTGGGAGTGCTCAATAAACAAGGTGACGAGGATGAACTTCGGTGTTTGAGCCTGGCTTCAAAACTCTTTGAAAAAAAGAGTGAAGAGCCAGTTTCAGATTCATGTTGCACAGTTTCAGATTCGTGTTGCACAGTTATACCATGAGCTTTGTTTTTCATAATTTCATGCAGTAAATACATTTGGCAGAGTTTTGTTGTGTTTTGGTTCCAGATTATATGCCATTTCTGACAAAGAATGTTCTTATTGACTGGCTCACTGTGCGTATATGTGGGAGCTTGTGTGTGTGTGTATGTTTGTATTTTCTTTTTTTGGTATAGTTGGCAAAGAAGGCAGTGTTGTTTCCCTGTGACTCAGGAGTCTATAATGCACTTTTCTATATTAGTGACCATTATATTAGTGATCATTTTCAGTCATGTTTTATGACTTGTTTTATTTGATTTATTCCTGTCATCTGACGGTTAATGGTCTGTCAGGTTTGCGTTTCCCTCTTAGCTGCTCGCTAATTCCTGCTATCAGCTATTTCCTGTTTATCCACCGCCAGTGGCTCGCACGTGCAGTGTCATCAACGGCTCCTCCCACAAGTCTTCAACAACCGTTGTGGAAGGCCGCCTCCATCTTTTTAAACTAAAAGGGTTCCGCCAATATGACTACCCTACAAGGCGGAAAATTGGGCACCTCGGATCAACTCGCCAACCTGGCTCTGTGTGTCTAAATGCTCGCAAAATATTTGCGGAAAATCTGGCAGTGTATGGGGCTGTAACCCATTTTCTAAAGAGAACCATGACCAAAGTCTGTACAATGCACCCAGTTTAATTTTCACTTTCTTTGTGAGCTTAAGCATGTGTGTTTTAAATGAAGTTAGATCTTTTTTTTTTTTTAAAAAAAAAAGAACACCTGTTAAACACGGAGGTGGATCGATCATGCTTTGGGCTTGTGTTGCAGCCAGTGGCACAGGGAACATTTCACAGGTAGAGGGAAGAATGGATTCAGTTAAATGCCAGCAAATTCTGGAAGCAAACATCACACCATCTGTAAAAAAGCTGAAGATAAAGACAGGATGGCTTCTACAACAAGACAATGATCCTAAACACACCTCAAAATCCACAATGGACTACCTCAAGAGGAGCAAGCTGAAGGGTTTGCCATGGCCGTCACAGTCCCCCGACCTAAACGTCATCAAAAATCTGTGGATAGACCTCAAAAGAGCAGTGCATGCAAGACAGCCCAAGGATCTCACAGAAGTATGCTTCAGGCCCTTTTCATGTTATTATTGTTGTTATTATGAAACTGTACAAGATTAGAAAAAAAATAAAGTAATATATTTTATTTTATTTAACACTTAAAATATTGAAGAAGTGTGTCATCTTTAACACCATGCCTTTTGGAGATCAGTTCATCTTCTACTTACTTAACTATTCACAATAAACATAATTTTGACCAGGGTACCCAAACTTTTGCATGTCACTGCAATAATAAACTTAATATTTTCAGTTTCTCAGTATGTGGTGTCACCAGCAGTAGGGGGAGGTTTTTTACCAGGGGGAGAGTGGTTTGTGTTTAATGGGTAGATGGGTGATGTTAATAAATGGAGCCCAACATCTGTGAAATAAGTCATTTGGTTGTTTTTTAAAGCTACTTGTCTTCATATTGTAATGAACTCAGATAATAAATGATGCCCCCGGGATGTTGAGAGTTTTTTTCTGTCTTTTCAGTTCAGTAAAATCATCTTTTTAGCGATTGTTAGGGCGACCAGTACAAGTTGTTCATATTTTAGTGGCGGTTCTGAGGCAGAGATCCCTCAGCAGACATACAGTGGATGCTGTTGCCAATAGTTGAGGATAGTTTTTGATCTCCCAGAGTGCTCGTATTTTCCACTGTTTGAGGATATTTCGTGTGTAATGTTTGTCCAAAATGTCTGAATCGGGGGTGCAAAGCCAGGTGGCATGAAAGCCATCGGTGGTGTTTAATATGTGGTGTGTACAGGTGTCGCTGTGTGTGAGCCCTATTTTGTGTAGTTTATATTGGGTCAGGTGGCTAGATCTTTTTCCCAGTATTGCACCAATTGTGGGAGGCTGTCTGTCTTTATTAGACGTTGTATATTTTTGAGAAGTGTTTTTTATAGGTGGCTATGTATTTAGGTTGACTGAACAGTGGGGGTGGCTGCAGATGATTGTTAGATGTATTGATCATCCCCTTTAAACTATGTTTCAGTTGTGATTATGGTAGAAATATGTTATTTTACAATATTTGTGTCTGTTTTAGTGTCTCCCTTTTAGTGTGTCTCATCAAAAATCTTTACAAAGTGCTTGTGTGAAGGATGGCATAATGTGAATTACAAGCATTAAGTCAGAACAAGTAGTAGACTAAAATAAATGACCTTTTGTTTGGTATTTTTCATATTTTGTTATCACAGGCATCATCAGAGGGAGGTTTGTGTCCCTGCAGATTAAATACTCCCCTTTCATTTGGCCTTTTCAGGGCCTTTATGTTATATGCAGTGTTGGGCAAGCTACTTGGAAGGTGTAGTGAGCTAAGCTACTAGTTACTCTAATATTAAATGAAGCTTCACTACATCAATGCTATCACCCTCAAAAATTGTAGCAAGCTAAGCTACAACAAAATGAAAGTAACTAGTGCAACTACATCCAAGCTTTTTACTAAATTGAACCAACTTCGTGCCAAGTCAGTGTTATCTTACTGATCAATAAAACTGTCAGTCAAACAGATAGGCAGGTAAAAAAGTTAGGTTCAATTGTTTATTGAACAGTGAGCTGCACTAACTCCCAACACGACTCAAATCACAACAGCAAGAATGAAGACCTGCTTCAAACAGTCACAACATGGTCAAAAACGTACATACATGTATGTACGTATGTGTATGTACACTGCAAAAACTCAAAATCTTACCAAGAATATTTATTTCTGTCAAAACAAATCTCATTACAATTGAAAGAAGACTCATCACCTAAAAAGTTGTTTTTAGACAATTTTCACTTGTTTCAGGAAGATTTTCACTTGAAATTAGTAGGAAAAAAAATCTGTCCATGGAGCAAGTTTTTTTTTCTTATTGCAAGCAAAAAAACAACTTGCTCCATGGGCAGATTTTCATACTTATTTCAAGAGAAAATTTGCTTGAAACAAGTATTTTTTAAGTGTAAAGAGACTTGTTTTGACTAGAAATGAGGCTAGTAAACACATTTTAGTAAACACATTTTATAATGAGCAGCATACACATGTCCCCTACAAATCCCAACCGTGTTTACAAAGTTTGAATGAACAAGAGGGACGCAAAGGAAACGGAGGCTGCGCATAGATCCTTTTGCCTCTGTCTGCAGGAACAAATATAAATCCCCATTCATGATGGGGTCAAATGGATTATGCGCGTAATTAACCACAAAACAAGCAAATACTTCATCTTAATGACATATAACACTCATTATGCTTCAGCTGAATCCTCTAAGCAAATGACCATGTTGAACTGAAATTAGTTTATCACGTTAAATGTCCGAAATTGTATGAAATTGCTCCAATGCTTTAAACCAAACTTTGCGCATAATCACACAGCCTGATATGCCCTGGCAAACACAGTGGGACTGCTGTACAGACCGTTGGTCTTTCTTACCCTAACCCTGGTTATTTTCTGAAAGCACAGAGCAAAGAAATGTCTTTTTTCCTCCCCCGGTGTGCTGTCAGCAGAGAGCGGCGGCTGCAGCGGGGATTTCAGCAACATGGACGGCGCACGTAAAAAGACTTGACAAGCGTCTCCTATTAAATGTGTTTGCTGCTAGTGAAATTATACATAGGCCTAATAAATGAAGACAGTGACATATTTTCAATAAAAAACAATGAGTTGAACGTTCATTTCAAGCTTTTGTAGTACAACGAGTTTCAGATTTGTGCGAGTGCGGCCGGAGAGTAGGCGGCAGTGTTGGATGCAGGAAACTCGATATGGACTTGAAAATCAATTTCGGAGTGGGGGTCGTTTGGAACGGCGGGGTTTCGGAACGGCGGTGTTTCGGAATGGAGGGCTGCCCCCCGTCAGGTTCATGCGGAAGTGACTCTGTGTGGTAGCCGTGACAGTTTTATTTCAGTCCATAACAGAAATCCCCGTCTCGTTTGAGCTTCAGAAATGATTTTGGAAATGTAGCTTGTGTGGACGCTACCGCGCTAAGTGATCAATAAAAGAGCTTAACTACTGAGAAGTTACTTGATTCAGAAAACAGCGACGCTACCATCAAGCTACTGAGAAATGTAGTTAAACTACAAACGTCCGCTACTGTAGTGACGCTACTGCTCAACACTGGTTATATGGATTAAATGACTAAACATAAAATGTAAGGCAGTTTAACAAGCAGACATAAATGTTCATCTTAAAGGAGAAAAAAAACCCACGACAGATGAAAAAAAGCAAATTAGATGACACATAACTGTAACAATGTAATAGAGGCTTGGAGTGATTTCCCAGCCGGATCCCCAGTTTATTCCAAAGCTACAGGCAAAGGCACAGTCATCATCTGAGGTACTCTCACGGATCACTGGCATACTCACATATGGAGTTAAGAGGTCTATTATGAAACTATGAGCCAGACAAGACGTTTCGTAAGGGTTATTAATGGTAGCCAGTGAAGATTTTGTTATAGCTAGAACTTGCCACTGCATTCTGAAAAAGATTGAGGAATAGAAAAGGACTTATTTTTACTCATTTCAGTGTGTATTGCTAGCAGTACACTGGCCAAGATATAATCATAAATGAATAGTTCAAAGTTTCAGGGTTTTTTATCCGGTAAAACTGCTTTCTAGTAATTATCCTTTGCTGAAAATAACACAGCTGCAGTAGCATTTCAACTTGTTTTTCAAGGCCCATATTGATGTAAAAAAAATAATACCAAGGTTTCTGTAATTGTCAACATTTTGTGCTAATGAGGCAAGTTAGCTAGTAGCTAATGAAATTTTGTTTTCAAGACTCATGACCAGAAACTGAGTTTCAGCCTTTTGCATAAGGTGTTGCTAATAACATTAAAAAATACCACTGTCCTATTCAGGTGCCCAGTAGGCCATGACAGTGTAAATCAATACGTATTATACAAGGGACCTTGAAAATGAAGCAGCTAAATGGAATTTAGCTATCATTACTGTCTATTATGTACACCTGTGCATCTCCTACTGTAACATGTAAAAATGTCATCGGTGGAAAAGGACTATATCTAAGAAAGGTGTGTCAGTGGGTTTTTCTAGTCACAGGATTAGTAGAGCGGGGTATCATCTGCATAACAATAGAAATTGATATTGTGTTTGTGCAATAGCTGAGTTTTCCATTTGAAAGCAATTGAGGTTGTGCAACCCAATTACTAGAGAAAATATTTATGTAAACCACCAATACATTACATTTGCAAGTTATTATTAAGCAGACATCTTGAAACTTTATATTTCAATTATAGCTGCTGCGCAGCGATGGGTCGGGTCCGGGCATTTTTAGGCAATTCTGAGCAACAAGCAGAAGAATTGGAAGACATTTAGGAATTTAGCAACACAATCTGTCTTTGTCATCAGCTGAGGCTTGAACTCACAACCTCTGAGACTAATAATCAATTTCTGTCTCACTGAGCTAATTAGTCAGTGACAATTCATGTGTAGCTTCACAAATTGACTAAGCCAGACGTGCAGATTTAGCAGCTGTCCATGCATGGAAAAGCAGATTTCAAACCACTGTAAAAAATATACACATATTGCATCTAGACAGCATGGATATGTTGGTAATTTGTTTGTAACAGTGATTGATTTGCTCCATAAGTGAAAAACTGATATTTAAAATTGCCATTTTTACATTGACTCCAATTGTTCGCATGAGAGCAAAATTCAAAATGCTGTCAAAAATTCAGTTTTTGAGATAAAATTCTAAAATTTGCCACACATCATCTACCATAACTCTAGAATTTTGTCATTTTTTTCATTTACATTGAAGATTTATTTAGCAAGAATTTTCATGTATATGTTTACAGTACTGTTTACAGTCAAACATTTTGATGCACTGTAGGCTCAATTTTTGATAAATCAAAAATCTGAGGAAAAATAGTTTTTGTAGGACAGTCTGAAGATGCTCTGTAGCAAGTTTGGTGTTAATTGAGCAAAATTGTGGGAGGAGATAGGTTTAAGAAGTTTTACAGTTTTTGAAAAAAAACAGAGTGATGAACTTCATAATTGTTAATAGGATTAAGTGTACAAAAGTTTCTTCAGTATTGGGGCTACAGTTTGATGAAAGTTGTGAAGTTGTAGCACGTATGGTTGATTTGTTATGAATTTTCAAAGTTTTGAACTTTAGATGCTTGCTGTAGCGCCACCATCAGGACTATTGGCTTGAGTTTACAGCTGAGGATATCTGGCATGAGACTGGACCTTTGTGCAAAGTTTGGTGAGTTTTCACCCATGGGAAGTATGATTTCCTCGGAAGAAGAAATAAGAAGAAGAAGAAGAAGAAGAAGAAGAATACCTAGGATTACAATAGTGTCCTGGCAGGTGCCCTAATAAGGCTGTGGTTAATGCATGGTTAGGTTTGGGCACAAAAACCACTTGGTTATGGTTAGGAAAAGATTATGTTTGAGCTTAAAATACACATTTTGCGGGGCACAGTCCTCACTGGAAAAGCCATTATGTTTGGTTAAAAAACAACTGCCTTACATACCACCATCCTAGTAGGAGATGCACCATTGTCTTGGTAATAAACAACTGCTTTTGTTGCCACTATCCTTTGTGGAAAAACAGTGATGGGTCGCTACAAAACACCCATGTTTGGTGCCTAAAAAACAGATGGAAACACACTAATGACTCACTAAGATAGAACCAGTTTTGTTATTTGTTGGTCCCAAACAGGAGTCTGCAGCTTGGCAGGCGTCTCACCTAGGTGACACACCATCCACCATCCCTTCCACCTTCAGATCACAAAGTCAGCTCATATAATATGTCACTTCAGAAATGTTGATAAGGTAAATGGGAAATTGACTTGCACTAACACCTTTCTAGTTCACTTAAAGTGCTTTTACACTACTTGTCATTCACCCATACACACACATTCATACACCGGTGGATAAGGCTACCATACAGGGTGCCACCTGCAACTCAGTTTTTAACGCACTCACACACCAGTGGAACAGCCATCAAGAGAAATTTCTGGTTCAGTATCTCGCCCAAGGATACTTTGACATGTAGACCGGAGGAGATTGGTATCTAATTGCCAATCTTCTAATAAGTAGACAACCCACTCTACCTCTGAGCCACAACTGCCCCTATGATACGTATGGCAAGTGCAATTGTGATGTACTCGTGGTTTGCAGAAACGTACAATACCAACAATTTCTTTTGGCAACTTGGCTGGGATGAGCATGCAGCAGAGGGTTGAAACCATATTGCCACAAAATCACAACAATTTAGATATGAACATTTTCAGTGTGTAGAAATAGACCCACCTAATGGAAACCAGAAGAATTACTTTTTCAGAACCTTTTCCGATAGAAGACACATTCCTCCCAAGAACAATAACAGCCTCAGCTGTTTCAGGCTGTGCCCCCAAAACATCTGTTTGTGTCAAAGTGACAAAGCCCTCTAGTGGTTGTAGTAATTATGACAGGAGCAGAGGAGGGAGTCTGATGACATTATTACAGAGCTACAAAGTCTATGTAGGGAGGAGGTTGGCATGGATGAACGGGCCACCAAAACATTTTAACACGAGAGGCTGTTGTTTGTTTTCCCTTTCCAATTGCTGGTCAACATTGTTTTAGCATGGCCATGTTCTTACCTAACCTTAACTATGAGGTTATTATTGTAATCATGACGACAAAGGCTCCCTAATCTTAAAAAAGTTTGTGCACAGATCATGAATCTCATTCAGTTTTCAGTTGTGATTTGTAGCCATTTGGAAGGCACAGACAGATGATGTCGTCTGCTAATAGGGGCAACGGGTTGGGTATGGACTTTCAAGGTATTACATTATTTAATTTGGAAAACTTGTTTGTGATTGACAACTGCCAGCTCTAGCTAGTTAACATTACACATGGAAATCTAGGAAGTATCATCATCTTATAAAGATTCCTGCTCTGAATTCCCCTCATTCTGGATATTATTTTAGTGATGTATGCAAAACAGCATGTATAAAATTCTTTCTTTTACCACAGAATGTGTCAGACAATAGACATATACCAGATATGTGACTGTTGATGCAAAGCAACCCGTTCTCATTCACAGGTCCTCAAATACTTATGTTTTGTCACGCCCCTCTGCGTCTTGTATTGACACAAAGGGCACCCTTTAGCGTCTCTATGTGACGCAGAGCAGAAACACATTGTAACATGTGGTTAATGTGGGAAATGGTTGTGGTTAGGCTTAGGCAGCCAAACTACTTGGTTAGTAGGTATGCGCGATAATATCGGTATGTCATAGGTATCAGTCGATATTGGCTGATATTTTTTTAGAGAAAGAGAGATGACTGGTAGCTCTGTATAATAAAAATAGATCAAAACCTTGAGTCTGGTGGTCATGGAGGAAGCTAAATAACAGGATACACAGGAAGGCAATCCAGGCACTCCATAAATATAGAAAATGAGGAAGGATGTATTAAAAAAACCTTTATTGTAGTGGCTAACATGTTTGGACCACTGCAGGTCTTTGTCAAGGCTTTAAAAACAAGTTTTTCCATCTGTTTAATAAATGTATTAAACCACCACAATGTAAAACAACAGCCTTAGAAAACAAAGGACTGTGAATCATTATTTTCCTTAGCCAAACAGGGTGGATAATAGATACAAGAAATAATAGATACATCTTCCATATGTTATTTTTATGAATTCTGCAGGTTATGTTACAAAAACATCTACTTATACTGATCTTTCCATTAGCTTTAGTCATTTCAGTTTGTTTTCCACACCTGTATGTGCATGTATCTCATGATGACCGTGCTCAGGTACTGTAAGTGTGCAATGGAATTGTACCAATAAAAAGTTCTAGAGGTCCAAATCAAAGCAGTCCCATTATAAGCAACTGGTGCCAATACAGTGTTTAAGATGCTTTTAAGATGGATTGAAAGATCAGCAATGCCAAAAGCTGAGGTCGAGGAGAACAAAGACTGATGAGTCATCAGAATGAGTAACAGAATGTAGATCATTTATGGAAGAGGTGAGCTCTGAAAACTGACTGTACTGACTTTAATCAACTGATTAACAACAAGTTTCCTCAGGATCCTGACAGGAAAAGGAATATCCAAAATTGGTCTGTAATTGTTCAAAATGTTTAGTTATAATGAACTTTGTCCAAGAAAGAATGGATTATGGTGTTCACAAAGTAGGTTGAAACTGTAGCCACCTGTTGCTGATAATCTTTACTGAATTGTAACATGAAAGGACAGTGTGCATCAGACTCTTCTTTCTTTAAAAGCTACATGATCCTCGAAAAATTCATTTACAATGACGCTGCTTTTTCTCTAAGAATTAAAAATCCCATTATTAACAGTTAAGGGCTCTTTAATCAAAGTCAGCTTTCACCCCTCAATGATTAGAATAGCTTCAACTTTGCATGAAAAAAATGCAAATTGGAGATGATATCATCATGTTATTTATTATGTATGCAACAGCTGCACCAAAGCAGGTGAGTGAAAGCTGTGAAAGTAGAAACATTGAGCCTCCTGTCTGAGAGGCAGATGACCTTCAGGCCTTATATAAATGCCAGGAAAACTAGTCCAGTAATAACCCATTCATCACAATGCCACTGTTCATGAGGAGGCTGTGACACTGGAACAGTGAGACATGCCCCTGGTCTGCCATGGGTTACCAGGATAGACAGGACAATGCACAAACATCAGAGCCATGACTTTGGATTTATTTTGTCAGTCTGACTTAAACCGGACATTTACAATACATGTAACAACATATTAGTCCAACTGAAATTGTACTAAATTGCATTTCTCAAATTCGGACTACCACATCCAGATAATGTGATTCAGAGTGGAATTACTCCTGCATGTATACAGTCAATCTGACCCAAACTAACGCTAGGTGGTAAGCTCCCCCCACAGGTCTGGCTCCAGGGGGGTTTCCACAGGTGTCCCCATGTTGGGCATGGTGGTCAAAGTCCAATTATGCTGTGTCATCGAGGTCTTCCTGCCTGTTAGAGGTGTTCTGGGCATGTCCCACTAGTAAGAGGCCCCGAGGTAGAGCCCAGAACACGCTGGAGGGATTACATATCGTAAGTTATGAATGTAATTATGGATCTGTGAGACCGAACGATGACCGTCACTACGGTCTTAAATGAATGATCGCCCTCGTTCCACCTACTCTCGAGACCTTATGTAAACAAAGTCATGCCCATGACCCAGAAGCGGAACCTCCTGCACTATAAAAACGGGAACAATTTCCGGCTCGACCTCTTACCTTGAACGTCTCAGAGTGTTCCGAGCGACAAGGATAGTGACGGTCTGAGAGGAGGGAAAGCGTCTGTTGGCCACTTGTGACAGAGCATCCAAGCCCAGACTGCCCTCCTGACATGATAGGGAGTACCATTCCAGGCAATGGGTGGTGTCCCTGGATGCAAAGAGGTCGACTCCGGCACTCCGTATCGAGCCCAGATCTGGGCCACAACATCTGGGTGCAACCGCCACTCTCCCGGAGGAGGCCCTGCCCTGGACAGAGTGTCGGCTGCCTTGTTCGCCACACTTGGTATGTGGACTGCCCTCAGAGAGGTCAGTCGAGGCCACGCCCATGTCCACAGCTCCTTGGCCACCTGGAGACAGCGTAGTGACCTCGTTCCACCCTGGTGATTTATGTGGTACACAGCTAAGGTGCTGTCTGTTCTCACCAGCACATGCTTGTGGCGTACGAATGGCAACATCTCCACCAGAGCAAGATGGACGGCTCTCAGCTCGAGCACACTGATATGTTTTGATGACCAAGGGGGTTCCCATACACCCCTCACTGACAGCTCCCCAGCCTGTCAGCGATGCATCCATTGTGATCACTGACTGTCTGTGAGGCAGGTTCCCCAGAGGGGTCCCTCTGAGAAGGAAGTCCCTGTCCCTCCAGGGGAGCAGGGCCCGCATGCAGGAGCGTGTGACAAGCAGCCTCCTTCTCCTGTCCCTCCTTGGATGGAGATGAAAGGAGTTGAACCATTGCTGAATGGGACGTGCCCTCAGCAGGCCCAAAGGAATCACTGCCGCTGCTGCTGCCATCAATCCCAGCAGTTTCTGAAAGTTGTGAACTGTCACACGCTTTCCCAATTGGAAGCGATGTAATGCCCTCTCCAAACTGCCCTCTGAGGAGTCAAACGCACATTCATTGACACTGAACTGAAGTGGAGACCAAGAAAGCTCACCTGTTGCTAAGGCTGCAGGTTGCTCTTTTTCCAATTTACTGTGAACCCCAGGGCCAGCACCATCTCTGTGTCCCCGACCACCTGGTCCCGGGAGGGGGCACAGATCAACCAATCGATAGATATGGTAGGATTTTGAGGCCCCGTAGCTGGAGGGGAGCCAAGGCTGCCGAGACCACCCGAGTAAAAATCTTCAGTGCCAGTGACAGGCCAAATGGCAGAACGCAGAACTGGAACACCTGGCCCTAGAAAGCAAAGCAGAGAAAGGGTCCGTGGTCTGGAAAAATCTGGACGTGGAAGTACACATCCTTCAAATCGAGGGACGTGAACCACTCCCCTGCACTGATGGACTGCATTACCAGCTTTATATGAATCATTTTGAATGGGAGTACCTTTAGATATCTGTTGAGACGCCTCAGGTCGAGAATAGGCCGATGACCCCCATCTTTTTTCGGGATGATGAAGTAGGTGGAATAGAACCCAGTCAGCTGTTCGCTGGGAGGTACCTTTGAAACCGTTCCTTTTTGAAGTAGACTTTGGATTTCCTCCACCAATATGAGCTCTAGGAGGGGGTCCCTAACGATGCTAGTTCGGATGTGGGGGGGGCGGAAATTGCAGTCGGTAACCGTGAGCTATGGTGGATATGGTCCGACACAAGTCCCTCCCAACTGGCCCGAGAAAGTTGGGAGGGACAGTCGACGGCCAGCCCCTGACCCCTATGCAGAACTGCCGCCGCGGTCTGCACCCCTGCCTGAGGTCTTCTGTTGCCCAGTCCCTCGGTACTGGGGCCTTCTCTGGGGGTTTGTGGTCTAAACCCCTGTTGAAAAGCTGGGGCTGGCTTACGACAAGCCCGTTGGACAGTTTCTCTCAGAGTAATGGACCGCTCTGCCCTGTCCAGCACCTCCTGAGAACCTGAATGAAAAACCTGACCAGGCGTCACTGGCAGATTCATCAGCTCAGCCTTTATAGCATCTGTCAAGGAAGTCTGAGCCAGCCACAACTGTCTACGACATAACACAGCCGATGACATAGCCTCCCCCACGTCACGTGTCAGTTGTGAGTGCACTGACAGAGCAGACTTGATAAGAGCTTTGGAATCGTGATCCTCCATGCTCATGGTTCTGCGTAATGCCGCCAGGAGGATAGCCAAGGCATTACCCATACGAGCTGCACGTGCAGCAGCATTAAACGAGTGTGAAATCAGACGGTCAGTCTTGGCACACTCTTTCCTGGGGCAGCCAGGATTAGCAGACACATGTGCTGGCCCCAGTGCTGTCCAGGAGGCTATGGCCTGCTCCACAGTTGGCATATCACCTAGTCCAGTTTCCACTGGGTAACGGGCATTAGCCAACCTTCTACAGCCCGCATTAAATTGTGGCTTTTGGGATGGTTTCTTCCATGCTGTCCTTAGCATGGAAGCATAATCATCTGCCACTGGAATACATGGTGGGAAAGCAGTTTGCGATACGCCCTCCCAGACGCCTCCCACAGGGACGGGATCAGACATGGGGGGCTGCAGACCAACAATTTTTGCTGCACTAAATAATCTATCAACAAGAGCAATAGTGGAAGACTCCCCCACTGCCTCAGAGTCATCATCAACCTCTGCCGTATCTGAATGGGGATACCCCCCTTCTGAATGATGCACATCAGACAGAGAGTGAGGGGCAAAAAGAGACAGTACATCTGCATCATCGGCAGCTGCCTCTGCAGCATGGCCCTGGGGTCCAGGTGGGGGAACACCGCTTGGAGTGAAGGATGAAGAGGAGGAGGATTGACGAGCCTCAAATCTGTCCATCCTCTGAGACAAACTCTGAATAGCAGAGAGAACCTGAAGGTGCCTGTCTGAACTGCCCCCCTCTGCTACCGGAGCAGGGGATGAACGGCTAGCAGTGTCATGCACCTCCTCATGGATCAACCTGGGAGGGGATTCTCGATGACGGGCAGAGAGCTCCTGCGAGAGCGTTTATGACCAGGCCTCTCTGCCCCCCGTTCCTTCTCCCTACCACGCTCAGGCACAGAAATGTGAACTCTGGTAGCACGACAAAGTCACGACTTTGTTTACATAAGGTCTTGAGAGTAGGCGGAACGAGGGCAGTCATTCATTTAAGACCGTAGTGACGGTCAGAGTGAGGTCGAAACAGATCTCATCTGGCCAGGGAACACCTTGGGGTCCTCCAGAAGAAGCTTGAAAGTGTCACTGGGGAGAGGGACTGGGGAGGGTGCTTTGCTTGGCCTGCTGCCCCCATGACCTGGCCCCGGATAAGTGGATGAAAATGTATGGATGGGTGAATGGGTTGATGGATGGATGGATGGATTGATGGATGGAAGGATGGTTAGGTTTGAAAAAAAAAATCATGTTTTGGGTTAAAATAAAAGTCTTGTTTTGTTTGATCCATCCCCCTGCCCTTAAAGGATAACTTCGGTATTTTTCAACCTGGGCCCTATTTCCCCATGTGTATGTGTGCGTATGATTCATAGGTACAACTCGTTTTAAAATTGGTTCAGTATTGAGGGAGGCGGATGCAGCCGGCAGCCGCGAAATAAGCTAAAACGGTATATATATGGGGGCAAATGCGTCCTGTATAAGTTTGAGCATTACTGCATCTTCCTCTGTCGATTATATCGTATAATTATGAATACCTACTGCTGAAAAGGAAAATAATCGAACATTGTTTATATAACATCACCTCCACCGTGTCTGTAGCTCTCTCTACTCGTGGGACAGCCGTTTTCTTGAGGAAGAGGTGTTTTGGGATTGGATGTCTTCTCTTTTTTGGCTGGCAGTAGTCATCTTGGGAGAAGTGAGCACTGCAGACCCGATGGTCTGCAAGGCGCAGTGTCTGGACAGGAGTGTTAGCATCCATTTGTAGCACAACTAGCCACAACTTCAGCATCTCGCCATCTGACAAAGGCAGCCTATGAAAGCTGTCCGAGGTGTTGCACAACATCCTGTTCTTGCAATTCGGATAAGCACGAACACAAATCATTGTTTTCAATCGACGCAGTAAAACCGTCAACTGTACCACTACCACCACTCTGAGTGGCGCTCAGCATGGCTCCTCTGTTTTCTTCCGGCAACAAGCAAAGCTCTCGCAAGATGACGTCACAGCCCAGAGGAAGTGAAGGGTAAGGGAAACGCTTAGTATGCTATTTACAGAGATAGCACTGGCGATCTGAACCGGTCAGTGGCGAAAAAAAGCACTTTTAATGCACAGACTTATACAGGACGCATTTGCCCCCATATCTACCGTTTTAGCTTGTTTCGCGGCTGCCGGCTGCATCAGCCTCCCTCAGTACTGAACAAATTTTAAAACGAGTTGTACCTATGAATCATAATACCTAAGTTATCCTTTAATGCACTTGCTTGATTTTTAAACTACGTTGGGTGCTCTGAGCATCAAGCATCGCCACATATGGGTTTACATTGGAGTTAGTTGAAAACTTGTGTCTCATAAAGACGCTTAAGGTTGTCTTTGGCATTGATATCACACGCCAAGAGGCACGACAATTTGACGACCTGTGGATGAGAGAGGGCTGCAGTATCACTTTCAGATGGATTGCCATTAAATCTTGTACACACAGTTGTTGTTCCCAAATGATCTATGATAATGACATCTGAGATCCTGTGACTTCTCCTCTAGCACCACCATGTGGTTTATTTTAGTGATTTTGAGTGAAATGTCCCCACAACTTCCTGTACTTCCTGTCTCTTCAGCACTCCAGACATCATCAGACAGAGGGCATTGTACAAAAACTGCAAAACCCCTTAAGGTAATTTTGATTTTTTTGTGAAATTGAGCTAGAAAAATAAAACTTTTTGGTGGACAGCCATGACATTTGGTCCAAACATTCATATTCCTCAGGGTGAATTGTTACAACTTCAGTGATCCCTTAACTTTACATCTAGATCCATCATCAGGTCAAATGTTTTATTTGTTCAATACTGATTTATGACCAAATACTTCAAAACTGACAGTCTCATCAGCCTCCGTTGTCATTTGTTAGTGCTTTAAATTAACAGGCTAAACTAAGTGGATGTACTGGAAAAATAGCTGCTAAAAATACTGCTCTAACAGGGGGGATAAATTTTGTCTTGAACTCCTAGTTACTGAAGAGAGCAAATGGCCTCTGGAAGCTTTTTAAGCCACTGTGGCTGTAACATACCAAAGCCTATGTGTGTTTTCATCCAGTATAAATTATGGAAAAAATTATTCTTTAACACAAACTTAGTGTTTTATACAGGAAAACTGAGCTTTGTATCCACCTTATTCTTAGTTTTTATGATACCTTGCATGAATTATAGATGCAGTTTCAAGCACTGAACCGCAACTGGTGTTTTCCTATGGTAACGGTACAGAATGGTATGCTAATGTTATGCTAATCATCTTTTCCAGAAGGATTAGGAAATAAAACATGTGGAACACACCACTTGTTCCAACCCAGAAGGTAAAACATGATCATACCTCTGTAATCTCTGACAGCCATCTCATTTGTTGTTTTCCTTTTTAACCAAGCAATGTTAGCGATTAGCTTGCCTCCCGATGGCTGTTCCATTGGTGTGTGAGTGTGTTTAAAAACAAAACAAAACTGAGTAGCAGGTGGCACCTTGTAGGGTAGCCTCAGTCACCAGTGTATGAATGTGTGTGTGTGAATGGGTGAATGTGACTCTTAGTGTAAAAAACACTTTGAGTGGTCGGATGACTAGAGAGGCGCTATACAAATGTAGGTCCATTTACCATTTACCATCCATATTGTTTAATTTAACAGAGCCTGAGCTATCTTACGGTAAACATCTAAAAGATAATTTATGATTTCTTGTGACTCAGGAACAGACAGTAATACATGGGGCAAACAATTTACATAATTCTGTATAAATTCTTGCTCTGTGTAAAGTAAATAATTGTAATGTCTACCAGCTCATGCTCTGCTCGTCTGCGTCAATGACACAGTTTACACATTTTTATCACTGCTGACAGACAGAGTTCTACCAAATGAAACATGACATTGAATTCAGCAGTAGACCTCAGTAATATCAGTGATGTAAAGTGTGACAAAGTGGGGGAGAATACACCATTTGTCCCCAGTTTCTCATCACCATATTACTGTTAATTCAGTATTCGGGGGGGGTAAAATTAAGTTCAGCTATTTCTTGCTGGTGTTTATTTGGTTATGCGTGGTTGTGGTGGAATTTGATGGTGAACTGTGCTGGGAGGTTTCTGCTTGGTGTGAAGTGGAAGTTGAGTGGTTTTCTTGCTTCATCTGCTTTCAGAGGGGCAGTTGCTTACCTGCAGTGGTGGTGCAGCCCTCAAAAGAGTGGCTCCTGCCAATGGATGGGGCTATGGCTGCATCCCAAGTCTCTTATTTTTATAGCTCTTCGCTTGAACCGGAAGTCGTTTGAGGTCCGCCATCTTCTAGGCCGTCCCAAGTCTCTTATTTGTGCAGCGAGGAGCTAGCGCTAGGAGCTAGCAGCAAGCTTTAAGCAGCTACGAGCTAGGATGGTCGAGAGCTTCCTATCCGGAAGAGTTTTTCAGCTGAACGCCATGACGTATAAATACCCGCACCCTACATCTGTCTCATTTGAACGAGATGGCGGAGAAACAGCGCAAGTGTACCCGTTACATGCATTCTTTGCAATGAAATGCTGTAATTCACATGCCTACGTGACTACAAAGAGTACCGTTAATGATATTTCGTGCAAGACAGTCATGTTGTAATTAAGTTTATTTCATTCACAACCCATTGCGTTGTTCAGCGGACTGTCGGTGATGTGTGGCTGTTAAATGTGCAGCTGCTCATGTCCAGAACCACACGTGTTGATATAACACCTCGCACACACACACACACACAAACACAGTTGCCCATCATTAATTGTCCTGCATGTCATGTGAGTGGAATGTTTAATAGCTTGTGGGTAATATTAATTAGCCTATCAATATTAATATTAATTAATATTATTACTTTCATTAATGTTGTTGTAAGCTACTGTCATTACCGTCTGTCCTGCATATCTCTCTCTCTCTCTCTCTCTCTCTCTCTCTCTCTCTCTCTGTCTCTCTGTCTCATTGTGTCATACGGATAAGTGTTAATTTATCATGCTGATCTGTTCTGTACGACATCTATTGCACGTCTGTCCGTCCTGGAAGAGGGATCCCTCCTCAGTTGCTCTTCCTGAGGTTTCTACCGTTTTTTTTCCCCGTTAAAGGGGTTTTTGCGGTGTTTTTCCTGATCAGCTGTGAGGGTCCTAAGGACAGAGGGATGTCGTATGCTGTAAAGCCCTGTGAGGCAAATTGTGATTTGTGATAGTGGGCTTTATAAATAACATTGAATTGATTGAGGCAGACTGACAGGTCTGATATGTCTTATTCACTCAGCAGCTGACTTGTTGAATGATGGCGAGTGGATTTAATAATAGTGATAATAATAATGATGATAATAATAATGATACTGATCACAGTGACAGTGGCAGGGCTACAGACCGTTCTTTAATTGCCACAAACTTTGGCAAATGACTCCGTAATACGTGCAAAAGTGTGACACTAAAGTCATGACGGCGGGGGGGGGGGGGGGTTACGGCTTTGATCAGCGAATATAATGTGACTTGGGATGTACGCCAAACGCTGGCTCCCTTATGCAGCAGATCCAGCGGTGCCGCCGTCATCAGGAATGGACGTCGCTTCATGTGACGGTTCAGTGGAAAGGACGTCTCATGTCTCTTAAACCGATAATGCTCATTCATCACTCCTAGCGCTAGCTCCTCTCATTTTTTCCCAGGTGGGAGGGGCTAAACAGCTAGCAAAGTTGGCTAGGTAAGATAACTAGCTTGGGACATACCCTATATAAGCAGTTGCTTTTGGGTGGCCGGGGAAGAGAGACATTACTGTGTAGCTGTGGGCATCTGATTTAGTTCATTTAAGTTACTATGAGTTGAGTTTTCTTCAGTTTAGCCAAGTTAACTGTTTGTGTTTATTTTTTTACTTTTTGTACATATTTTTGGTTACATGTAACATGGTGACACTTTTTGTAAATAAATTGCACCTTTTTGATAACTGGACAAAGTTTCCTGTGTCTGCCTCCTACCAACATCCAACCATTCTGGCCAGGCTTCCCACATAAAGTAGTGGTAAAACAAATAACTTAAGGCATTCGTTTTATATGATATGAAAAAATATAGGCAAATCAGTAACACACTCAAAATAGATGACTTAACACTATGCCCAATGTACTCTGATTTCATTCTGCCATCTAGTGGACACATGCCAATATAATGTATCCACCTTTTTCCTCGCCCCCATGATACCTTGCGTGAATTATGGGTGCAACTTCTGGTGTTGAACCAAAACCAGCGATTTCCATTGGTAACAGTTTGTTTACAGTAGGCTACTCTATTCCTCTTTCCATGAGCAATTTAGAAATAAAATGCGGAACACACCAGATGTTATAGCTCAGACAGGATTATGTGATCATACCTCTAACATCTCTGACGGCCATCTCAAACCACTGGGTTTTTTTTCCCTTTACAACTGAGCACGCTAGGAATTAGCTTGTCTTGCTCCATTAAAATACTGTTACCTTTAACATGGCCCGCGCTAGCTTTAGGTAAACATCTGCTCCTTCTAAAGATGATTTCTGATTTCTGATGACTTATGAAGAGATACTTATACATTTAACATAATTCAGTATTAACCCCAGCTCCATGTAAAGCGAATAAATGTGATGTTTCCCAGCTAATCCTCTTTTTTGTCTGCGTTAACGACACAGTTTACATATTTTTTTAACTTCTGATTAATTAAAATTTGTGTTCTGAGCAAAACATGATGCTGAATTTAGCAGCAGACATCAGTGATAGTCATATAAAGCCACAGGCTGGAGTCGTACCCGGGCCACTGCAGCAACAGCCTTGTGCATGGGGCACCTGCTCTACCACTAAGCCACCGACGCCCCGTAAAAGAAATAACTTTTGACATTCATTTTTTATACAATATACAGGATATACGATGAATCAGTAACACATTCCTAATGACTAAATATATATTTCAAGATTTGTTGCTGTGTTGAGCAATTTTCTAATGTAGGTTGAGAATGAAGTCAGATGGGGAAAGGCAGGGATATCATGTACTGATGCTGAGTGACGGACCTGTCAGTCTAGGTGTCATTCTCTAATGCAAATTTTGATTTAATACTTTTTCACTGTCTCGGGAAACTCTTGTAGCTTTATTTCTTAGATCAATGGTACATTTGGCAACAGGAACAATCCCTTTTTGTTCTGGTTCCATGTTCAACACACAGTTGCTGAAGACAAAAATTTAGCTTAGACTGGTTATTAGTCGTTACAGACATGGACAGTGCAACAGGTACCAAGACATTTTAGAAGATTCTACGTTAACGTTAGTTAAATATTTCTTAAATAATAAATCAGTATTTGCTAAACTGAAGCCAAATTACTTAAGAAAAGAACCAATGTTGGCGGTTAGCCCCCAAGAGTAGCCACTGGGACTAAGCACATTATATGGGTTTAACTAGCTTACTGCTACTTCCGCTATCTCACTGGAAGTTCAGTGTTTCCGCTACATTCATTTAGCAGCAGCGGCCACTGCTGCTCCAAAACATTTATTTTGCAAATGCACCACCACTCTGAGACATCTGTGCACTTGCACAGCACAGCAGCCAGTGTAGTGAGGAGAGCAGCGGTGAGGGGAGGGGGGAGTGGGGGAAGACTCCTATTTAGGGATGCACCGAATATTCGGTAACTGAATATATTTGGCCGAATATTGCAAAGAAACACACATTCGGTATTCGGTGGAATAAGTGAAAAGCAAGGCCGAATAATAGCGGCATGTTTTGATAATGCAATCAAACAGCGTGCAGTGACGGACAGAGTAAAATGTCGGCAGTGTAGCGATATTTTACTCCGTCCGTCACGGCACTTGCATTTGCGACTAAAATCAGTTTTGTGCGGGCAAAATAAATCATTCAGCACGCTGTGTGAGTACAGATTTCAACCAGCAACAGAAACTAAACGGCGAATCCCGTCGGTTGTGGGTTGAACGGGGGTCACAGACACGGACAGGAATACGTATTCCTGTCAAATACGGCGGCGCATTATAACGGCTTACCGGCGACGGAGAAGTCCGGCTCCAGGTGAATAACTTGTTGTCATGACTGCCCAAAAGTACCTGAACAGCCGAGCCATGGCGGCACACAGTATGTGGCGTATCAGAGGAGAAACGAGCCGTTCACATTTCTCTCTTTGTGGCAGGTAACGGTCCACAAACCTCACCGCACTTTAGGGACTGTTCTTTACTTATGAAGGGACTTGTCAGGGGAGGAGGGTGGCTGGTTGATTTTTATTTCATTTATTTATTTTATTTTGATCCCCCCTGTGGATGTCTCTCACCCCCTCCCCCCCTGCTGAAAAAAATCCTAGAGGAAACACTGAAGTTGCAATCATTTCTACAGTTGTGCCCTCAGGAATAAGGTGGATACCGAATACCTTTCATCAGTTTACCCTCCAAAACTAGTGAAACATCTGAAATGCCTTTGTTAACAGGGCATTTTCTGTCTTCTTAACGCGCATTTGACATTAAGTAGTTATATTTTTACCCATTAAGATGAACAAGTTTGATTTATTAATATGAGCATCAAAACAGACCTTTAGAGCGTTGCATATTTCTTGTGAGAGCAATAAGGGATGTTGTTTATTACATGGAGAGCAGGCCATCTCTCATCACTGGTGTAGGTGATACTTAAGCTTGATATTTGTCATTAAGAGTTATTAAAAGGTCTAATTACCATACTCTCTTCATGTGTAATGAGTAGATACTCCTCCGCAGGTCAAGACTTACCAAAAACAAACAAACAAATACAATTCAGATTTTTGTTTTTATTAAATCAAATCATCAAATGAATTTATAGTACACAGACTGACAAAAAACATTTCAGAGGATTGGCTGGACTATGGAATTGTGATACTCATCATGTCCTCTAAAGCAAGGATAATCTGAGGAAAGTCCAGCTGAAGTGCACCTCGGTCCTTTTATGTGAAATGGAGGGTTAACTGCTGATATTTCTCCAGCAAGCGCGTCAGCAACATCCACTTGACATTTTAGCATTTTGAAAGGGTCGACTGCTACATTAATGATTAACCTGGGACTGTGTGGTGGGTAGATTCTTCTAAAGAAAGACTGCTGAGAGAGCCCCAACTGAGACAATGCTCTGGCCATCAGTACAGCTGTGTGTGTCCTGAATAGGGTGTTTCATATTTCATACTCGGTGCACAGGGAACAACCCAAGGCTGTGGGCTATTGATTCAAGTATGCTGTGAAAATGAAAGAGATGGACTGGCTGTAAGGATTTAAAGAAATGTCAAAGATGGAGATGACCCATACGGGAAGGTTGGGGTCAAGGGTCATTTGTTAATATATGCTTCAGTATAGTGAATGCTTTATAGTAGATTCCTAAATTCTTTTTTGTGATAAACAAACAGGCTGCTAATTTGATGGGGCTGATTCTGGGAGGTGCAGGAAATTACAAAAGGGGCAAGGGTAATGTCAGGGCAGGGAGAAATCAGGTCAGGTCTAGTTCCTTAAGTAGTTCACTTTTTATTTTATTCTTAAAGGGATAGTGCACCCAAAAATGAAAATTCAGCCATTTTCTGTCATTTGGACTCTGTTCTTTGCCTCACTGTAGCCTGTAGCTCTAACTGCCTCTCTGTACACTGCGCTCACATGTGAATAAGAATAAGCATATTTTAGGGCATATACAGCAAATGATACTGTTTTTTTTTTTTTTTTTTTAAATGAGAGTTCTTCTTTGAAAACAGGCACTGTTGGAGGACCTACTCTCTCTATGGGCCCCCACCTCACGGGCCCAAGTGCAACTGCACTGCCTGCACTGTCTAAATGTACGCTCCTGCTCAGAGTCTTTAGTTAAATTACTGAATTTACATCTTGAGCATTATTGCTGCATATTTTGTATTTGGCTCGCTTCACTCTGAGGTTATATAGATGAGACTCCTACAGTGGGTCATACTTGTGTAGATATTTACCTTATTTGTTGTTCACTTCATGGTTGATCTTATAATCAGAAATTGATGCACATATTTACTGTCACCAGCATCTTCACCCTGTAACTATAACATCTTCCACGCACTCAGGAGAGATAGCTGAATGTCTGTCTCCAAGCGCTTAACTTAACAGATGTCATACTATGATGAATGAACAGACTAGATCTCTATTTTTCTATTCTAATGATTATACTATTAATACTTTCTTCAACACTGCATTTTTTCCTCCGCTTCTGAGCACAGTTAGTATAAAACTGATGTTGTTGCCTACAGGGTTTCTTCTCTCTGAAGAACTCACCACAGTGAAGTACAAAATTGTTAAGGTATGCACTGTTCAAGGCCCAGAAAATTTGTAATTTAATTTTAGTTTCCCCCCAGCACAATGGGATGCACCTGGTGAATTTACCATATAGGAATTTTACTTGTGTATGTACTTACACTTATTAGATTATATGTCTATTTTTGGCCCATTCTGTTGGACTATTAGCTATTTCAAGACAAGTCTGCTGCCTTTTATATTATTAAAAAGTCCTGTGAAAATCGATACTGAAGTCCTGTGCTTTGAGTTACACCACATTCTGTAGCATAGACTGTACAATAAAGATAGATGACATTTCAGCTCCCCCAAAGTGAAGTCACAGAGTTCCAACACATTTTCATGGACATAATTTCAAAACTTTTGCATGACTTTCCAAGGACCCATAATAATGTTTTTTTTCCTTGCCCCTCTTGCCCAGGGTGTTTCAAACCTACCAGATTCAAACTCTATTCAAAACTAGTTTCAGCTGGCTGGCATACATGTAGAGAGAGAGAACCCAAGATATCAGATGTCGACTATGCACACTCTGATTCCATATTGTAACGATCCACTCCATCCTCGTTTTGATTGTTTATTTATTTTTGGGAGTCGCGCTGACACACGTCGGACGAAACGTCAAGTGACGTCAGGCGCTCATCAAGCAGCACACCTGCGGGAGCAGAAGCTGGTTCAGAGCTCACCTTGACGGCAGGAGAGATAGAAGAAGTGTCCGGTGTCCACTATAGCTCCGCATCCCGCGGATCAGATCCGAATCAAGTCGGGGGGGGGTGTAGTCCCTCGCGCCTGCCTCCTTCAGCAGTCTCGGCTCCTGGCTCTTCTCCCCGGATCTAGTCTACTAAATCGATCAGCTGTCAAACTCCGGGGATGATCACCGCCACAGATTGACTGACTGACAGACTAACTGACGGACTGATTGACTGATGGACAGAGCAGACACGTGTCATTTCCACTGTGACTCCATGAGTACTTTTTTTTTTCATTTTTTTAAAGAAACGGAACATTTCCTTTGATTGGTGTGTTGCTGGAAGATGATTTTTTTTGTTGACTTGTGGGGACATTGTTTTTTTCTCTTCTATCCTGGAACACTGAAGAGTTTGGTTTTTTTTCAGGTGTGGGAAAGAGACTGAAAGTGATTTCTGGACTGTTATAATTTCTTGTTTAATATACATTTCCCCTGATTTAAAAAGCAAATGTGTTGGGTTTCATTCTTCTTGTTTTTGAGTGGTTGTTAAGTTTTATGCTTAATCATCCTTTGTGTGGGTTTTGAAGTGAGAGAAAACATGTGACTTGACTCAAAAAAAACCAACTTTTTGTCAGGCAAAACCTGACTGGCACCCCAGAAAAAATAGAAGAAAAATAATGAAATAAAATAAAATAAAATGAATAAATACATAAAGTCTCGCTGACTAAAGGAAATAAAACCGTCACAATATGACGTCACCAAAACAAGATGGGAGCGGCTATTCAGTGAAGGCTGGGATACGGTCTTTGACCGTATGGCAACATTGGGTATGACACATTCGCAAGGTAACCGGAGCTGTGATGTTGGAGGGTTACAGCAGACAGCATTAAAAATAAAGGTGCTCTTGGGCGCGCTCTCTTTAGCTTCCTTGGGTACACCTGGCCTGACAGAATTTGTGGGGTAATGGATGGTGGCTGACATACAATAGAACCTTTTCAGCGTTCATTTATTATCCTTTATTAGGGATTGTTTAAGTAATTGCAGAATTGTAATCCTCACCCGTATCTTTATTTTTCATACAAAATATATTGCAACTCAAGTGAAACACCTCAAATCAATCATCCCAATGTTCTATGGTAGTGCACTAGCTATTGAGCCTTACTGCAGGTGCAGACCAGATTTCACTGTGCATGTGCTACACCCCAATGATATGACACTGTGATTTCTTGTCCTATTACGTCCTTGGCTGTATCCAGGATATTTTGGCTTCATTTTTGTACAGTATGAGGAAGTGGAGATGCGTTGTCCATCTTTATATTCAGTCTTTTTTTTCTGTGGTAAAGTAAGGTATGCATTTTCTGTTACAGAGAGTCCTGGACTTTGATGCAGCCGCACAGCCTCCTGGGTTCATTTCATTTTGAAGCTGTATTCAGTTTAGCTAAATCCAGACATCAGGGCTGAAAATTTATGGACAAAGAGCCATTGGGAATGTCCCTGAGCAGCATGGGGTCAATTAGCATGACATCCATCTGGTGTGCTGGTACCATGACAAAACTTCATGTTGTTTCCACAGAATGTGACATGTTTTTTGGGGGTTGTTTTAATGCTTAAATTTTTTTACAGGCTTACCAAATACCAAAATGATGGGTCTTTCTTGTCTCATTTACAAATGCTTGCACAAAGCCTGTCTGAAATGGAAACCCAATGTTAAAACAATAAAATATAGTATAAAGGCTCTACTTCTGCAACAACAGCGGCTCAAAAGCTTTGCTGAAACATCTGATGAGCATTTCTGGATGAACAGATTATTGAAATGGCTGAGAAAAGGCTGATTTACTATAAGAAAGCTAATTCAAGTGGAGACATAACCAGGTTTTGAAGTTCTTTCAATTACATGAACATATACAGAAAAAGGGGGACTTTGATTTTGTTCAGTGTAGATATAGAAAAACATGGAGGTGCAGAGAAAGAAAAAATAATGTCTGCACAAGGGAGAGGAATTTGACCGAGCAGAGTAGTAATCTGGAAATGGTGCATTTTTCTGATTATTTTTTCCCCTTCTGACCCCCCTTTGTGTGTGTGTATTTTGTTTTCACATTCTGATCACTGACAGCAATTTCATGTTGCTAATAAAGCTTTACTGCAGCAATTCTTCTTTCTATTGTACGCTATGTTCTATAAAGATGATTCATTTGCTTTTAGATAGTACGTTGCCAAAAATGCATACATTCAACATTCAACAAAAAACTGCAGTGATTTACAAGAAAAGGAAAGTGAGTTTGTAAAACCAATGGATTTTTTATTTTTTATTGTATACAAGGAGAACTGAAACATGAAATGTAAAACAGTTTTTGTAATGCCAACAACTAATACTGGGGGTGGGTGTGACGTTTTGATTACGTATTATGCTGGCAACCCACCACCAGGGGATTAAAAGCTGGGTGCAGCAGGTATCAGGTAACTTAATTCAACTGAAGAGAAAGAATCTAGCACCTAGCAGCTAATTTACAAGCAAGAATGTCCACAAAGACAATGAGGTCCAGGAGCTCCTTACCCTCCAAGCACAGGACAAGATCAGCCACTATATAAATGGGACAGTGAGGGATGGCCCGCTACTAGAAAGGCAAGCTCGTAAGCTCCAAGAGGGTGGATCTGCCTGGAATGGCAACACCACACATTTGATCCCTGCGTTCGGCAAATCCATCCATTATCTCCTGAAGACATGCACAGCTGAGGATCGAGAGGCTGTTGCCAGTTTGTTGTCCTGTGCCTCACCGTGGCTCACAAATTCCAAAACAAAGTGAAATGTGTTTGGGACATACGAAAAAGACTCATCTTTGTCAAAATTGTTCGGGGCAATAGCCTATGGCATAGGCCCATTTCTTTGGCTTTCCTCCATATTCTTCTTTCTGAACTGACTTGGACTTTTATAAAAAAAACTTTCAGGAAATGGCTGAAAACAATGTATAAATAGCCAGATGCTAGAATCAAAGTTAATGGGGTAATGTCAAACATGTTTAAAATTTTAAAAGGTACCAGACGGGGGGGGGGGCGGGATTATCCCCGCTGATTTTTGCACTATGCATTAAACCACTGGCATAATATATAAGGATGGAACAAAAAATAAAAAGTACAGAAATAGCAGGAGAAAATCATAAATTGTTGATTTATGCAGATGATATAATAATTAATTTATCTGAGCCAGAATGATCAATTGAGGAACTAATGAAGATAACTGAAGAATTTGGAGCCATTTCATGGTATACATTGAATGTCACTAAATCAGAAGTAATGGTTATGGGTTATGCAATTGGTAATGCAATGAAATGTGTAACAAAGAATTTGGATAATTAGTATACAATTAACTTTGGAGAATTATTAAGTAAAATTAAGTATGATTTAAACAGATGGTCTACAGTTCCATTATCCCTTTGGGAAAGAGTTAAAATTATACAGCTGAACATCTTACCAAGATTTTTGTTCCCCTTTTAAAGCACTTCCAATATACGGTACAGGCCAAAAGTTTGGACACACCTTCTCATTCAATGCGTTTTCTTTATTTTCATGACTATTTACATTGTAGATTCTCACTGAAGGCATCAAAACTGTGAATGAACACATGTGGAGTTATGTACTTAACAAAAAAAGGTGAAATAACTGAAAACATGTTTTATATTCTAGTTTCTTCAAAATAGCCACCCTTTGCTCTGATTACTGCTTTGCACACTCTTGGCATTCTCTCCATGAGCTTCAAGAGGTAGTCACCTGAAATGGTTTCCACTTCACAGGTGTGCCTTATCAGGGTTAATTAGTGGAATTTCTTGCTTTATCAATGGGGTTGGGACCATCAGTTGTGTTGTGCAGAAGTCAGGTTAATACACAGCCGACAGCCCTATTGGACAACTGTTAAAATTCATATTATGGCAAGAACCAATCAGCTAACTAAAGAAAAACGAGTGGCCATCATTACTTTAAGAAATGAAGGTCAGTCAGTCCGGAAAATTGCAAAAACTTTAAATGTGTCCCCAAGTGGAGTCGCAAAAACCATCAAGCGCTACAACAAAACTGGCACACATGAGGACCGACCCAGGAAAGGAAGACCGAGAGTCACCTCTGCTTCTGAGGATAAGTTCATCCGAGTCATCAGCCTCAGAAATCGCAAGTTAACAGCAGCTCAGATCAGAGACCAGATGAATGCCACACAGAGTTCTAGCAGCAGACCCATCTCTAGAACAACTGTTAAGAGGAGACTGCGCCAATCAGGCCTTCATGGTCAAATAGCTGCTAGGAAACCACTGCTAAGGAGAGGCAACAAGCAGAAGAGATTTGTTTGGGCCAAGAAACACAAGGAATGGACATTAGACCAGTGGAAATCTGTGCTTTGGTCTGATGAGTCCAATTTTGAGATCTTTGGTTCCAACCGCCGTGTCTTTGTGAGACGCAGAAAAGGTGAACGGATGGATTCCACATGCCTGGTTCCCACTGTGAAGCATGGAGGAGGAGGTGTGATGGTGTGGGGGTGTTTTGCTGGTGACACTGTTGGGGATTTATTCAAAATTGAAGGCACACTGAACCAGCATGGCTACCACAGCATCCTGCAGCGACATGCCATCCCATCCGGTTTGCGTTTAGTTGGATGATCATTTATTTTTCAACAGGACAATGACCCCAAACACACCTCCAGGCTGTGTAAGGGCTATTTGACCAAGAAGGAGAGTGATGGAGTGCTGCGGCAGATGACCTGGCCTCCACAGTCACCGGACCTGAACCCAATCCAGATGGTTTGGGGTGAGCTGGACCGCAGAGTGAAGGCAAAGGGGCCAACAAGTGCTAAACACCTCTGGGAACTCCTTCAAGACTGTTGGAAAACCATTTCAGGTGACTACCTCTTGAAGCTCATGGAGAGAATGCCAAGAGTGTGCAAAGCAGTAATCAGAGCAAAGGGTGGCTATTTTGAAGAAACTAGAATATAAAACATGTTTTCAGTTATTTCACCTTTTTTTGTTAAGTACATAACTCCACATGTGTTCATTCACAGTTTTGATGCCTTCAGTGAGAATCTACAATGTAAATAGTCATGAAAATAAAGAAAACGCATTGAATGAGAAGGTGTGTCCAAACTTTTGGCCTGTACTGTATATTTATTCTAACAAAAATGGGTTTCAATTATAATGAAATTCATTTGGAATGGCCAAAAGAAATGGGTGGTCTAAATTTACCAGACCTGCAAGCTTACTATCAAGCAGCACAAGTACCAAGTATCAAAGTGTGGATGCTAGAGCCTTACATATAGGATGGAGAGAAATGTAATTAACTTGTGGAGATATTTCATTAACAGTTTTACCTTTCTCCAAATTTAAAAAAATCATATGCTGAAAATTTAAACAATAGGTGGGTAGTTGCTATGCTTAGAGTTTAGAGGGAAGTCTGTCAAAATCAAAAATTAAACAAAGATTTAATTTATCTAGGAGAAATAGCAACCAACCCAGTCTTCCCACCCAACAAAACAGAGGTGAATTTTAGAATGTGGGCCTCCAAACGTTTGTGTAAATTTGGAGAAATGTTTGGGGATAAAGGAATGAAATCTTTTGAGCAGCTGTTGGCACAATATACCCCATTCTCATTTATTTAGATTCCTTTAAGTGAGAAGCTATCTTTTTGATGTTTCAAAAAAGGGATCTATTCAAGATGTAAATCCACTGATAAAAAATTTACTCAAGATGTGTGATGAAGATATTGGATAGAATGTGGCAAGCAGGAGGCAAACCACAGTCACATATTTTGTTCGTGATAAGTGTTGTATAATATATCCTCTAACTTAAACTTAAATGTATGGGTTTATTTAATCATCCTAAGAAATAATGTATAAGTAATTTGCTTTTTCTTCTTTTTTAATTCATTATCATCATATTATTGTCCCCAATTTCCTGATATTGTATATGACTTGATATACTTTGATTATGTTTTATGTATGTATATTCCTTTTTTTTTATTTCCCTTTTACCTTATTTTTTGGTCTCTACATATGTTAGATAATACTCAAAAATGCAAAAAAAAAATAAAAGAAAAAGAAAAAAGAATAGCCAAACGTCTCTGTCACTGATGTCAGAGGTTCATGAGTTCTTCTTTCTCAAACCACTTTCCGCTTCTTTCTCCTCCAACGTATTTCTGTCAAGACAAACACATTGTTCATAATAATATATATATATATATATATATATATATATATATATATATATATATATATATATACAGTCAGGTCCATAATTATTTGGACAATGATACAGTTGTCGTCATTTTGGCTCTGTACACCACCACAATGGGTTTTAAATGAAACAATGAATACGTGCTTAAAGTGCAGACTCTCAGCTTTCATTTAAGGCTTTTTTCAAAAATGTAGTATGAACCGTGTAGGAATTACAACCATTTCTTCACACAGTCCCCCAACTTTAAGGGCTCATAAGTATTTGGACAAACTAACATAATCATCAATTAAACAGTCAGTTTTAATACTTGGTTGCAAATCCTTTACAGTCAATGACTGCCTGAAGTGTTGGACCCATAGACATCATCAGATGCTGGGCTTCTTCCCTGGTGATGCTCTGCCAGCCCTTTACTGCAGCCGTCTGCACTTCCTGCTTGTGTTTTGGGTGTTTTACCCTCAGTTTTGGCTTCAGCAAGAGAAATGCATGCTCAGTTGGATTCAGGTCAGATGATATGACTTGGCCGTTGGAGAACATTCCACTTCTTTGCCTTAAAAATGTCTTTGGTTGCTTTTGCAATATGCTTCAGGTCAATGTCCATCTGCACTGTGAAGCATCATCCAATGAGTTTTGAAGCATTTAATTGAATCTGAGTAGATAATGGTGCCCCAAACACTTCAGCTTTCATCCTGCTGCTCTTGTAAGCAAGACAAGACTTCACTAGAATAAATACAGAAGGTTTATCACAAGATGCAAACCATTGGTTAGCCTTAAAAATGGAAGGCCAGATTGGAGTTTGTCAAAAACCATCTAAAAAGCCTGTACAGTTGTGGAACAGCATACTATGGACAGATAAAACAAAGATCAACTACCAGAATGATGGGAAGACAAGAGAAGGAAGAAGGGAAGGAACTGCTCATGATCCAAAGCACACCACCTCATCAGTGAAGCATGGTGGAGGTACTGTTATGTCATGGCCATGTATGGCTGCCAGTGGAACTGGTTCTCTTGTATTTATTGATGATGTGACTGCTGACAAGAGCAGCAGGATGAAAGCTGAAGTGTTTGGGGCACCATTATCTGCTCAGATTCAACCAAATGCTTCAAAACTCATTGGACGATGCTTCACAGTGCAGATGGACATTGACCTGAAGCATACTGCAAAAGCAACCAAAGACATTTTTAAGGCAAAGAAGTGGAATGTTCTGCAACGGCCAAGTCATATCATCTGACCTGAATCCAATTGAGCATGCGTTTCTCTTGCTGAAGCCAAAACTGAGGGCAAAACACCCAAAACACAAGCAGGAATTGCAGACGGCTGCAGTAAAGGGCTGGCAGAGCATCACCAGGGAAGAAGCCCAGCATCTGATGATGCCTATGTGTCCAACACTTCAGGCAGTCATTGACTGTAAAGGATTTGCAACCAAGTATTAAAACTGACTGTTTAATTGATGATTATGTTAGTTTGTCCAAATACTTATGAGCCCTTAAAGTCGGGGGACTGTGTGAAGAAATGGTTGTAATTCCTACACGGTTCATACTACATTTTTGAAAAAAGCCTTAAATGAAAGCTGAGAGTCTGCACTTTAAGCACGTATTCATTGTTTCATTTAAAATCCATTGTGGTGGTGTACAGAGCCAAAATGACGACAACTGTATCATTGTCCAAATAATTATGGACCTGACTGTATATATAACGTACAGTTCACACGTCATTGTTTTCATAATGCAAGCTGCTGCCCAACTGTATCTTAAACTTCACAGTAGACACCACTGTTGTATGACACACCACGTCTGTCAGGCGTCTTTTGTGTCCAGGATGCCGGCAAACAATCTAAAACAACAAACTGGAGCAGAATGAAGCCGCTGTTGTTTGGTTCTGTGTAAAAATACAAAGGCGGTATAAAGAAGGGACTTTGTTGTAGCCATATAGCGTGCATCTTTGTGTAAAAGGGTCTTATGTTCCTCTTAGATAGAAAACATGGTGTGTGTTAAAAGAAAAGAATGATGGGTTTGGGATATTTTGATAGTGTATGTAGAGAAAGTGTTTTTGCATTTTGAAATGTAGAGTTAGTATTTATTGAACAAAATGTGGTTTTGTGCAGCAAACTAAATATTTGGCTAACTGTGTGGTGTGGGTGTGTTGCTTTGTTCGGGGTTTAGATTAAGTGTCTTAGAGATAGTTCATTTGTTAATAATAAAAAACAAAAACAAAAAAAAAACAACCTAACACTATCAACAGCGAATTTTATGCCCCTGATGTCTCTTGGCTGAGCTGGAGCTGTGAGTAAATCTCAAGCTCGTACTCGTACTCGTACTTGTTGTCCTCCGCTTATCCGGGTCCGGGTCGCGGGGGCAGCAGCCTCAGCAAAGAAGCCCTGACAGTCCTCTCCCCCGCCACTTCCGTCAGCTCTTCCGCGGGAACCCCGAGGCGTTCCCAGGCCAGCCAGGCGATGTAGTCCCTCCAGCATGTTCTGGGGCGGCCCCGAGGTCTCCTCCCGGTTGGACATGCCCGAAACACCTCCCAAGGGAGGCGTCCAGAAGGCATCCTTACCAGATGCCTGAACCACCTCAACTGGCTCCTCTTGATGTGGAGGAGCAGCAGCTCTACTCCGAGTCCCTCCTGGATGTCCGAGCTCCTCACCCTATCCCTAAGGCTTAGCCCAGCCACCCTGCGGAGGAAACTCATTTCAGCCGCTTGTACTCGCGATCTCATTCTTTCGGTCACTACCCAGAGCTCGTGACCATAGGTGAGGGTTGGAACGTAGATCGACCGGTAAATTGAGAGCTTCGCTTTCTGGCTAAGCTCCCTCTTCACCACAACGGACCGGTTAAGCGCCTGCATCACTGCTGACGCCGCCCCAATCCGCCTGTCAATCTCCCGCTCCATCCTACCCTCACTCGTGAACAAGATTCCGAGATACTTAAACTCCTCCACCTGAGGAAGGACCTCCCCCCTGACCTGGAGTGGGCAATCCACCCTTTTCCGGCTGAGGACCATGGCCTCAGACTTGGAGGTGCTGATTCTCATCCCAGCCGCTTCACACTCGGCTGCGAACCGCCCCAGCGAGAGCTGGAGGTCACTGTTCGATGGAGCTAGGAGGACCACGTCATCCGCAAGAAGCAGGGACGAGATCCTCCCATCACCGAACCTGACACCCTCCACCACTCGGCTGCACCTAGAAATTCTGTTCCTAAAAGTTATGAACAGAACCGGTGACAAAGGGCAGCCTTGGCGGAGTCCAACCCTCACCGGGAACAGGTCCGACTTACTGCCAGCCACGCGAACCAGACTCATGCTCCTTCGGTACAGGGACTGGATGGCCCTTAGCAAGGGGCCACCAACCCCATACTCCCAGAGCACCCCCCACAGGATGCCCCTGGGGACACGGTCGTAAGCGTTCTCCAAATCCACAAAACACATGTGGACTGGTTGGGTAAACTCCCATGCCCCCTCCCCCACCCTGGCGAGGGTAAAGAGCTGGTCCACGGTTCCACGTCCGGGACAAAAACCACATTGCTCCTCCTCAATCTGAGGTTCAACTATCGACCGGACCCTCTTTTCCAGCACCCTGGAGTAGACCTTACCGGGTAGGCTGAGGAGTGTGATCCCCCTGTAGTTGGAACACACCCTCTGGTCCCCTTTCTTGAAAATGGGGACCACCACCCCGGTCTGCCACTCCAGAGGCACTGCCCCCGATGTCCACGCAATGTTGCAGAGGCGTGTCAGCCAGGACAGCCCTACAACATCCAGAGCCTTGAGATATCCAGGACGAATCTCATCCACCCCCGGGGCTCCGCCGCCTCGGAGTTGTTTCACTACCTCAGCAACTTCTGCCCCAGAAATTGGACGACCCGCCCCCGAGACCCCCGTCTCTGTTTCCTCACTGGAATACGTGTTGGTGGGATTGAGGAGCTCCTCAAAGTATTCCTTCCACCGCCCGACAATGTCCCCAGTTGACGTCAGCAGCTCCCCGCCCCCACTGTAAACAGTGTGAGCAAGTTGCCGCCTTCCCCCCCTGAGGCGCCGGACGGTTTGCCAGAACCTCTTTGGAGCTGATCGATAGTCTTCCTCCATGGCCTCACCGAACTCCTCCCACGCCCGAGTTTTTGCCTCCACGACTGCCCCCACTGCGCTCCGCTTGGCCCACCAGTACCCGTCAGCTGCTTCCGGAGACCCACAGACCAACCATGCCCTGTAGGCCTACTTCTTCAGCCTGACGGCTCCCAGATTACCGCTGCGACTGGCCCCAGCGGCCACAGCTCGCAACCGCTGCCTCGACAATGGCAGAGTGGAACAAGGCCCATTCGGACTCAATGTTCCCCTCTGCCCTCGGGACGCGGTCCAAGCTCTCCCGGAGGTGGGAGTTGAAGATCATCTGGACAGGTTCTTCCGCCAGGCATTCCCAGCAGACCCTCACTGTTCGTTTGGGCCTGCCAGGTCTGCGCGGCGTCTTCCCCCACCATCTGATCCAACTCACCACCAGGTGGTGATCAATTGACAGCTCTGCTCCTCTCTTCACCCGAGTGTCCAAAACATATGGCCGCAGGTCAAATGATACGACTACAAAGTCGATCATTGACCTGCGACCTAGGCTGTCCTGGTGCCACGTGCACCGATGGACAACACCATGTTTGAACATGGTGTTAGTTATGGCCAAACTGCGACCCGCACAGAAGTCCAATAACTGCACACCACTCAGGTTCAGATCGGGCAGGCCGTTCCTCCCAATCACGCCCCTCCAGGTCCCGCTGTCATTGCCCACATGAGCGTTGAAGTCCCCCAGCAGAACAATGGAGTCCCCGGTCGGGGCACTGTCCAGCACCCGTCCCAGGGACTCCAAAAAGGGTGGGTACTCTGAACTGTTGTTCGGTGCATAAGCACAGACAACAGTCAGGACCCGTTCCCCGACCCGAAGGCGCAGGGAAGCAACCCTTTCGTCTACCGGGGTAAACCCCAACGTACAGGCAGAGAGTCTGGGGGCTATCAGAAAGCCCACCCCGGCCCTCCGCCTCTCACCCGGAGCAACTCCAGCGAAGGAGAGAGTCCAACCCCTCTCAAGGACTTGGGTTCCAGAGCCGGAACTATGTGTTGAGGTGAGGCCGACTATATCTAGCCGGTAGTGCTCAACCTCTTCCACAAGCTCCGGCTCCTTTCCCGCCAGAGAGGTGACATTCCATGTCCCAAGAGCCAACTTCTGTAACCGAGGATCGGACCGCCAAGGCCCCCGCCTTGGTCTGCTGCCCAATCCACATTGCACCGAACCCTTCTGGATCCCTCTGCGGGTGGTGGGCCTGCAGGGGGACGAGCCCATGTAGCTGGTTTGGGCTGGGCCCGGCCGGACCCCATGGACGAAGGCCCGACCACCAGGCACTCGCCCACAGGCCCCAACCCCAGGCCTGGCTCCAGGGCGGGGCCCCGGTAACCCTCCGGGCCGGGTACATGTGTCCTTGTTTGTGTCCATCATGAAGGGTCTTTTGAACCGTTCTTTGTCTGACCCTTCACCCAGAACCAATCTGCCATGGGAAACCCTACCAGGGGCAAAATGCCCCCGACAGCATAGCTCCTAGGGTCATTAGGGCACTCAAACTCCTCCACCACGATAAGGTGATGGTTCACGGAGGAGAAATTTCAAGCTGATTGGTTTATATTACCATACCCATCTGCATCTCTGTGTTAATGAGGTTACTGTCTGTTGTTTGCTCAGTGCTCAAATTTGTTACACTTTGCCCCCAAGCAAAGAGTAATTACATTAACCAACATGACTCACAGCTCATATTCAAATGTATACAATGTCAGTAATTACATGGACCTTTCGGGTTACTTGTGTTCATGTGTTGTGGAGAAGTTAGACGATTATATCCATCACCATGCTCAGTAAATTACCACCTGCATGTTCTTATGTATTGCAGCACAACCCTGTCTGCTACAAATTGTTTTTTATACATTACTAAACTGCTGTCTCAATTATGTTGTGGCAATGTAATAGTTGCCTGGATTATGTTCAGAGACAAATGGGCCACATGCAAGAAATGATATATGAACAAATGTTCTCTTATTTTTGGTCCTTGTTTTTAATGATTTAAATCTGGCACTCTGTAAAATGACCTTTATCTTGTTGATTTAACAGCAAGTCAGTTTCACTAACACTGACGTTCTCCCCCTTTTTACAGCCTTTTTTTTTTTAAAGGTTTACGATTACAAGTAAACAACATTAAATCAACACGCTCTCTTTCCAAGTTGTCACATATAGCTGCTTTCTTTATGGCCTTTCACATCTACATATTACATACTAGGCATTCTCCTGTGTCTGCTGTTGACGTTCTGGTACCAATAGTTGCACATCAAGAAAAGTAGATGGTTAGGTTTAGGCAACAAAAGCACGTGGTTAAACTTAGAAAAAAAATCATCCATACATTCATACAGGAAGCAAAAACCAGGCTCCTGGGTGAAAGTCCAGGGGTTGTTGGGCCCATCAACCACCCCTCCAGCTTCTTTCTTTATGTAATTACCAGCAGTGTTTCAACCTGACGTCATTCAGTGGCATTTCATACTGCTGCGACAGGTGCCGTCTGGCCGACCGGCAGCATGTCACTACACCATGAAAGGTGGCATTTGGCGTCGGGTGTCTGATGCAGAAATCACTGATAAAGTGCCGGTATTCAACAACTTTGGAATGAAAATGAGATGGTCAAATACAAGTCTTAATGACCACCAAGACATATTGTGATACGATCACTCAAACCACTTGTTGAGGTGGTCTGGACCACACTGGACCACATATCTTTTGTAGTAAAAGCACTAACGTGTCCTGATATATCCCCGACAAAGACAATGTCATCAGTGCAGGACGTGGTTGTTGTTTTGGTGACAGTGTGCTAAAAGCTCTATAACTTACCCATTTTATGTCAAGTTGGATGAAGTGCTGTGTGACCATCCATCGTTTTGCCTTATGAAAGGAGACATGTTAAATTTCTGCTGTCGCCGATATTTCCAGCTGTACTGACACAACTGCTAACGTGACTAGAGAACATGCTACAGAACAGCTAGCAAAAGTGTGGATGTAGTAACTGTGCGCAGGGCAGTAATGAAATCTCAACACAAGCGGTCAGCTGGAAACGCATGATAGGCATAGTTGACCAGGTGTGATCAACTTGTGTTCAGATCACCAAATCGCATGTTAATACCAGGTCTAGCCAGGCTGAGAGAGACAGAGTTGTCTAGCACTGATGCATCTACGTGCCTGTTCTGGACCTGCATTCTGCACAGACAGAAAAACTTGAGAGGTGCAGAGAGGGATGTAATGAAGGCGATGGAGTTAATTTAGACACTGCTCACACTTTCAACAAACAAATTAAATATGGAAAATACACATTCCTTTATGGGTAATGATTTCTTCATAATTAAGCAAGGAGAACCTAATCATAGACTGGCAAATAACAACCCAGATCCCCAGATAGAAGCCGTGGCTCCTACTGATTGATTCTCTCTTTGTCTTTTACATATTTGGCTGTAGCCAGTGAGAAAAACAGCTTGGAATGATGAAAAGCTTTATTTAAAACACCTAACCCAGAGGAGAGTCAGTGAAATCGAAAGTCATGAGCCAATAATCAATAAAAACAATCAACAGGCCACTGAAAGGATGCTTGAGGGATGTCATTATACTTTCATTAGCTCAAGAAGTCTTTGTATTTCACAGACATGGTGGAATATGACCACAAATATCCTCCATCTACATTAGAGTCTGCCTTGTTGAAGCACTGAGAGCTGTCATAGCACTATCGATTGTGTGATCTCAGGGAATACAGCACTGGTGGACCTATAGGACAACAAGCCCTCTGATACAGCACTGAGGAATTCATATGTCTGGGAAGAACAACAGAGGCTTTACAGGCTGAAATAGATCAAGTAGGATTAGAATTACCCCTCCTGCATGTGGTCAATATCCAATCCATCAACAGCTGAGAAATGACTACAGCTGAGGACGTGCCAGCAAGATTGTACCATCGTTCTAATTCAAAATGTAATAGCAGAGATATTGGATGAAGGGAGATACCCAACTGTAGGCTTATCCAATGTTAAGAAAACGGTTACTCTTCCTGTCTCCTAAGTGGGCGTGGTTAGCTCTCCCTCCAATCAGAGCCTGTTCTCCCTCAACCCCCTCCCCACCACCGTGTTGAACAGAGGCTCTGTGGATGTCTGTGTATGCGGATCGAGAAGCAGGTGGAATGAAAATACATTCTTCCTATTATTGCAGCCTATTGCTGCACAAAGCTTGGGCATTTTTTATTTATTACTAGCGGTAAATAACTGTTTGTAAACTAACTGTGATTTTACCGCCTGTTTATCAAGATCACGAGATCTCGCGAGAACTTGTTTTCTGAGACGGACAGGGCTCAAACAAAGTTAACTTTCTCTTGATCTGTGTGGATGAAAAATGCAGCTTTAGTGTCAGAATGTTGGTAAGATGTGTGGCTTGTGGAAAATGAACCCAATATTTACTTTAGTGACTACTGGGCGAAAGAATTGACCATAAATTGTGATCACGTTCATTTTCCTCATTGACGACAATACATTCAGAGCTGCCGCAAGTCTCCTACGGGGGCGTGGCGCTGACGTCACTGAATCAGGAAGTGAACTGAGTTGGGTATCTCGCTTCATCCAGTATCTCTGGTAATAGTTACTGGAAAACAACTAGTGGTTGGAAATAATCACTCAAATCAGAACACACTCAAGGTTGTTAGTGATTTATGTTGTGATTTTGTGATGAGAAAATGTGTGTTCATCAGTAACCAGAGAGTCAATTATTATGACTGAAGTGAGTTGAAGTGTCATGTTTGTTTCTAATGATTAATCTAATGTGTGGGTGCGTGCATGTGTGTGTGCTGCATCATTGCACACAGTGCACACACACAATGGTGTGTGTGTGTGTGTGTGTGTGTGTGTGTGCTGTGACCGTTAGGAAAGAGGGACATTTATTGATATAGCATAATTCAATTCAGGAGAAAATGTTCTTTACTCAAGAGCAAATAATCTTATGCACATGTGTTCATATTGTAACTTAAACAATCAATAGCAATTAAAAACACAACTGAACCAAGCAGAGAAAATACAGGCTGCATAATCAATGCTGAATGTAATCAGAAAGCTCTGCTGATCTGATTTATTCTTTCTTGGAGAAAATTGTAGTTCAGTGTAGTGCCTTGAAGACTTTTTAGGTATAGCACATTAATAGGGAGGCACTGCCAGAGATGGAGCTGGGAGGAGGGGGCATTTCCCAATGTTTCCTCAAAAGCCCCAAATCTTTCAGGTTTTTAAAATACCTTCAACTCTGTGTCATTCAGATAATAATTAATCCCATGTTGTTTATTCTATCACGCTATTCCTTAAATGAATCCAACTGAACTAAAATGAATATTAGGCCATAAGATGAACATTTACTCAGAGAACAGTGGCATGCAAAAGTTTGGGCAACCCTGGTCAAACTTTTGTTTACTGTGAATAGTTAAGCAAGTAGAAGATATGCTGATCTCCAAAAGGCATGAAGTTAAAGACAAAGCATGGCTTTCAAAAATGTAAGCATGATTGGTGTATTATTTTTGTTTTGTACAATTTAAGAGTGAAAAAAAGGAAAGGACTGCTATGCGAAAGTTTGGGCAATCCAAGATATTTGAGCCCTCAGAAAACTTTTACCAGGGTCTCAGACCATATTGAGCTTGTTAGGACTATGGCATGGCTTTGTAAGAAAAGGCCAGATGATGCAAATTTCAAATTTTGTAAAACTTTGTAAATATTCTGACTCCTGAAACCTAGTCCCGTAGCAGAAGGCTATAAGAGGATAGCAAAGTGTTTTCAGGTAGCTGTTTCCTCAGTGTGTATTATAATTAAGAAATGGCAGTTAACAGGAACTGTGGAGGTCAAGTTGAGGTCTTGAAGAGCAAGAAAACCTTCAGAGAGAGCTGCTCGTAGGATTGATGGCAAGGCAAATCAAAACCCCCTTTGACTACAAAAGGCCTGCAGGAAAACTTTGCAGACTCTGGAGTGGTGGTGCACTGTGTGCAATGATGACCGTCATGGAAGAGTCATCAGTAGTAAACCGTTCCTGTGTCCTCACCACAATTCAGAAAAAAAAAAATCACTGTCAGAAGTTTGCAAAAGAAATGAGCCTGATGCTTTTTGTGTTCTTTGGACTGATTAAGTTAAAATGGAACTTTTTAGATGCAATAAGCAAAGCTTTGTTTGGAGAAAAAAGGCTGCAGAGTTTCATAAAAAGAACACCTGTCCAACTGTTAAACACAGGGGTGGATGGATCATGCTTTGGGCTTGTGTTGCAGCCAGTGGCACGGGGAACATTTCACAGGTAGAGAGAAGAATGGATTCAGTTGCATTTCAGCAAATTCTGGAAGCAAACATCATAAAAAAGCTGAAGATGAAGAGGGGACAGCTTTTACAGCAGGACAATAATTCTAAACATTCCTTGAAATCCACAATGGACTACCTCAAGAGGAGTAAGCTGAAGGTTTTGCCATGGCCCTCACAGTCCCCCAACCTGAACATCATTAAAAACCTATGGACAGACCTTAAAAGAGCAGTGCCTGCAAAACAGCCCAAGAATCTCACAGAACTAGAAGCAGAGTTTGGATGCTCAAACCTTTGCTTCAGGCTTTTTAATTTTTTGTTATTTTGAAAGTGTAAAAGATTGAAATTAAAAAGTAATCTTGCTTAAAACATTGAAGAAATGTTTCATCTTTAACTTCATGCCTTTTGAAAATTAGTTCATTTTCTACTTATTTAACTATTAGTTAAAGAAATTTTAACCAGGGATGCTCAAACTTTTGCATGCTACTGTACTGAAGAGCACATTTACTTGGCATTGTTCAGGATCTTTCATTTGCAATTAGAGCAGCCCAGATTATGATGAATGGATTGAAGAGTTGTCTGCTATTCATCATTCTGTGAACTCTATTTCAGCAAAGTATAACAAAATTCCTACTTTACCTATGTTATGGAACCTCTTTGTAGTTGCCAGGAGCTAAAATTGTATCTCTTTACCTCAAATTAGCATGTGTACATGTGTTTTATAAACACAGAAAAATGTGCGAGAGGAAGGCTGTAGAGTCTTTCGCCATTGTCAGAAGACTAGCCTCTTGTATTGTACTCCACCCCCATTTTGTAGCAAAAACACCTAAAGTGACATACCCAAATTAAAATGACTGTAGCTTTTGAACCGCTCTGACTACATGCATGCATGAGGTCTGACCAGAAAGAAAGCTTGCTAAAGTTTCTTGTGAAAGTGTCAGAAACACTCTAGATGATACAAAGACAGAGTAATGGGCCTCTGAAGTCAGTAAAAAATTGAAGATTTTGCCTAAAATAAAATAAAAAATGTTTTTCAGGATGAATAACTGTCTGGTAAATGACACTGTGTGGCTGTAGGCACACTATCAATGAACACTTGTTTCAAATTTGAAGAAGATTGCTCAAAGTATGACCATTCTACAGTATTTTTTCCATGAAAAGATCCAGGCAGAGCTCCAAATGACAAGTCAGTCACTCGGCTTCAAAACAGTACTATCAGTGATCAAACAACACTCAGCCAACTTCAAACATTGTACCTTATTGAAATCAGGTGTGATTGCGATAGCTGATGTTGTTTTTGACACAGAAACACCATAAAATATCACCAAATAAAGCCATATGAAACGTGAAACTTATGATCCTACATTCTAGATGGTATATCTCAGCCAAAAATAGTGATAGGAGTAATACTCTTACCTTTTATAAACCAGCTAAGGCCCCCCTAATGGCTCTACATAAGATCGCGAGTAATCCTGTAACTTTTCCCATCGAAAAATGGCATGACATGACTTGTCACCACTCATCGCGATTTTGGACTTTGTGTGTTTCGGCTGCTCTGGTGCAAAATCCATAATAAATAAAAGAAAAACGACGTTATTTTTTAAAAGTCGAGAGCTTCCTGAATCCGGCAATATCAAACATCACATGGTTTGATGACGTAGTGCGCCTGGGAGATACCATTTAACAGAGGAGGAGGGGAATGAGGACGTCGGTGTCCTGGCGGAGGTAGAGAGGCTAGAGCTGTGTACACAGCTCTGCTGCAGACAAGCATGCCTTTCTGTTTTGGTATGTCACATTTGACATCACGGACAGGCCAGAAAACAGATTAGTAAACAGTAAAAAAAGCTATGTGTAGGCCAGTGAAAATGTTACAATTGTTACTTCTTATAATATATCTTTAATTTATTTAGTCTCTCCTTCAAACTTGTTGCTGACTAATTTGAGATGTTTGAGCACTGCTTGGACTTGGGATTGGGACTATTGTCCTGGGCTCCATTCTTTGTACAGCCAATCCAAGATGAAGTGATGTGTTGCCTCTTTGTTCATCCTGATTATTTGCCTCTTGCTATTACGCTTCTTTGAATGCAAATGCAGGATTGATTCAAGGACCCTGAATTGATTTATCCCTGATTACTGCGAGAAATGCTCAACCATGCTAATCTGGTTTTTAACAGTATAAAAAGAACAGCAGCTCATAATGGAGGGATATCTCTGTGATATCTTCCACATGCAAACAAGGAAAGCCTGAGGCAGAGAGAGCACACCTTTCTGCCCTTCCTACATGGAAAGCTTCATGAAGGAAGAGCAGCAAAGAGCCCCCAGGAACAGAACAGAGCCAGCAACAATGACAAACAGAAATGACATTGATAAGTCAGATACAACATAAAACGGAGGAGCTGGGGTGGAGGCGGGTTGCAAAGCAGCTTAGAGAAAAGCAGAACAGTAGGCAGGCCAAAGCAGTTTAAGTAAGGCGCCCTGAATGAGATTTGTGATGTGATCCATCAGCTGACTCCCTTCCATCAATCAGCTGATCCATCAGTTGACTGGGTTGCTTGAGATCAGCTGATGTTGCTGGGATGTGAGCTGAGCTTGAAATGCTCAATATGCTCAATTTATCTTTGTTGAGGGTTAATTTTTGCCTTTGTTTAATTGATACTATTGTTAATGAATGCCACTTTTTTTTTAAGCTTACTCCCACCTACTAACCTGCTTCTCCAAAATCCCCTTTAACTTTTTTCAGTGCTAAAAAACAGCAGCCTCTGCTCTTTATATAAGGAGGCAGAATGACGACCATTAATCTTCTTTATAAATTTTATTACACCATGTGGATTTTCCTATAGCTCAGAACAAAATTACTGTGTTGCCTTTAAGTCTTTATTTTTGTTCTTTTTCTTGCAAGACATTAGCAAGTCAACAGTCAGTCCATCAAATGCTCCCCTGACACTGAAATGTAATGCAATACTGGGTCCTGTCCTTTAAAAATACGCCCTCCCACTGCAGCCCTCCCATCTCCATCCTATGTTCCTCCCACCAGACCACAGGCATGTGCACACAATTTATACAGTAACCCAGTGTTCCCAATTCTTAATTTAATTCATCTTATTACATTGTGCAGTTGCACACAGTGCATTTGCTCAGCCAACCTTTTGCCCTGCTTTCTCCATTTATCAGACCACAAATCAGACCATGAATTAGCTAGCTAGCCACCCCCAAGTCCCTTCACCTCGCTCCTCACTGCTTTGGACTGCTTCACTGGTAGGAGAGCTTGCATCAGCTCAGGAGACTGACCTTCGGTCTGAGGCAGTAACAGCTTGAATTCAGCCAGCACAACCCCCACACTGGACGTGGAAGCACTCTAATTTCTTAATTCTTCACACCAGAAGTGCCGACTCGCCGCGCTGATCAGCAAGCCATTCTGCTCTCTGCTCTATTTAAATCCTATGTAGAGCTCTGTTGCTGTCTGCCTCTGTGTGTGTGTTTGTGTGTGTGTGTGTGTGTGTGTGTGATTGCATGTGTGGGTGTGTGGGGTTCAGCTTGTCTCTCGCTCTAACAAATATAAAATATATATATATATATATATATATATATATATTCCATCATTTATCATCGTCAGATCATTTATATCATATTTAATATACACTTTATATTGTTTGCAACACATTTGCAGTGTGTTTTCTTGCCATATTCCCTTGCGGGAAACAAAGACGGCGAAACTATCGCTGCAGATCACGAGCAAGCTAGGGCGCTCAGCCCCACACTGCGTTCAGTGAGAACTACTCAATATGTTAAAAAATAAAAATGAAATAAAAATCGTCATGCTTTGTGGTGCTTCTGCGTCATGTGTGAACCGGGCATCACAGTGGGCTGGTGGCCAGGTGCAGTGCCAGGTCTTACCAGTGTAATGGCAGCAACAGAAACTTCGTCCTTGTTGGGGATGCATCAGGACCAGGGGCGGATTGGCCATCTGGAGGTTCTGGAGAATCACAGAATGGCCGGTACTCCACGACGGCCGGTGGCCGTCACGCAGTCATTACCGTTTTTTTTTTTTTTTTCTTTTTTTCTCCCTGATAATCTACTGTTCCACGTCCAGTCCGCTAGGTGGCAGCCTTAAAATTGGATGCCAGCCGGCCCATAGATATCTATGAGCCGGCCGGCCGCCAATCAAATTGAAGAAGAAGGAAGCGCATACCGTATGCGCTTCCGTGCGTTGTTGTGGGCTGGGCCGAGTCAAAGTCCAGGGCTGTTTTTTAGTCCCAGTCCGCCCCTGATCAGGACGCATTAGCATTTACTACAAAAGATATGTGGTCAAATGCAATCACCTCGGCAAAGGTTTTGAGTTATCGGATCACAATGCATCTTGGTGGTTGTTTACACTGTTATTCAGTACTGTCCACTTCTGTCCACTGCATTTTGTTTTGTTTTTTTTGGTTTGTTTTTTGTCTGCGCCCTCTGCGTTGGCACCCCAGCTGCACTGCCAGACCAGCTGCATTCAAATGAGTGGAAAGGCTGCATTTTTTTTTTTAAATACAGGGAGACTTTAGTCTGAATGCACTTTAAGTTGAGATCAAGAAAAGAAGAAGATGAATCCTAACTGAGAAAATGATATGATATAAATAATGGTTTTGTTTTGGTAGAACATTCTCATAGCTTATAATAAAAACTAATTTTCTGCTCAATAATTAAGTGAAAAACATAATATAAAATTAAGACGTTTTAGTGTATTAAGGAACTAAAAAAGAGGGTAGCAAAGCATTTTCCATTTAATATGATAAAACTGTTATCAAATCCAAATTCATTAGATTGCATCATTTCTTCCTCTTCCACAGAATTACAAAAAATACCTGTGTAGAGGTCAAAGCTAATATTAAATCAGATGCAGCAGAAATCTAATTACGATGAAAACAATATTTTAAATTCCATTGAGTATGACAGACAGTAAAGCACTGCACTGATGTGTTTATGTCCATATAGCCAACAGGAAACGGGCTGCCTTCAAATATGTTCCCCAAAGCAAAAAGTTGTCAGGAAAAAATGTTTGTCATTCTGTTTCTGGGAAACAGACATATTGTAAAAAAACAAAAGCAATACTGAGAAACTACACTGAATACAAGATAATGTTGATACAATACATCATGAGTCCATTTGTATTCATGGTATCCTTTCAAGACAAATAAGGCCGGGACTAGCAGACTGTCTGGCCTGTCCACATGGAGGGATTATCGATCCTAATTTTCTAAATTGTGTTGTGTTTGTGGCTAAAGCAAATACAAGCTCAAGCATAAGTTCAACTACTGTTTTTTGACAGTGATGACCAGTTTAAAAGACAGCATTTGGTTATATATGCACAAAAGTCTTAATATTCTTACCCACAAACTTTCACTATTGCTATGAAGCATAAAGACGATTGTAAGCAGACATTTTACATTTATTAAGTTAAATGTTTTGCTTTATTTTATTATGGATCCTTAATGTTCTCTCTATATTTGTCTCCTACTCACACAAACACCATCATATTATTTTCTGTCTTATCTTTTAATAAAGAAAGAGCTTCAAAACTGTAGAGAACACAGAGCTGTATAAAATGGGAGAATAAGTCTGTGATAAGACATTGTTCTTTGGCTCTGTCAGGGTTATTCATTTTTCCTCTGTAGAACAACTTGCAATCAGTGCAATAGCAATCCATACAAGAGTAATACAAGTGCTTCTTACTGTAACTAAAAGCAATTATACTAATCAAACACATCAAAAATAATACCGCTGATAGATAAAAATCAGTTTAATTCTCCTCAGTGGCAGTATTCCCACCAAGATGGCGGGAAAACTCAAGTATCAAACTTTGTTTTTATTGTAGTTGTTGCTTGTGTTTGAGATTTGTTTTTGCTGTTGAAATCCCTGTCAGACTGAGTCATTGGTACAGGTACAGAACATCCTCTTCAAAGCACAGAACAAAGGAAAAGGTTTATATGGGATATGATATCCATCTATTGGAAAGCCTCTGCCTCTGTCATTGATGTGCACAGTATATTGCTTCTCAAACAGTGCACTCACTCTAAACTTTCACAACAAAAGTCCTCAATAATTGAAAGGTAAATTTGTAGTACTTAAATTGTATATCATAGACAGATGCCATTAGCACCCAGGTGTCCATATCCAACAATGCTTTTTGCATCCGGTGTATAAATAACTAATATGGCTATTTAGACTCAAGTGTATTCAGGCTGTTCTCATGCACTGTTTGTACGTTTTTTCTACAAAAAGTAATGTGCCAAAATGAGCCAGTAATTCGTATATACAGTGGCATGCAAAAATTTGGGCACCCCTGGTGAAAATGTTTTTATTGTGAATATTTAAGTGAAAAGAAGAGGTACTGATCTCCAACAGGCATTAAGTTAAAGTTGGAACATACTTTTTAATATTTTAAGCAAGATTACTGTATTAATTTCTGTTTTGTACAATTTTAGGATGAAAAAAGGAAAGGAGCAAAAGTTTGGGCACCCCAAAAGGTATGAACTCTCAGACAACTTTTAAGGTAAAGGTAAAGTTCCACTGATTGTCACACACCTGAGTGTGTGAAATTTGTTCTCCGCATTTGACCCATCCCCTGAGGGAGCGGTGAGCAGCAGCGGTGCCGCACTCGGGAATCATGTGGTGATCTAACCCCCCAATTCCAACCCCTGATGCTGAGTGCCAAGCAGGGAGGCAATGGGTCCCATTTTTATAGTCTTTGGTATGACCCGGCCGGGGATCAAACCCACGACCTCCCAGTCTCAGGGCGGACACTCTACCACTAGGCCACTGAGCTGGTTTACCAGGGTCTCAGGCTACGGCTTGTTCATAGTCATTGTTAGAACAGGCCAGGCCAGGTAATTTCAAAGATTTATAATATTCTGACTCCTAAAACCTTGTCTCATCAATCAGCAGCCATGGGCTCCTCTAAACAGCTGCCTAGCACTCTGAAAACTAAAATAATTGATGCCCACAAAGTAGGATAAGGCTGTAAGAAGATAACAAAGTGTTTTCATTTTCAGAATTGCTGTAAGCTCACATTTATACCTGATATGCTTTCTACCCTAGGATAGATACTGTCTCTCCTTCCTCAGCTGTGTCAACAGACATGAGTACACTAAGAAGTGATTAGGTCTTGCCCGATGCACTGATGGCTGTCACTGATAAGTACAGTACAGCTTGTTGTAGTGGCACATTTACCAGCTGCTGAGCATCAGCGTGACTGAGTGCTACAGTATCTGTCACATAACAGTGACAGTGAAGCCAATTCCTACTGCACAACTTCCAGAGCTGCATCACTGCCTGCTTGATAGTAAGAAAGACAGCACTGTACTAATGAGCCAATAAATATGCAGCTATCACATCAAAATGTTTCATTTGGCTCATACAGTAGCAGGACACAACTCTGGGCTACAGTAACTACAATAATTCCCCCAAAAAGAATTGGATATGAGGAGGCACAATTACGGACTTCTGGAGCATGAAAGAAAAGACATTTTTTGTACTTTGAAGTTTTCACTTTCATTTTGAGTCTTCACTTGCTGAGTGTATGTAAAGTACTCTGCTGTGTTGTTTCCTGAAGCGTGTGTGTGTGTGTGTGTGTGTGTGTGTGTGTCGTCCCTGTTCTCTGGCAGATCTTCAGAGGATCTCAAAAGCTTGTTGTCTTCCCTCTGGTCTTTGTATCTGTCTGATGTTGTGCATAGTCTGCTTATTAGCCACATCACTTAAAGGGGAGCTAACATTTTTTTCAACCTGGGCCCTATTTTCCAATCTACTTTTGTCTAAATGAGTGATACGATGTTCAATATTTGACATTTCTCCAGTACAAAGCTAGGGCTGACCTGCCTGCAGCCCATGAGTGCGCGCTATATTAAATAATAGGGCACTCGGACAGCGTCAAACAACGTCAAAATACCTCCACTAAAAGTGCATTTTTTTCACACAGAAAGGCTTGGATTGTTAATATAATTATCCGACAACATAACGGAAAGGAGAAATGAACATCTGTGTTTACCTTTAGCTGGATTCGGACCTGTTGGCCTACAACATGAACAGGATGGGATACAGTAGATACGGCTTCAGTGAATATAGATCTGCAACTAGATGGCACTGTAGAGAAATTTACAACTAGATGGTATTGTATATAAATTGGAGATGGAGAGAACTCCAGCACTCAAAAAGGCAGGTTCATATTAAAAAGTGAGATTTTGCAAGGGCCTTAGAAATTAACAATTAAATCAAGCCTTTGACATTATAGTTTTACTCAAGAGCTCCAAGCCTACCGTGATGACTACACTATAAGTCCTTGAAGAAGACAATGTCCCAGCCAAAAGTGAATGAGAGGATGTGTGTGTGTGTGTGTGTGTGTGTGTGTGAGAGAGAGAGAGAGAGAGAGAGAGCGAGAGAGAGAGAGTGTTTAGTCTGACTTCCGACCTTCCTTGATGAAGTTGAGCTCGTAGCACCAAATCTCCTAGCGGTAGGCCATGCAGATCTGAGCCACATTGGTCTTGCGGATGTCATTCCCCATTGGGCCCTCTTTCAGGTAATCTGCACCCAACGGGTCTTCTCCTGCAGACAGAGAACAATAAATGTATGCTTAGGAGCCAACAACAACACCAATATGTCTTTACAGATATTCACCATCATATCTTGGTCACATTTTGTAATAAGCAACTTATTTTGTAGTCTATTAATCTACATACAACCAGTTTGTATAATTTATAAATTGTTTAATGTAATGCATCACATGACATGATGCATTAATAGAAATGTATCATGGGATTGGCGTAAGGTTTCTTACCTCAGCAGACTCTGCAGCACACTGTTCCTGGAGATCTCACACATGTCACAGAGTTTGAACACCTGGGCTGTGATGGCGTACTCCTCCATCAGGGGCTCCTGGGGACAAAACACAAGCCGGGCCACAGCTGATTAGTCAAATGATTTTTTTTTTTTTGTGCAAATGTGAACTAAAGCCTTGACAAATAAAAATACATCTAGTTGGCCAATCATATGGTTCACTGCTGCTCATCAGTAGTGGTGGAAAGTGGTCAGGAGGTGTTTGTGAGTTCGGACTTTGAAGGCCTCAAGTCCTTTGGTTTAGTTTGAACAGATCAAACAAATCATCTGTTAAGTCCAGACTTAATAAATACTCCTAGTGTGGTGGTTCGTTCCATCATTTAACGTTCTTGTTCTTTATGCTAGCTAAATATAAACATGCAGCAGACCTTACCTGCTAAGTGTTTATGGTGTGTATTACAATAATGTGCACCCCAGACAAGGCTCACCTTAGTGTAGAGGAACTGCATGGGGTCATCAGTGGAGAGACACACCATCAGTCCCTTCTTGTGGAACTCAAGCAGAGGATTCTTAGCGTACTCTGGGAAGAGACTGTTGCTACTGAGTGGGGACACAGCGATGGGGATCTGGGTGAGGAAGTACAGGTACTGCAGCATGGGGCTCTGTCAAGAGGGAGTAAAATAGAAACGTCAACATTTGAAACATAGCTGTGCCAGTGTTGAAGTTTCGAAGCGTTAGTCAAAAGACCCCCCACTTCCTCCCTGACACCCACCTTGAGTCTGCTTGTCTGTTTCACTTTCCCTCTCCAGGTCTCCTCTCTCCTGTTCCAGGTCTCTCTCCCTCTCCAGACCTCCTCCCTCTCCAGGTTTCTTTCCAGGTCTCTCACCCTCCCCAGACCTCCTCCCTCTCCAGGTCTCTTTTCAGGTCTCTCTCCCTCTCCAGGTGTCCTCTCTCCCTCTCCAGGTCTCTCCTCTTTCTCTCTTTGGTCATCCACTCTCTAGGCTTCTCCTCTTTACCTTCCTAGGTCTCTCCTCAAGCAACGGAGCCAAAGGTCTTTTTGTGCCTAGCATTGACACTGATAAAGGACTTGCATATTCCTTCAAGGTCCAGTCTGTCCAGATGCTTCTGGTGCACATGACATATGGCCACACTATTCAGCCTTGTCTGAGTCATTGATGCTCTAAGCCATGTCTTCAGCCTCCTTAGGGCACTAAAACTCCTCTCAGCCTCTGCAGAAGAAGCAGGGATGACCAGCAGCACCCTTACTAAAGTCTCCACCTGACTAAATAGTCCCCTCACCTCTGGCACCATGTCGCGAATAATGCTAGCCATATCTGAACTGGTTTCGTATGTATAATTAGCCCTGAACATGGCTAGCTGCACCCGAAGATGATCTGAGTTCAATTCAGGGTACTCATCCACTACCTTTTCCATGTCTCCACTTAAAAGTGCATTCTCAAGCTCCTGAAGTTTTAGGAATCGTGCTTGGGCAAATCTTTCTGTGAATTGTGAATTTGCTGTGTCAAGTGCAGTGTAAAATTGGGCTCTGTAGAATGACTGGGCATCAGGATGGGTATGGGCTGCAGCCTGACCGGTGTAACATTTTGGAGGTCTGCAGACGAGGCATCTGTATGGGTTATAGGTCAAACTTTGTTGCCATCGCCTGTGCGTTTGAGAATAACACATCAAAGTGCTCCTCTGTTCGCTTGTCCTGCATGCTTGTTTTGGCATGGTCCACAGCCTCCAACATGCCTGAAATGGCCCTATTAATGTCCTAAGCTGCAGAGAGGTGTTCAGGCACACCAAATCCCCCATCAGGTCTTCAACCATTACAAGGCTGAGTACAGTGTTCCCTTTCAGAAATGCTCCATGGAGACCACTGGCCTTAGCTGAAGTTTCAGCTGAGCTGCATGATGCCATTTCTTCAAGGGCTGTCAGCACCGACTCGTACTGTCTGAGAACTGAGTGGATGGCAGGGGTGCGAATGGTCCACCTGGTGGGGCAAAGAGGCTTTAAGTTGGTGAAACTTCCACCATGCTCTAATTTTGCGATGTCCCGGAAAATCAACTTGAACTCGCCTGACTGATTGAAGAAGCCTCCCAGTTCATGGACCAGACCCATTGAATCCCTAACAAGTACACTAGCTACACAGACAGCCTGCGTTATTAAGTTCACGCAGTGTGCACCACAGAACAGTACACAGCCAGTGGTTATTGCTCTTTCAAGATGGCTTGCACTCCCTGCAAACGTCCAGCCATGTTGGCAGCACCATCATACGTTTGTTCTCGGAGTTGACTCATAGGAAGGTCTAGGCGTGTCATGACATCACATGCCACCTTGGCTATGTTTTGCTCAGTGGTTGATGAGACTTTGTAGTGTCCCAGGAGCTCTTCCTTTGCCTGGAGATCTTTATCAACAAAGCGGACACATACTGACTCCTGCTCAGCTCCTGATATATCCTGGGTGCCATCAATGATTAGTGCAAACTGGACCACTGGGCTTGACGTTACTTCAGCCGCTATTTCTTTGATGATTGTATTGGCCATCAGCTTAAACAGTTCGTTCTGTATCTGGGGACTGGTGAAGTCAATGTGACCATCTAGCCAGGTGGTCAGCTCTGCATCCCCCTTTGCCTTCTACTTCATAAGTTGAATGAAGTTGCCACTCTGCTTCTCATGGCCTCGAAAGGCAATACCTTGCCGCCCCAAAAACTTGACACCCTCAACTATTTTCATCAGATTTCTTCTCGCTTCTTGCTGCTGTCTTTCAATCTGTCTTTCAAGTTGAACATTTACAGGCTTTGGCTCCTGGGGCTGGTTGCACCAACTGGTCTTTACTACGCCTGGTCTTAGCTATGCTGGTTGTAGCTGTGCGCGTCCATGTGAATGCCCCCGGAATGCCCCTCGCGGCCTGCCTAAAGGAGCGTGGTGACGTTAAATGATGCGCCGCTGAATCACCCCGTGTGCTCGACAGATGACAATGGACAGTTGACAGCCCCTCTTATCTGTGTTGACAGTTTATTTACAGTTTAAGATTTGAAGAAAACATGAAGGATCAACGAAAAACTTTACCGACACTGAAATTAGAAAATTAATCACGTTATACAGTGAGCACAGAGACGTATCACAAATAAGAACAAATAGTTGGTATGGGCAGAGATAACGGGGCACATCAATATGTGTTCAGACTCTGGCTGTCTTCATACAGAGGCTGACATGAGGAAGAACTTGAAAGATCTTCTCAGCAAGGCAAAAAAATACATCTCCTCCAAAAAAAATCATCCAACTGGCGGGGGTCATCCCTGAAAACCTCAATTTACAGTGACATCATTGTTGACGTATTTGGGGAGGATTCCCCTGCCTGGTGGGAAGGCTGGTGGTGGTGCTGCGTTGCAGCCCAACACAAACTGTAAATCCAGTGACAGCTCTCTCAATAAGTTCAAGCAGATCTCTCCTACCAAACTGAAACCTCTCAATCAGCTCCTCGTCATTATATAGGCTATGTCCAATTGCTTCTGTCCCTAATTATCCTCTCCCGTCTAAATGCCCGCTCGTATACAGACGGTGGATGAGACGTGCCATAATAAAGTTGCGCTCTCTGCGCTCTAGAGTGCATGAGAGCAGCTTGATAATGACCTTACGCCTGCTCTTGACTAGGTGTAAGATTTATGCCCGGTCTTAGTGAGAAGAAGTCTTAAGCCCTGTTGGTGCAACCAGCGTAACGGTCGGACTTAGAACGCCAAGTTACGACCGACTTAGCTTAAGACCAGGCTTAAGACCAGTTGGTGCAACCGGCCCCTGGATTCGTGTCATCATAGCTAATTTATGACATTGGCTGTCTTGGTGTGCAATGAATTTCTCTACTGCCTTTCTCCAATTAGTAAAGCCTGTTGTGATGAACATAGGGTCTGCTTTGGATGCCAGCCTTGACTTTTTTGCCATGAAGTATTTTGCACAATAGAAACAAAGGACGCCTTTTCGGAGGTGGCAGTAATGGAGCCAGGTATACATTCTAAAACACTTCTCCTGAAAGCGGAGTGTTTTGTTTGGCAATATTTGAGTTGGTATGACCCTGACATCTGGCTGATTTGGGAGCAGTCCCAGTTCCTCTGCTTTCTCTCCTATGCTTCCATCCTCCAGATGTTCTCTCTCTCTCCCTCTGCCTCACTCACTCTACTCTGAACACACCAGAAGGAACATGGAAGAAATATTATCACTGATATCAGAAAACTATTTACAAGAAAGACAACTGATACACACTTCTGCTTTAATGTCATGATTCAGTCTTAACCATTGACCACCTCTCTCTGCCTCACTTGCTCCACTCTGAACACACCAGAGGGAACGTGGAAGAAATATTATCACAGATATCAGCAAACTATTTGCCAGTAGACTACTGATACACACTATATACATGGGTGCCAACAGGATTCTGCTTTAATGTCATGATTTGGTCTTAACTATTCATATTTACTCCTCTCTTAGGCTACTCACCTCTATGCCACCACCAGATTGACAAACTCTGCCTGTGCTTTCATCCTCCAAACTTTCTTTCTCTCCCTCTGACTCACTCGCTCCACTCTGAACACACCAGAGAAAACATGGAAGAAATATTATCAGAGATATCAGCAAACTATTTACCAGTAGACTACTGATACACACTATATACAGTGCCCTCCAAAAGTATTGGAACAGTGAGGCCAATTCCTTTATTTTTGTTGTAGACTGAAAATATTTGGGTTTGACATCAAAAGATGAATATGGGACAAGAGATCAACATTTCAGCTTTCATTTCCAGGTATTTACATCTGGATCTGATACACAACTTAGAAGATAGCAACTTTTGTTTGAACCCACCCATTTTTCATGAGAGCAAAAGTATTGGAACATGTGACTGACAGGTGTGTTTTGTTGCCCAGGTGTTTCCCAATTACATTGATTATTCAAACAATAAATAGCACTGAATGTCTGAGCTCAGTTTCAGATTGGGTACGATAGGTTTTGCCTGTGCAGACTGCATTTAGAGGTGGGACCAACATGAAAACTGAGAACTGTCTATGGGTGAAAAAGAAGCAATTGTGAATCTGAGAGAAGATGGACAATCAATCAGAGCCATTGCACAAACATTGGCCATAGCCAGTACAACCATTTGGAATGTCCTGAAGAAGAAAAAAACCACTGGTGTACTAAGCAACAGACATTGAACAGGTAGACCAAGGAAAACATCAGCAGTTGATGACAGAAACATTGTGAGAGCTGTCAAGAAAGACCCTAAAACAACTGTTAGTGACATCAGCAACAACCTCCAGAGGGCAGGAGTGAAGGTATCACAATCTACTGTTCGCAGAAGATTTCATGAACAAAAGTACAAAGGCTACACTAGAAGATGCAAACCACTCATTAGCAAGAAGAATAGGAAGGCCAGGCTGGAATTTGCCAAAAGGTACAGAGATGAGCCTCAAAAATTCTGGGAAAAAGTTTTATGGACTGATGAGACAAAGATTAACTTTTTCCAAAGTGATGGAAAGGTGAAAGTTTGGAGAAAGAAAGGATCTGCTCATGATCCCAAACATACAAGCTCATCTGTGAAACACGGTGGAGGTAATGTCATGGCTTGGGCTTGCATGGCTTCTTCTGGGACGGACTCTTTCATCTTCATTGATGATGTAACACTTGATGGCAGCAGCAAAATGAACTCACAAGTCTACAGAAACATTTTGTCTGCTAATTTAAAGAAAGATGCAACCAAACTGATTGGGAGATCCTTCATCATGCAGCAAGATAACGACCCAAAACACACTGCCAAAACAACAAAGGAGTTCATCAGGGGCAAGAAGTGGAAGGTTTTAGACTGGCCAAGTCAGTCTCCAGACTTAAACCCAATAGAGCATGCATTTTACCTGCTGAAGAGGAGACTGAAGGGAGTAACCCCCCAAAACAAACAACAGCTGAAAGAGGCTGCGGTGAAAGCCTGGAAAAGCATCACAAAAGAAGAATGCAAAAGTTTGGTGATGTCAATGGGTCACAGGCTTGATGCAGTTATTGAAAGCAAAGGATTTGCAACTAAATATTAAGTCTCATTCACTTTAATCTATTTTAAGTTTATATGTTCCAATACTTTTGCTCACCTAAAAATTTTGTGTTCCATTACAAATAATGCTATCTTCTAAGTTGTGTATCAGATCCAGATGTAAATACCTGGAAATAAAAGCTGAAATGTTGATCTCTTGTCTCATACTCATCTTTTGATGTCAAACCCAAATGTTTTCAGCCTACAACAAAAGTAAACGAATTGGACTCACTGTTCCAATACTTTTGGAGGGCACTGTACATGGGTGCCAATAGGATTCTGCTCTAATGTCATGGTTCGGTCTCAATCACTAATATTTACTCCTTTCTTAGGCTACTCACCTCTATGTCACCACCAGATTGAAGCACTCTGCCTGTGCCTATTAACTCTTATGTACTGTAATTTTATGTTATGATTTTTATGCAAAAAATTGCCGAATGTCTTTGCAACCCTCTTGCTTCCTCTTGCTCATGGCGACTCACTGTGAAATAACACAATGTGTACCTACAGAAACAGCAAGCTCCACGTCTATAGTGACCGCTCCACCCAAAACGCTGTCTCATCAACGTGAAAAAAATATTTTTTTCCAGCGGATGTCTTAGTTACAACATGATTGAGCAAACTGGAGTAGTTTCATGTCATATCTGACAATGGGAGGCTTTTAACAGATGACGTCCTGATGTTAGCTTTGCTAGCTGTCCCTGTCAGCTGCAGCCACTGATGCTTTCTAGACATTGTGATTTCCCAAAACTGAATAAATACCACACATAGCAACACAAAACTGCTTTGCTAGCTCAATCATGTTGTAACTAAGATATCCGCTGGAAAAAATATTTTATTCACAGACCGTTTATTGAGTTATTATCTTATTTTGATACAGTCTATTGTTATTACAGACACCGCTAACGGCTAACGTTAACAGCTAACGGTTAGCCCAGCTAATCTACGATAACCACGTTATTAATTACAAAATGTGCACACAAAAAAAGTAACGTTTGTTCAATCATTTTGTTTATAGACTTAACAAACATCAGATTAGTCTACACCGTGATATAGTGACGTGAAAAATGTGATATATAGCTAAACTCTGCTGGTTTCTCTACCCAAAGTATTTGTAAACAACACGGCGATTCCCTGGGGGCACCGCCGGAAGTGAAGGGCATGAGTGATCGCCAAGGCCCCTGCACTTCCGTTAGTCGAAAAACTCCGGGCTGTGCCTCCAGAGGAAAACAAAAAGGTTTTTTTTTTTGTTGTTTGTTTTTTTACTGATGGATTTCCAGATTACCCTAAAGAGAATGGTGAATTAACTTAAACCAGCAAAGCTTGCTAATGCATATTCGTAACAGCTTGCTAACACTTTTAATGTCACTGGCATTTGGCTGGGATACTGATGTTACTAGCAAACTAACGCTTAACTTTAAATTGCCACACAGCACACTCAGTAGCTAACGTTAAATTGGGGCCAACCAGCTAGCTGGCTTATTACATAGCTAGCTAGCTAACTTAGACATGTCAGTCGGTTAAAACAGTTGACTGTGACAGCAAGGTCGGACAGTATCATACCGAATTAGCTAGCAAGCTAACGCTAGCCAGACATTAGAGATCTGTGAACGGTAATGTTAGCCTGGCAAGTGTTAATCATGGCTAGCATAATGTTTAGCTAACGTTAGCTAACGGCTCAACTGTTGAAATATAGATGGCTAAACGGCTGGACTGTTGAAATATAGCTAGAACGTAGCTAATGACGCAGCTCGCTAGAGACATGACACCACCAATGTGTGTGGAAATTTGAAAGACACTAGCTTCATAACTTACCTGTGTTAGCTACCGTTTGTCACACGCCATTCACTCTGATGATGAAAAATGCAATATGGGTGACCGTGACAAGTCACTGAGCCGCGCGTGCGGGGATGGATCTATAAAGGGTGGGATTCCCATTGGCTGGGACATTTTGGGCGTATCTGAACATTGGGGGGAACTTATACCTCCCAATGTATATGGTGGCTACGCCATTGCTGCAAGGCATCACCACAGTCTGTCATCCATCCCTCGCTCCTCAACAGCTTCAACTTCTTGTCGAAATAAAGTCACTTCTGGCTCCACTTTTAAAGCATAATTTCTCACCGTGGTCAGTTAGCCTGTCCTGCAGGCGTGCTGTGTTTACATGGCAACTCGCGCAAGACTTGTTGATGGCTAGTGGTGGTGCTAGTTCTTGAGTCTCGTGCGAGTTGCCGTGTAAACACAGCACTCCTACAGGGCAGGCTAACTGACCATGGTGAGAAATTATGCTTTAAAAGTGGAGTAAATTACGTCTCTTAAAGCCAATTGTGCATGCCGTGGCTTGGATTACGATGGACGAGCCCGCTAATGAAATGCATTAGCGGAGTTTTATTACATTTTCAAAATGTGGGTTCCATGCACTTAAAGTAGCTGTTATTCCAGCTAGCTGTTATTTTCCGATACCCCGAACGAGTTTTGTGGATTAAAAAACTACACTGGACTGAATTCTTGTTGGCATTAGGGTCACTAAGTAATGTCTGTATTTTCATTCTAAAGTGGACATTTCCTATAAGCCTGTTCTCTGCCACTGTTGCCAACTCCTCAGTAAGAAAAGTAGCTATTGGCTGTCCTAAAAGTCACTAGAAGTCGCAAAATGACGTCATCGCCTAAATTTGCATATTTGTCCATATGCATGTAATTGTAATGGCTTCTATAGGAGAGAGGAATAACGTCATGGGAGAGACAAAAACTGAGTAAAAAAACACCCTGAATATGTTTAGAACTACAAATGAACCTTTTTTCAGTGATTTATATTGGACAAAGACAATTTTACATTTACATCCCGCCCTGACTGTAAACCAGGTCGGGATCAGAGCGATAGATCAGTCAGCGGCAGTTCCGCGCATGTGCAATTCACTTGCAGTCTGGACGTGGAGGGGTTAACGTCTCCTGCTCTGACTGCTGCTGGGAGGGAGGACTGGGCCGTCTGTGAGTGATTTGGGGCGAGAGAGGAGCCCGCGGTAGCATCTGCTGCTCGTTGAGAAGAATAAGAATGATACGTGCTCTCACAACAGAGTCTCCAGCAGTGTTGCCAACTTAGCGACTTTGTCGCTATATTTAGCGACTTTTCAGACCCCTCTTTTTCAAAAAAGCGACTAGCGACAAATCTAGCGACTTTTTCTGATGTTATTGAAGACTTCTGGAGACTCTGTTGTGAGAGCACGTATCATTCTTGTTCTTCTCAACGGGCAGCGGATGCTGCCGTGGGCTGCTCTCTCGCCCCAAAGCACTGACAGACGGCCCAGTCCTCCCTCCCAGCTGCAGTCAGAGCAGGAGACATTAACCCCTCCACATCTAGACTGCAAGTGTATCGCGCATGCGCGGAACCGCCGCTGGCTGAGGGCGGGATGTAAATGTAAAATTGTCTTTGTCTAATATAGATCACTGAAAGAAGGTTCATTTGTAGTTCTAAACATATCCAGGGTGTTTTTTACACAGTTTTTGTCTCTCCCACGACGTTTTTCCTCTCTCCTACAGCGTCCATTACAATTACATGCATATGGACAATTATGCAAATTAGGCGATGATGTCATTTAGCGACTTCTAGCGACTTTTAGGACAGCCAATAGCTACTTTTCTTACTAAGGAGTTGGCAACACTGGACTCCAGAAGTCTTCAATAACATCAGAAAAAGTCGCTAGATTTGTCGCTAGTCGCTTTTTTGAAAAAGAGTCGCTAGAGGGGTCTGAAAAGCCGCTAAATATAGCGACAAAGTCGCTAAGTTGGCAACACTGTTCTCTGCTAGCAAAAATTAGCATTATCATTCACAGTTAACCACAGCTGTAAAAGCACCATGTTTACCAAGCTAACAGCTGGTGTTAGGGTTATCTCCACAATCTTGACCAAATACTTTGTCTTCAAAAATTAGAAATGGTAGCTGAAATGCTGATCCAAGCCTTCAAAACAGGAATCTACAAACCAATGGGTGACATCATGGGGGCTACTTTTATTTTTTTATACAGCCTATGTGTGAGATTAATATAGTAAAATATAGCCAGCCAACATATGTTAAGTGTTCTTTTCATCCCACCCTCCCTCAAGTTCTCCTTCAGTATGTTTGTCTCCCTCTCTGTTTTCTGTCTTTCTCTATGTGTTTTTTTTATCGTAGCTTTGTACAGTGTTGTACAGCCTTACCAAATATCTCTCCCTCCACACACAGTTTGTATTATATTAATTCCTGCCTTCCTTAAGGTTTGCACGTATTGTGGTGCATCTGTACATTTTGACAAATTGCAATTTTCCACTAATAGTTCAGAGCCCAGACGACGCACTTCACATGTCTTGATAAGCTGCTTCTTCTCACCATAAATACAGAACAGCATCTCCCTCATACTTGAGCTGTATTGTCAAAGCTTACTTAATAGCTTCTCCAGGACAGCCTCTCAGCAGGTCAGTGTCACCTGATCATCACTTGACATTCAGTTCAATTTCTTTGCTACTATTCTTTCAGCCTCACATGAGGCCACGCATTCTGTCTTTATCATTCCTGCCTGTTCCAAACCCTTCATTTTCATCATGTTGTTTTCTTTTTTCTGGTGCTTTTTTCCCCACCTATTTTGACCACTCATTTCCTCTCATAACCATCAAGCTCCCCCTTCTGCCACTCGTAGGCCTCGTTGAAGTGTGGTCAGAATACCAAATATCCCACTGAGACAGAGCTAAGGGCAGAACTACTAAGCCAGTTCAACAGAGCTAGGCTTTATTTGTGTTAGCTGGCTCAACAAAGCCTAAAACCTCAGTTAGAGGTAACAGGTATCACAGTGGTGGTTTGGCATGATTTGACTCTTCTACCATCACAAAATAGGTTTTGTGCTGCAAAAAGCAACACTGTTACAGCAAATAAGGGAAAAATGGAATGCTGGCAGAAAATTACTCATTGTGTGAATTCATAAGTTAGTATTTATTTTACCAAAAATTGTAAATTCCACAGCTCTAAAACTTTAAACTTGTTGCAGCAGATTTTAACGTTATACTTGCCTATTGTGACACTATCTGAAAGATAAATTCAGAGAGAGGAAGAGAAGGTGGAATATTGCATGCAGTGTTTTTGTAAGTTATTAATAACTTGCTCAAAAAAGTGCTTTGTCATTTTTTGACCTTCACACCTCAAAATAGTTTTTCCAATAAGCTTACCTGAACCAGCCTGACCTGCAGGTTGACCCACGCATCACTGTCTGCCTTGTTTCTAGCCACAGTCTGTCAACAAACACACCGCACACTTACTGCTTACCACCAGAGGTGCTGCTAAAGAGAACAGAGATCTTAAAGACTGTAACTTCAATAATATAGTGAACTATTAATCTATGTCACCAGCAATTTTATAGAAGGCTTCTTTGAGAGTCAGTGTGGGCAAATGGTCAGAGAACACTACAAACATATTCATAAATCTGTATTCTTGCTCAGATTTTCTCTGTCACTGATAAATTGTATCTTCCCATGGCAAAAAAAAGTGAGCTGGATCTGTGAGTGTTTGGTCACTAAGAAGAGTGTTAAGAGTGGGTCAGCTCGATCTTACATCTCCTTCTTAATGAAAGATCTTCTTAAGCTAAGAGCGATCTGGGAAACGCGGCCATTATCATGTCAACATACAGGGAAAATGTGTCCAGAGTTTATGACATTTACCGGGAGAGCTAGAGCCATTTGACTAGAGCTGACGTTATTACTGCTGTAGCATGATGTTATTAGGCTAAATACTACATTTCTAACAGTGTCTGAGCTGATTTATTGACACAGTATGCTTGTAGGCTGCTGTAACATTAGGTTTACAGAGGAAATAACGGGAAATAATGGGATGTGACTTAATCAGGTGAAAATATCGTTAGTGAAACAGAAACAAGTGTTAGTTAGGGGACAAGAGCCAAGAGTCACAAAGACTCACGTATGTTAAAAGTTACTTACAACCGGTGTATTTACTGTATGTGTCCGGGGTCCTTGGCCTGTGGAATGATTAATGTGACCACTAACTTGTCCCCAAACGAACGCATGTTTCTGTTAGGCCTATGTGTTTCACTAACATTCTTTATGTATTATGAGGAATGTCAGACTGGCCAATCAGTGGCAGAGCTGGGCCCGAAGTCACAAATAGCGCATTTCGACTGACACAAAACCGGCACGGTGCCAGTTCCCGAACCTAATTAAGTAGGCTACTTACAACGGCATAAAAGAAAATAATAACAACACTACAGTCTAAAAGGAGATCTCGCCAGATTTATACAAGTTTACGTTGGTCACCGATCAAAGCGGGCATCTAAGAGGAAGTGACAATGTTGGCTCATGGGAATCCAAAACGTTATTGCAAGGGAATGCAAAACTATTGTGAGGGAACACAAAAAGTATTGCGAGGTAACGCAAAAAGTATTGCAAGGTAACGCAGAAGTATTGCAAGGTAACGCCAAAAGTATTTCGAGGTAACACAAAAGTCCAAAAAAAATCTCCCGACTTGACCTTTAAGGGGCTCCGTAGAATTTAATTGTGATGAACTGAATTGTCCCCCCTGGTGTCGCTTTCCTGAAAAGCAAAAACATCTGAAACTTCCCATTAGTAGCAGATTGATGATTTGGGGTAGAGGGGTATTAATAGGCAAAGGTGAATACTGTAGTTTTAGAAATAACAAATGCAAATGGCTACACAGTTAATGTAAGACTGCTTGCAGGCCAAGGAAAGGTCACTATGTTCTTTACTGTTTCTGTCTTGTGTTTTCTTGTCTACCTGGTTCTGTTGTAACTACTGGGCTTACAATTATACTTTAAGTGAGTGTTATCACTAGATTATCAGCATTGGGTAGCTGTATAATGAGCAGACTGACAAGTTTCTCTGACTTCTTCCTTCTCGTTCTTGAGAGATCCCCATTTCTCATGCCTTTTAATCTCTGGTTGATGCCTCGATGCTGCATCTGCTTGGAAAAAATGGTGACATTTGGTTGGTGAGTCTGAAAAGCATCTCTAGTCTTTACATGGCAGCTGGACTACAGAATACATTATAGAGCAGGCAGCCTGATAAACTGATAAATTTAACGCCGGCAGGACACCTTGACCTGTCCATGATCATCCAATTTCATGGTTCAAAATTTGTTTGAATTGATGTGTGGCATGAACAATCATTGTACCAAGAGGTGGTAAAGACCCTGTGATTACCCTCAAGGGAGATTTGCTGTTTTCCCTCGATTTACAAAAGGTGACAGACAGTAGGCAGAAAGGACATAAAGTGGTGAAAATGACAAGAGAATTGGGTTATTTGTGGTCTGTGATGCTGAAGTGACCCTCCCACTCAATTGACTGTGAATGGATTAAAGCTCTCAGGATGGAGAGTTGTGTGGGCAGATTTGGTTTCACATTCTCTTTCAAGTAATACTGTGTTTGCTTGAACACGCACACCGATATTTTCTGTTTTTTCCTCATAGATTCATGTTACTTTAAAGGGAAATTTCGGTTTATTTCAACCCGTCTCCTATCATCCTAAATTTGTTTCAAGTGACTAGTGACATAGAAATAATAGTTAGCATGTTAGCCGTTAGCCTAGATACAGCCGGGGTGCATAGTAGCGTCAAACCTGTTAAAACGTAAGAGAACGGGCATACCTTCAAGTGCAAAGTTAGTCCACTAAACAAGATTTTTTTCCACAAAGACCACCTCATATCGTTAGGATAAATAAGAGAACATATAGAAAACGACATGTAAACGTGTTGTCTTACCTTACCGGTCTGCTGCCATGTTTGTTAACCATTTAGCTCTGCTTTCCAAAGCGTGGCCGAAAATATATCTTGCCAGCTCTAGATACAGCCCAGCTGGATACTAACGTTACTCCAGGTGGAAGTGTCTCGTCCTCGGTCACACCCAGACCTTGAAAATAAGGCTGCAACCGGTCCCATTCCTTGCAACAGAGGCATTCCTCTTCTGTGGGCACTGGGGCACAGCATTCACAGGTACACCACCAATCTCCAGAGCTACGCAGCCTTGCGGCAGCCATTCCTCCCCTCTCGTCCTCTACCTGTTGCGGCTCTCTCTCACTCCTCCTCCGTTCTTCAGTTTCACGAAGCTCTTCGTCAGTGTATTCTGGCTCAAATAAATAAGGGCGGCCATCAAACTCTGCAAAATCAAATTCCTCCTCCACAAAGTCGAAGTCTGGCAAAAAGTCAGCCATTATTCTATAAATCTTTGATAAAATAAAAGAATGAACTTTTCAGGCTACTGTCTGGTTCTGCCTTCCAGCTGTTGCTGCTTGTTCAGGCACGCTATGAGATCGCTGCTTGTTCTCGTGATATTTTGGCCGCGCTTTGGAAAGCAGAGCTAGATGGTAAACAAACATGGCAGCACACCGGTAAGGTAAGACAACACGTTTACATGTCATTTTCTATATGTTCTCTGACATTTATCCTAACGATATGAGGCGGAAAAAAAGCTTGTTTAGTGGACTAACTTTGCACTTGACGTATGCCCGTTCACTTACGTTTTAACAGGTCTGATGCTACTATGCGCCCCAGCTGTATCTAGGCTAACGGCTAACATGCTAACTATTATTTCTATGTCACTAGTCACTTGAAACAAATTTAGGACGATAGGAGACGGGTTGAAATAAACCGAAATTTCCCTTTAATTCGTTTGAGTGAAGCAAAAGTGGACTGAATATCTGACCGAACATGTCAGATGACCAGCATTGTGATGCATGAGCTGTTAAAAACTGCCTTGTTAACATACAAGTGATTAATATGGAAGCCTGCTTCTGTCAAAGAAGGGCATTAGAATAATACTCTGAATACGAAGTCGAAAGTTTAACATAATTTGAAACTGTTTTGCCTAAAAAGCAGAATGAAGTAGAGTAACTAATTCAGCATCAAAATTTTTACCATTCAATTTTTTTTTATCAGGGCCATGTTGTTCTGATTATTAACTCATGTTAAAATGCACTTCACTCAAATTCCACAGAAACAAAACACAGTGAGATTTATACTTCTGTGTAGAATCATCTCTGCACCTGCCTTGACACAGAGCCTATGTCATACCCCAAGCCATAGCCTAATGTGCGCCTCCCCAGAAATGTAATTACACATCGCAGCAACGCAGACCTCCTGTCTATTTTTGTAAACTGAAAACTATTTCCTTCAGTGGAAACAAAGCTTTTATTTTACTTTTATTTCACAGATAAGAAACAAAAAAATGTGAAGACAATAAAGCCTCCACAAAATAGCATTTTAAGTGTGTGTGATTCATCCTAGCTTCATATGAGTAGAGGAAATATCCACTAGTTGCTAGGTTAATTTATACAATACAAAATGCCATAAGCTTGCCATAGGCTTGTGCTAATAGTATTAGTCAAATTTGTGAGGAAAATGTGTCCAGCAAAAGACAAGTGCTTTGTCTGTGAATCCTGTAAGTTGTAATGAAACTGATTTGTTTACTTTTTTTTAAATTGTCACTCTTAAGCCGTGTGTTTTGAATCAACTAAACTTTACAGCACTAGCACTTCACAGAAACCTGGAAGTGTAACTGCAGAGTGACACAGACACACCACAACACAAGTATAAACGCTCACAACAGCCTAGGCCATGTGCATAGGCTATGGTGTGGGCTTTACATAGAGCTGAAGCACAAGTATAAATTTGTCTTTAAACTCACAAAAACAATCTTGATTTGTCTTGTTAGTATTTTAGCTAGGCCACTGTTCCAGCAATCACCAACTCTGGTTTAGTTGGAAAAATAAACCTTAATTCACTGAGTAACACTGCTCCCTTTCTCTCCTCGTCCACTCTTCAATTTCAGTGTGCTCTGCGTCCGTGTACATCTGTGTACTCCATGTTCAAATAAATACGGGCGGTCATCACATTCAAATGGCTAATCCAGATCCAGTTGGTCAAAATCGGGTAAAAATTCGGACATGTTTGTTGTGGCAAGTCAAAACACTCACTCGGAGAGTGAAAGTCTGGCTCTGAAATATCACGTCTCGCGAAATTTGGGTTGTTGCAGGAAGTTACCGCTGGAGTGACCTTACAAACGCAAGGAGTTACTCTGGAGTAGTCATGGCGGAATTTTTACCCAATTTTGACCAACTGCATCTGGATGAGCCATTTGAACTTGATGACCGTCTGTATTTATTTGAACACGGAGTACACGGACGCAGAGCTCATTGAAACTGAAGAGCGGACAAGGAGAGAGAGGGAGCAGTGTTACTTCGGTAGCACATATACTGAAATTGCAACAGGCAGAGGAACATGTCTGAATCCAGCTAAAGGTAAACACAGACGTTCATTTCTCCTTTCCGTTATTTTGTCGGATAACTATACTAACAATCTGAGCCTGTCTGTGTGGACGAATTTTGACGTTGTTTGACGCTGTCCCAGTAACCTATTATTTAATATAGCGCGCGCTCACAGGTTGCAAGCAGGTCAGCCCTAGTTTCATACTGGAGAAATGTCAAATATTGAACATCCTATCACTCATTTAGACAAAAGTAGATCGGAAAATAGAGCCCAGGATGAAAAAAACATTAGTTCCCCTTTAATAGCAAGGTAGATCAAAACCCCCATTTGACTGCAAAAGACCTGCAGGAAGATTTAGCAGACTTTGGAGTGGTGGTGCACTGTTCTACTGTGCAGTGACACCTGTACAAATATGACCTTCATTTAAGAGTCATCAGAAGAAAACCTTTTCTGTGTCCTCACCACAAAATTCAATCTCAGAAGTTAAAATAATGTCTAAACAAGCCTATTGCTTTTTGGATACAAGTCCTGTGCACTGATGAAGTGAAAATAGAACGTTTTGGATGCAATGAGGAAAGGTATGTTTGAAGAAAAAAAAGGTGCAGAATTTCATGAATTTCACACCTGTCCAACTGTTAAACACAGGGGTGGATGGATCATGCTTTGGGCTTGTGTTGCAGCCAGTGGCACAGGGAACATTTCACAGGTAGATGGAAGAATGGATTAAGTTAAAATCCAGCAAATTGGAAGCAAACATCACACCATCTGTAAAAAAGCTGAAGATGAAGAGAGGATGGCTTTTACAACAGGACAGTGATCCCAAACACACCTCAAAATCCACAATGGACTACTACAAGAGGTGCAAGCTGAAGATTTTGCCGTGGCCCCCACAGCCTTCCAACCTTAACATCATTAAAAATCTGTGGATAGACCTCAAAAGAGCAGTGCATGCAAGACAGCCCAAGAATCTCACAGAGCCAGAAGCCTTTTTCAGGACGAATGGGTGAAAATCCCCCAAACAAGAATTGAAGGACTCTTAGCTGGTTAAAAGAAGTGTTAAGAAGGTGTGATACTTGCCAAAGGGGGCACTACTAAGTACTAACCATGCAGGGTGCCCAATGTTTTGCTTCTGGCCCTTTCCTTTTTTTGTTATTTTGAAACTGTACAAGACAGAAATGAAAAAGTCATCTTGCTTGAAATATTGAAGAAATGTTTAATCTTTAACTTCATGCATTTTGGAAATCAGATTCATCTTCTACTTACTTAACTATTCACGGTAAACAAAATTTTGACTAGGGGAGCCCAAACTTTTGCATGCCACTGTAGCTGTCAAAGTTAACACTGATGTAGAAAAACATTTACTTTGGCAATCTTCATTATGATGAATGATGAAATGAACTTGATGAGTCTAAGTTGTTCTTATTTGAATACAATTTATAAAGTTCAGTTACAACACAGTTGGATCCAAGAAGCTCTTAGTACAGCAAGTGTGCATGCTACCAAATACTGAAGTTAACAGAACAATCATCCAGCTTTTACAGTGTAAAACGTCATATAGAAGTACGTATAATCACGCCACCTGAGAGGAATTAAAACAATGTTGTGTAACGCTTGGTCCAATCTGTTTACCATTGGAGTCTGAACATCTGTGAGGGCTTCATCTCACAGTGTCTTAAACTTCAGACACCCTGGAGCCTCCTCACATGCCTGCATGTAGACAGTGAAGAACTCAGAGGCCTCCTAAAATACTTTATATACTTTCGTGTTTAATACGTTTTTCATGACAGAAGTATTGTAGTTGGTGCTTCATTGTGATAATGCTGTTAGTGGCTCTGATGCCTTATGCCTGTTGTCTCGCCTCAGAAGCCCTCACACACTGGTTAAGCATCAGCAGGGGAGGAAGAACAGCTACTAACTACAAAACATTACATTTGGGCTTGTTGTTATCATAACCAAAATGAAGATATTATATTTTTTTTAAAAAATGCAGTGCTGGAAGATTATGTTTTTCTTTCTGTTCCATTTACTCAAGCCATTTTTGTTATGTTCATTAGTTTTACGAGGCCCATTTCCCCAGAGCTGTTTCATTATTGCAGTGCAAAAAAATTCACAGAAAAGTTTCTCCACGCTCTGCTCTTTATCCATCTCTACTTGTAAGATAACTTTAATTATCAGTGTTTGAAAGGGCTTATTAACAAAGATACAGAGGTCGACTTTGAGGTGCTGTGTTATGGAAATATAATATTTTGCTGATGATGCTTCATCAGCCCTAGGGAGACACCTGCCAGATTATGGCAAATCATCTCCAACACAATCTCTCCACCCATTTTTCTCCACTGCTCAAGCTAACAATGACCTCCCTTTCTCCATTCATATTAACTGGGAGGAAAGCAATACTCTGTTCCTCCGAGGTTTTGATCTTTGAGCAGCAGAGCTGTAATTATTTTCCCTTTTTCCAGCACTCGGATGTGAACACTGCGGTGGCCTGCAAGGCTCTCCATGAGCCTCTCCCTTTGGAGAGCCTCTCCTGCAGCCACTTAAAGTAATTTCACCTGCTGTTGGTGAAACATAAAAGAAATATTTACAATCATTTTTGTTGATTCACTAAAGCTGGAGGAAGTCCAAAAGAAAAAAGGTTACGCCAGCAAAATGATTGTGCGTGTTAAATTGTACAAGTTTGCTTTTCCCTCATGGCTCTTCTTCTACCTCTTGCTACACTTCTTGTTCCCTTTCCATAACAACACACACACACACAAATTTATATTGCAATGCAGCCAAACTGGTAACACCTAATTGAAATGAAGCTCTAGCAAAAGTTCAGTCAGGAAGACTTTTCATGGTCAGGCTGTAGGTTTCTTTTTCACCCTGCCATTCAATGTCATTGTCTAGGTAGGTCAATTGAGTCATCAGTTGATTCACAATCAAGCAATAGCACATTAACACACATTCTCTGTCAGCCTATGTGGTTCTTTCTCTTCTGTAGTTCTTTCTTGTTGCTGTCATGTGTGCCCTCCACCTTCCCATCACCACCTAGTCTTTACGGATTCATCAGCCTCATACACCTCAGCAGTCAGCAGCCTCTGAGTCATCAGCCACCACCAGCACCAGTGTTTGGACTTCATGGGGGGATTTATCCTGCTGCTGCTCAGATGTCTCTCGATCACAAAATATTTCCCTCTGGTGTCCGAGTGCCAAAGACTGTCCACTCATATTCTGTATTAAATATTATCTTTACTTAATTCTTCTGTCTGTCCTGATTGAAATGCATATGCTGGCCAGATCAAGATCTTCACATCATGAAGAGGTGGTGCTCAAGGAAACACTACCACTTTTTTTCCACAGGGGCCATCAAAGTCAACACAAAGTGAAAGTTCCTTGTATTTGCTTTAAATGCTGCCTGGAGCTCACATAGGTGAGTTGTGAAAAATTACGCTGATTGATCAGGTTGACTTTTAAACATTTGTTTATTAAAATTGTCTGTTAAGGTACAAATGCAACCATTTTTCTGCCATTATATAACTAATGTTGTGAAATTGACATTCTCAGAATTAACAACATTGGTTGGTTGGGAAAAGTTGAAATAATGTAACTATTGAGGAGATAGGAATATCACCACCACAAGGAATCAGTGAAAACACAAGGAAAACAATCAGCACCTACTTTTCGTTGCCACTTGGTTGCGTTTCATCTTTCTGTCTTCACCTATTGAGATGTGAAACAAACAAAAACAATGATGTTTGTACATGTATGTTTTCACCAACCAATCCTGTACAATTATGTAACGGATTATATCAAAATTACTTTTGGGGGACTGGTGAGGATGATTTAACAGAGAAATAATGAGGGAGCTTTAGAGGTGCTGGTGTCCACTCAGGTGCAGGGAGTTTCCTGATGACCTCTCCACCCAACAGCTCCTGGGCCAGGAAGCCAAACCAGCCTGAGAAGCAAAGGCCAGATAGACAGACATCACAAACAAAAAAAAAAGCTAAACTATTTATTACTATTTACCTGTTGGGGATACAGTTCTGAAAAAAAAAGTTACTCATCAGCCTGATGTTTTTGGATGTTTTCTCAAAGATTTTGATAAAAAAAAATTAACAATTGCAATACATTTCTCTTTAAGTCACTCAATAAACTGGAGAAGAGAAATTTCTTGATGGATAATAATCAGAAACACAGAAACTCAGGACTGCAAACATTTTATACCATCTGTTTTAGTCTGTGTGTGTGTGTGTGTGTGTTTAATATCAGATCAATAATTGCTTTGCCAGTTTCCTTCTATCCTCAGGAAGTCTCCCCAAATGAACAGCTGAACCACTTGAACCACCACAACTGCAGAGCATCCACACCAAAATCTCCCGGCCCCCTGGATGACTTTGCGCAGTTAATACTGATGCACATGTGAGGGCTAAGAGGTGTCAGGTTTTAGAAGCAGGTTAAACAGAGACTAGCTTACTTACTGTAAAATGCTGCTTTTGAGGCTTTTTCCACCCTGACCAGAACACAGGTCTCTGAAATACAATGAATATTTCTTGTGGTCATATGTTCAGATATTAAACATTGTGCAAGATATTGTCAGTCAGAAGCTTCAGTACAAAATCTGTATCTGCTCTCTACTTGTTGACAGTCACCAGTTGTTTTTACAAGCCATGTTAGAGTCACATTATTGAAACAGTAGAAGTCAAACGTTACATCTGCCCCCACGTGCAGAGGCGACTGTAACAACACAACTTCATACTTTAATATAAATAATAAAAGACAACAATAAACAAGTGCAGATTTAGATAAAACAATTTAATATCCATTGAACAATTATTTCCATTTTTTTCTACTTTGAGGTCAAGTGTACGCGATTATGCTATCTATTTCATTACTTTCAAATGTGTTATAAAGTGGAAAAAAGAGTGTAATAAGAGTGTTGTGTAGGCTATATCACTGTAAATTATGATTGTTTTTGGAAAGTGTTGGTACGTCATTAAAAAAATCATTAAAAGTTTTAACAAGTTCATAGAAAACCGCAGCACAGTATGTCATGCCTAAAAATGACATAAAAAAGTCACAGTGTGCACTTTTCCTGTGTGTCGCTCAATCATATTCTGGCTCCTTAAAATGGCACTCAGCCATCTAAACTCTGAAAACTCCTGATCCAAGATTTGTCTTTCAAATTGCTGTAAAATGGTCAGCTTAGCTGTAAAGTTTCTAAAAAATTCACCTGGGGGTTAGTGGTGATTTACAATGGTCCCCCCAGTGTTAAATATGTGATTACGGCCCTACATCACAGTGCATTGTGTTTCATTCGCAACAAACGGCAGTAATATGTTGACGCTGAAAGTTGCGTTTCACACATCCATCTCAAAAACACAGTAAAACTCTCTCCTGGTCAGACTCAGGACCAGAGTCAGGTGGTGGCTCTGCTGGTACAGATTCTCCTCTGTAGCGATTTCAACCGTGTTGGTGGCCACGACAACATCTCCATCAAAAGTGAAGCCACCATCCTCATCCAGGCACCGACCCACTTCTCCCCAGACAGAGAACAACAGACAAGGCACCGGGATCATCTTCTTGTGGTAGTGGCAGCAAAACACTCACACACTGACAGTCTTCATGGCTCTCTGACCTCCACAGTGTCACTAGTCGTGCGTAAAAGCGCAGTGCGTCTTTATTGAAAAGTGCTGAAAGAGGGAGGGAGTGCCCAGTGAGACCCAAAACTAATCATTTAATGTCTATATGATGATTTTTGCAACATTGCTGTTTTCACTCAATTGCATTTATCTATTTTTTACCATGATTTCTAACAGAGTCTATACACCACATAACCAGTGTGATAGGAGTTTCAGACGATGACAGCCTCGAGCTGACGAGAAAGCGTTTAATGAATATACCTTAATTAATTCACATGATGACATTTACAGCAAGAACTGAAACTGGCTGATGATGACGTAATGAGAGCTCTGAGGTCAGGCGTGTTAGGACGGACCTGATGGTTCCATGGTTGCTATATGGTCTCTAAGTGCATCATTTCACACGTTTAATCATTTCAATCAGAACAAACTTTCTGTCGGAGAGACAAGCAGCAACTCAACTTTCACTCGATGTTTTTTCTGGAAACACACCACAAACTGAGACCTTTTGCTCCTGGACCTCATCTTAAGACCTGCTGTCACTGACAAACGGACTGATTTAAGGTAGACGTGAGATTTTGACACTTTTTTAAAGCAGCTGTGCGGAACTTTTTACCATTTATAAAACTGTCCCTAGTTCGTATCACCCCCCCTTGAAGATCCGCATATTTATTTGAACCCAAGAGCGACAAAAAAGCCTTTCTCTATATGGCCTTTTAGCGTAGCCTCGGTCGGGTCGGACACAGTGGAAGTCAGCAAACCAGAATACGGTACCCAGAGGCGGAAGTAAGTCTGCACGCCCGCAGCGGCCCGCAGCCATTAAACCACAGAAGAAGAAAGAGCCATGTTTACGAGTAGGATTTAAGTGGGAGTAGTGAATGATTTCGGTTTGAAATGTTTTAAATTTGAAAGGTTTTAAAACTGATCCCGAGTTGGCCCTTTCCTAATCGATAGGTATGTAATTTTTGTTTTTATTTAGAGAATATACCGCAACTTGTTAGATGTTGTTTCACTTCAATATATGACGACATGAAAGTTATAAGCAAGCTAAATGTAACGCTAGCTGATGTGAACCGCTTTTGTCTAGTAACGTTACAACAAACGCCACAAAATTATCTCTGACTGTGACCATAAACACAAATATACAGCAGGCAGTTGTCCTCAGTTTATAAGAAATTCAGAGCTACACCAGAACATTATGATTTTCCTCTCGCTCTCCAAAACAAATGCATGCGGTAATTGCCGGTTGCAGTCGAGATTTTACAAATGAAGCCGAATGCCAGCTGCAGTCGGAATTTTACGACACCAGGCTGCGGGTGTCATACCGCTTTGACCAAAGGGGGCACTATAATCAACGAAAACATAAAGTTCCGCACAGCTGCTTTAAAGCCCATGTTGTTTTCCATGTATTTTACCGTTGAGACTTTACCACAAATGTAGTGATGTAGGCCAAATATTACCAATACTGGCGATATTTTGCCTACATCAGTACTATTTTAGTGTAAATGAATCAAACTGGACTGACGTTCGACTGTTACTAAGCTTGAATAAGTGAATCTAAAGCTAGCTACTTTCTTTGGTTTATCAACTGTCTTCATTTTTTTATGTATTTTTTAACTTCTTGGTGATATAGGCCATCAGTGATGCAAACAGTGACACAAACATTGAAGCCTTATTATATGAATATGCTCATAATTCAACCATTTTCTCAATATTTTTTACACAAAACATCATTTAAATATTATTATGTCATCATACTGTGAGAGTAACAGAGAGGTGTGAATCAACTGCACCAAGAGATTTTTCTGAAAAAAAAAATAAATAAATAAAAATCCTGATATGGTGCTGGCTTTTTCTCATTCAGAAAGAGAGCTTGAAATTGGCATATTGTGAAATATCTGGCAAAAATGTCACTCTGTAAAAGACAGATATGTCTACTGTATGCATGGGCAGATTTTAAGACAATGGGCCCCTGGGCACAGATATGCAAAAGGCCCCACCACCTCTCCTACACAGGAGCAAGACACACAGAGTTTGTGCAGGTTTTGCCTCTTTTTTTGTTGTTTGCATATCTTTGTAGTTGTTTTGTTGCCGCCTGCTGTTGCCTGAAACAACCAATGACTGAATATAAAGATGGACAACAAGATGGCTCCCCAAAAGTGAGGCCAAACATCTTGATTGCCCCCTGGTGGTTAGCTGCAGTAAAGGTCAAAACCCCAGCCCCCGTCATGTTCACAGATGGGACATGGACCAAACTATAAAATCATGGATGAAGGTGGTGGATATTGTAACATCAGGCAAAACTATCAGTAAAGCCAAAGGCTTCAGCTATAAAAGAGTTATTATCAAAAACTGATTACGTGCTGATCTGCTGAGCCCCTCCACTGTATGTCTTGGTAGATGTATTTCTGAAGTAATTAGTTCCCATTGATTGAAAATAGAATAAAAAAATAATGCTGCTTCCTCTGTACTTCTGTTCGACAACAATAAGAAATGATGAATAGAACATTTAAAAAAGTGTCAAATCTAGTCAGTTGAGCATCGGAAATTACACAGTTGATGGAAAGTGACATATTAAGGAGAAAGGCAACAGGATGAGTGAGACAGTAAGAGTAATAAACACAGCAAAGCACAAAAATAGAAGATAAACAAATGCATTCAGAAATTATGAGCATACATACTGACATCAGGCTTTTGATGACCAATGTTGAATTGATGCTGCAGTATTGAAGCTGCCTCAGCAACCAAAGTCTACGATGACCAATTGAATCTCATGTTTCCACAGTCCCACTACATTTCCCCTTCAGCAACACAGGAAAAAAAATATTTTTCATGTTCCATACTTGTTTGAGCTTTCATTAAAGTGATAGCACAATTCAATGAAGTGAAATATTCCACTATCCACTATTATATGTCATAGAAGTTTCAAATGTCTTGTGTGTCATTTTACACCTCTCCTTGAGGTCAGTTTGTGTCGTTTTGGTTGTTTTGTGTGTCTCTCTCTCCCTTAAAGGTAATTTTGTGTCTCCTTGAGGTCATGTTGTGTATTTTTAACTCATGCTGTGTCTCTCTGGTGTACTTTTCGCTTTGAGATCATTTGGTGACTTTTTAGCCATTTTGTCCTTTTTTTAGGTCTTCTGTGTTTTTTTTTGAGGTCATGTTGTGTGTCTCTGAGGTAAATTTGTGCTTTTCTAATAATCTTGTGCTTAAAGTGAGTTTGTGTTGTTTGGGTTCTTTTGTGTCTGTCTGAGGTCATTTTGTGTCTCTGAGGTCATTTTGTGTCTCTCTTCAGCAATTATGTGTCTCTCTGACATCATGTTGTGTCTCTCTGAGGTCAGAAATGTTACATTTAATTGCACTCTGTACACTCAGGGCCGAATTCACAAAGAATGAACTGCGGCCACTGATAGCACCTTGAATTGCACTTCATTTGCACCCGCAGTTTGCTCCGTCTTAACGTCCTATTCACAAAGGATATTGCGCTAATGATATACCAGTGCAAACACGCCCACAAAGTTTGGCAGCTGAGTGCAGTTTGCCCCTGATTGCAATAAGCCACACATGGCAAAGTATAAATGCTGGCTTTGCATCAAGAACACCGTGGCAGAACAACTTTGTTTGGCAAAGTACTGAATACTGTATACCCTCATGTAGTGATGTCTGCTGGTGAGTCAGTCTAACAGTGTCGGATGGGTTGAGGCTGTGGATTTGACCAAGTCTGACCACTTTATCACTATTCCCTCTCACTTGTAGCTGTTTTTCGTTATCTTTTGAATTTAATATGAATTATGGAACCGTTTTTGTTCACGTTTGTTTTCCCCTGTTTTGTAAAATAAATTATTGAAAGTTGCTTTTGAAGTGCGTGACAGAAGTGCGTTTTGAGAACGACTGCAGACTGTCACCTGTTCAACGCATCAGTATCTTCGGATGCCATTAAAGTAATAATGATTATAATAATAATGTCAAAATATTATTTACAGACTGATTTAACAGACGATCACTGCTGCCACGATCACTGGAAAGTCTGGACGAGAGGCTTCCACAGAGGAGCGCCCAGTTTGCACCAGCTTTTTAACGACCTTATTTACTTCACTCAAACTGCGTGTGGCTATTAGCGCTGGTGTTAGTGAATTAGACGTTGTTTATCAATGAGGCTCATTTGCATAGAAAGGGGAAATTTTTGCGCCAAATGTATGCATATTACCTCATTTAAATACGTGCAAATAATGCTGGAGCACCGAGACGCAATGTGCCTTTCACTGCAGTTAGTGGAGCATTTCACCCTCTGCGCGTGCTTTGTGAATTAGACGGTATCTGTTTGCTCCATTTTTACCGGTTTAGCGGCCGCAAAAGCCACGCAATCCTTTTGTGAATTCGGCCCTCAGTTTTTAGCAGTGCTGACTGTATGCTAATGGGCCAATTCAATATGTGGTGTGATGAATTTTCTACAACAAGTGGTCTCAGGGTTGGATTTGTTTTTCCCTTCAGATGGCCCAGTGCTACATGTGGACCAGCCTCCTTGTTCCAGTCAACTTGGGCCACAGGTCCACTGCACATGTACCTGTTCTTAATCTTCTCTGGTGCAATGTACTCTCCCTGAGCCAGCTTGAAGATATTCCTCTTCCTGTCAATAATCTTCAGAACTCCACTCGGGAGCCATTTTCCGATGTCCCCAGTGTATAGCCAACCGTCTTCATCCAAAGCCTCTGCTGCCTGACCCTCCACCTGCAGACATCAAATTGCTGTGGATAAATGCTCAAACTAAAACCTCCACCAGCAATTTCCATCAGCTCCACCACCTCAAAGTCCTGAGGACCAACGCTCCATCAGAACCTCTATCAAACTCTGCCCTGAGCTTTTGCCAGCAACCTGCAGCCGCCATCTCCACCTGCAGATTCTGGCAGACAGCTTGGCCAAGTCTCCATCCAAGCCTCTGCCAGCAACATGAAGCCGCCTCCTCCTCCTGCATATTCTGGCACAAAGCTTGGCCAAACCTCCATCTACAGCCTCTGCCACCAAACTGCAAGTGTCGCCTCCACCTGCGGATTCTGGCAGAGAAATGCGGCCAATTCTTCATCTACAGCATCATCTAGCAACCTGTCCTTTGCCATGTGAAGACCTTAGCTGACCAGGGACCAGAGATGCACCAGGGGACCAAAGAGCAGAGATGCACTCATAAATATAACCTTTCAGGTAAGACAGACAATCATAACTGTGTAATAATAGCATACCTGGGCTGATAAATCAAAGCCACCTTTCTGTTTACATTCAGTTAACATGATCTCCTTCTTCTAGCAGGTATTTCCACACTTTACGTTAGAGAGTATAAGAAAAGTGTGTAAGAAAACTTGGCCAAACCTCAAACTAATTCTCTGCAAGAAACATGCAGCTCCATCTCCACCTGCATATTCTGGCAGACAGGTTGACCAAGCCTCCATTTACAGCCTCTGTCAACCAAGTGCACCGCTGCCAGCCCCACCTGCAGGTTCCGTCAGACAGCTGTAGCCAAACCTGTAACAACCGCTTGGCCAACCTCCAACAACAGCCTCTGTCAGCAACCTGCAACTGCTGTCTCAATCTGCAGATTCTTATAGCTTGGTCAAACATCTGTCTACAGCCTATGCCATCAACCTTCACCGCTGTCACCTCCACCTGCAGGTTCTTGCAGACCTCTGTGGCCACACCTGCAACAACTGCCTCTGTCAGCAACCTACACCACTACATCCTGTCCTTTTGCCATGTGAAGACCTCAGTTGACCAGGGACCGAGGCCGGTTCTATGCAGGGGCAAGAGGGGGCAATGCCTCCCTAAACAAATGTCTTGCCCCCTCAAATCAAATCTGCCGAAAAAAGGCACATAACAGAAAAGTGAAGTAATTAGAAAAACACAGCTTTTTTTTTACAAAGCTTTTATGATCTTTTCACTCCTGCAGCTTTCAGCAGCTCAAAGGAGAGTGGAGTGAAGAGACATCTGTTAAATTGCTAACAAAAAAACAAAACAAAAAACAACAACAAAAAAATGACAAAAAACAAAACAAAACAAAAAAATATAAAATGTCCTGCTCTAGCCCATATCTGTTGTGATTGTTAGTTCTGTTAGTTTGATAAGTTTTTTGTTTTTTTATAAGACTAGCTTTGGTAAATACTGGCTATAGTGAGGTTATTGTAATCATTAGGTTCAAATTTATTTCATATGCCTAGATGCCTAATGGCCATCCAAGAAGATAAATGTTAAGATGTTGGTTGTGCCTGGATGAAGGATATTTTTATTTTATTTTTTCTTAATTTTTGTTTTATTTTTTGTGAGTGAGTGAGTGACCTTTATTTGTCAGCTTTACCTATGGCAAAAATGTGCTGGAGCATGATGCCCCCTTCACATTTATGACTGCCCCCTAATATATGCCTGCCTAGAACCAGGCTTGCCAGGGACCAGAGATGCACCTGGGACCAAAGAGCAGAGATGTACTCATAAATATAGACAATCATAACTGTGAAATAATAGCATACCTGGGCTGATAAATTAAAGCCCCGTTTTGAATGCCTGTTAGAAGTTATTAAACCTGTAGCAGCTGTCAAGTGGATAATGCTATATATATGTGTAATAGAACATCTTAGAATTATATCAAAAGTGTAAGTTCTCTGGGGTTTTCTGCAGGCCCTGTTGGACTTCGAAGACTTCCAGACCAACCAGGAGCTGATTAAGGGCTGGGAGGACACTTCCACCTACAAGAAGTTTTTATCAGACATCCTTATTTCATTTCCCCACACAGAGACATCTCCACTGCTCTGAAGTACATTTTGCTTGAATTGGGTTTAAAAATGCTTGTGTGTCTCTGACTTTTGTACATGCCATCAGTGTCTATTGTCTACAGTTAGAAATATTATTTCGTCAGTGTAAAGAGTCTTGAGATTCAGTTTCTAATAAGCCATCAGCAAAAGCTCGTCAGTCATTTTCAATTATAAAACATGTTAATGAAGTATTAATAACGGATTCTCATAGTAATCCATTGATTTTGCAGTTGTAAATTTTATTAAGTTATTCATAAATTCATTTTGTTCTCAATGCCCTGCAGCCTTTTTCCAGAAGGTCAAACATTTATCTTCCTGATGAAAATACTAGCTGATGATGACGAGGAGACCTGTCCAGGGTGTACCCTGCCTCTCGCCCAATGTCAGCTGGGATAGGCTCCGGCCCCCCCGCGACCCTCAAGAGGATGAAGCGGTTAGAAGATGAATGAATGAATGAATGATGATGAGGATAATGATGATGATGGTGATGATGATAGAGGCATCGGAAAATGCATCATTGATGTCTTATAAATTAACATAAATAGAAAAAAAAAATTACTTATTAACTTTGAATAAAGCCATTAATTCATTTTATAAACTCTTTACAAAGGCTGACTTAGAAGTGGTACTCAAAATCTTAAGCCAAACTAACTAAGTAACCTAAAGTACTGCACTTGGTAAAAATTTTAGGTATTTATAGTTAACTTGCTACTTGTACTTGAAAGGGAAATAGCCCACCATAGACCGCAAGTGATATCGTCACTGGACCCTCTGCAGTTTGCCTACCAGCTTCACCTGGGGGTGGATGACGCCATCATCTACCTGCTGCAGCGAGCACACTCGCACCTGGATGGACCCTGTAGCACTGTGAGAATCACATTCTTTGATTTCTCCAGTGCATTCAACACCACCCAGCCACTTCTACTGAGGGAGAAGCTGCAGGCAATGAGGGTCAACACATCCACAATTTCCTGGATTACTGACTACGTGACAGACAGACCACAGTTTGTCCGACTGGGCAGTGTCCTGTCTGACATGGTGGTTAGTAGCACAGGAGCGCCACAGAGGACTGTTCTGTCTCCTTTCCTTTTCACCTTGTACACCACAGATTTTCAGTATGACTCTGGGTCATGCCAGGAAGAGGAGTACAGGGCACTGTTGGATGATTTTGTGGAGTGGGCTGGAAGAAATCACCTGTTGCTGAAAGTGGCAAAGACTATGGAGATGGTGTTTGACTTCAAAAGGAAGAGGATGGCTTCTCTGTTCATACAGGGAGAGGACATCACCGTGGTCAAGGACTGCAAGTACGTCGGCATCCACATAGATACCAGACTGAATTGGAAGGCCAACACCGACGCTGTGAACAAGAAGGGGATGAGCAGACTCTATTTCCTAAGGAAGGTGAGATCTTTCAATGTGTGCAGTAAGATGTTGGAGATCTCCTACCAGTCTGTTGTAGCCATCGCACTTTACTTTTCTGTAGTCTATTCGGGGAGAAGCATCAGAGCTCTTTCTCCAACAGACTGTTAAAGCTTCGCTGTCACAAGGACAGATACAGAAAATCATTCCTCCCCCAAGCCATAGCAGTATTTAATACCTCACCTCTGTCTGATAGAGAGCACTCACAGCTCTCTACAGCCTCGCCTCTATAACTTAATAGTTACGTTACAACCATTTGTTTGCACTGCTGGTAATGACCAATTGCACACTTGTAGCTTTTTTGTACATTTTTTTTACAAAATCTACCTCAGCTTTGATTGTGTTGTGTATATAGTTTGATCTGTTTAGTCCTGCAATTTCATATTTGTATCCTGTATATTTCTTGTATATTTTAAGTTTTTTGTACTACTCATTTTTGTATATATTCTGATGTCTACACTGTTTGATTTCTTGTTGCTGTAACACAAGCATTTCCCAGTCAATAAAGTACTATCTATCTATCTATCTATCTATCTATCTATCTATCTAACCCATATATCTATTGTACTTTTTTAAAACACTACATTTATCTGACAGCATTATTTACTAGTTATTTTCCAGATTTAGTAGAACATTTAACTAAGATTGCAGAAAAACTGAAGGTAGAACAAACGACAACAGTTAATGTAATTAAAGCTGCAAGCAGTGTCGGACTCACAATGTTTCGGCCTCCAGCTCACATAGACAGTTAAAGACAAAAGTTTTAGACAATTTCAGACCCCTCTCCACTCTAGCTCACAGCTGACAATTTCTCCACATTTGCTCTTGTTACTTTCAGAGGCACTAGCTCACTTCCTGTTGGATTCAGGTCAGGAGTGTCAGTGTGTGATTTGTAGGTTTTGATGAGACGAACAAGCCAGTTTTGTCTTTCTACGACATTCCTACGGGCCGCAGCGGCCATTTTAGTGTGTGTAGGTGGCATGAAAATCGTCAGGAGATTTTGGCTAATGTGGAATTACAACTTACGGGTCCGACACATGATGCCATGGGGCCAAAAAAGACCTTTTCCACATAGACTTACATTGTCAATGAGACATCAGTAAATCAGTGGATACATTTTTGAGCATCACAACCCCGGCGAAATGATTCATTTCATTGTCGGGATTTTGTCCGATAAACATTTTGAAAGTCTAGAAGAACTTCATGATTAAATAGTTTTAATCCCCACTAAAGTTAGCAAAGGGCTACAAAGGAAGTTAGCCACTCAATGGAAGTTGACCACGTGGCCACCATAAGTCTCCAATGTGCTAGTTATTTGGGCCCCACAGTGTGGAAGATCCAGGTAGTTTATATCATGGAAGTCAAGCTTTATTGGCTTTACATGCCACTGAACAACCTTGATGATAATAAGTGGGTGCTCGCCTTCAACACTGCATTCAGTTGTCTTCAGACAAATACCCATCAGACACCAATTTGGCATTTTTACACCTCTTGCCTGCGTCTACCATGGGGCGTCATGTTCATAAATGCAAAAATCCTGACAGTGGTGTTGGACAACGATGGTGGATGTTTAGCTGCTTATTAGTGATGCAAGGGAAGTGATGAGGTTGCTGGTAATAAATTGGAAGTGCAACCGTTGATTGCACTGATGATGCATCATGTCAAAACAACAGCACGGCCTGTTTTCACAGTCTTGCTGAATCTGGTTGTGAAGGGATGTGACCACATTAGGGATGCACGATATTGGATTTTTTTTTGCAGAGATCCAATATCCTGATATGTAATAACCGATACTGACATTGATATATCCACCTTTTTCCCCACCTAATTTTAATGATCATCATGTTTCTTATGTAGTGGAAGTAACATCATATTATGCATGCGTACTCTTATTGTAAGGCCTACCAGCGGATGAAAATAGAATACTTTCCAATGTATGTAATATTCAAAATAAGAAAAGGCATGTTGGCCGTTACAGATGATGTACCGATATTATCGGCGTAATGGCCAATGCCAATATTCCATTTTTTATCGTGCATCCCTAGACACATCATGGGTAATGCTTCTCATCCTCTCTATATTGTCTCTCTGTCAAATTTCTCTTTCCACAATAATGTGTCGGTTGAGGCATCTTGCATGATAATCACATATTGATAGTTTATGGACTGTTTTCCCTGTAGGAAATAGCATCATTTTACATTTTCTGTTTCAAAACCCAATTACCAGTGTTATGATGGAGCCAAGGCTGCTGCCTTGGTGAACCACAGACCAAATTTTCCCTCTGGTATCTCTCAGTTCATATTAGAATTGCTCATGATCTTACTTACATGAATACAGTGATGAGTTTTTCTTTAATTAAACAGAAGAAAGTAATTTCTCTATCCAACTGAAATGGTGGATCAAGGATTTTCTTTCTAATAATGTCTCTGCAAACTCCAGTTAGGCAGCAGCTGCCGCAGCTGGATTATCATGCAGGCCACATAGGCATCTATAAAACTGACCCTGACTTATGATTGTATGAACAGTCAAGAAATTCATTGTATTTTTTTCCCCCTAGTCGATGTGAGTTGGTATGATATATGTCAATGGCAACAAACAACTCAGTTGACACAGATCTCAGCCTCTCAAAGAAACCATCTGAGGACCATAGTGTGAGTAAACATTTGATGTGGAGCAGAGTTCAAATTCTCATTTTCTCTATGTGTGTGTGTGTGTCTGCGTGCGTGCGTGTGCGTGCGTGCATCTGTGTGTGTGAGAAACTCACTGCACTCTCAGTGTGCTTTTGCTCTCCTCCACCAGCAGCTCAGTCATATCTTCAGCAGTCACCTCAGAGGGGAGCTGTTTTTTCTGCTGAAGCCTCAAAAGTTGAGTCACCAGAGCACCCTAAACAAATACACGAGAGATCACATGTCTTTATGTTTTAAGACACAGTGTACGACACTTTACCCGTTATTTTATATTGGTGTAGACTTTGAACTAAACTGGGTCTTACGTGAGCCTTATAGGAGCCAATGTGCCAGCAGGTCTTAGGAGCCCGTTCATATATGGGTGTGTCAAACAACACCTGTGAAGGAAATAATGACACTCATTAGTTTGTTTGTCGGAATTTCACCTCTATCTGTGTTTAAAAAATACTAACAACACACTAAACACTAAAAGTGACATTCATAAGCAGAAAATGGCATGCGGCAAAAAATATTCTGAAAGAGAAACCATCGAGCCAGCTGATTCAATGAATTGTTCTCCAATCTGTTCTAATCATTTGGCTGGGTTAGTGCATGTTGGTCAGTTGGTACTGCCACTCTGAGAAAATGTTACCCACTTCTGAATGCAATTAAGTAAATCATTTGTTACCAAGTTGTCAAGCAAGAAACATCTCATGATCGATGTGTTGTGTGTTCAAAGGTGTGGAAAACAGGATGTGCTATGGTTATTCAGCTGACTGTAACTGATGGTGACTCAGTAATTAAACAGGTACTTGCTGACCACTGGAGGAGTGGGCAAAGCTCCGAACCTTCTATGGAACATTCTGAACTTATGAACTATCAGAACTGTATACAGAAACATTGATTCTGTGCCCTTTATGCAGGTTTGCACTTTGTCTTAATAAGTATGTGATTTTATTGTTAAATATAACAATGTTCCTTAAGAAATGCAAAAGACTCTCCCAAGACCTTTACAGCATTATTGAGCAACAAAGCAATAGCACTGGTTCAACGATCCACAACATACTTTGTGTAAGGCTGAAAATCAAGATTTATCAGCAGACCCCTGGAATCTTAGAGATTTCATAACTGTTTTGAATTTGCCAAAATTCCACCTGAACAATGTAAAAGATTTGTTTCTTTCTATAGGATGCATTTGAAGCTGACATTGCAAGCAAAGGGTTCTCTACCAAGTGTTAATGCCAATTGTCTAGTCTAAATTTTATAATAACTACTCTGGAATGTGTTAAATGATTTTTTTTAAAGTACAATGACTGAATTGTGACTAAATCAGATGCCAAAACTAAGACTGCTCCATACTCCCACAGAGAGATGTGGCTGTATTGATTCCTCAGATTTCACCTGGTCGTGAAGAAGTCTGAACCCACCCAAATAGTATAAAAAATATTCACTTAGTATTTCTCAAAAGTCTTTACAATGAAAACATGCTGCCTTAATTATAATAATCAGTGGTGGACAGTAATAAAGTACATTTACTGAAGTTCTCTACTTAAATAAAGTTTAAGTATCCGTACTGTATGTACTTATATTTTGGAAACTTATTACTTTGACTTTACTACATTTCCATAAATGTCTCTCGCTACTCATTACATTTGCTTTGAAGTCAGTGGATGATTTTTTTTCCCCGTAAAATGCAAAAGTCCATAAACTGTGATCATGCAGTTCTGCGTTTCTTTGTTTGTCAAAGTGCTGTTCCTGTACCTTTACGTCATGCATGCATTACTCAGATTGGGCAGCTCATCAGTAGGGACAGGTACAGAGGAGAGCTCATCAGCAGGCAGTTTTGGTTGTGCATTGTTACTATGGCTATAGCAGCAGATGGAGATGACGACTGCTCACAAGATCACCCATGGCCATACCTCAAGCCCATGTTTGAAGTTTCTGAGATGAAAAATGATTTATATTGTTTTAAATGTTTTCTGTTTACCGCACACAAACTTCATCATGGCCTACGAGAATTTGCCATCCAACCTGAGAAAGCATTTCGAGGTCTGTAAACATTAGCTTACTTAAACTCAAGTAACAGAGTTGTGTACATTGTCCACCACAGATAACGCCCCTTTCATAATTACCAAATGCCTCTTCAGTAATAAACAAATATGTATATGTATATATATATATATATATATATATATATATGTATGTATATACATATATATTTGGGAGTAGTGGTTCTATTGGATTTCAATGAAATAAAGCCTGTGGACATCAGGTTATCTTTAGGTAGGCAAAAACTTTTGCACAACACACTAAGAATTTCCCTGATGCAGGTGACCCTTTATTTAGGTTTCAGAATGCCCACAATCACCCTCAACAAAATCCTCAAAAGAGAGCAAAGGAGCTTCAAAGGGCCTAAGACCAAAGTTTCGGGCTGACAAGATCTGCTAACATGGGGTCTGCTTTAAGTTGAGGAGGGATCGAAATTCGCTGAGTGTATTTCCTCTAACCTCTCTTAAGCCCTAAGAAAGGGCCTCATCACACTCTGATTGGCCCAGAGGGGAATGCACCAAGCTGCTCTCAGATCTTACTTAGGTGTCAGTCTCCACACCCTGCACAACAGGTGATCTGAATAACCCTCCATTCAACTCCGGGGAACTGTGACATTCAGCTAAAATGAATATGGAAAGGGAAATAACAGGAAGTACAAAAGAATGAGAAACTGCTGCTAAAAAAAATAATTTATGTATGATGGCAACTGACACTTTGACAATGGCTACATTTACATGCACACTGATAATCCCACTATTATTCCAAATTTGACAATATAATGAATTTGATACAGGGCATATTAACTGCATATTTCGTTTGGATATGACAAGAAGGCTTTTGTAGCAATGTAACAAAGAATGTAGCATTTTCAGATTAAAGTGATTTTAGCGATTTTAAAGTTTAGTGCAAGCTACACTGTGCGACATGAATCTAATAAGCTTGGGTAAGACATCCAGTTAAATGTACGCAGACCAGTCCTTCCAGAAAAATGTGGAGTTTTTTTGTGACTGTTGCGGGCAAAAATCCTTGATTATGTGGCACGTTTCCTTAAAAAATGCGATGGAATATGTGGGATATTTATGCAATTTTATGCGATGAAATTGCGGGAACTTGTAAAAATTGCGGGAACTTGCAAAAAAAAAAAAAAAATTGCGGGAACATGCAAAAGTTGCGGGAACTTGTAAAAATTGCGGGAACTTGCAAAAATTGTGGGACCTTGCAAAAACTGCGGTTTGATGAAAAAGAGAAAAAAAAGTGATTCCCCGAACACCCTGTTCTCACTAGGCTACTACCTTAATGTAAAGAGTCATTTCTAATTACTTCTTATGATAAGCAAGCATACTACATCACAGAAAGTGCGGGGAATATTTAAGTTCTCATCTTGTTTTATTTCAGACCTTAATAAACACATGGCTCAAACTTACAAAACATTGCTGAGTCAAATGAGTTCTGTAGCTTTACAAAAGGAATATGCTACAACTTCTGTAAAAATGAATGAATAAAATATGTATTATGTCATGAAGGCTATGGAGAGAGATCCATTTTTGCGCACCTGCTGGTTAAGCGCTTTTTGAAAGGAGTCAGACGACAGAGACCTGTCACTTGCTGGGATTTACCCCTGGTGTTACGCATTCTGGGAGAACCTCCCTTCGAGCCTCTGTCACAGATCTACTGTCATTAAAGACAGCACTTCTCTTAAGCCTGATTTATGGTCCTGCGTCCAGCCAGAAAATTTTCTGTGGGGTGGCCAGGATGGTTATGTGATCATTTTGGGGTGGCAATGTCTCACTAGAAAATATAGGGGTAAACCACACATCTCCACAATATTTGGAATGCAGATAATGGTGGAAAAGATCAAATAATTTTCAGTGTGTCTAACTTTTTTTTTGTTCCTGCAAGTAAAGTAACAAAGATGCTTACACTATACAAATGTAGCACAATATACAGACTAGAGGGTGACACGGGAAAATCCCGTCCCGTCCCAATCCCACAAGAATGACTCCTGTCCCATCCCTGTGTTGTGTTTCAGTTACAGCAACACAGAACTGCTTTGCTAGCTCAATCATGTTGTAACTAAGATATCCGCCAGAAAAAGTATGTTTTTCACAGACCGGTTCTTGAGTTTGTTTACATGGCAGCAGAAGCTATGAACGAGCTAACCCTCATCTGCTGAGTTTTAAAAATGCCGGCTATTTTGTTGCTTTCTGTCGACGTCACATTCCGCCTTGAGTATATCCAATCAGCACCAAGTAACCCCCAAGCCCCAGCCGGGAGTCTTTTGGGGCCATTCTGAGTACCTACCCCGAGGCAGGGACTTGTTTAGCCCCCGTAAAAGTTCCGGAACTCTGTCCTTCGGAGGTGGTTCCTGCGGTGGAGACACGCACCAACGGCCCCGGCCCCGTAAAATTACCCCGAAGTTCCTGCGGTGGAAACGGGCCTATTAACTAATGAGACCTTGGATTTGTGTTAGTTGTGAGGTTCACTCACACCAGTATTTAAAATGGCAAATTTTTGGAGGCAATATAATTTAATGTATCATAAAATCTCATTGATCAGTGGATTTGCTCACAGTGGCAAGGTAAATTCATATTCTATGTCAAGTTCCAGTTTGGTGAATTTGTGCCATATACACAGTATATAACAGTGTGTATGAGAATGTGCCAAAGCAGTGGAGTTGTACTGTTCTGGTGTGCTTATAATGACTTAACCTGATGGCAGCTGGCTTCAGGTGTGTTTAATCAAGCCCTAGGTGACTGACAAGGTGTCCCTGTAGAATAACCCACATAAAGGGTGACTCATCAAGCCTGCCTCATTTTGCACTGAGGAAAACCCAACATGGACTTCAACACATGCAATATGCACCTTTGTCTGTACAGCTCTGATATGTGAATAGAAGCATTTAAAATCTTACTGCACTTTATTTACAAACTACCAACTCTAAAAACTGCACTGCTCTTTCGTAGAAATCAAGATATATTGTGCATACATTTTTTCATATTCTCATAATTTTCCTTCTGTTTTTGTTTCTTGATTTTTGCAATACTGCCTTTTATTTTAATTTTTCTGTGTTTATATTGTGCACCAATACACCAAATTCCCTGTATGTGAAAACCTACATGGCAATAAACCAGATTCTGATTGTGATACTTTTCCCTTGGCTACTGCACCAGAGAAAAAGACAAAGGACAGTTTTTTAAGGTGCAGCTCAACCCTTGTGAACCAAAGTATATACAATAGTACAGTGGTTTGTAGACAGAGTGGAACAAATGTGTATCCCAAATAAACTGTGTGAGCCTATTTTTCCACTGGTAACTGAGATGATGAACTGTGTCCCTATATCAATTGAATATAGTATGTACTACATACTCATTATCATGGAATACTGTTTTTAACAGTTAGTGTACAAAAATACCAGCATAGTATACAAAGTCAACATAATTTACCATTTAATACTAACGGGAAATGATACACTGTACAGTATGTCACATTGACCATCAAACTGTGACTGAATTGTCGCTTGAAACATGACAATGTCAAAATGCTATTCGTGAGATTTGATACCTGTTTCTTTTTCCAAGATTTTTTTCTGAGCTCTTTCACCACTATCCACAATTTATTTAACATTTTTTCTCAGCTTTGAGCAGCTCCTCCATTTTATTTATGCATTTATTTGTTTTTAAGTCTCTGAATGGGCTGGCTCCAGAAAACCTTTCTGACCCTATTAAGTTGCATCAGCCCTCCAGAGCCCTCAGATCAGCGAATCAGATGGTTTTGGATGTTCCTCGATCACTCTTAAAAACTAGAGGAGATCGAGCCTTTGCAGTCACGGCTCCCACTCTGTGGAGCGCATTACCATCGACTGTGCGGACTGTGAATAGCCTCTCAAATTTTAAATCACTGCTTCAGACTCACTTGTTCACCTTGGCCTTTGGTTGAGTACAGTCACCTCTATTGGGTCTTTTACCTTTGTTATATGTCACTGTATAAATGTTTTTTGTATGTTGTCTTTTTTGCTTATTTTAACTGTAAAGCACTTTGGTTGGCCGTTGGCTGTTTTAAAGGTGCTATATAAATAAAGCTGACATTGACATTGACATTAAACTGTGGCCAAAAATAAACAAACAAAAAAACATCCACAACGGCCCTACTCAAAAATGCACTATTTAGTATTCAATACCTGCTTTATTTAGTTACTCTTCCTGTGTGAGCACTCTACACATTGAAAACCTGCTTAGAAACAGTATGTAGTATGAATTACATATTAGATATGCTAGCATGTTAGTTGTTAGCTGGCCTGCTACCATAGTTTGCTAGCAAGTCCTGCAAGTAGTCCCTATTTCTTCACGCTTGTTGAATCCCATATTTTGTGAGAAGGTGGATGAATTTGGCTGTGCCACTATCTGGTGTGACTGGTGCTTTGATTTATTCTAACTGGCCCTTCTCCTCCAAGAATCGCCACTTTAACGCGGTGGAGGAGTTTGAGTGTCACTGTGAACCTGGGAGCTGTGTTGTCTGGGGCTAATAGCACCTGGTAGGGTCTCCCAAGGCAAAGTGGTCCTGGGGGAGAGACCAGACTAAGAGCGATTTAGAGACCTTCAATGAAGCGGACCACTCGGGAGAAGAGTACCTCACCCGGTATGGGGAAATCGGGGCCTCCTCCTGGACCCAGACCCGGGGGGAGAACTCGCCAGCGAGTGTCTGGTGGCCGGGCTGGTTGGTCTCAGCCCGAAGTAGTAACATGGAGTCGTGGCCCTGTGAGCCCACCACCTGCAGGGATAGAAATCGGGGTCGGGTGCATTGTGTGCCGGACGGCAGGCAGGGACGGGGCCCTGGAGAAGGGCTTGACTCTCGTTTTTTCCGGAGTTGCTCAGGGTGAGAGGCGCCGGGCGGGTGTGGGGATACTCACAAGCCCCCGGCTTAGTGCCGCTGTGTTGGGGTTCTCCCCGGAGAACGAGAGGGTCGCCTCGATACGACTGCAGGCCGCAAAGAGAAGGTCTCTGACTGTTGTTTGTGGTTATGCACTGAACGGCAGTGCGGAGTACCCGGCTTCCTTGGAGTCTCTTGGCGGCGTCCTGCAAGGGGTGCTGGCTGGGGACTCCATAGTTCTCCTGGGAGAACGCTCACGTGGGCAATGACGGAGAAACTTGGAGGGGAGTGATTGGGAGGAATGGCCTGCCTGATCTGAACCCGAGTGGTGCTTTGTTATTGGACTTCTGTGCGAGCCATGGACTGGCCATAACGAACACCATGTTCAAACACAGGGAGGTTCATAAGTGTACCTGGTACCAGAACACCCTAGGCCTAAGATCAATGATTGACTTTGTGGTCGTATCAGCAGATCTGCGGCCATGTGTCTTGGACACTCGGGTGAAGAGAGGAGCAGAGCTGTCAACTGATCACCACCTGGTGGTGAGTTGGATCATCTGGCAGGGGAGGGGAGTTCTGGCAGACCGTTAACCGACTCAGGAAGGGAAAGCCAGACTTGTCTCAGGCTGTGCTCAGCAGATAGGGAGAACTGCTGACCTGAACTGGGGACATTGTCGGGCGGTGGAAGGAGCACTTTGAGGACCTCCTGAACCCGGCCATCACGTCCACTGAGAACGAGGCAGAGCCTGAGGACCTGGGGGAACTCTCGCCCATATATATATATATATATATATATATATATATATATATATATGGGGGGTACTACGGGAGTATGGGGTTCCAGGCTCACTGCTACAAGCCATTCGGTCCCTGTATGACCAAAGTGAGAGCTGTGTCCGCACACTCACTGTGAAGTCAACCACATTCTCGGTGGGTGTTGGCCTCCGCCAAGGTTGTCCCTTGTCACCAATCCTGTTTGTGATCTTCATGGACAGGATCTCGAGGCGCAACCGGGGGAAGGAAGGGGTCCAGTTTGGGGACCTCAGAATTGCATCCCTGCTTTTTGCAGATGATGTGGTTCTGTTGGCTCCATCACACCGTCACCTCCAGCATGCACTGGAGCGTTTTGCAGCCGAGTGTGAAGCAGTTGGGATGAGAGTCAGCACCTCCAAGTCTGAGGCCATGGTCCTCTGTCGGAAACCGGTGGTTTGCCCTCTCCGGGTTGGGGGAGAGTTACTGCCTCAAGCGAGGGATTTCAGTATCTTGGGGTCTTGTTCACAAGTGAGGGTAGAATGGAGCGTGAGATGGATCGGCAGGTCGGTACGGCTTCTGCAGTGATGCGGTTGCTGCGCCGGTCCGTCGTGGTGAAGAGGGAGCTGAGCCAGTAAGCAAAGCTTTCAATTTACTGTTCCATCTACGTCCCAACCCTCACCTATGGTCATGAACTCTGGGCAGTGACCGAAAGAGTGAGATTGCGGATACAAGCAGTGGAAATAAGTTTCAAAGCTTCAATCATTATTGCCCTTAGATGAACAAAAATGTAAACACAACACTTGTTTTTGCTCCCATTTTTCACTGGTTTAAGTTAAGTCAGATTTTTTTATGCACTGGATATTTTTCTCTAAAATTTTGGTCGCAAATTTGTTGAAATCCCTGTTGGTTACAACTTCTCCTTTTCCAAGACAATCCATCCACCTGACAGGTGTGGTATGTGAAGATGCTGATTAAACAGCATCATTATTACACAGGTTTGTCTTGGCATGGTCACAATAAAAGGCCACTCTAAAATGTGCAGTTTGATCACACAACACAATGGACCTGAGCTGGTGTGGTTGCATGTGGTCTGTGGTTGTGTGGCCAGTTGGATGAACTGCCAAATTAACAGGCATTGGAAATGGCTTATGGCGGTGAAATAAACTTTCAGTTCGCGGACAGCAGCTCTGGCAGACATTCCTGCAGTCATCATGCCAATGGCACACTCCCTCAAATCTAGCAACACCTGTGTCATTGTGTTGTGTGATCAAACTTCACATTTTAGAGTGGCGTTTTATTGTGACCATCCCAAAGTACATGTGTGTAATAATGACGCTGTTTAATCAGTATCTTGATATGCCACACCTGTCAGGTAGATGGATGGTCTTGGAAAAGCTCACTACCACAGATTCTAACAAATTTGTGACAAAAGTTTGACAGAAATATGTCTATTGAGTGCATAAAAAAGGCTCAAATCTTAGAAGTCATATCTTGAACTGAAACCTGTGAAAAAAAATGGAAAACAAAAGGGTTGTGTCAAAAGTTTTGTTTGGTATAAATTAAGCAAGGAAATAATGGTTAGTGAGTTTGAAAAGAAATGTCATCGTTGTCATTGGTCTCTCATTCCACCAGATCACAAAGGTGCTCTATTGGATTGAGATCTGATGAATGGAGGCTGTTGGAGTACAGTGAATTTACTGTCATGTTCAAGAAACCAGTTTGACATGATTTGAGCTTTGTGGCATGACGCGTTATCCTGCTGAAAGTAGTGATCAGAAATTAGGCACACTGTGCTCATAAAGGGATGGACACAGCTTGAATATGCAGCCAGTGAATAATTAACAAACATGGGTTTCACTCTGACACCTTGCTCTTTTTATTTCTTTCCCTTTAAGCGACACAATTGGATTTCCACACGAATGGAGAACAACTCATTAACATTTTTTATACTATGAGATACTGACACACACACACACACAGACACACACAGATCCATTGTCTAACTCTTCATTGCCTCTGGTTTACAGTGACATATCATCCCTGCTCCTCTGTGGAAGGATCACATTCAACTCGACTGGTTTTGCTATAGGAAACAAATGAAAATCACCACCCTCATAATTACCATACAGATTAATGGCTTTGTTGCTATTATTGTTACTCACTACCTCTGTGAGTGTGCATGTTGTGGTCTGGGCACCAGACAACCCTGCTATGTTGGTAAGAATGTAAACAAGCTCATGTCGAATTGAAAGTGTGCAGGCTGAGTCATGAAAGGTCAAACACTCTATGTGTCAGAGGAATGATGGAGTATTGAGTGTGTGTGGCTGTGTGTGTATGTGTGTAAGACATAGAGAAGGAGTGTAATAATTACACTCACAGACCTTTCAGCAAACATGAGACTTGTACAGAGGTTACTCCACTTCTGACTGAGTGTCTCTAATGAAGTATAGTGTAGGCTCAATCAGAAAGGCTGACTGTCTTCATTCTTATTCTATTACTGACTCTTTCAACGTGCCAAAAAACACAGACTTTCATCCAGGAGGCCACAATTTGTTTCTTGTGAGATTGTAAAGCCAAGCCCTGTTCAGTTTTCCTTAAACCAAACCAACCATTTGCAAAATGTAACCACATGCGTTTTGTTGTTGTGGAAAAAAAAAAAGTCAATTTGTTATGTTATACCGACATTTATTTTAACAGAGATTGTATGCGAACAGTACATTTCCTGTGAAAACAAAAGTGTATTTTGCAAACAGACAATGCATGTAACAGGCTGAACAACAACCAACACACTCAGGGTACTTTCCACGTTGTATCTCAACGTGGAAAGTCCATGACCAAACATCAATATGTGACAAGTGAGAATGTGTTGCCTTGTGTTGCTTCATGGCTGCGACACACAATATGTACAAAAGATACACTTCATTCTGTTGTATCTGTCCATGTAATTTCTTTCCAAGTTCGTTTTCTATCTTGAAGGGTTCTTTTTAAGTAAAAATGAATTGTACTGTTTTCTTAACCTTGTCTCAAAAGGGCTTTAACACTTTGCAGAGGAAAACAGTGTGAGTATAGTTTGCTGTTAGCTCTCTACATCCTCTCCAGCAGTTAGTTCTCGCTGAGGGGCATGGCCGCGGAACAAATCTGAACAAGGGGGGGCCATAATTTCTAGTCACGTGGAGGGGGTGGGGGGGCATATGCATTGAAACAGACGTTCTGTTTTAGGACTAGATGAAACAATCCCTAGATTAAGCTTGTAAACCTGAGGTTTGAGTGGTGGCGACGTATCCATCAGAGTGATTGCAAAGCTGTGGTGTTGGAGGGGGTTGGGAGCTTCACTGGGGTCATCAGGTGGGCACCCTCCTTCACTGGTGTTTCAATGATGATGGGCCCACTACACCTCCACCGCTTGCTCTGCTGCTCCTGAGAGGGCTTTGATGGTCTGGCGTTGGGCTTGGCCTCGAATCCCAAGATCCCTAAGTAGCCTGATGACAATATTACAACTTTTTTTATTCCGATGCCACACAGTCACATCTACAGTACACGCATGAACACGAACACTTGCTTGCTCAGATTAACCCCTCTGATCCCACTCTAACATTCACACACAACAGGCTAAGCCTATTTACACATAAACGCACAGATGAAACTATAGCAAACAACAAAGTACATCCAGTCCACAACCACAACCAAAACTCATCTTGCTGCCTTGAATCTAAATCAACATCATATTCATTATCATCACAAGTCAGCACTCATATCAGACTGATGTGCAGAGCTGCACACACACACACACACACACACACACACACACACACACACACACACACACCCAACAACAAAACAAGTGCAGCTGCTGAAAAGTAACCAGAACTCTGAATTTCTGACCATTACTGCCCGCAACCGCAATGTGTAGGCTATGTCCACTCCCGCCTGCTCCTGCAAAACTTTTGTGTCTTCTCCCGTCCCGCAGGAGAAAACACGTCATTTTATAGGCTATTAATAAAGAGATTCATGGGGTTGTTTGTTTCATTTCCCTGGTCTGCATGTCTTTTGATGCACTGGTCAGGAATAGCGCTCCTATTTCGTTGTTTTCATTTAGTTTTAAATGAAATAAAGGCTGTTTCATATTCTGTTCTCCTCCTCTGTATTTATTTATTTTTCTACCTTTATATAATCACGCAGTGATTGAGGTTAAGGTAAGCCTGGCGCCAGGATGAAGTTACTGAGGGGGCGGTTAAAAATTAGAGGGTGCAAATCTTTATTAGGCCTATGCAACATAGGTTCACACAGTGAGTTATAAAGAACGCGCAGAGGTGCGTAATAGTCGCACGTAATGACAGCTCGTCGCTGGTGAAACACAACAAACTGCATGTCTTCTTTCATGTTTGTCTCATGACAGATGGAGCTTACAGACAGACAGACAGACAGGTGGAGCAAGCGGCAAATTGGTATGAAAGCTGGTTCAGGGCATATTCGTCCATTTATGAATAAATATGGAGTGGAAACGCTCATGCATGTGCACCAAGTTCCTGTGTTGCCATCCTGTCGCTAGGCTACATCTTCTTCTTCTTCTTCTCCTTCTTCTTCTACTTCTTTTTCTTCTTCTTCTACTGTTTAATGGGGACCCGTGGGACCCGGCGGGACCCAATCCCAATGCAGCCCTCTATGTCAGAGTACAAAAGTTACCCGGGCCATGGCCCCCCTGGCTCCCCCGGTTCCGCAGTCTATGCTGAGGGGTAACGTTTCACATATGTATTTGGGGATACAAAATATCTCATATTCAATTTCCAAGCAAACTCTCTCCAATATTTGGATTGTTTGATTTTTTTTTTCCTCTTAAAGCCTCTACAAGGAACTTTTATTTTGAGTTGATTTTGGCTACCCTGTGGACAAAAGCGGTAGTGTTTTGCCGGAATAAAGCCTACATTTCCCATGAGCTCTAGCGCATATTGTCATAAAGACGCTTACCTGGCTTGCACATGTGTTCGTTTTGGGGATGAATGAAACAAGACGGGAAATCTTTGCCCCCGCTCCTATCAGGGATCCCAGCTCACCTCTGCCGCGCCCCAGCTCCACCTCTCCGGCGTAAGCGCCACCGCCGCCGGGGTAAACGCCGCGGTCGGCCGGTAAGACTGAAAGCCTGTTTGGCGAGCACTTCCACGGCTTCTTGGACTGAGTATGGAGCGGTGCCTCGCCTCTTTATTTCTCGGCACTCGCTGGACTCTGTCGACACCTGGCTGGTACCTGTCGTCGGCCCGGATGAGGTGTTCCAGCCCCGCGGCCCCTGCTCTTGTCGTCCCCGCTGGCGCGGGGTGAATCTGCGCAACCTGCGGCCTCTGTGTGTGGCTCCCCAGACAGCTAACGCTGTGGACCCGCCAGCTCCTGCCAGGATTGAGCTGGTAAATGCTAGATCGCTAGCGAACAAAACGTTTATCCTGAAGGATTTCCTGACTTCCTGAGGACTGGATTTTCTCTGTGTGACTGAGACGTGCCGTCTGAGTGCCGTAAATCGTTTCATCCTGGAAGCGACCTGGGGCGGACCCGGAGATATACACTATATAGAAATAGCTTATCTTCACACCGATGGTCTCATTTGCTGTTGTAGGTCACGCACAGACATCAGCAGAAACGAGAGACTTTTGCATATCCAGTTAAAAGTTCCTTGTAGCGGCTTTAATGAACTTTTCCAATCTTCAGCTGTTACTGTATATTATATGAAATTCATTATCCCATTTCTTTTGAATATTTTTGTAGTTTTTTTTAATTTTTTTTTAAATGTTTCAGTAGATAATTTCTTACCTATAGGAACTTAAAAAGTGGTTTTGGTCCAATTTATATTTGGTTGCAATCATTTCAGATGAGTTTGTTGAATCATTTATGAGCAGATGGGAATATGTTTTCAGACCTTTACTTGCTCAAGTAACCAGGAAGTTCTCATATTCAAGTGGCTAAGAGTGTGGGTCTTGTATCATTTCTAGAAGGAGCATCATTC